>NC_053165.1:65570326-66226993 GCF_016835505.1 Polypterus senegalus
CACAACAACGCCACTCCAGAGATTGTTTTTATTTGAGCTTGAAGCACTCCATTTATTATTTTATTTTCAAAAAGTTGTGTTAAAATTGTTTAGCAATTTTCCTTGTGTATCTCTGAGGTGTTTTAATCATTTACTGCGATTAAAATGGTTTTGGACTCGCATGCGTTATATGAAGAAAGATTCATGGATCTTGACTTTGCTGATGATGCTGTGATCTTCGCGGAGTCAATGGAGGCTCTGATCGGGGTGCTCGAGAGACTGAGCGAGGAGTCTGAGTGTCTGGGCTTGCTAGTGTCCTGGATAAAAACCAAGATCCAGGCCTTTAATGACCTCTTGGGCACAGCCATCAACTGTGTGCCTGTTTGCAGAGAAAGTGTTGACCTTGTTGAGAGGTTTACTTACCTTGGCAGTGACATTCATGTCTCTGGTGACTCTTCCTGTGAAGTCCGTAGATGGATTGGGAGAGCATGGGGGGTCATGAGGTCACTGGAAAGGGGTGTGTGGCGCTCCCAATATCTATGCAAAAAGACAAAGGTCCAAGTCTTTAGAGTCCTGGTGCTTCCCATCCTGCTATATGGTTGTGAGACATGGACGCTATCCAGTGACCTGAGACGAAGACTGGACTCCTTTGGTACTGTATCTCTCCGGAAAATCCTTGGGTAACGCTGGTTTGACTTTGCGTCAAATGAGCGGTTGCTCATACAGTCCCGAATGTGGCACATGACCTGCATTGTGAGGGAGCGTCAGTTATGGCACTACAGCCATGTGGCGTGTTTCCCCGAGTGTGATCCGGCTCATAAAATCCTCATTGTTGGGGACCCGAGTGGCTGGATCAGGCCAAGGGGTCGCCCAGGTAACACCTGGCTGCGGCAGATAGAGGGTCATTTCCGGAGGGTAGGCCTGGACTGCATGTCTGTCTGGGGGGTTGCCAACCAGGATCCCGAGTTGTTTTGCTGTGTAGTGGGTACAGCAATGCACTGTGCCAGTGCATGCTCCCAAACAGGGACATCGAACTGTTGGCCGTAAGTCTGCGCCCTTATTACTTGCCCAGAGAGTTTGGACATGTGATTGCTGTTATTGTTTACATCCCCCTTCAAGCGAACGCGGAGATGGCGAGTGACATCATCCATTCCGCAATTGCTAAGTTACAAACGCAGCACACAGAGGCACTTGTGCTAATCGCTGGAGACTTTAACCATGTAAGGCTGGACAAAACGTTACCTGCCTTCTCCCAGTATGTGGATTGTAACACTCGGGGGAAACAGGACTATCGACCTACTGTATGCAAACGTTAAAGACGCATACAGCGCCACCCCGCTGCCTGCGCTTGGGAAAGCAGATCATAACCTGGTTCTGCTTCAGCCTCAATACAAACCAAGAGTGAAGGCGCTACCTACAACCACACGATCATTCAGGAAGTGGTCCCCTGAGGCAGAGCAGGCTCTGAGAGACTGCTTTGGAACTACAGACTGGGATATATTGCTTGGGTCACATAGTGAGAACATTGAAGAGGCTGTTGAATGCACAACTGATTACATCAACTTCTGTATGGACATTGTAGTTCCAGTAAGAACAGTACGCTGCTATGCTAACAACAAGCCATGGGTTACAAGTGACATCAAGGGCCTTTTGAACCAGAAGAAAAGGGCTTTTAAAGGTGGTGATCAGCATGAGCTCAAGTGCGTGCAGAAGGAACTCGAGTCCAGCTCAGGGCGAAAGAGCAGTACAGGAGAAAGCTGGAGCAGAAGTTGCAGAACAACAGCATGAAGGAAGTGTGGGATGGGATGAAGATTATCACTGGCTGCAGCTCAAGCAGGGTGCCGCCATCGAGACAGGCGTGGAGAGAGCAAACCAAATGAACAACTTCTTTAATAGGTTTGATCACAGTAACCCACTCTCACCTCGGAGTACTGCATCCTCCAACCATCCTTCTGCTGATACCAGCATAGGTGAGACATCCCCACCCACAATTACAGCAGCCCATGTGAGCAGAGAGCTGAAAAGACTTCGTGCCAGCAAAGCAGCGGGTCCAGATGGTGTATCACCACGATTGCTGAAGGCCTGTGCGTTGGAACTGGGGAGTCCTCTACAGCGCATCTTTAACCTGAGCCTGGAACAGGGAAGAGTCCCAAGGCTTTGGAAAACATCTTGTATCACCCCTGTCCCAAAGGTATCACGTCCTAGTGAGCTGAATGACTTCCGGCCTGTTGCTCTGATGTCACATCTGATGAAGACCATGGAGCGGCTGCTGCTTCACCACCTGAGGCCACAGGTCCGTCACGCCTTCGACCCTCTGCAGTTCGCATACCCGGAGAAGGTGGGAGCGGAGGATGCCATCATCTATATGCTACACCGATCCCTCTCCCACCTGGACAGAGGCAGTGGTGCTGTAAGAATTATGTTTTTGGACTTCTCTAGCGCCTTCAACACCATCCAACCTCTGCTCCTTAGAGACAAGCTGACTGAGATGGGAGTAGACTCACACCTGGTGGCATGGATCATGGACTATCTTACAGACAGACCTCAATATGTGCGTCTTGGGAACTGCAGGTCTGACATTGTGTTCAGCAATACAGGGGCGCCGCAGGGACTGTACTTTTCGGTCCTGTTCAATCTATATACATCAGACTTCCAATATGACTCAGAGTCCTGCCACGTGCAAAAGTTCGCTGATGACACTGCTATTGTGGGCTGCATCAGGTGTGGGCAGGAGGAGGAGTACAGGAAGTTAATCAAAGACTTTGTTAAATGGTGCGACTCAAACCACTTACACCTTAACACCAGCAAGACCAAGGAGCTGGTGGTGGATTTTAGGAGGCCTAGGCCCCTCATGGACCCTGTGATCATCAGAGGTGACTGTGTGCAGAGGGTGCAGACCTTAAATATCTGGGAGTGCAGCTGGATGACAAATTGGACTGGACTGCCAATACTGATGCTCTATGTAAGAAAGGTCAGAGCAGACTATACTTTCTGAGAAGGTTGGCATCCTTCAACATCTGCAGTAAGATGCTGCAGATGTTCTACCAGACGGTTGTGGCGAGTGCCCTCTTCTACGCGGTGGTGTGCTGGGGTGGCAGCATAAAGATGAAAGACGCCTCACGCCTGGACAAACTTGTTAAGAAGGCAGGCTCCATTGTAGGATTAAAGTTGGACAGTTTAACATCTGTGGCAGAGCGATGGGCACTAAGCAAACTCCTGTCAATCATGAATAATCCACTGCATCCACTTAACAGTGTCATCTCCAGACAGAGGAGTAGCTTCAGTGACAGACTTTTGTCACTGTCCTGCTCCACTGACAGACTGAGGAGATCGTTCCTCCCCCACACTATGCGACTCTTCAATTCCACCCGGGGGAGTAAATGCTAACACTAATTTTATTTTAATTTTTTTCATTTTTATTACTATTTAATTTAATATTGTTTCTTTGTATCAGTATACTGCTGCTGGATTATGTGAATTTCCCCTTGGGATTAATAAAGTATCTATCTATCTATCTATCTATCTATCTATCTATCTATCTATCAAACTTGACTTGATGCGTTATTCAAATTAGTCTGCTGTTAGAAGACATTTTTAGTTCCTTTGATACTTTTCTGTTCTGTTTTCCTTTTTCTTTTTTATTTTCTGTGCAACAGTCTTTCTCATCAAATGTTGTTTTTACGTCTTACTACATACAGCATATGTGACAAGTATTACCACAATGTAAGCGATATATACACACACACGAACAAACAAGAAACCACAAACATTAGCTGAAGTACCCAACACTGAAACAAAGGCAAAAGGTAGCAGAAACCAAATTCTTCAAAATCAATGCAATGTTATTCTCTCTACGTTTAAACAAATGTTTGTCAACAGTGAAAGACTGGCATCCATTATTGTTGAGCAAAACATACAATAGAAATGTTCAGAGTCCTGAAACTAGATCACTCTGCCCAGCTCCCAATATTCCCCAATTAAAAAGAGGATTTGAATCAGTGAATTATATTGTTGAAAATGCGCTGCACATCTGCAGCGTACGCAGAAGCAAAGGCTCAGCCAAGAAGACGCTTACTGAGTTTGTTTGTCCTGCCACTACCATCTGTGAATCTCGTCTTTCCTCAAGTCGAGCCACTCAGTAACCACCAGCTAGGCCCAGTTTCCTCATTCAGACCCAATGAACACATAGCGTGTTCAAGTACAGTGTTTAACCAGGAACTGGTTACCTGAGGAAAATATGAGTACCCTTTGAGGAAAGCTGGACCAGGTTAAGTCCTTCTAGGGGAGCCAAGAAGAACATATGTTTGCAATCTGTTAAGTGGATGTTATAATAAAGGTCTATTTCTTTTATTCTTGAGGTTTATAGTCTGGCCCGTAACAGAACGTGATGAATGTCATAATGTATTATGTTTTTAAAACTCTTTGGCAGGTGTGATTAAAAGTGGTAGAATTGCCCTACATTAAAAAGGAAAAAAATCACAAACTTATGTACATTCTTAAAAAAGATGAAGTCTGTTTAAAAGAATTCATACCTTCTTGATGGAATTTTATACCCGACTGCTCAATCACTTTATTTTTGCTATTAAACTGTTAAATCCCAAAAAGTTGACTAGTGTAACTTATAAACGAGACACATGGGTGCTTATACTCAATTAGACTCCACTCAAATACGTGGCACAGCCCTGGTTAGGACGGAGGCTGGCACATCCCTAGCCCTTAATAGCTGAAACATTTAGGGTACACAGCCGTCGGGGTTGTAGCCCTTAGACACAAAGAAAACACATCCTAAATAACATGCAAGGATAGAAGTAAATGTTAATTAACTGAAAGAAAACGTCTCCAAGTAAATAGTAAATCAAGTAAAAGAAAACCACATTCTTTTTTTGTTATTTTTGGGCCATTAGCAAAATTTAGGGACCAAAATATGTGCTAATGTGAATACTGTAGAGAAGTCACGGCTAGGTGAACAGCCTGTCTGGGAATGCCCCCAGGTCTGCTGGCGTGCTTTGACAGCAGGAGTCTCCTTAGAATCTGCTTTGGGAACACAGTGCTGTTTGGATGAGGGGGAAAAAAGCAGCCATTTAAACACTGTTTGGAGTTTTTTCACCATATTGGATCAACAAAAATGGTACACTTCTTGGTGAAATTTTTTTGTAAAAGGCTTAGAAAAGGAAAAAGGACATGCGTCTGAGCAAGCATTGATAATTTAAAAACAGCAGACTCCCTTACATGGAGAAATTTGTACTTGTCCTTAGTTAAAGGCTAAAGCAGCTTGCACACACACTTTGACAATTTGCCTTTCACCTCACATTTTCCAAGTCCAGCTAAATAAATTTTAAAAAGGCAGAACAACAACAACATTTATTTATATAGCACATTTTCATACAAAAAAATGTAGCTCAAAGTGCTTTACATAATGAAGAATAGAAAAATAAAAAACACAGTAAGAAAATAAAATAAGTCAACATTAATTAACATAGAATAAGTAAGGTCCGATGGCCTGGGTGGACAGAAAAAAAAAAACTCCAGACGGCTGGAGAAAAAAAATAAAATCTGTAGGGATTCCAGACCATGAGACCGCCCAGTCCCCTCTGGGCAATCCACCTAACATAAATGAAACAGAAGGGACGCAACGATGATTGTGTGTTACAATTAGTACTGTACTTACACTCGTCTCTGAAGCATTTAACCAATGTACAATCATTTAAACTTTGAAAATGTCAATGGGGTGCTGCAGCATCTACTCAGTAAAAAATGGATAGAATAATCTGATCTGAAGTGTGCAATGTGTACAACTCCAACGTGCTATCAAGATGACAGACACCAGACACACAGAGACCGGTAATGTGAGCGATGCCAGGGTCCGAGTGTGTAGTCCAGCTGTAACAATGATCTGATAGATACTTCTCACATTAATGCAACTGTTGATGTTTTGGTACCAGAATGGCCACACTGATGTACACAAAGCTGGTATTTTTTCCTACATATATCATGCAATTTGAACATAACGTTGAATTTTTCCAAGGAGATGCGAGTCACATGACATACATAACACACCACCATTGAAACAAAAGTATATAAGCATTTATGTACAACCTGCTAATGTCTTTCCACGGGTAAATTGTTATAAAAAACTTACCACAGATAGCAATGGCTGAGAGCAACACGACTGTACCAAAGGGTGAAATTTCCCATTCAGCATTTCTACACTACTGTTGAAGGTGGTGACGTTAAATTCTGTTCTGCACACAACATACAAACTACCCTAGAGAAACTTACAAAAAAAGAATAAATTAAGAATATATTAAGCCTGCCTTCCATGTTTATAATTCTAGATTACATTAAATTCCAGTAAATAAGTAGTCTATCATTCTGAGGATGAGGACTGAGATGTAATTTCATTTATCCAGAAGGCATTGCGATTGATTCATCACATTCATTTCATAGGGGAGAATCACGGCTAACATTCCAATACAGTACTGGCAGATTTTACAGATTCATTTGAGTAGTATGAAGTCCTTAGCTGAATGAGCAATTCCACAAACCATGCCTATTACAGCTGTTTCATGGTTGAACACATTAATAATAATAATAATTCATTTTATTTATATAGCACCTTTCCCATGCTCAAGGCACTTAACAGAGTTTAAGAAAGAACAGCAGGCTATACAGTATATAGCATTGTACTAAACCAGATAAATAAAGAAGAGTAAGATAGTAAATTCAGAGAAAAAAAAGCCTAACAGACAACATAATTGCTGGTCTAGTGCACACACACACACAGGTTACATGATCATCTTGACATTGTTGTGCACATTTAGATTGTTAAGCACTGGTCCTTGACTTATCATAGTGAGGATAATTCACATGAATCAGCAGGACATAAATTACTTTAAGACCAACTGGGATTTTACTTCAACTCATAGATCTGGTACAGGGACAAGATTGCAACCACCACACTATTAAAATGTGTCCACATGTATATTGCTTAGCATGTTTTAAGAGGAAGTGTGACCTGGGATTGCCATTGTGCCTTTAGTCTCCATTTACATGGATTGACATCTGTAAGAAATATTCAGTGCATTCTGAAAAATTAAAAACCTTCACACATTTTGTTATTTCACAGCCTTGTGCTAAAAGTGTTTCATTTTTTCCCTCATCAGGTAACACTCAACACCCCATAGTAAAAAAGTGGAAATGGGATTTTAGAAATGTTTTCAAAATTTAATAAAAAATAGAAACTGAAATACAATGTTGACACAAGTTTTGACACCCTGTGCTCCCTTTCTATTGATCATCGTTGAGATGTTTTAATCGATTGACTGGACATGATTCGGAGCGGTACACACCTGCCTGTAGAAGGGCTCAAAGCCGTGTGAGAGTGTGTGCCAGAACAAGCTGAATGGACTGTCGGCAGAACTCAGAGACAGGATTGTGCAGTGACTTAGATCTGGGGAAAGATACAAAATATATTTCAGCAACACTGGTGACCTCCATAATTCTTATACAAAATAAGTTTGGAGCAATCAAGACTCTTTCTACAGCTGACTGCCCAGAAAAACTGTGCAATCAGGGGAGAAGGTCCTTGGTAAGAGAGGTAACCAAGAACCTGGCTGAGCTCCAGAGAACCTACGTGGAGATGGGAGGAACTTCTAGAATAACAACCATCACTGCAACACTCCATCAATCTGGGTTTTATGCCAGACAGAAGCCTTTCCTCTGGTAAATGACACAAAACATCAAAAAGGCATCTAAAGGATCCTCAGACTGTGAGAAACTGGTGTAACCTTGGGGGGTTTGGGAGCACTGAGATACACTTAACAAAAACCTGCACCAGAGCACTCTGGGCCTGAGACTGGACCTCAGGTTTACTTTCTAAGAGGACAATGGCCCAAAGTACAAAGCAAAGACAACACAATTCTAGGAATGTCCTTGAGTGGCCAAGCCAGAGCTCAAAATTAAGCCCAAATGAAAATCTCTGAAAAGAACCAAAAAATCTTTACACCAATGGTCTCCATTCAACCCGACAGGACTTGAAAGGATCTACAAATGGCAAGAATGACAATAAATACCCAAATCCAGGCAAGCGCAGCTTGTTGCATCAAACCCAAAGCAACTCCAAGCTGCAACGGCTGCCCAAGGGGCTTCATCTAACTACTGAGTAAAGAGCATCATTACTTCCATAAACAGCATATTACTGCCTTTTATTTTAAAATATTTACAAAATTGCTAAAGTCATGTTTTCACTTTGTCATACTGGGGCACGGAATGCTACTTGATGAAAGAAAAAAAAAGATTTTACATGATTTTAGCACCAGTATGCAACATAACATATCTGACAAGTGAAGGAGTCTGAATACTTTCTGAAGGCACTGCAATCTACATCTTCATGACTGATGTACAGAATAAATGACAACTGCAGAAGCTCATTTTACGTGAGTCAAAAACTGCTTGCAATTAAGTTAGACAAATAAAATCAAGTGCAAATGAACTAAGCATTCAAAAATTAAAAAGTTGGCAACACATTTTGGAAAGTACCCTTTATTAACCTTCTACTTGCTAAACATGGCTCTTGTGATTATTTTCCGTATATATAACCTCTTCTTAAAGTTAGATATGGCTGGTTTCTATAGTACTTGCTACAGGCTAGGATGCCAACTGGATTTCTGCACTAGTCTCAGACACCAGATTTGAAATCAGTTTACAAGTCTAGCTTGACGTCTGTGCTGCTCATAATGCTCCTAGTGCTTACGCACCAGCAGCATCTGTAGATAAAAAAAGCTGCTTCAAAATCATGTGAAGTTGGAGGTCTTGTCTTTATCATGCCTAACTGTTACTAAATAAACACGAATATGTTGTACTCTTTAACAATATTCCTTTTAATGTCTTTGTTTTTTTGCCTCCAGGGGCTGCCATGCGTTAAGTAATACACAACAAGACTTTAACCATGACCTCCACATGCATTTCCAGTAATATTTTAAATATCAACCCGTTCCAAACGTTTACGGACTAACCTGCAAACTTCCTCTGGCGCCAACATATGTGAAAGTTTATTACTGTTTCCTATTCAATACACATTGTTTAAAGCCTCTTATTTAAACTGACATGCTGAAAATATTGTGCACATCAGGAAGCCCACAGCTGAACAAAATGAATTAATTATCACAAGCCAACAGCTAAATGAATGCCAAATAAAAGACCAGCTTTGGCACAGGAGAACTTCAAATAGTTTTTATGGCTTTTATAAAATTCCACTTAAGAAAGATATGAAAATGCACTTTCATTCCAATCTGTATGTAGTTATCTACGTACTGAACCATACCAGGAATGCAGGCCGGCTTTGACTTTAACTTTATCACCGCTGGCACTGGATCAGATAGGGCTCTGATAAGGCTCCCAACTTGTCAGGAGAAACTGTCCGGCAGGAAGTGAAAGATTGGTGTCAGATGTTTATACTAAAAGACAGGTAGACATTCAAGAGCTCCAGGAGGTTTGCTAGATGAACATCATCTACTTCTTCAGTTACTTTAAGAATATATACACTGAAACATATACACATTTTCCCATGGATAAAGCTAAATAAGCTGGAGATGTATCCGATTGTGAACACCAAAGTATAGTTGCGGGTTTTCCATTCACTGCTTTACTTTGTCATATTGATACGCATTCAGATGGCTCCTTTATCGCACTTATGAACATAAGTCATGTACTGCTCAGCTTTTGTGAGCTCCAGCTCTGACCCTGAACTGACAGTAAAGAACTGCCCTGGCTTTTATCAGTCAAGACTTCATCATTTTGCTCCCCTTAAAATCACACAGAAATTGTCAGCCTGGGTCTGGAGGTGAATATGTAATATATTGAGGGAGCACAGATAGTTTGAACAAAGGATGACACCTACTAAGCTAGTGCTTCATTATAATTTGGATGAAAGTCCTATTTATTAAATTCTGTGACAGGTCTAAGACGTGAATATTTATTTTCAACTTAACTACGACTAAGAATTTTTGTGGTTCTTCTTATCACTTAATAATATAGAAAAAAAATACATAACTTTTAATCAATGATAAACAGATCATTAGAACACTGTATGTACCAATCTAAGAAAACAGACTTTACAAAGACCGTGGATGGAAACAACACAATCGCCCATTTACTGAGATTTCAATGAACTTTTGATGGATTTGCAGAAAACACCAAAGAGAACTCTGAAAGCCAAAGAAGATCAAGCTCTTCCACTTGGACACCAGGGGCCTCATGTATAACGCCGTGCGTAGAACTCGCACTATAACATGTCGTAAGCACAAAAGCTGAAATGTGCTTACGCACAGAAAAATCCTGATGCAGGAATCTGTGCGTACTCCAACTTCCACGTTCTTCCGCTACATAAATCCCGATCAGTGTGAAAAGTAACGCTCGTGCACGTGCTTTATGTAACGCCCCAACTCCTCCCAGAATTACGCCTCTATGAATATGCAAATGAATATAAATCGCCCTTAAGCTCAGCCTTCTGTGAAAAGACAATGGGAAAAGCACGGGGGGAAATATAAGAATTTCAGCGAATACCAAGTGGAGGCAAAGGAAAAACATACTATTTGTTCAAATAAGCCGTGGTATAATCAACAAAAGGAAGTTGATCGAGTGACATAGCACGTTGGAGAAACTTGAAAGCTCACGTTCACAAAATCGCACAGTGCCGGAAATAAAAAAGAAGTCACATATCAAAGTCGCCGTGAAAAGGCGAGTTGTAGTCCACTGTCTGAGTGTCATATGAAAGCTTATTAGGGTACAGAGAAAAAAAGGCACACGGTAGGGAAAAAGCACGAAATGTCAACTTCAATCTCGACATTTCCACTTTAATCACGTAGTTTATTTTGTCATTAAAGTAGAACATCATAAACTTCATGTTAAAATCTTTTAATTCACCAGTTTCTTAAATCACATCGGAATTAAAATTATAGCACGTTAAATGCTTTGTTTTGTATGTGATCTTCTATGTGCTCTATGTGTGTTAATCACTAATTGCTTCTTAAACCAGCTCTCTTCCTCCAACTGGACACAGAATCCATTACATTCATGATATTACAGTTCTCTAAATAACTAAAATACTGAGATGTATACGTGATATCATTTTCATGATGATAAGAGTTAAAGCACGTTATTAAACATGAGTTTCACGGCACATTGATTGTGTGCGACCTTCGATGAAATAATTTATTGCAGCAGTACTCAGGGGCGGCTCTAGGCTTGTGGTGGCACTGGGCAGAGGAAGAATCGGTGGCTCCTTTGCCCGCCAATGTCAGTAAGGTAGTTTATGCACGGTGGATGGCCACATCCGTTGCAGACACTGCATAGCCATCTCGTGCTCATGACACAAGCATTTAACTTTTGCCGAAATTTGTTGCTGCGTTTTTAGCTGTGTTGTTATTTTCTCTTTCTGTTTTATATTCAATATATATTGGTGTAGCCGCCACTGCAGTCCTTGCTTTTCTTTCCCCAAATACCCAATCAGAATTGGGGAGCGCCGATTCTTCAAAACGTTTAAGGAACATTGAAATATCCTCATAGACTTTGGACCTTGATGTGAGAGCCACATACCTGAAAGTGCTCGCTCACGGGTTTAATCAAATTTAAATAAAGGGGAGCAGTCAAGGAATTAACAAAACTCTCAACCACCACAGCACACATTCAAAGTGCAAACTGAGGACCACATCTGGTTGTCATACACACTGTACATTTCATTTTAGCCATCTTGAGTCTAAAAGCAGCTGTCAGAAATTAGTATGTTTAAGATGCTGCCAGAGTCCAGGAAACTGCTAAATAGTTGCCTCGGATAATATATATCAAAGGTGAATTATTATTGCATTAAAGGCTGAAGAATGTTTCAGAAATTAGACGGCACAAGGGGACGAGTGCTAAACATTCCACAAAGCCCTTGGTGTAACGGTACAGCTGCAGCACTGAAACCCATACACTTCATAGCCAACAGGTGGTCCATCGAGGTCACTTAAAAAACAGCAGCCATGCTTAAGCATAATTAATGTATTAAAGGTAATATCCGTACTAAAATTAAGCTTCCTTCCCGATCTGATTTTTGTTAAAAGTCTTATTCCGCTCTCAGAGGATAGGTCACAACACAGTACCATTGTAGGTTCAACAAAGACATAACTAGTAAAGAGCCAGAAGGAATCACAGCAGAAAGAACCCAAGAAGGACACCGTAAGGAAACCGAGAAGGACTTCAGCTTTGTGGAAAACGTGAGGGAAATGGAGGAATGAGATTGGCCCACTTAAAAAGACACAATGGTGCCATTAGTGAATGCTAGGGCTCATTTATAAAACAAAATGTCTAATGCTTTAATAGAAGAAGCCTTTCAGCTCACAGTCCCGACACCTCAACCCATCACAGACCTGAACTTCTTCATTAATTACTTATTTTATCTGTAAAGAAACTCTGAAGTCATCTTGCTGTGTTCCTTCTTGGGAAAACGACATTCTTATTGGCTGCCTTATCACAGTAGAGTCTGAATTTTAAATGGTAACTTATCAAAGCAAAAGTGATTCACTTTAAATAAAGAAAATGACTCTGTAACAAGCAAACTACACTTTTGTGAAAATGATAAATACATATTAACCAGAACTTTAAGGCTTGCTTTGATCACCCCTTACCAGGTAAATCTATAACAGGGATCTTTTTAATGATCTCCAAATTACAGGAACATGCCCATGGCAGAAGATTAAGTGCATGCACATCTTCACCGATTTACAAGCAACTGTTGGTGATATATCAACAAGTTTCTCTGACGCTCATGGAAATGTGTCGTGCCTAGGGGAGAGGAGCTGTATTACGAATGTTCATTAATCAAGTGCACTCAGTCTAGGACAAGGGAAACTGGGAATAAAAACCTTTTGAACATTCAAATGCGTATTTCTTAGATTGGGGTTTTTCTTTTCTCCAGCATTCTATGATTTTTCAGCTTCAGATCCTTTTGTGTTATCATCTAGTTGAAACAAAAGAAGTAAAAAGAAAAATATGAGCAGTGCAGTACTCACTCACAAGATAAGCTGCTAGGCAGAAAGTGAGTCCAAATCATTAGACAAAACACAAAATGTAAATTACACTGCAGCACGTAAGATAACTATTAGGCTCTGGAACTGAGTCACCAGCAGACGGGGCTTTTATAAGTTCTGGACCAGAGTGGACCTTATTCGGTCTTATAAAACACTGAAGGAGTCTGATACTGCAGTTCAGTTATGCATTTGTATAACGTGAGCGCAGCACGCCGGGCTGACAAACCTGCTCCATAAGGATAAACCGAACAGCTGAATGAAGCTTGAGGAGTAACTCCCTTACTGTACGTGTGGCGTACTGTGGAAACTGTTATGGCTGGCCCAAGGTGTCTTTGTAGTTAAGACAAGACAGCTTCCAATGTACAGATGCTGGAGGGAATAGTGCACTCTAAATATTGAGGGAAATAATTTCAAATATGTAAACCTGCTTTTACATGATTTGTTCCTCTGATAGCAGTCTGAATAAGAATTTTGTACATGTAATTTCATGAAGCAAGCCCTTGAAACATTGGGGTGTGGCAGATTCCCTCCAGTGTGCCTCATAATGGCATCTGTGTTACAGTTACAGCAGCATAAAGATGCAGGGTGCCATGATGGGACATTACATAACAATGTCTAAGAGGACTAGCATGCCATCCATCTCACAGGGTCATATTTTCAATTTGTGGTTTCAAAATGCTTCCACTAAAACTATAATTTAAGTGCTGTTTATTAGAGCATATTCTTGCCTGGATCTTTTCCAGACTTGACATCTGCCATGTTTCGTAAACTAGACAGGAATCCTTACCTTCTCTAAATTGTTAATAGACCATTGCCTAAAGGCTTTTTATTATACAACACAGATGAAAGGTGTGAAATGTACAAAATAAAAACAAAACAAATATTACTAAATAAATTCTGCCAAATACACAAAATATGAATTCTATAATTCTACAAAATATGTTTCTTTTACATTAGTCTTTAATGAGTTACTGCACGCTCTTAGGTCTGTTCGGATGACCTCAGTCTCTGTCCTTGAAATAAACAGTTGATGAAATGTGATTGTAACATCAGTTAGGAAACAAGAGTCTAGACACAAGCACACCAGGAAACTGCTAAACTAGAAAAGGAATGGCCCAAATATTACGGCTGCCATGCAGCAACATACAGGAGGTGCAACAAAACTTTCATTAGAGGTGCAAGGTATAGTAGGACAGTGAAGATAATTGAACTCAAGATCAACACCTTATAATGCACAAGTAGAAGTCTAGATATAGATTGGAATGTTTTTCCCAGGATACACCAGCACAGAAGATTGCATCAGCTGCAAAGTCTGATAGAACATTTGTAACAGAATGACAAGCTGGGATGGAATACGGACACAAACATCCAGAACCCTTTTGGTTCCCATCACACCTAAGACTCTCCATCCGTAGTGATAGAAGATGGAGGGCATTTGGACCTCTGAAATCCATCACAATCAAGTTGAGCTGTATCTGGTTTTGCTTTCATCACTCAAAAAATACATCCACAGAAGGCTCGTATTCATTCTCTTGCTATCCCCTGGTACACCCCATTATTTCAATGTCAGTTGTGGATAATTTCATTATCATCTTGGCCTTATTTTTCCTGCTAATTTTTAAAATTTAAAATATAATTCTGATACCTAATTAAGCTCTTTAAAAAATAAAATATGGTTACAGGTAGGGAGATACTTTAACTATACGGTGTTACTACACAGCAGGGGGTCACTGCTCCCTAGCATAACCTTGATGTCAACACTGACTTTGACCAAATCCTCAGTCCTTCATCCCCTTGGACATTGTGGTAGTCCAAATGAATGAATAACATTTAAACAGAGCTAACATCAGTTAAGTGAGTAAACATAAGATTTAGATTTGTCTTCATCTGAATTTTAATGGCTGTGCGGGCCGGTAATAGTCAACAAGTTCCCAAGTGCCCAGAGAGAGTACTGAGGTATGAGTGGTAAGAAGACAGCAAATGTTAAACAGACAGAACAAGGGTGCCAGCATGTTTCATTTAAACAGCACAACTCAGTTCATAAAGTTGTCATTTGTGTTCACAGGACGTTAAAGCCTTTTTCATACATTCCTGTGTTAACCATTCTACAAGAGCAATCTGGTAATTTCACAGATTGAGTACATCTACACTTCTAAGTAAAATCAAAGGAAATAGGGTGTGGCCAGCTATAACATATTGGTGAGCTGGAGCATTAAAACATTCCTCTGATTTAATTACCGTTTCGGACAAAGTTTTCAAATCAACCAACAGTAGCAATCAGGATAATTAAAAAGAGAGTACAGTAATGATGATCCAAAGAGAGGCTAAGTGCACATCTGCTGTTACTGAAAGGTGCACAAAGCTCAGTTCCCCCGAGACAAGTACCGCGCATTGACTTCTGCACTGACATGCTAGTGCACTGCTCTCTGTTCTTGAAGGAGACAGCGGCTATGATGAAATAGTGCACTGCTACATCCAGCAGTCACCTCTTCGAACGGATGAACAGAAGCTCAATTAATCTAGAATCCCTTCCCAGACACTTTTCAAATCGCAACCTGAGAAAGCAAATAAACCCTCGCAAAACGAAGGTGCTTGATGCTGTTAGGATTGATTCACTCTCACAGGTATCGCTGCTAAACTGAAAAGAACAATTCTGTGTCTCTTCTGGTCTGACTAGGCTGTAAGGTTTATTTGTCTATGCTTTTTCTATATTCTTTAAAATAAGACTTGTGGTTTCTCGTATTCACATTAAGAGTTATGACAGCGCCTGACGACTCCTAATGAAAGCCGGCTTATATTCACATGTACCTGCATAGACGTGAAGCTTTACCGTCATCATTCATCTAACTTTAATCAAAAGTTCTAATAGCCCAACAAAGCAAACACAACTGTAAAGCACAAGTAGGGGAACGGTATTTGGAAATGGTCAGCTAAAGAACTACAGTTGCTAGAGAAACATGTAGACGTTTTGTGAAAAACAGTTATGGCTCACAGCCTGAAGATGGATCTGAGCAGCTGATCGGAGATCAGGTTCTTCTGTCTTTGGTAGCCACCAGATGCAGTCACTTCAGCCACAGGCACTTCTGATAATCTGGAGTTCTGCAGCTAGCACCAAGTGAAAAAGCAAACTACACTGCAATTTCTACACAAATCTAAACAAGTACGAATGGCAAGTACAAGATGGACAACATGCTGTTATGAAACAATAATCTGTAATTTTATTACAACAAAAGACTTTGATAAAAGTCACAGGCCAGAGACAGGTTGGGAATCAGGAATATGAAGAAACTACCCTATACATGTTTAAAACACAAAACAAGCAGAAAATCTATAAGGAGTGAGCAGATAAATGGGAAGACCATAGGGTGGTCCAGATCTAATTATGCAATTTTCATTACGCTATCACTTATTAAGTTTATTACATTGAAAATCACCCGAAAAATCACGGACCATCGAGAAGTGTGTGAACTAATGACATGAAGAATCGTCCCTACATAAATCAAAGTCATCCAGATGATCTGGATCTGCATAATTAGATCTGGACCACCCTGTATATAAAGCTGAGACCATGCCTAAAAATTGTGTGGCACAGAAGGCTTTTAAAGGGCACTGAGAACAAAGTAGACAGGTAACAAGACTACAAACCCAAACACCACCAATGTCTCACTACAGGTCTTCACAGAAATCACAGCATATGCTTCTCTCTAAAGTGTGCATCTCATTTTATTCATGGCCCACCACCATGAAAAGACATAGTGTAATTGACTGGCTCAGAGCTGGTTGTGAGGTCTTGTGGAAATCTACCCATGGGCTCCATAATACAAGAGAGATGAGATTCAAAAGTTAATTCTAAACCTCTGGAGGCCGTCTGGCTCCTGAAAAGAGCATCAAACCCAGCATATGGAGAGCATAAGACAGATGGCACTCCTCTGATGTTGCTGAAGCAGATGAGTTAGCATTGAAGTTTTATTTATGAAAACGTTTGAAAATGGCATTGTTCAGATCGTTGGTAGAATGTGAAAAGTCATAAACTGAGCGTTTGTCTGCCGTCCTACACATTTGCTCTTCACTCTGGTGATTCCTAGAAAAGGTCTTGACAATCCCCAAAAGAAATGGCTCACTTTTCTCAGAGCTTGAACATTCCTTTGCTCTTCATTCCACATTATGCCGCTTGATTCTTTATGACATTTGCAAATTTTGACTCAGAAAGTATGCAGTGCTGGCAGCACAGAACAAAGTGCCTGCCACTGACGTCGCTCTGTGCCAGAACTTGCTTTTCTTTCTTTAAATATCAAGCATGAATAATGGCCTAACTGTTATAGGCTGGCTCCAGCAAACAACCATTGATCAAACACACAAGGAAAAACTCTCAATTAGAACTCTATAGGCTCAAACATGCTGTGGATAAAAATACTCATTTTTCTTTTTCTTACAAGCAACACATCAATAAAGAGCTCTTGTTTTGTGTCTGGGAGGATTAGCGGAATGCTTGGATTTTAATTTTTGGGATTTATAGCTCCATTAAGAGATTGTGTTTAACAAATGCTATGCATCGCTTCTCAAAGACAATGCTGAGTTTTGTCTCATCATCCCTGTGCTCCAATTCCACGCTCTCCAACCACCTCCTCCTCCAATAAAGGACTCATGGATACACAGATAATGGGCCAGCGCTGCCAAGCCAATCGAGGTTATTGTCCTTAGACTTGGAGGAGCAAACCACAGAACTTGGAGAAACCCCATGTAAGCAATTGCCACACAGACTGTGACTGGGATTGAAATGAAACCTGACTAATGCAAGGCAGTAGCACACACTGCTGTGGCACCCCGATTCTGTCTCTGAATTGGCAGCATGAGGACAGAATCTACCATGAAGATCTGCATGCTCACTATATTACAGGAGTGTGAAAATGTCTACATGCCACCCACAAAATATTTCTTTATTCAGATTCACTTTTAACGTGTAATTTGGTTAAAACACAAAAGAAAACAAGACAAAGATTTACACAAGCTGCTGCTGTAAGGTGACCACCGGCTCTTAGCTGCTTACAGCAGTGAAACAGAGCAGCACTGAACTGGAAAGGCCACAGCAAGCAGTCAGATAGAGAGCTTCAGACACAAGCAATCAAACTAACAAGGCCACATTCAGCACTGGCGCATCATACTGGCGATCTGGTGAACCTACGTTTGTCGGCCAGCCTCTTAACAAGGTCTGTCTGCTGGCGCGCTCTTCTTGATTTCTGCTCCATGAAGAATGTGACTGCTGTTATTGCACTGTGCCAAAATAAAAATAAAAAAATCAGCTCTCATAAAACTCTTCTTGTCGACTTTGAAAAGTTTTTTTTATGTCCTGCTTATTAACTTGAGAAATGCAACCACTTCTCAGTGTTTAAAGGGGATAATTAAAAAAAACAAAACTAAGTCAAGTTCACCAAAATGGTAATTTATTTAAATGGGTAAACGTCAGCCCATAATTTACTGCCAGAGAACAGAAAAATAGAATAACTGGTAAGCAAGACAAAAAACTGTAAAAAAATAAATAATAATAATAATAATAATAATAATAACTTTTGAATTCCAGTTTGAAGGTGAGCTAATCCTTACTCTGAAGGGGTTTATGTGCTCCATGATGGCAAGGACCCCCGCCAACATCTCAGGCACTGCGCTCTCATGCTTGTTCATTCCTTGGTGTTGTACCAAGCGATGAAAAAGATGGAAAGTGTTGTGTTTAATACTCTTTCTCAGTTATATTCAATATTGCACAATATGATGTACTCAGCTGTACTTGGTATTGTTTTCACAACTGCATTAATTACTGTGCCTTCCCCTTTAATTAATTTATTTGTGTTTTGATTGAATTTTACATTTGTTTTTTTTCTGAAAAAATGTTTTAAACGAAAATAATTGGGAAAAGAAATCTTCACAGTATTTGTCTGAAACAAACCCTTTTGTGAAGAATGGAAGAAATGATGCAAATACTACTGTACTGAGAAGACTTGTCATGTCCACTCAGCAATAACACATCTATCGTCAATGTATTGTGATGACTTCTGCCAAGTGAACACAGACATCAGTGGATTTACAATTTGTAATCTAAATACATAAATAATGCAAAGATGACAGGCTCACTCACACACAACAGAAAAAATAATACCCCAAAATCTCATAATCCATCCATCCTCTTCTGTTTATCTGAAATCTCAGAATTGTTATAGAAAAAAACACAAAAAAACGTACATTCACATAACTTACGTTCTCTACACGGAGCTGACAGTGGGTGTTCTTCAAATGAAAGACACAGCTAAGCAACTGACAGCAGCACTAGCCAATAGGATGACAGACAAGTGAAGAAGGTGTGGTGTCCTGGACAGGAAAAACCAGACGTAATTGCGTTTGCCGTCTACACTGAGGTGTGAAATAGAAAAAGGAAATTTTGATGAAGCTCAGCAGTTAGCAAGTGCTTTAAAGCTCAAGAGCCAGTGTCAGAATCTGTGGCTGGGAGCCTTGGTGTTGCTTCACCAGAAGCAAAAAGGCAGAAGTGACATCCTTAGGTTCAAGACAAAGGGGGCAGGTGACGTAGGTTTAAATTTAACAGATCCTCCATGAGCTACTCCATTGTAACACACGTTCACATCTGTGGACCCCCAGTAAGCCCTTTGAAGTTGTTTACATTTGCATGCATGTTTGTTTACTTCGAACGTGAAAGCCCCGGCCCCCTGCTCTATTGCTCTCCAAAATTCATTGTGACATGTGCAGACATTTGCAGGAACATACTTGGCATTGCTGTGTTGCTAAATGGAGTGATCACTATATGGTGAAAGTTGTGTGGCTCCCTCTAACAGAAACACCAAAGACACAAATGTACGGCAGTACTGGAACATCACCTTACACATCCATACATTGCCTCAATATGCTTTTTACATCCCAATGTTCAGGGAGTCAGAATCAACACTGGCAGCACTGAGCACAAAACTGGATGAGGTCCCACACAAGATACCAGTCTATCACAGGGCACGCTAATGTTCACAATGTCATCATGCTAGTTTAGAATCACCAATCAACCCAATGTTTGAAGAAATTAAAGCTAAACAGCTCATGCAAAAAACTCATGCATACCCAGGAAACCTGGAAAACTCCATCATGTGTCCAAGGCCAGGAAAAAAGAAGAATGCCAGGGCCTGGCAGGGTGAGGCTGCAGCTCTAACCACAAGAGCATTTTGATCAAACTTTCAATGGTTTTTTATTGTAGTATAAAAAACCAAGACATGCATGCATAAGACAATAAACATAACCCCAATAATCTCAGCATAGTTTGGATGAGCAAACATCACGTTAAAAACTATTTTTGGCTTAGAATAATGATTAATTATTAATATTATTATATTAGTCATGGTCTTGTAATGTCCAAAAGCAACTTTGCACCCAGGGCCACCACACCCACTCGGAAGGTGTCAGCCATCCATGCCCAGTAGTAATCTTGTCCAGGGTCGATACTACAAGTAGTGTGCTGTCATACGTACTGCATGAACTCAAACAGATAAAAATGAAAAAGGAGCCAGCAGTTCTCCATCTCACTTGTGTCCATTTATACCTGAGAGTGTTCATCATGAACTATCTGGTTTAGTCAAATGTTTGGAAGGAAACTGAAGAGAAAAAAGTGAGCGACAGAGTAGGATTGAGGATTGATCACTGCCATGGACTACAAATCATCTGTTGACATCCTTGGAAAGACAAATTAAATCAATAATATAAGATAAAGCTCTGATGGCCGGATGTAAACACTAACCAGCCATAAAAAGAAATAAAATCTGTTATAACAAGGATTGTTTTTTCAATTAAGCAATTGGGTTGGAACAAAAACCTGCAGTCACTACAGGCTGACTTTGCAGACCCCTGATTTAGAGGGGGTCACATGGTAGGTTAGCCTGAAGGGCCATGTGGTATCCTCTGCTGGTACACAAAGAAAACTCCAGCTACCTAATCTAGCAGATGGGTGAAAGAACAGACAGCAGAGAGGAGGAGGAGGAGGAGGAGGAGGAGGACGATGACGACTGTTCTAGTGTGGCTCTCGTGCATGTGCTCAGCCAGTGGCCTGATGCCTGCAGGCACTACACAGCAGTTTGTAAGAATTTCTGCGATAAATGCAGGAGTTCCTGATCTGTACACTGCCTGTGAAAGTTGACAGGGAGATGTTTCTACTGTGATAAACGGCTAACTGTGATGACTTTTACACATTTCTTCCAACAATTTGTTAAAAGATCAAACCAAAGAAATCCTTTCTAAACTTTGAATTGCTTTGACAGGTTAGAGTGCAGTTGTAAAAACCTAAAAGTAAAGAATCACTTCCACAGGTACATGGGACTGCAGTGGGTGACAAAGTAACACAGTCCGAACCTGTGGAGCAGCTTTTCTTCTTTCTTTCCTAAAATTCTGCTTTATCCCTCAGAATAGCAGCATGGGCATTAACAGACTCTGCAGCAACTAGACCTCAACTTAAAGCCAAGTGTCCCTGTTTTGCATTCATCCAGTCACGTACTGTAAATCTAAGTGTGATGGCTAAGGGTAAACTGGGTCACACAGGTGAGATGATGTTTTAGTGTAAAACTAAAAACAGGTCACGGAAATTTAGCTGCACACTTCAAATAAATGGCAGATGTAGAGTGCAGTCACAGGCCCTATGGACCCAGACCTATAAAATACTCACTGCAGCTTTCTTAATTATCAGCACCTGGCAACAAACAAGTTTCATGAAAACAACATGAAGGAAAAGCATTTCAGGCAATTCAGACGTATAATAAATGTGAGCGCTGACAGCTGACGTTTGCTTGTACTCTCTCATGTTCTTGGCTGATAAAGCAAATTGTCACATTTTGTTTCAGCTGAATCATGAGAAGCCCATAAAAAATGCCTTTATAAATATAATGAGGCTTACTTATTATGCAGTATATGATCATGGTTCACTCTACCTCCACGTGTGATGCAGGTGAAACCACAGACATGAAGAAGGAAAACTCAACCTCAGCATGTGCTCTGCGATCTTTTCAGGAAACCGCTGGACATGAGAACCAGGGATGCAAACAGAAGATTAGGCAAGAGTCAGGCACCACAGAGAAGGACCATTCCTTTTAGTCATGTGGCCACATCTGGGCCCGAGAGAGGGGCCAGTCGTTGAGATAAGTTTGGTAGTATTCAGGCACATCTTCAGGTCATGCTTGTGTCAAACATGTCATGTTTGATGTAAAGCTGACTTTAAAGTTCAAAAGGTATGAACCTGCAGTTCTTTCAGCAAACTTCTTGAATGACACGTACTCATGTCTATCAGTTAATACTGCCACAAGCCCTTGAACCCTGGCAGGAAGTCCTAAGATTTATTTTCAACTGATTTGTCAGGCATCAAAACTCGATTGTCCTTTGCTGTCTTGTTGCTGTAGGCTGCACTTGTGGGCTTTGGTAAGCCCCATTGAGATGGTGTGGTGTACTCTCAGCAATACGAGATACATTGAAGGACTGATGCTACTATTAAACAGAAAACACAATTTTACAAAATGTGAAAATCCTAGATGCTGTTTCTTTGTAGTGGTGTTACATTTACTGAAAGTAAGAAACATTTCAGAAAGTTATATTAATTTCTATGTACCATATTGCTTCCAATTTAAAAATGCCCATAATTTTAAGAGGCACTCCTTTCAAAAACAGATTTCAGGCAAAAAAAAATTACAGTTGTAAATATAAAGAACTACTCGTGAACACCAAGACCATTTTTTGGTTCTCTTTCACTATAGCGTGTTCCTGCCTTACCACTTGCACTTTTTTAGCCAAACAAGGTGTTCTTTGTGGATTGCTTTGTATTTGCAGATGATTTATTAAAGCAGACACAATGCTATTTTGCTTTACGTATTTTTACTTTATATTTTGGATGATTAATACAAAATATTAAGTAAAAATAAGTAAAACAAATTAACCTACACTTTACCTTTGAAAAGAATCGTGGCTTCTGTGAGGGATACGAGAGAGAGGAGGAGGAGGGTTATCGTGTAGGACAACTTGCACTGTAACTAAAGGAATCCCTGCTATCTGTTGGCTCACTGGAATCTTCTTCATTTTTTGCGACTTTAACAAGGAGTCTATCCAATGACAGTTGCTTTTGCCTGAAGAGTCACTACACTTGGACACAAATTAAAAAAATTCTTTACGCACTGTAAGGTTTCTAAACTCTTTTGGGATTCCCCCCCAACGGGACAACATGCGAGCATCCCGAAGCAACCACAGGCTCCCAGCGCTGTAACAGTTCGCCATAAAAGAGAATCAGAAAAGATCGCAGTCAAGCTATAAGCGCCTGCCATCGATAGGTGATGCAAGGAACATTATAAATGCAAGAGCACAGTATTACTTAGCCACTAACCTGGTCACGACCCTGCCTGACTGCTGTGTCTGTTTATAGGAGAGCGGTAGATCCCACTACAATAAATAACTGTGCTGTTCCTGTTTCACGCTGAATAAAGCTGGTTTAGCTAAAGTACTGAGACTCGTGTTTTGGGGTGCATGACAGAGACTCACACGTTTAAACACACACACACGTGGTCACCATGCTATAGTAAACAGTATAAGCTCTTATGGATGTTGACTATACGAGTGACACATGACAACTGAGAACGAACATGGGAGACAATTACCCACAATCCCCACGTGATGCTCGACAGACAAAGTGTATATGTACTACTCGTATTACAAGACCGGACTTGTTTACCAAGTTAAAATTTGTTAAAAATTTTACCTCATCTTGCAAAACACTCACAAACCAAGTTACTCGCAATCCAAGGTTTTACTGTACTTGTAATCTGTTATCTCATAAAGACAGGTACAGGTGATAGAATCACAGTCTGTGAGTGTGAACTGAACATCGGTTCAGCTTAAACCAAAGTTTGTTTGGTATAAGTAAGAGGCACAAACAAGACATGTGGCAGCCCTGGAAATTAAAGCGGTCAGACTGTGAGACATTACATTTGTACTTTGTTGGCCTGTCACTGTCCTACAATCAGCATGTTTGTTGTCTACACGGTTAAGCTTGGATTGCATTCATAATTATTGTTATTTCATTTTGGTTTTGAAATTCATTTCTAATTTTTCTGATCATGAAGTATGAAGATTTCAAATATCTTGATAATTCCTACGTAAAAAAAAAAAAAAAAAATTTACTCACCAAATCTGAAATATTTTATTATTGTCCGGAGACACTAAGTTGATTTTTCACTGACAACTCCATTTTGGTCCTGGCAGACATTAGGGTTACTAAGCACGGTTGGTCGAAAGGCGCTGCACATGAGATCATTAAAACAGCCATATAAAGGTTAGCTCTCTAAAATACTTTGGGTATGATACATACTTTTGAGCACGATTTCTGGTTTGATGAAAGAGCAGGTTGACTTTTGGCTTACAGATTTGTGTGTATTTTGACTGGTCTGTCTCACAGACGTAGCATCTCTCATTCCTCAGGTCATTTTAATAATGGTACTCGGGTTTACTCCCACAGTCCAAAGACATGTAGGTTAGGTGCATTGGCGATTCTAAATTGTCCCTAGTGTGCGCTTGGTGTGTGTGTGTGTGTCTGTGCCCTGCCCAGGGTTTGTTTCCTGCCTTGTGCCCTGTGTTGGCTCCAGCAGACCCCTGTGACCCTGTAGTTAGGATTTAGTGTGTTGGATAATGGATAGATGGATGAATATGCTAACTCTTAACTATGCTACTCTTAAACTAAAAAAATGCCTGCAATAAAAGAAAATGATTGTTTGACACACAGCCTATCTCATCTGCCTGGATGCTAACGACTGTTGGACCAGTTTGTTGGCATCACTGCTTAATCAGTGTAAGCAGACATAATACACATACCACCGCTGTATGATGTATACAACACAGAGTTCCCTTTCTATTGAAATATTTTTTAGTCATGAACAAAATAACCTAACTGAAATACTCTCTTTGGGACAAAGTCCAAGCTTAATTTGTGTCCTTATCCTATCCTATCATAAAAAGAATGCATGGGAGCTTCTGTTGGACGAGGTGACAGTCAAGTGACAAGTGACAGTCAGCAGCTGTGCTAACAGGTAAGGAGAAGAACAGCAGCGCCTCACCAGGGTATCAGTGCTATCAAATTATCTAAAAAGCAGAAATCAATCACTGACATGTGGGACATGATCTGGAGCATGCAACTTAATCGACGCAGCATTTTCAAAAGACAAGTGACTTGTGAGTGACACATCAGCACCACAAAAACTAAGAAAGAGACAAGCGCAGATTAATTCCCTGGGCTGCAGCTTGCCGAAGCTTGCCGACAGCTGACTGTAGATGTGATTGATGAGGGGCTCATTGGTTGCTGCGGATTACAGAGTTTTCTCTTTCAGTCAAAAGGAATGGCCTTTAAAATATGAGCAGGTAAACGGTGACAGAGGTCTGCTAGCCTCCCCCTTTGGTATATTTGAGCCATAAACCATCAGAGCTGATCAAGGCTTTAATGTTTCCTTAAGAACGCAAAAAAACAGTCTGCTTTCCGCTTTCAGAAGCTTCCCATGCGAAGAGTAGAATGGATTAAAAGGCCATTAAATCAGAAGGTTTTTTTATATTTTCCTTCTAGGCATATGGATAATGAAATTGAAGCAAAAGCTGTTTGGGCAGAGAAAGCCTATTTAAGGTGGACATACTTAAAAACCACATCCGGAGAGACCAAAGTTGATTTTAATCAGGCAAAGTCAGAAAGGGAGCGGCCATTGTCAGTAATGAGGAAATACAGTAACTGCTACAATGCATTCCTTTTTACAATGTGCAATTCACCAGCTCTCACAACATCTGTGAGGCATATGAGTCCAGTGAGACTGCATCTAATTCATGCCTTGGGACCAAAAATTATAAATAGTCTAAGAATTAAAGGCTTGTTAGAGTAGCAAAGCGCATGCTCCGGCTTGTATTTACGGCTTATTCCTACCTGACTGCAGAGCTGAGCCAAGAAAGACCCTCAAACCCTGCCGACAATGGTTTGATTATCTCAGATTATGTAAGCTACATGTTTCATTTTCAACATGATTTCTAATCAAATCAGGTTATATATTAAAAGTTCTGGTTGCCTGGTGATGCCAGGATACACTCTGCCTCACTTTACTGGATTTAGTGAATGTAGACAACAGACATTTTACTGCTTCAAAGCAATAAGAACAATGTTTTCATATTTCATTCATCAGACAGTTTGTGAATTTTACTGCTCATTGTTAAGACACTAAAAATGCAGCATTCCCACGAGAACATTCCGGTACACTACACATCTATACCTCAGGCTCAGGTGGCCAATGCATTACCATCACAGGAGCACCTTTTATCTTTATCTGGGATAAAATGCTTTAACTTCTGTCTCTGAGCCACATTCTGTAAGCTACAGTATGCATAACCGACACAGTACTGCATATGCAGGGGCTATTAAGGTCAAGGTTTTCTCATGGGAGATCCAATGTAGAGTAATGTGCGTTTAACCCACAGAGTCACGTCTCAATACTACAACAGAATTAAATGCTCCTCAGCCACAGGTACTTCAAAGTTCACATGTAGCCCCCTCTATTAACACGAACCAAAGAACAGCTGATTTTGTGGTTATTTAAAATGCATCTGAAAAAAAGCAAAAGTGCATCAAAGGCATGAGCACAACCATTGTCCTGGGAAGACAAAAAAAAAATAAAAGGAAAAGTCGAACTGTAACAGCAAAGTTAAATAAGGAGTCAGGCATCTTAAGAACAACAGTCCAGATGAACTCTGAACGGGTACAGCTGGTGACTAAACGGACTGCTTCAGCAAAAGCCTGACCTGACAAGTCCTGTGCACACCTTGTTTGATACCCCATGTTAGTGCTGCAGGGTGCAGTGGTGCAGCCTAATTTAACACTGGGCCATTGAAGCATCCATACAAAAGGCAAGAGAGGAAGAAGTAGCCACAGTCAGAGATGGGTAACCTTAAAACACTAAGTGCAAGAAAGAAATGTTTAGGGACAAACTCTGGACGCCCTGGAGGTTCTATCAAAGGGGAGAATGAAAGCAAAACTGAGTGTCATTATGAACAATGCTGTACATACATTTATAAATTGGAACTTAATAAAAAGCAGACAGCCATTCTGTATAATGAAGAGTTGAAAAGATGATGCCAGATTTAGTGACTTCAAGATGATGGGCATGTCATACATCCCAACTGCAGCTGTTGACCTCATCGTTAGAACATGTCAGTTATTTCTGATACACTGAGGATTTTTAGCCAACAAATCATTCAGGGATTCTTTATACCGACAGCAATAGAGCACTGAATAGCACCTCACTGGGGCCTGGACTGCCCAGTTAAATGTTTTTCTTTCTCTTAAATTTTCTTCCCTATTATTCATTCTAGTGTATGTGTGTGTGTGTATATATATATGTATGTATGTATGTATGTATGTATGTATGTATGTATGTACTAGGGGGCTCTGCCCTTTGCTCGCCCACCCCCGGGTTTGGTTTACCGGATATACAATTGAAAGAGATTGTTATTTTCATGGGAATTGTTACATATGGATTATTTTCACTTTTACTTTAAAAATTTTGTAAAAACTATACTTGTCCTTTATTTCCGGCCCCGGTTGTGGTTAAATCTTTCTCGCAGGACGTATAACGCTGCTCGCATTGTGAAGGGGGTGGCTGAACGCATGCTATGGAGAAGCGGTCAGATCATCTGCTGGCTTGCAGCTGCTGGCGAGCTGTGTGTTCTGCTTGTCACTTGTTGTTTTTAGAGCTGGGAACACATGAAGCATCTCTGCCAAGATAATTCCAACAACTGCTTGGTTAGATGTCTGTGAATTTGTTTTAAATGTTGTCTCACTGCCTTGTCTCGCATGATGTTAAAGTGTCTCTCGCGGGACATCAAATAGTCTTCCGAGAAGATCACGTCTCGTCTCCCTAGTCTCCCTCCCAAGACTTTTTTTACGAGAACATACACTCACATATATACATTTATGTATTTATTAACTTGTGCGTTTATTTATTTAAACAGCTTTTGTAAAAAGCCAAGTAAAGATCTATCTAAAGAGTACGCCAAAATTACCGTATATACTTGCGTATAAGTCGAGTATTGAAACCTGAAAAATCAATCATAAAATCAGACCCCAACTTATACGACCGCTCAAAAATTCGACACTTAATTTTTTTTTCTTACCTCCTCCAATCTCTCACTAGTTTCTCAGACACATTAAATTTTGTAGCAGCAGTGCAGTTACCAATTTCTTTTGCCATAATTTAAAACCAGCTTCATATTTTCTTCTGAATGAATGCTCCATCACAGATAAGGGATGCTCTTGGTGTATGAGGGTGTGAGATAAAAAAAAACACATATCAGTGCAAACGTAGCTTTGGAATAGTTCTGGTATTACTGTGTGGTCACGTAGGCACTGTTCTCTGTGGTTACTCTCTCAGGTGGGCGTTAGCAGATCATAATCTCTTGGACCAATAGCGTGAGTTTACAGCATTCGACTTCTACAACCGACATTATAAAATACAAGAAATTATAAGGTAAAATCAAGTCTCAACTTATCCGCTGAAGAACATATATGCGAGTAAATATGGTAATTAAAAAGGCTTCTGTTATTGAAGGAGCCTATAATTAGAAAAACACTGAGACCTTTAAGCCAGTTTGGCTTCTTGACTAACTGAAATTGAGTGTCAATGTTCAAATTGAAACAAAAAAAAACAAAAAAAAAACAGAGCCATACTGTATAATAAAAGCTGATGTCAGATTTAGTGACTTCTAGTTGATGGGTGTATGTCAGACATCCAGAATGCAGCTGCTGATTTCATTTTTGGGCCATGATGGTTTGCATGATTAAAAATCTCTGACTGAGTGACGGTTTTCCAGCACAGTTGTGCTCACCACCCCTGTTTATCAGTGCCAATTGCGTGCTGCCAGACAGAACAGGCGCTGTATAAAAAGGTTAACAGGTACGGTGAGTTCAGCCACAATTTTGGACTTTTTCATTGTTCCATTCTGTTGTGGTGTGTAAAACATGAGACATTAGACGAATGTGCTTCTCTTTGGTTTGTGAGATACAAAACACCCACGTTTCTTATTCCTCGTTGTTGAATTCTATGCATGCATTGGTTATCTGCTCTCAAGTACGCAAGCCCACCTCAACGACTAAAGACAAAATCCAACCTTTTCGGGTGTGTTGTGGACTAGTTAGAGTGAATTGCTATGCTGGTCACAACACATGACTAGCTTCATAACAGCGAGCCACCGACTGCCTCCAACTTGTGGGGATTATATAATTAAAGACTATGAATGAATATCGCCGGAAAAGTCATCTAATGGGACATGGCCTTAAGTAGTAAGGCACTGTATAACTTAGTGAGATCTCTAAGCTTTTCTTCCATTTCTCTTACTTTGAACATATGCCAGTTTATGCCCTCTAAAATCTCTGTTATCACCTATTAACAGGTTTAACATTCAAGCTCGATATCTTAACAGTAAACACAATTATTCTCTCAACAAATGAAAGACAAATTTGTCATCCTTGAATGTATTTTAGCTTTCATGCACCACAACATTTGCAAATTTGCTGCAGGACTCAAACATTAGAGGCACGCTCAATCATTTAGCCACTCGTCTTTGGCTGTAATCCAGGAATTTACTCTAAAGGCCTTTAATGCCGCTCATTAATTAATCAAAGTTAATACTTTTCCATAAAATTAGTCATCGAAAACGTGTTTTGTGAAAACAACAGGATTTCAGTTTAATTGAATTAACCGATGACTTTTTTCTTTTTCTGAGCTTGTTACCCACTGAGATCCCAGGAGAAATCGTTTTAACTTCCAGTGACCTTCCTTTCGTTCCTCATCCCAAAATGAAATTTGATCCTCTGCCACACTGTGATTGCAATAGCAGGCTGATAATTCCAGAATGTTTATAGAAAGAGAGAGGAAAAAAAAAAAAAAAAAAGAAAGAATTCAGAGCGGGCATCCTGCGTCTGTGCTGTCCGCTGAGTGATACGCTGGGGCAGACACCCCTCTGAGGGCTGATTAAAGAAAACTGAAGTGATTCAGCGCAACAGCTGCTTATTCGGCAGAAATAATGCAACCATCCAGATGCAGAACAAAACTGTCACAATAAGAAAAAGAAAAAAGCTGACAAAGGGCAGGCCATCAGAAAGTGCAGCATTTCCAGTTCTTGGAGGAAGTGGAATATGCAAGCTGGCCTTGAACCTGGAAAACAGAATGAAAACCCAAAAGCACTTGTGACCTACAGACCCTCATGGAACGAGGAGAATACAAAAATATAACTGGGGTCAATGAAGAAGTATTCAATTAATCTCTCTTTATGAGTCGTTCCAAAGTATCAAAAAACAATTATTATTCATTATTATATTTCTGAAGCTTTGACTTTTTTTCTCTAAATGGCTATTCTCAATTTTTTTAAAATAATTTGCCTTGTATGGAATACATGAACTAATCAGGTTTTATGGAAATCACAAACTACTTATTGTATGACTTGGGTGTTGCTCTCCTACGTCTACAGTATACAGTATATTCACATTGAGTTGCATTTTACAGATATGTTAACTATTCAGGAAACCTGATCTCCTCCACAAATATAAAAATGCTTTCCCTCTCATTATCATTTTCATTTTAATTTCATAATAATTGTGCCGCGGTTAAAACTCCAGCCACAGTGCTCCAGAGCTCAGAGTTCACATCACAACCAAGTCATTGCCTGTGTGAGGGTTGCATGTTCCCCTTGACTTCAGTTTTCTTCTCCATGTGCTGGCTGAGTGCCCTCTGAAACCCAAATGTCGATGGTTCCTGTCTTATGCCCATGCTGTATGGTCAGGCTCCCTAAAATGGATGGATGGCAACGGAGGTTAATGCACAATTAAACAATGGTTGTGGCTGCATGTGTGTCAAATTCACAAGGAAAGATAAAGAAAAAAAATTAAGAAAACACAATTGCATATGAATTTTGACTCAGTAAGAATACTGTACCATAGTAATCTCACAACACTTGGATTTCAGTGCACTTGTTTATGGAGCTGGGATGTTCACAAATCACATGATGCGCTGTGAAATGTGGCTGACTAAGGACACTAAGGTGTGTGCCTATGAGTGTGCCCTGCAATGGGTCAGTGACCCTTCTAAAGATCTGGTTGTGCATTGCACTGCCGGCTGCCTAAATAAGGTTCAGTCAAGAAAACTTTATACAGTACAGTATTGGGAAAATTAATTGAGAACATGGATGAATAAAGGATAATGGTTTATCAGAGATGATCAAAAGAATACACCTAGAGCCAAAATGTAGGGTTCCTGATTTAAGCTACTGGCAAAGGTTAAAGCACAGTCAACGTCGCACGGTTACCTTTCCTTTGGATTAAACTAGTGACACACACTTGAGCATACCGGTCTGCAGAGCATATTTCATAATACATAGAATTGCACTTTACATATGTGGACATTCGTTATTTTGTACTGAACTACGCTGATGACGCATGTCTCTTTTCTTCTTCATAACCTGCTCAATTACTGTATGTGTTCGCAGTGTGAGTGTGCTCTCAGCAAATGTGATCGAGATAGTGAAACGTCACAGTGTATCACTGTCGCTCTTCTTGTTGACTTTTTTCTGATATCAGATCTGTTGCTGTGTACTCTGCACTGCAGGTGGAATGCTGACAGATAACTGGTTTATTTTCACAAGCCTAAAATTTGTCAGCGGCAGCACTGGTGGCGTTCACCCTGCCGCCTCGCAGCTCTAAGGTCTTGAGTTAGACACGAGGGCTCATCTCACACTGGTATCTGCACCTAAATTTAGACGTGGAACTGATGTGTTTATGATGCTTGGTAACTCAGTATTGTTAGTTGTACTTTGGATAAAAGCTTGAAATCCATTTGGACTCTTAAAAAAACCTTACAGTATCATGAACTTATTTGAGAGCTTCTCTTATTCGGTATAATAGGTTAATATGTTTTGCTCATAAAGGGTATGACTTGCTTAGTTTCAGTAAAATAAAAAGCGAAAAATAAACTGTAAAATACACAGAGCTGAGTCATGGTGTTTACTAGGCTACAAAACTAAAACTTTAATAGTATTGTATCATGGGGTCACGGATGGTCCCCTTTATCCATACTCTAGAAGAAGAATGCTACTCTTGGGCCAAAAGATGATTCAAGGTTTATAACTTTCCTTACACCACAATAAAAGTTATCTACATTTATCAAGAGCCCAAATTAATGAATAACACATATTGTAAGGGTATTAGAGTTGGACAGTTACAGTGGTACTGGAAAAGTGCCAAAAACAAATTGCAAAACAAAACGGTATATCATTTTGTGATTTTTGGTACTGGAAGTAAACGTCAGCTTTCCTCTCAATCCCACCCCATCTTCCCTTGCCATTGATCGTTGCAGTTGTTGAAAAATAGGATTCTGTAGACTTAATAATGATAATAATACACTTTATTTATATAGCACCTTTTCCATGCTCAAGCCACTTACAGAATATAAGAAAGAATGGCTGGGTATATACTATCTATATATATAATCCACTAAGGCAAGACACCCATGGAAAGCACGGCGGAAGGGGCATGGATTCACTAAGCCGCCGACAAGTAAGACACCTATGGCACACGCAGGAAGGAGCCACGCTGGAGGTGAATCGCCTTATGCAGCGTGTAAAACGGTTTGCGCGGGGTATCCCATGGGATCCTTAAAACAATCCTTTACAATTGAGGTTAAAACACAATGAAGTAAGCAGTCTTTAAAAACCGAGTTTTCGGTTACGACGCATGACCGCGTGCAGCATAGCAAACTGTTTTACACGCTACATACAGCAATTCGCATCCGCGACAAACATGCGTCTTCTTAGATGCTCCTGCATGAACACGGAAAGTCTACGTGAGTCACAGGTGCATCTGGACTGTGCAAAGACGACAACGACTCAAGTGACGAGTTGGAGGTGGGCACATGAGCGATGGCGGTCCGCCAGTTTTCAGTCATGGACGATTGTGTGTTGGTTTGTTCCGTGCATTGTTACAATGTTGCTTTTCTTGCTAATTTATTACATTACCGATTTTTCAAATGTTAATTTTCTCCCTGTGCTTAAAAATCATTAAAAAACCAGCCTGATTATGCGGCGTATGGTACGCAGCAGGTTGGCTAGTACAGTATATAGCGTTGTACAAACCAAATAAATAAATAAAGAAGATTAAGACAGTAAATTCAGAGAAAAGCCTAACGGACAACATAATTGATGGTCTAGCACACACACACAGGTTACATGAGCATCTTGATAGAGAGGTAAACTGAGAGAAGGGTAGTAAAGTCAAGTAGAGACTTCAAGAACTGACACCAACCACACACGTCGATGTGATTAGAACCTCACAGTTGTCAACAGGGAAGTGATGGGTAGTGCGGCACACCTGACTGGAGTTGTCCGTTATTTGATTTTGAATCATTTTAGCACTGGTATCGATTTCAAAGTCAAAATTTTAGTACCAATCCAACACTAATTAGTATATACTTGGTGTGAAGCAGTTATTGCATGAAGAACAAGAGGATTTATTTACAATATAAAACCTCAAAGATACATAATGATGGGTAAAGTACAATTCTGACAGATGCACCTAATCAATAAATCCAGGTTTCAGAAAATCATTTTATGAGTTGTTGTATACACTGTAAATAACACATTTTCCCAATAACTTAAAGATTTCTTCATTAATGAAACTAGATAAAAGACTTCTTAATGTGAGCTGAGAACTTCAACCAAGGCCAGTTAATGAAAGAACACACAACTTATGTTTAATAAGGCTACCAAGAAATGCTTGGAATGGAGCAAAGGGCCAACTTGCTAACCAAGGCCCACTCCACTTCCTGAACGAGAGCAGAGTATGGCCGATTTCTGAAAGGTTCCTTTGTTTAAAGCTGCACCTGTCTGTAAATACCAGAAAAGCCAGCTATTTCTGTGAACCTTTCATGCTTCATAACATGGGTAGGTCTTATAAACAGCTGGCTGAGCACGGCCACACAGATCAGATGAATTTCTGGAAGACACTGCACAGTTCCAGTAGTTAAAAAAAAGACCTTGAAACAACTGAGCAAATTCCAAAATACTATTGTGAGTCAACATTTATTTTACTGACAGTTATGCTAAAGCGATAGAAGGAATCTACTTGTTGTTTATCTTTGCGGCGTATCAACTAGATAGAATTCAGAATGGATAGCTGATCCTACAATACAAACATGGAAAGTCACCAAGAATCTTAGCATCTAACCCACTAATGTTGCTGTACAAACAACGTAACATTTTCAAATGTTCAGTTCACAAGTGAATGGGGTCTGATGCTGACCTGGCAGCACTGGGTCAAAGGCATTAAACAGCCCTGTAAGGAGCATTAGTGTCCCGGCACTCATACAAGGCTGATATTTAACACACACATTAACACATCTCTTCTTGTCATGTTTTTCTCCCTTTTCCTTAATCATTTTTTCCATTTTTCACCCAGGATACACAGGTTTAATCACCTTTTCACATAATGGGATGATATTTGCTAGAAATCAGTCTTTAGGAAAAACCAGAATGTGTTCTGATTTTTGAAAAATGCACATCAAGGATTAAAATATGTACTCAATAACATACTTAAGGACAGAGTTGTTAGATTTCAGCCTTTTTAATTAAAGCTTTACTTCTTCCTTTACAACTTTCAAAGTCAAAGGTAACACTTTAATGGACCTTTAACTGCCGGGTTATAAAAATGTCAGAACAATGCAAATTTAGAACATACTGCACATTAATTCACTGTCTGCATAGTTTAGCTCACCTTTACTGTTCCTAATACACTTCATTACCTCCTTGACTGTTCTTTTATGATTACAATACTGAAAGAATCTCTTTGATCACCTTTAATACTTTACACCAACATTTTTCTCTAACTATCGCTAAGCTTTCCTGATACCCTTTTTCCATCATTTTTCTCACAAGCCTCAAGGTTAGTACTGGAATTATTTGTCTTGTATACCTTATACAGTTATTTTTTCTTTTACTACTTTTTTGGTGCCTAATGTGTAAACTTCAGAGTATTTTTTAATTTGTTCTACTACTTCTAAAATTCAGGATGAATGTGTCCTGCATTGAAAGTTTCTCTACTGCTCTTTGACTGACCCCACTCTTCAAAGCTTATCCAGTGTCACATCTGATCAACATTTGGCCAGATAAAGTTCATCTTTGGGGCATCATGGTGGCGCAGTGGGTAGTGCTGCTGCCTCGCAGTTAGGAGACCCGGATTCACTTCCTGGGTGCTCCCTGCGTGGAGTTTGCATGTTCTCCCCGTGTCCGCGTGGGTTTCCTCCCATAGTCCAAAGACATGCAGTTTAGGTGCACTGGCGATTCTAAATTGTCCCTGGTGGGTGTATGTGTGTGTGTGTGTGTGTGCCCTGTGGTGGGCTGGCACCCTGCCCAAGGTTTGTTTCCTGCCTTGTGCCCTGTGTTGGCTGGGATTGGCTCCAGCAGAGCCCCGTGACCCTATTGTTAGGATATAGCAGGTTGGATAATGGATGGATGGAAGTTCATCTTAACCACTTTAGCTTCTGAACATGGACTCTGCCAAAACACTGTTATTAGTATGGTCACTAGATCCTAGCAGTTCATTCGTATCTACCCTCTAAATTCTATCCTATTAATGTAGAAAACTACATCTAGACAGGCTTTCCCTCTCATTGGGGCTTTAACTCTTTGAGGGCTGAATAGTTTTTTCAAAAAACAATGGTTTCATTCAGGAATCAACATAAAACGTCTGTTGCTGCGTGCTGTGGCTGCCAGTTTGCCAAGAATGTGCGGCAGGCTTGCTGCCAGGCTGTCTTAGCATGGCTGTGACAGCAGCAGCGGTCATGGTCACAGTTCATTACAATCTGGTTTCTACCTCTTATCATTGTTAAGTGGCAGTCCTCTCTGGTGAACATTGTCAGTACCACGACTAGCTGGGGACCAATCAGCTGAAGCTGGAACCTCACATTCGTTTTTGATCACTTGTATCAAAATCACAGTCCAACAAGTCTTAGTCCAGTTCAGAGATAATAGGCAAAACCATGTCCAAGAAGTATTTTGTTTTATGCATTCGCTTTGATCTCTCACCAGATGTCAGTGCCATTTTTGCCTTTGTGTGAGCCTTGCTACTCACGAGAGCGCAGGGAATCTTGGTCAAACCAATGAATCTAACTTTCCTTCTAGCAACGAGCGTCCAACAAAAATGTAACAGTTGGTTTTGTCACAGTTTACAGTTGATCACCATCGTCAGCTCCTCCTTTTGATAAAAGTCGACATCAGCCCTGAAAGAGTTAATATACTGTCTAGAACACATTTCAATATTAGGCCTCTATCCCTGATGCTTACAAGGTGAATCCAGATATCCTCATTAATTTACATCTGGCACTCATTCAGTTTCTCTTTTACATGAATGTGCTATCCCACACATTTTTAATTTTTCCTGTCTTTCATAAATAATGTGCGCCCTGTTTATATCATGCGTTCCTTTTATGATTTCAGTTATTGCTATGATATAGGGATGATATGCAGCTACATATCCTGTATATACTTCAGGCTCCCTTGCTTTTTTGATACTTCCTGCCTCTCTGATAACCCATTTTAGGAGCAAAAGGCGTAATTTAAATAAACCAGAATCACCAGAAATCACACAGAAACAACAGGGTGCTCTCAAGTCTGCACCCAATCTAAAACAAAGGGCACCAGCAGTCTAGTAAGCCATTTTGTATGAGCTACACAAGACATCATGGATTAGCGCTGCCCTGAGTTACACTATGCTGGAAAATAACTTCACATGGTTTGAAAAATTAACTTTTGTTTCATATCAGTTTACAGTCTTAAGAATGACAATTACATATTGGCTTATAAATCAGTTTAATGTGGAACTTAAAAAATCTCATGGCACATGTTAAACATGATCTGACCTTGCTGATTTCATCTCAGTATCACTAATGGGAGTACAGTATTTTAACTAATTACCTGTACATTTTACAGGACATTCCACTGTTTATACATTTTTTTTTTTTAAAAGTCAGATTCTTTTATAAACTCTACATTACTAGCAATACACACTGCTGCATGAGCTTATGATAAAAGTTGACAGAAAGCTTGGAGCATATCAATTTCTTAAAATGTAACAAAATAAAGTATATTAATGACCAACTCAAAATTCTTATTTTAATTCACACATCAAAAAAAATCATGATTTATTACATTGTTTTACTGTATATCTAATTATTACAACACAAAAATATATAAAGATACTTACTATTCAAATGCTTTTTATCAAAAGTCATTTTTAGTTTTACCTTCAGTTGCAGAGAGGCAGCCCCGTTGTTGTATGATTCACAATGCCCTTGATTTAGCACATCTTACTCGGTTGGCAGGCTTGACGCTGTTGTGGGCTATCAGCCTCTCTTAACAATTTTACTTTCTTGGATTTATGTTTGATTCCCCAAAAGCCTTTTTGTTTTCAATGGCCTTCTATAAATCTAAAAGTCAAACTTAAATTTTAAAATGACTTTTACAAACTTTAATATATACAGTATATGTTACATATTTTGTATATAAACGTCTACACGTAGAAGTCTGTGTGTCTGTCTGGCCCGGAAGTACGAGGTGGAGTCGGGGTAAGGACTCCTTCTCTGAGGAAACAGAAAACTTGCTTAGCCACTTATAACACAAGCGGGGCGAGCACATCAGCAAAACAAAACCTCCGAAGAAAGACAAAGTCGCTTAGCCGCTAACATTGGCAAAACGGTATCCCTTTTACTTTTCCTCCCGCCACTAATGCACAAGTGTGGCGGGCATGTTGGCAAAACGAATCCTCCTAGGAGGGAGACGCCCAGAGTAGTTCCTATCAATTACCTGATATCTCTACATTTCATTTTTTTTCTGACGATTTCAATAGTTTTTAGGACCCCAGGCTTTTTACAGCATGGGCTTACACAGCTAGTAAATATATACATTTAAAAAATATTGTTATAGTTTACAGTTTAGTGTTTTTCATTGTAAAATACATTCATTCTTAAGTTTACTACCTGAAAATGATGTTTTCTTTACACTATAAAGCATAATTTGTATCATTTTTGACTTGTTTTTAACATTTGAAATGTGCTTAAATCCTCAATAAGGCTTACTCACCCTCCCTGCTGAGCACGTCGGACAGATTACTGTGCAATATGTGTATCACATCTGAACCAAAGCAGGGGCATCTAACACCTAATTCACCTAAAACTACTTTTTGAGGATATGAATTGTTTGATTAATGAATATAAAATGTAATCACACAGAAAACTAAATGATCTATGTGGACTGGCTGTTTGTTCCTTAATAAGGCATACTTACCATAAAATTTCAACAAATGCTTCACAGACTTGTATATATATACTGTGTGCTATTTCAAACAAAAATAGCATTTGTCACTTTCTGGTGAAACGTTCCCACCTCATAAAACTCAACTTACTAAACCTGCTTTTGTTTTTATGTTTTTTTTTTTCAACAACCAGCTTCTGTGAAGTGATTTCTGTTGACTGGTTATGGTACAAAATGAGTAGCCTCTGAAAATGTGACACACACCCTTAGAGCCTCTGTCTATATGTCTGTGTCCCCAGGTACTCTGTGTTACTTGTAGGGTCATAGAATGTCATCTTACAAAGGTTTGGTCCTCATAGCTCAATGGGAGTGAATGTATGGAGAACAGGCAGGTAAACAGACATCCACCTTTATATGTACAGGTAACAAAACCTTGAAGGAAAAAACTAAAAACAAGGGGACCAACAGCTTTACATGAAATTTGAGTTTCATAATCTGTAATTTGAGATTCTGGAAGGAAGAGTACAGTACCTGTTCTGTACTGGCATTGCTTACTGCGCAAAGAAGACCCCACACTTCTTTCTCACCCTATTCTGCTTGGCAAAATCTACAAATCGCTGAAAACACTGAAACAAAAAAACAATAACAGATCAGCACTCACAAAATCTGGCATCAGTGCAGGAGATGGCAGTATGTGAAAGCAGAAACTGGGATTATCAAATGTTGTTTTTTTTTAACCAATCTCTTAAAATATTTCATGAAAGTCACACGGATAACACTGAGACTTTTAGAGGCCCGTATTCTGATTTTTTTCATCTTTAGAACTCTACCTCTGTTATAGCCAAGTGAACAATTTATCTGAACTCAACTTAAGACTAAATTTTGAAGGAATCGTCTTAAAAGAAAGAGCTGGAAACAGGATGCTAAAGTAAGATTTTCAGATAATGGCCTGATCATAACAAAACTTAACCATCCAATTTTAAACACGTTCATTATCAATAAGTTTGCCAATTTTGTCCATGTTATTTTCCTACCTACTAATGTCCTCGTACATTTCATGTCACATTTTTGTATCAACTGTAACACAATAAATGAGGCCTTGCAGGAGAGTGAAATGGCACTGGTTTCTCAAAACTACAGACTTCCTAAAACTAGGAGAATAGAAGTTCATTGATAAAAGCTAAAACCTCATACTTTACATACCGTATTAAGTAAATTACCTACAGATTTTAGGACCCTGAAAATCTCTTTCTCTTTGTGCCAGGTCGATGAAAAAATAGCCATTCACTGTAACTGAGGGTTGGCAGCCCTGTGGTAAAACATCTGAAAACAATTAAGAATTATAAGCAAGCAAGTACAAGGCACATATTATAATAATCAATAAGTTGCTTTTTCTCTATTTGTCCTATCAACATCTTCATCAGTACAGTCCAGATTTATTTCCTTTGTTTCCAGCACTGCCCAATGTTACAGGCTCATTCTAGATATTTTAGTATATAAGAAAACAGGCCCAGGATTTGAAAAGAATTAGACCAATGATACAGAGACTCACAAACATGAATACAAACAAACATTCTCACACCCACTCAGGGGCGTAGGAGCCATGGCCTGCCCTGACAGCACAGGGAGCGAGGCGGGAAACAACTCTGGAACCGTAATCAGGGCTCACTCACACATACACTTGCCCAAACAATAGTGACATTAGAATGAAACTGAGTGACATTCATTTGAGCATGTCGTCAGGAACATTCACAGCTTGCAGACTTCACGAGGACACAACCAGCATTGGATTCTAACACATTATGCTGAATCTGTAATGAAGCCTGCAAGCCTCACAACCACTGATGCCTCACTTCTAGATAAGCTGAACTCAATTCACACCCATTTTGAATCTCCCAATATGAAGCCTTTGCTGAAGTTGAACCAAGGACATGTGTGCTGCTGCTCTGTGAGTGGGATGGGTGTAGAGTAAGAAATTAAAAGCCTTGCGCCCTTACAGCCTTCACAGATCTAATCTGAGCAAGTACAGATTTCTTTACCTTCTCACTTACCTGTGTCTTGTGTGACCTGAAGGGGACACAGTCTCACAGACATACAGTAAGTTCTGTATTATATTATATTAAACAGGCTTTCTGTCATCTTCAAGATGCACATTTTATCTCCTCTTTCTTTCTCTTTCTTTCTTTCTGCCAGGCAAGCTTTGTCCTGTTCAACTCGTCTCCACCTTGCCTGTCTGAAGCAGGGTGGATCCTTTTATATAAGAGCCACAGGTCTCTATGGGTACCATAGCCTAGGGATGCTGCCATCTAGCATGTCAGGGGAGCAAACAGTTCAGGCAGGTAGTCTACCCATGTCCCTCCATTATACTGGTTTCTCATGCTGGGACACCATCATATGCACGTCTGTGTTGCCATCATTTGCCAATCTCCTGGGTGAGGCAGGAAATATGCTTATTCACTAGCTTGGCCTCCCAGCCAGGTAAAGGCCCTTGAACCATTACAGAACACCAGCCCATGCATGCTGTCCATTACAGTTGCCATCTAAGAAACCGAAGACAGATTCCTAAATGACTGCCATCCAGCAGCACTTTCATCTTAAGCTATTAAATGTGTGAAAGAGCTGGTAATGTCGCACACTGATAGTACTTGAACTCGCTGACAGGAGTGACATGTAGCTTAGGATGCTATATCTTGATTACAGTTCAATAGCACCCTCAACTTTAGCTGTGAAACGTCACCTTTTTACTGATTTGTATTTTAATGGGCAGATCATCAGAACTTTTCAAGGTTGCTATTGCTATCCTAGTCTTTCACAGTCTGCTGATAAATTCACAGCAACTGAGATGACCAACATGAAATGATAGTACAGTTGCTACAGCAATATGCCAGGTTTGATTTACATCACTATGACAAAAAGTGCTAAAAGATTTCATTGTGGATTTTGGGACATGGAAAGCATGAGCAGAAACTTTCATCAAGCTCAGATTTACTGGATTACAGCTAATCCAGTACTAGGGCTGGGCACACAATGCTCTGGGTAATGGTGAACAAAATTCAAAGAAATATTAAAGGAGATAACAAATGAATAAGTCCTGTCATGCCACAAAAAGTGCTACGACTGGTGGCATCAACATGTGGTGTGGTTACACAATTGCATTGTTACATCTTCTCACATCAGCTCCAGATATCAAGTGTAACACTAGGAAATCAAGGTTGTGCCACATCAAAAGAATTCCAGCCACCCCGAGCATTGACCATCTCTGCCACTGTGCTATGGCATATTATCATGGCATCAAAGCTTAGACGGGCAGGTTTAAAAACAATTCATACCCCTAGGTGACATGAGCATCTGAAGCACGTTTATTGTGTCCAGGTATTCATTTTCTCCAAAACTGCCAAATATCATACAAGCTATATAAGAAACACACACAAAGTTAAATTAAACTAAAGAAAAGAGTGCTGAGTTTTCTGAGACATTGAGGAACATGAGTTCATAATAGTCATAACCTTTATCAATATTACTCAGTTTTGAATCATGAAAAGGAGAGCAGAAGACAGTTGTTGTAATTTAGAAATTCACCGAGAACTTCCACCCATGATGCCAGAAGATGGCATTAAATTCATCCCAAGTGCACTTGGGATAAGGAAGGGAGAAATATACCAAAAACTAAGACCAGCATGTCAGACTTCCAACATCCCATAGTGCTGAGTTAACATGAAATTCCATTTATTAAATGATATGAATGCTGCAGACAAAGGGGGCGGTGGTGTACATTACTTTGCTACAAAAAAAGCTAAGGAAATGGAGAAAGCATTTGAGCACAAAAGCTCTTTTTTGTTTTTAGCACACAAGCTGCCACCACATGGTGCCATATAACCATTAAAACACTAAATCTCTTCCTCTTTTTCTTCTGTGACACAAAACCGCCCGACACTGTATAAAACAAAAAAAAAAAAAGAAAATCTGCTAGTTTAATGAGGTTCAGGCTCAAAAATACTGTACTATGCCTGCATAATTTCATGTCATTACTAGTAACTTTGTACCAGTGGATTATAAATCTTACTCTTAAGATGCGCTGGAGTCTTAGAATCCATTTTGTTTTTGATCGGAGTTGAATACAGGCATTTGTATTTGATTTAGACAAAAGTTCCTGTTAAAGAGTTTGAATTGAAATGAAAAACAGGTCTCTGGTTAAGCAGGGCTGGACTCCATGCCACACCTTTCACGTGTTAAAATTGTCAAAGTTTACATACAAAAGCAACATTGGCCCAAAGGTTGTTAATTAGGAGGAGTGCATTTTCATGTGTGGAGCACTAAAGTGAACGGAACAGCAATAAGGAAAAGACAGACTGGCCCTGGGGTCAATAAACAGTTTGCTTCTCTCCTGCCTTCACTTTTATTGTTGCCTCAAAGTCTGCTTTTGTTTCTGTTGGTAATGTTTTACACTGCTGCAGGGCAAAACGCCTAATAATTATAAAATGGTGATAGTTCAAGGATATTATAAAGGTTAAACGCTCTATAGAAGTGTATTTCAGGAAGCAAAAGACTGAACTGAAGCAAAAAAAAAAAAAACAAAGCAGACAAAAGGCAAGGTCAGCATGAAATTGGCTGAATTTCACAGCAAAAACATGAAATAAAACTCAGCATACGAGCAACAGGAAGATCGAAAGACACACTGTGAGCAAGAAAGACACTGAATATTTAACAGTTAAAGTCATCAACGCACACTTACTCAGTTTAAATTACGTCAAAGAAAAAAGTCAAAGATGTGCAGTTAAAGTATATTGGTGAGGTAACCGTCAGCAACTTTACTAAACTCCATTCAGTTTCCAAGCTCACTTTTTTCTCCTGTGGATTATGAGGCAGGAGACACGGTGGCCCAGTGGGCAGCACTGCTGCCTCGCATTAAGGAGGCTTGGGTTCGCTCCCTGGGTCGTCTCTGTGTGGAGTTTGCATGTTCAGCAGCAGACCCCAGTGACCCTGTAGTTAGGATGTAGCAGGTTGGATAATGGACGGATGGATGGATTATGAGGCACCAGAGCCTACCCTGGCATACAGTTCCTTCTAGGCAGGCAGACAGACAAACAGATAGATACACTCACTCGTTTACAGTAGAATGGGTAATTAAACAAGCAGCATGTATTTGTACTGTGAGAGACAACAAGACAATTTTGTATGAGGTAGTAAATGGTCAACATCTGCAAATAAGTATGTACAGTAAACATACCAAACTCCCCTGAGCTCCTTACACTCACAGACCCACATCTGAATCCTGCCCAAACCATCTACGTTCCTAAAGCCTCAAGGACATTCAACCATCCATCCACTGACTGAACTGGATTTTGGGTCATGGCGAGATGAGGCCTTGGCTGTGCTGGCAGAGTCAGGTACCAAGCAGGGTTCACCTTTAGATGGTGGCTGAAGCCTGTAGCAGAACACACTTACACACACACACACACACACACGTGCATTTACTCGCACCAAGCCAAGCATGAGACAGCCCAAGAGCTGCGACTGCAGTAGTCATGCACCAAAGTGACAATAATGTCACAGTGCTGCCCACACTTGATGAGTATGTGAAAATGTGAGGAAGGAGAACATGTAGATGGCACTTTGCTGGACTGTCAACCATCACACATAGAATGGGAGCTGCAACCAGTGGTCTGCCTTGACACCCACTGCACACCCAACCTACCTGGAAAGGGGTCTCTCTTTGAACTGCCCTTCCCAAGGTTTTTTCCATTTTTTTTTTTGGGAGTTTTTCCTTGTCTTCTTACACCAGTGTTTCTCAGCCTTTACGTATTTGCGACCCGAGTTTTCATAACAGTTTTAATCACGCCCCCCTAATGTTTTTTGAAAGGAGCCCACTAATACCAATTTGTTCTTTTTTAATTAATGATATATCATAGATGCATATTTTATTATACCTACTTAACTTTTATCGACATTTATCTAGCTCTATATTTATTTTTCTAGTATCAGAATGTAGTTTAAGTTAATTTGTTTTGGTTTCAATAGATGGATTTTTCATATTTCTGATTTTTGTTTTCTTTTTTTCACATCATCGTGCCCCCCTTTTTATTACTTCTTGCTCCCCTAGAGGGGCCCGCCCCATAGTTTGAGAACCACTGTCTTAGAGAGTCAAGGCTGGGGGGCTGTCAAGAGGCAGGGCCTGTTTAAAGCCCATTGCGGCATTTCTTGTGTGATTTTGGGCTATGCAAAAATAAATGGTATTGTATTGTAATGAGAAGTACACGGAATTAATGAAGCACTGAATGAATGATTCAAAATAATATAATGACGCAAGTGGCTCATATCATCAAGGTTAAAGTTATTTATTAAACGTGAGCAGCTTATTACTAAAATGTACTTGAAGAGCCTAAGAGGTATCTACAGTCATAGTACTACATTAAAAGAAGTCTTCATTATTAATCCCCAAACAAATGAAAAGCTGATACTTTCATGTTTGATGAAAAATGAAAGAGCTGCTGACTTTTTAATTACTGAATGTCATCTTTCACTGTTTAATATTAGCACATGCATGGCTAGAACACTTAAAATCCATTGACTTAAATGGATGGGAGATAAGACTCTTTTAAATACTGAATTAAAGAAAAGAGGTGAGCACAAAAACTGTAGAAAGATTTGCTCTTTCATCAAAATAAATCACAGCTGCCATTTTCTTTGAGAAATTGTGCCTTTAATCTAGTGCATCTGCCTTCATATAACCTTTGTTGGGAAATAATGAAAAATATCTCATGAAAACACTCTGTGTAATACAAATTATGTTTCTTTTACGTTTATTTTTTTAAAGAACAAAACACAATCCTTTAAAAAAAAAGAGAGAGAAAAATGACAAGAAACTTCATCCAAAATAGTGCTTCTTCATATAAAATAAAAACAGCAAAGAAAATAAAAAGGGTTCAGCACACGGCAGAAGTGTTTACTTCAGAATTCTAAAAAAAACACCTATCATAGCATTATTAAGTTTTTTATTGTTTATTGATAGTCATTTTGAAATAAAGGTTTCAAAAATTTCTGCAAACATTATTTAGATGATTTGAGAGAAGAATGAATAACGGTATGGAAAAGTTTAAAAGAAAAGTACACAAAATTGAAAAATAAGGCCCTTCGGCATGTAATGCACCACTGGCGCTCATTGGCCTGCGATACCTCAAACTTCAGTCAAAAAACATACCCAGAAAGAAGAAAAGCAAGTGTTTAACCCATGCTCCGTTGCCACTTATACTTCTTGATGGGAATCATTAGAGCAGTTTAATCAGACAAGAATCAAGTGAATTCATCCTCTTCTTTGTCAGATTTCCCCCTAGTAGTATACTTCTGATATCACCATCTTGTTTCACTCAACATTCAACTCAATGTGGCAATGGATGTGGAACTTCATGGATGTCACTAGATTACTAGAGATCTACAGGATCTCATTAGAAGAGAGAGGATTTGAGGTTATCTGCACTAATCTAACATTAACGACCGTATAAAGCAGTTAGTAAGCTCTCCTTACCCCAGCACATGTGGGCTCAGAAATGCACAAGATAAATGCAGTCTTTGTTTGGCCTACGTTATTGGTCTTCCACTATACTCAGGAATGTGGGTGGCATGGGCCCCAGTGGCATCTTGTTACAATCTGTAAAATGTTTATGTAATGATTTATGAGCATTACATTATATAGCAGAATAGTTCACTTCCCACAGAGAGGAAGAGAGAAGAAGACAGACAGGAGTACGAGTGCATCAAGTGTAAGGAGTTCATTCAGCTGAGCTGCTCTAGCCAACATCAGGGGCAGAGTTCAGACCTCAACAACCAATATGTGTCACTCCTAAAAACAACACTAGACCAGAACTGCAAGTCAGCGTACAAAGTTGACCTGTCTTCCAAGAACTATACTTCTCTTAAGGAAAACAAAAGGTAACATTTTGATTGTTTGTTGCCACATAAAAATCTTTGTTCATTTCAGTTTACAAGGCAGAAGTGGAATGCTTTCATCTCCTCGATGTGTAGGAATGTAGTACATTAAACACAGAGTATATCAAAACACGACCCTGATTTACTGCTAGTCATCTGCTTTTTAGAAACACATTAATTAATAGTGAAATTAAAGCAGAGTGAAGAGTTCAGCAGCCAAGGAGCAGTTGATATTCTCCAGCTGCCATGCCGAGCTCATAAAATCCTAAACTGCTTAACACTACAAATAAAAATTACAGTACTTGCCATAGCTTAGCCGTATCTTAAGACTCTTGCAGACTTTTTTTTTTTTTTACATTGTTCACTGCTGTAGCAAACATATTTCTGTGGTAATTTAATTTTCTGCTTAATATCTTAAATCACCGTGAGGGACACAATGTTAGTTCAGTACAGTCAGATTAGTACAAGCAATAAAATTATGTTATTTAGCAAAAGTATCTTATTTCACGTCATTTCCTTGAACAGAGGGGAAGACAAGGAAAGCTATCACAAATTTAGTGGGGACTGTACTGTACATTTCACACAAGCATGCAAAAGACATTTACAATCAAGTGCATGAAGCCCCATGATGAGAACATTCATTTAAAAACATGAAGATGGAGAATACTTCATACTAGAAGTGCAATCAAAGAGAATAAAGCTTTTTAAACTCAAGACAGGACTCTTAACCAATCAATGAGGGGGCAGGCAGATCTTCAATTTCCATCTGAACACACTTCATGTTCATGCAGCATTACATTGATTGTACAGCAGCCTTTAACAATACTTTGGAAAATACAGCATGTGTTTTGCACCTTGCTAGCACACAATTGGGTAACTGACATGTCGATTGTGTGACACAAGTTGCTAAGCACTGGAGTCTGCTGTATCATAAGCCATGTTATCTCAGTTCTCTATAAAAACATGACATTACAGTTTCTTCTTTGATATTGCTACAAACAACACGAGGAAAGTAACATAAAAAAGATCATTGTTAGGTGGAATATTCCTTTAACTAAAATTAGTTTGGTAAACATACCGAGAAGATATCTCTTTGATAGAGTCTTAAAAGATGTAAGTAGTCTGGCAATGACATCCATGCTGTTTTAGGTCAAAAAAAAGACATGAGGAGCAACGGCTGACATGGGACATGAGAACTGGTTACACCCCTCAGGGTGTTGTGTTTGAAGCTGTAATATTTTTAATGTCATGTAAGACTGGTTGGGAATCTTTGATACATGGCTTTTGGAAACATCTCAGCATACAAAGTTCAATATGAAATAAATAAACACCAACTAACTGCCTATTCAGAGGCTTTAGTAAAACACCATGAAGATGGGATGTGACAAAAGATGATTACATTTGTATGCCTTTATTGTAACAAAGTACTCAATTCTTTTTCTTTTGTAACTTGCAAGCTATGCATGTTGTATCTATTACAAATACGGGATAAACAAAACAAAAGTCACATGAAAACAGCGTACACAAGCAAAAGCATAATACAAAGTACTAAACACAAAAAGACAAAGCTGAACACCAAGAACCAAGCAAATAGGGTTTTAAAACAGAGTTTTAAAATATCCTTTAGATAACATGGAAATGCTACACCTTCATTGAGGTAATCATTACCTTCTGTTATTATTGTAAACAAGGATAATAAGATGAGTTATAACATGCTCCATTAACTAGCCAATATTTATACAATTATAACATATCAACATTTGCACCTAATTGTACTTAAAAAAAAAAAAAATCAGAAGAAGTTCAGCAACCGCTCACAAATTCAGCTGTTTCCATACTTACCAGAAACAATCCAAAATCTACCATTCTCATGCCTGCATAACCTCAGACAAAGGTGCAGGCATCAGTGATTCAGAGCCATCCACCAACTCAGTAGCACTGCATGGAGGAACATACAAAGCAACAAGAGGAGCACACGGTGGGTGAAGGTGCACAGCCTGTTAAAATGGAAATGGATGTGGCCAGCGTAACAAAACGTCTAGCCGAAGGACACCACAAGACATACAGAGCTGTCTGAAGACACCACAAATGATGGACTACACAAGAAAGTGCACTCACTATTTCATTCAATAGGGAACAATGAGATTTTCTTTCTTATTTCCCCCATTGATACTGCTAATGAAACAATAGAATTGAATTTTGTATTTATGTGAGTCAACAATTCTTACTTGCATGTACACTAATTGGTATTTCCTAATTTGAGTCTTCAGTGCCACATTTTACTGAATAGTTGCCACACATAAGCACACATTCTAACGTCTTTACTACATGCAGATATTATTTATGAGGGTTAGTGGTTAGTTTAGTTATCTGACCACTTTTTATAGAGGACAGCTTAAGTATGTAAAAGCTTTCAAAAATCCTTTCATTCAATTTAGTGAATAACCCACCTTGGACCGGATAACAAAACAAGGAAATTTAAAAATAAATGTTTGAGTATGTTCTTGGAGTCTCATGGAGGTAACAACACTTACAAAATAAAAACATTCCCGAAAGACAGAAAGAGAATCACAAAATTAATTTAGTATTAGTGAGAAATGCCAGACAAGGTACAGAGGAAATCACAGTATTACCGGAATGTCACTTATAACATAGAAAGATCAATAATAAGATGGAGGAATAAGTACATTAAAAATAAGTGCAAGAAACTGTTGGACAGGCAGTAAAAATCCTGGTGTTGCACCGTAAGACAGTGGTTCTCAACCTGTGGGGAGAGCCTCCCTGGGGGCACAAAGATGTGAAAAAAAGAAAACAAGAATCAAAAATATGAAAAAAAACATCTGTTGAAACCAAAACCAATTAACTTAAACTACATTCTGATACTAGAACAATAAATTTAGAGTTAGATAAACGTTGATAAAAGTTAAGTAGGTACTGTATAATAAAATATGCATCTATATTTCATAAAAATGTTAGGGGTGGCGCGATTAAAACTGCTATGAAAACTCGGGTCCCAAATACTTAAAGGTTGAGAAACGCTGTCGTAAGACATTGGAAATGAGATCAGAGCATGTCGAATAAACACACAGTATCATTACAGAGTCACTCAGAATGTGTGCATGTCAGATGCTGACTGGTTTAAAAATCCAAATGCTACTGAAGTGACATTTTAATTGTCTATATAAGAAAGTTATAGATTTCATTCAAGGGTGGTGGCAACCCTTATAAGCTGACCTGATGCTCAAGTGTTGTTCAGATGATTTACATCTAAGTGACAGGATGCCAGCTTTTACCCCCAGCATGTATGTGGCTCTTCACCTTCAATGAGAAAAAACCACATTTCAAAGCCACAGCCAGTTTAGGATTGTTGTTCTCATTCTCTTCTAAAACTTTCATACAGGACCACCAATCTCCGAGACACATGACAAAAGACGCTTTAAAAAAACTCCCTCAAGCTGCTAACCGGCAGTATTCAGCTGCACAATATTTTAAAGAGATGTTAGCGTAACTTTGTAAAGTGTATTTTAGGCCAGGCAAAAACACAGGTGAGACTTAAACTTGCAAGCCTTAAGATCTGCGACTGACTCTTGCTATCAGCAACTGACTCGTGTGACTAGACATGTGAAATGTTTCAAAATAATCTTGTTTAAGGGTTTAATTAAAATAAATACAATGGACATATAACTCCACATTGTACAGGACAAAGCCAAAAGAGCTCTGCACAAGTGAATATTCCACCACAGCTCTCACTGAAGACACCTGAGGTGTCAAACCTTCAGTGACTGGCGAGAGTTCTTGCAAAAAGCACAATGTCAGTTCTTGGTAACACTCAAAGCTGGGAGGCCTAAGTGACTTTGCAGAGCCCAGTGTACAAACTCCTAGTGTGGCTTTGTGGCCTGCAAGGCAGGCCATGTGGTTTCGAGAGACAGGCTGAAATATAAATAGAACTATAATGAAACCAATGTTCAACTGCTCATAAATTTTACAAAATGAATTTACTTTCAAACAATTTATTTCATCATTATACCACTGGCAGCTTTAGAATAGTAGACCTTGTAAGATTTTAGCGCATTTGCTGGTTTAAGGGAACTCTCTGATGTATTAATTGAACAATCAATATGAAAAAATATCATAAAGGAGTAACACAAAACTCTGAGTGACAGCCAGGAGGACAGATCAAGAGATTAAAATCGGGTATAGACGGTTTGGCCACTGGGGAGTCTGGATTAATTCCACAGCTGAGCTGCTAATGTCTACTTAAAATATTTATTCAGATGTAAGATTTTTAAATCTTTTATTTTTTTAAGAAATAATATTATCCTATGTGTGGAAGAGCTTCGTTTACAGCTCAAAAGGATTCTGTGTAAATAACAGGCAGAAGGATCCTTGCATATCTTCATTCACAGCCAAGCCCATAAAATATGGTAAGACAAACATCTGAGAGTGTCTCAATACTGCAGTGTCTGCTGTGGGCCATCTGAACAGTTAAATGATGGTCTCTGTGTTACAGACTTAAAATAAACTGGCAATTTTACTTTTTGATCATTTTGAACAATACTATAACAGGACTGACAGCTGGAGTAGGTTCAAAGTTCCAAAGCAGCATGGAGACAAAGCTTCAAGCTGAAATTCTATGGCCGCTAAGAAAGCAGGGTGCACAGAGCATTTTGAAATTTCACCAAAAGCACCTTCAGCTGTGCCTTGGCTCTAGCTTTTTATTAAAAATGTTTTGTTAAAAATCTCAGATCCAGACACGGTCAGATAAAACGCAACATTCGCCTGCCAGGGGTAAGCTATAGGTTTTCCTTCCATGCTGCTGTTTTCCAAGGGCTTTTTCTGCTGCCACACCACATGTTCAGCCAGGAGGACAGAAATGAAGAGCAAACTGTGGTGGTAGCGGCACTCAAAAGGTCTGTTGATTGGCGATACAGACAAAATAATCTATAAGTGCTCAGTTTTTGTGTTTTGTATTATTATTATTATGAATTTCCCCTTGGGATTAATAAAGTATCTATCTATCTATTATTATTATATTGTATTGTATTAGACAGGACATGCAGGTGATGGGTATAACAGAACAAGATGCAGAGGATAGAAAGATATGGAAGAGATGATCTGCTGTGGTGACCCCTAACGGGAAGAAGAAGAAGATTAGAAGCCAGATGAAAAAGCAGCAGCCTTTTTTCAATGTCTCGTCATATGGCAGAGTTAATACATAAATTTGCTACCTTTCAGTTTCGTTTTATGATAATCAATGCCAGTCAATTCCTATGAAAATCCAAGTCCTATGATTCAAAACCCTCATATGAGCTCACCTGACGCAAACTGATCACGTCACTACAAGTAGATAGTGGTAAGCAGTGATGTTACCAGCTTAACAGAATGTATCCACTGTTTTCCTATAGGACAATATACTTAAGAAATTTCCAAAGCTTATAACAAGTACTATCATGAGGCGCGTTTCAGAGAAAGAAAGAAAAAAAAGTAATAATACATTAAAATAAGAATCCTTCAAAATGAAATATTATAAACCAAACATAATGATGTACTTTTTGCACTGGCTGAGTAATAAAGGCTCATCAATAACCCTTTTGTTAGTTTTAGCTGGTATGGGGGCACAGAGTTTGGCAGCCTCATTTTAATGACACAAAACAACATTCTCTAATATCTTTGCACAAAGTATTACTAAAATAAATTTTGAAATTAATACATGCTAGTAATGAATAATAATATTTATAATACAGATGAGCAAAAATGAAAACATCAAAAAATTTAGATTTGTTTTAGAAAAAATGAAATTTGCGCACTTGAAATGTTTGACTTTCGGGCAGGTGTTTGTCACATTTTTGACAGCCCTCCTTAAACCAACTGTTAGTCTCGTTTACTGTCAATGCTGTCAAAAATCAAACTGCTTCATTAATCTTTGATTATATAAAGTTCTTACTTTTTTTTCCTACTTTCTTTTTTAGTTTATTTATATAATGGGAAAAGGAAACTTGCATGATTTTATTTGTACAAAAACCCTTGTATTAGGAGATACAGCATTTGTAAAAATGTTCAAATGAATGTTACGTTTGATGCACACAATGCACAGACACACCACACAAGGTCAAACAGTATTTATTATTAAATTAATAACTGGGCGGTAATTTAGGAAACTATCGTCAGACAAAAGCAATCTTTAACGCAAACATGGCTGGGTTCAATTCAGAAGCAAGATAAACAATATTTGCATTAAAGTCAAATGATCATAACCTGCATGAAAGAAGGAGGACATATTTTTTTATAAGATGATAAAATGCAAACAACACCGACAGCAATAATTACTAGAAGTGAGGAACAATAATTACTTTTCTTTCCCACAGATCTCCCTTATGTGTCGAGTACAACTCCCACTAACTGCTATTATTGAAGACTGGAAAACGGAACGTAAAGAGAGCATCAGTGCCCAGGAGATGTACAGCAGGATACAAATTACAGATGAGAAGGCATTATCTTTGCCAGACCGAGAACGAAACGATTGGTTTTTATTCAAGCGTATACTGTATTAACTAAAAGAAAAGCAACAAAACACAAGGGCACCTTGACGCTCGCAGTTCAAATACAGCTGCTAAGCCTCAAATATCTAATGTGCTCCTGTTGAGTACGTTGTATTTACATCATTATGACACATGATGGTAACTACTTCTGCTGTTTGATCATTTTTCATTATGGTTTTGCTGACACTGAAAAAGGAATGAATAATTCTTTAACAGCTTCATATAAATCTATGTTACATTTTGGCAGAAAAAAGTACTTTATACTTTGCCAAAAAAGAAAGCAGCAGAAATATTATTAATGTACTGTATTCATAACAAAGATTTCTGTAAGCCATCCTCAACAACTCAACAGAAGCAAGAATTGGTAATTTATAATGCTTAAATTTGTAGACATTAGTTAGAACTGAATAACTGAAGAATATTACTAAGCTAATAAAATCTCTTCAGCACTTGTCCTTGTCCTATGTTTGTGGTTCCAAAAATATTTAAGAATGAATAGAATATGAACATGATTATGGCATAGAATTATAGTAATTACAAACCACAGGTAAAATAGTATGTCACTGTGATGTATACTTATAGAAGTAAGCAAATATATATTTTAATATAATAACACACACACTTTTATATACACACAAATACAAACCTCTTTAGGTTTGTAGATCTAATAGATTACAACCTACAGATGATCTGCAGCAATTAAAGTTAACTAGGCCTTGCAAGTTGAAGCGAACAATCTGCACAGGTGTCCAAACTTCTGTTGATTACTTAAAAACCCTCAGTCTGTCTTAAAACAGATTTGGTACAGACTGTGTTACTACACCCCACTACTTAAACAATACCATATTGTAGAAAGTTGTATATTCCAGTGATAATGGCAAGTAACAGCAATTAAGAAATTAAATGAGAGACAGCATTATTACCCTTAGTAGGCCTTTCATTTAGAGAAACTACAAAAAAATCAAAGTATCAGCGAGTCCGGTGGTGTCATACACAATCCACAGGCAGCTGGAAACTGGAAGAAATTCTGACAGGAAGAGATCTGGCAGAGGCAAAGTCGCAGCCAGATCAGAAGACAAGTTTCTGAGGGTCACAAGCTTGTCCAGCCTTTCACCTTTTTCTCTTCATCAAACCAGCTGGACACAGCTGGAGGAGACAGCTCCCCGCCACAAACAAGAATCTTGCCCTTGTACCTGTTGTACCTGAAGCTCTTGTTCTGGTGATTTACTGCCTTCCTGTGTCTTAAGAGCTGCTTGTTTTAAGATGTTAAACCAACTTTAAAAATGAAGATGCCATTTGTCTCTTATGGTTGTGTTGTCTATATTGTGTGCACATTTGAGCCAGTAATAGGTTGCAAAATAAACCTTTTCTTAGGGAGTGTGAGCCCCTGCTAAATTACACTGCATGGTTAAGCTTCCTCATTATTCTTTGTATATGTGACGTATTGAACTAGTGCTACTATTGCTGCTGTTTATGCTTTTGTAAAACTGAGTCGTTAAGTCCTGCTGAATTAACGTTCAATCCATTATACTGAAAAAAAGACCCAACCACTCATTCCATTAAAACCTTTGAGATTTAAGCACAACCTTTTACTAGCTGCTGCAGCATGACTTGTCACCCTTTTGGCTCATTTTATTATGAAAGAAAGTTCAACCTTATTGTGTGACGACGAGGGCATAGTCGTTGAGCTGTGATACTTCACCGAAAGGTTAATGTCAGAAATATATATTAGTGTATTCAACTTTAATTTCATTCTCAGGCTTTGATTTTTGCTATGCTCTATAAACATTTGGTCCTTACCCATCTGTATATATACAGTGGTCCAGATCTCATTATGCTGTAACTTATTAAGTTTATCACATAGAAAATAACCCGAAAAATCCCGGACCATCGAGAAGTGTGAAAACTGACGACATGAAGAATCGTCTTCACGCCGAACTGGAATCATCCCCGCATAAATTAAAGTCATCCAGAGGATCTGGATCTTCAGAATTAGATCTGGACCACGCTGTAGTTGTTAACCAGTGAAATGACAAATTCCACAACGTAATGGGCTAACCTTAACTATAGCTCTGACAGAGGAATCTCAAAAAAGTGTTCAAATTAGTGGTGTCGGCAGAAGATCACATATTAACATGTACTACTTGAAGGAGGTGTACTGGAAATGGAGTAGCCTTTCAAACACAAGCTGTACGTAACTCACTGTGTAAATACTAAACCATTGCTCTGTACAGCTATACATTTGGAGCACTGCAAAATACATTATAAAGGATATCATTCCCTAATAACCTTACTCTGAAATGTCACAGTGCGGTAACCTCTAGAATGTCAAACTGCCATGTTTTACCATCACTTGCCCCACGTGTTTTATGTGCTTGAGGTTCTCAGCCGCACATGTGGACAACAGCAATCATCTTTGATGTGGTGCAATGTGGACAAAGGAGGAATACACAAGCAAATGGGAGACAAGCAGAGGTGTGGTCAAAAGAAGCTCAATTCATTGTAAAAATGATTATAAAAAAAGAAAAACAAAGTCATCTGTCATTAAACAAACAAAAGAGTCAGAAGTATGACACACGTTAAACAGTAACACAACTAAGAATGAGCATAATAAGTTCAACATTACTTACATAAATACTATACTTAATTAAAAACAGTATTATTAAGGCTGGGTAACTTTCTTAGCAAAGTTTTTAAGATAAAGATTCATATAGGATTATGTGAATTTCCCCTTGGGATTAATAAAGTATCTATCTATCTAAATCAAAGAAATGTACTAATGATATTAAAAATAAGGCAGAGAGCAGATAAGGAGGTAGCATAAAAAATACTGCAATCAAAAAAATCAATAACTCACTATAGGCAAATACATGCAAATATTGCACGTAATCGAATATTTGACAACAGAAATGTGCTTGAAACTGGATCATTAATTAAAATTGCAAATGGGAGGAGAAGGAGGACCACAAGAACAAAAGTATTTATCAAGAGAAAACACTATCCTTAGTTCAAAGAAAATGATGGCGTTGTTGCCTTATAGAACTCAAAAACCATTCAGACAATATTCAGATACAACACGATCAGACTGTTAGAATGTGTCCTAAAAATGGGGGAACCAAGATCAAGCACAGGTTTGCTCATATGTCTCGTAAACCTGTCAGAATGATCTTGGATTGGTCTCTGTGACTGTGAAGAATATTTTTAAATAGTCCATCCACATGGACTAATGGCCATAAGGCACCACGACACATTAAAGCTGTCTCACTCTTAGCGCTGGTGGAACTTCAGATGCTTTATATTCTTAAAGTTACTAACGTAGCAACTCCAGGAGATGTTTAGATGCACTAGAGAATTTCTTCATCTTTGCAACAGGCAGGTAAGAGTGGTGTGGATATTCTGCAGTCTTTTAATACAGTCCTGAGTTTGGTGACCCCTGATACCTTAAGCCCTGCTGTAAATCAAATCAACAGCCGATCACTAAATAGAGAAACTTGAACTAAAGGGCTGCAAGCTTTCCTGGGCAGTCAAGATGTGTTCTTGTTTTTTTAACTCCCGTCTGTATTGTTACAGCTAACGTTAGGTGGAACATCAATGTTTTCACTGCTTTCCTCTTGCAGAGTGAAAGTGAAGTACTATGTTGGATGGGATGGAAGAATCATAATTTTATACAACATATAATGCAGCATAAAAGCGCTTGAAGATACTCTGACAAATACTAGTTGCTTATTTAGTTTAAAAAAGAATTACATAAGCACAATACAAACAAAAAAGCACTGGTATGCCGACACTGTATCTTGTTTTCTCTCTTGGTCTTGGCTGATTCTTTAATGGATTACATTTAAGACCAAAAAAGTCACAGCCAAAGCAATTCTGAGTGACTCTGTCATCATTTAAATCAGCCAACGGCAGTCGTTCTCTGCACGTCACCCTAGCAGGAAACAAGCATTTTCTTTAATTGAGTCTTATTTATTAAATTACTCTGCTTGAGCATCCAATTACTTTTAAAAGGACAAGCAGCTGCTTCTTCTACCCATGACGTTTGCACTTTGCATGAAAGCCACCAGTCAGACTTATCTACACTGAGATGTGACCAAACAGTATCTGGAATAGGCAAATAAATCTTAATTCAGGAAACTGTGAAGGTGTGCAGAGCTGATGTTATCTTTGGATCGTGTATTAGTTGCTATCGTGTCTAAGGGTTTGCATTGCTTTAGGTACACCCCACGCCATCACTGACGTTCAGTGTGATGCGCTTCACCCAAATCAGCATCTCCTCGACTGTACCTCATCTGTCTGACTCTGATGTAGGTCTGTTTTAATAGAAGGGTCCATAATTAGTTTAATTGCTCCTGAACCTTTCTCTCCTAAACTAGGAACACGTGTTGGAGAGATCCTCTTCTCAACGCTGCCCATTGAATTTCACGGTCAAGGACTGCGTGAGGATTTCATGTCAGTGCCCTCATAGTAAGGAGCTTCCACATCCTTTTTATTACTCTGAATACGTAAAACCACTCTGATTTTATAACTGTAGGCTTCATTTAATGAGGTAGACAGGAGAATAAACAGAGGGTGAGTAAACCATCTAAACAAAATATGCTTTACTTGTACAAACAAGGCACAAGAAAACCAAAACATGCAAATATACAGGAAATGTATAATGTGCTTTTTCAGGGTAATACTGAAATACACCATTGGAAAATCAAAAAGTAGACAAACTATGATAATGTTGTATCCTAGAACCTAACAAACAGCACCACATTTGAAGTATAAATAAAAACTGACAAAAAACCAACATGCAAGCCATAAGGTCAAGTCACTGAGCACTATGAAATATCACTGGTCGCCACTGTAAAGCACATATGATGAGTACCCAGTGGCACTGCTCCATAAATATCTCCTAAAATGTGACCATATCATCATTTAAATCATAACACATGACGAAAAAACATGATTAAACTTCATAAGCTGTACGTTTCAGCTCTGAAGATAGCAAATGAAACACTTTACCATCCTTATATTTTCAATATGGCACCTTTCATTTGACATGGATCATGCATGAAAAATCACTACTAGAGGTTGTGACATACACAATAGCTGAAAGCCACATTCTCTTAAAATCACAGAATCATACCTGCTTTAAAACACAGAAAGGATGTAAAATAAACTGCTGATCAGAACAGAATAAGGCATGGATATTAAAAGTAGTAATATTCACTAGGGAAGCATCTGTTGTTTCTCATGGTGAGCCAGCTTCAGGGCCTTAGTGAAAGGGGTCTCTTAAAAACATCTATTTGTGAACGATGCATCACAAAAGGACTGTTTAGTTCTAAAGTAGATAGCCACTCACAAAACAAACGTATTTCCAAGAAATGTGACTGCCATTGCTTAAAAATTCATTGTCTTTTTTTTATTGTAATGATTTTATTGTAATCATTCCATACAAGAAATAGGATTGAAAACAAATCAACTCCCACCCTGAGAAATAATAAAAATACATTGTCTTAAATAAGAATGCAAAAACTCTGAACATAAATAAAGAGCAATAAAGAAACAAGATTAATGTCGGTGTGCTGTCTATTAAAGGGATATACAGTATGCTCTCTACCAGGACTACTGTGTTTCCCTAAAATAAACGAAAATGTGAGTAACACTCAAGAATGATTTAGAAGAAGCAACTAATCTGACAAACAAGAAAGCAAAACTGTCTGACACCATTCTAAAATATACTGGGCAGCAATGACTTTATGAATCAAAGTGCTTCACAAAAAGTGAAGACAATGAGCATGCCATATTGAAGACTTGGACCTTGTTTTATATGGGTAACATTATATTGAATAGAACAAAATGGTTATATAAATCACAAAGTCCTAGGCAGAGCAGAGGATGGGCAGTGTAAAAACAGCAAAATCTAATGCAAGGAATGATAGAGACTTGAAATTTTGGAAAACTGAGAAAACAGAAGGCAAGTCACAGCTATTTTATCAGGGTATGACCAGAATGAAATGTGGAATAGAAACAAAATATTACAGAAGGAGCTAAGGATTATAAGTGTGTGTGATCAGATCAATTAAATAAAAAAGAGCACATCAGATATTGACAAAAAGATAAAAGATCAGCAAGCACAACTATCCATGATTAGCGATATTATTATTGCTATTGTTAATTGCATTTATATAGTACTTCCCTAACCTACTCAAAGTGCTTTTACATGGAGAGTGCAGCACCAGTGTGTAGCGCCCACCTGGATGATGCAGCAGCAGTCATTCTCGAGCCAGTACGCTCACAACACACTGGCTATTACAACTAACTTACCTCAAAAAACGTATCTGAAAAATGTCAGGACACGTCGGTCTAATAAAAAAAACTCATTGAAATGCCTTACAGCAGCTTACTAAGGTGGACACTGTCCCGAGGTGCACATAAGGAAGTTCCACCAGCTCTTCTCTACACAGGCCTAAGAGTGAGACGGCTTTAGTGTGTCGTGGTGCCATATGTTCATTAGTCTACATGGATGGACTATTTTAAAATATTCTTCACAGTCAAAGAGAGCAATCCAAAATCATTCTGTCAGGTTTAAGAGACATATGAGCAAACCTGTGCTTGATTTTGGTTCCCCCATTTTTAGGGCATATTCTAACAGTGTGTTAGTGTTGTATTTGAATGTACACAATTGACAACTAAGGCACAATTTGCCAGGTTTTATTTACAGGAGGAACTGAGCGATGAGCTGTGTGGTTTGCAGTCCACTGCTACTTGGCCACATGTCCTGTCTAGAATAAAATTTTCTAATTACTAATTGAGTGGCGACATCCAAGTTAGTATTTTCTGTACATGTGACAATAATGACAGTGCTGGAAATGTACAATACGCTTTTTCAGGGTAATGTTGAAATACACCATTGGACTAATGGTGTATTTAATGGTGTACATACCAGTGCTGGTATGGCAGGTTTATTACAAATCACTAAAGACAGGTGTAAATAAGGTCTCCTTCACAAACACACACTTCATCATGATGGGCCTGTCATGCCTTCAGTCTGTTATGAGAAGTTTCATTTTCACATGACAGTCCTGTTCCATAAAGCACACACCACAGTCCTTAATGCTGTAGGGATCTGTTTTCTGGCTCCGGGCTGACAGCTTTGAAAAGGCTCATGTTTCTTGTTAGAGGGTCATTTTCCTTCTTTGTTGTGGCTACATTAACTGCACCCATCAAAAACTGTTCAAACACATCAATCACATCAGTTCATGGAAGCCAATTCTAGTGCTGATTTTTATGGCTTTATGTTGTGTTATGTTTTTGTTAATCTCAGTTTTGCTCCTAGCTAAATTTGCGTGCCATTTAAGAACTTCAATCAGATTTGATGTAAAATACAGTTGCTTGAAGACATTTTGCTTTAAGAATTGCTTTTATCACTTATTTAGTTTCAGTTTTGTCAGCAAACATACAGTAGAAAGAAATCATGCTTAACATCAAAATGTGCCTAGTTAAGTGGCTTTGATCAAAGCTTCTCCCAATCAATTAGTTTTAGACATTTGAGGAAAACAATTTATTATAGAGATTTCTTTTGGCTGCTTCATTCACAAACTTACCATCTAACAACAATGGTTAACTGTTAAGCCTTTCCAAAATCAGTAATGACACCAGCTTGCAGCTCCTTGATAAACAACATTCATAAAAGCCTGCTAGCACATCATACACCAAAGATTTACAAACAAGACAAATATTCAGGGAAGTCACGACTAGTTAATAGGCTGTATACGTCCAGCTGTTACGCCAATAGCTTTTTCATTTGCTGTATGAGCACTGTGATGTTGTGTTGTGCAATCAACTGCAACCACATCACGGTTGGATTACTTTATACCCTTGCTACCTTGTTATCAGCCTTTGTTTTGACGTTTTACATCTGTGCCACACCTCATTTAAAGTTGATACCTGCTGTTTTCTGCGTCCAAGTACTTTGCGTATTTTTTGCATCAGGATTTGGTGAATAGCATTTTAGGGATTTAAGTATTAAATGTGTGATTTTTGTTTTGTGGTTTCACTATCGTGTTTTCATGTTTCTGGTAATCAGACCCTACACGTTAACAAACATTCTTTGTCGAGTAATTTGTAACACTTTCCATTTCCTGGTTAACAGCTCCTCTGCCCAGAAGTCAAGGCAATAAGATATTAAGTAAGCATAGCTGACATTCAATGTTCACTCTCTAACTTTCACACCCAAAAACTTAAACTAACCAAAGAATTTTTGTCCCTGCAATGGATTGTTAATCCTCTGCTATGGCATTATTTTCTAAAACTTCAAACATTTAACATTTATCAACAGAATCATAAAACATCCTGTCTATTTGCTTTTTTTCCCCAATTGGACACAACATTAATCTTTTTTCCTTTTTGTGTATTAGAGGTACTCACAAATTACTACTTCAGTTAGAGCCAATGTCAAATTGTCTATTTCCACCAATACATTTTTAAAAGCCTTTATCCCTTTTTACCTAACAGAATTTAAAAGTAAACATACTTCACAGGGCACATTATGATCAGAAGATGCCACTCACTTCTTTTCACCTTCTCTTTATTTGGTGTCGCAGGTGGAGATGACAATATGTTCAATGTACCATTTTACCTAATTGAATAAATTACAATACAGTATATGAATTGTGCCACTATTTGTTCTTTTTATGTTGCCTTATACAATTTCCTTGTATTAGGAATTTGTTAGTTTTCACATAACCCTCAGAGCGGAGGGTCAGCCATTGTACAGCACTCCTGGAGCAATTGTAGATTAAGGGCCTTGCTGAAGGGCCCAGCAGAGTAGGATCTCTTTTGGCAGTAACAGGGAATTGAACTGGCAACCTTCTGGATACCGGCACAGATCTTTAGCCTCAGAGCGACCATTTTGTCCTAAATCAATTTTCTAAATCAATAAATCTATAAAATTTCATTCCTAGCCCTGGTTCTTAGACCTTTGTTCACTGCTGGAGGTCTTCTAACATTTTACCCCACTCTTTGCCAAACCAACTCAATCCAGCCCCAGCCATTTTATCTACTCAAACGTTTTCCCCCAGTTTCATGTCTATTTGGTTTTCACGCTACACTCCCAGCATGCACTTTAAGTCTTAACAGTCCATATCTTTTCTTTGAGGCTTTTACCTAATATTCTTTTCACAGATGCCTACTAATTACACCATATCTAGCTTATTATCTCACTTATTCTGCCAGATGTTGATGCTAATGATGGATTGCACTGGTAATTGTCTTCAATCACTGCTTGCTATGCTACGTCAGTGGTCCTCAACCTTTATTCCTCCAATATCCTCCTGGGTACCATAAGAATATGTGAGGGCTGCCCAACACCAGCCATGATATTGACAGAGGTGCTTATTTTTGAATTTACATTCATCAATCAAAGCATATTTGCTGCTAGTGCACAGCCTGTGCCTTTTTAAAAATTAATATTTAAAAAACAGCTTGATTTATTAATTAAAAAATATTTTTTAATCATATCATAAAATAAGTAGCCATTTTTAGGAATAGATAATAACCATTAATTACGAAAAACACAGAATCTGTCACTACAGACATCTTTGATAACCATAAAAGCTGCTTATTATTCACTTGGGTCAAGTATTACTTTTTAAACTAAGAATAAAGTAATGCAATTTTTACAGAAGCTAATTCATTACCTCTGAATTCAGCACTGGGGGGTTTTCCATCAGCAATAGCCATGTTAAGCATGAGTGGAAATGCAATTGAGTTTTCTCAGTGCATTAAACAATCAAGTCAGCAGAAAACACATAAGAATCGTGTAGGATGGTGGCAGCAGTGAGGTAAGCTGCACAAAGGTGGCCGGTCTTGACAGCCGTGCAGCTTTACAAAGTAAGCAGAGTGACAGCAGCACCCGTCTGAGGTCGAGCTATCATCTCCTTCATATGGCTGTATATTGTTGTGTACTGGCAGCACGGTTTGCACTCCTCAGCTGGGAACACACGACTGCTGGCTCAGAAGCACTCTCTGTACAGCGTGAGCTAAGAGGAGAACTCCTTTCCTTAGCCAAGCAGATCCCACTTCTGAAGGCTGCGAGTGGAGTTCTCTCTGGTGGCGTCTTTATCTCACAGCCCTCACCTTCTTCTATGCAACACAGACTGTCACGTCTTTGCAGTCATGCTAAAACACTGAATTGTTACTCCTTATGGCAATGAGGTATGTCACCTTGTTTTCACTTTTTCTTTTTCCCATTTCAACTACTGGTGAGTAGCTACCATGCTCTGTGCAAGACAGATAAACATTACCAAACACTAAACCACAAATTGCTGTGCATGTGTATGGGTTATATCTAGTCTCTATCTGGACAAGACTGAGATGTACCTTAATGCCAGGTGCAAATGTAACGCGGCCAAACTATACACAAATACGGTTTATGTATGAAAGGCCCTATAATGAGAGAAAACTATCATTGTGGGCCATAAGTAACATGATCTGAATACTGCTGAAGCAGGTTGCTTTAAAGAGGTCCCCAAGATTGACAGCTTCGCTGTAGCTTGATTTTCAATGATTTAAGTAATCCGCTGCTATTTCTATTTTATAATTATTTTCACTCTCTCTTGTGGTCCTCTGGGCTAGGTGATAACAATACATTTTAAGGTAAAAATCAGTGTTGTTTACATTTAAAAAGCAAACTTAAAAGATTTTGTTTACTCCCAAGTAGGGCGTCCAACACCCAAACGTAACTGTACTATGCAGATTGTTCAGTGACTTGATCTTCACTTCAGTAGCTGAATATACCAAACTCTAAGAAACACCAACAGATCATCCTGCTAATGCTTCACATTAAATCAAAAACCTCAGCCACATATAACACATGAATGTTTAAATTAGGAGAAAAAGAAACACATGATAAAGTTATATCAAAACAAATTAAAAAAAAAAAAAGCAGGCGGTGTTTCCCAGAAAAACAAGCAAAACTAAAGTCTGGTGTGTCTGAGGTCAAGGAGGGATTGTGTTTCCAAGGCTGATGGTGCTGATTTAAGGCTCTGTGCTACTCCGGGAGCTTGGTAAACATGTACTTGGGGCCCATTAGTCACACAACCCAAAATAAACAGGATGGGCAGCTTTACCGCCGCTCTCCTGTCAGATGCAGAGGCTGACCTGCCGAGCTGGCAGCTCCAAATTCTTAAACATGAAAAGGCAAAAAACAGGCCTTGTATAAGTGAGTTCTCAAATGAACTTTATTATTTGCTATGATTACATTCGTTAGAGCTCTACCAAAAACACGATGTTCCACACCAGATAGCTTTCAACATTTTATAATAATTGAGTGTTATATTAGATTGGTCCATTCCAACTTTGCTGCTCTACTAAAAGATTCAGCTTATAATTTTATAGTCATTTTACAGAAGACAATCTTGAACTGTCAAATTTAGTTCTAGGTGCAACTATATAGAGAAGCAATGACAAGGATGATTAAAAATGGGTGCAAATCCAGATTGTGCTTATATACAGGAGCAGACAACACTAGTAACTGATTCTATGTTTCCACAGTTTAGAATATTTAGAATATTTTCTAATGTTCAGTACGCTAAGCTCCCTTCCAACCATGACTCCATGTTCATTATCTTAGAAATGTATGCACAGCGGACTTCAACTTTAAAGGAATACTCCACCCAAAAATATCTTACTTAACCCAAGTAGCTCGTATTGATAACCAAGAAAATGTCTGAATATGCTTTCAGTCATAATAGTGTTTCTGATACAACTGGCATTTATGGTGACTAATATTGGACAATAAGAACAATATAAAAATGTCCAGATGAAAACCCATACGTCAAGTCATCCAGTTGTATCGTCACAATATTTCTACTAAAATATTGTTAGATAAATCACTTCCAGAAAAAGCTCTCATAAACTAAAATGGAACACTCGCCTGATAATTTAAATTGAAGACCCACACCTCCCTCATTCACTGGTCTTGAGTCCAGCCTGGTAACATCTTATTCATTGGCAAACATTGAGTTGCACGTGATATCAACTGTGCAAAGTTCACTGAGACGTGTGCACAACTGCAGACTACACATTAAAGAAATGTTAGCAAAATAATTATCAGGACATTATCAGGCTTCTGTAAATATATCTGAGATGCGTCAAAAAGGTCGATTCACCTGTGTAGTTTCACAGCCGCTAAATAATCCTGAGGTACTCCACTTGTGGCTCACTATGTTGAATATATAATGATGGGTGGGAGGCCGGCCTACAAGTCAAATGCTCGGTCGTGTTCTCTGATGTGACTTAGTAAAAATAAATGCATTTGGGATGATGTGAGCATACAGCTATATGACTTGACACGCGGCTTACCAGAAATGGTGGATTTTTTTAATGGTCATTTTATATTGTTTGCTGTTGTCCAAAGTTGGTCACACAAGACTTCTGTTTGATCAGAAACTTTTTTTGTCTTTGCTCTGTGGTAGATCGTGAGATTAAAATTTTATTGGGCATTCATTAAAAACTCCAAAAGGTACATAACATATAAAAATATCACTTCTGGGTGGAGTAATCCTTTAATACTGAATATGTGTATTTATTTATGCACACACAACATGTTTAGCATGTGCTAATGCTTCAATCAATCTTTAATTCATATCCTCCATCAAGCTTTTCTGGTAGGATCAAAATGATATACTCATCTTACTATGTCACCTAATTCAAAATGTTTGTGTAGTATATTGTGACTTGTAATACTCTTGTCAAGTGGCTTAGGAGTGGCAGTTTCTCTGAAAACGGTAACATAAAAACATTGTTGCTCATTTTGTTATGTGTGGCTAAAAAGTCCTCCTTGCTCAAATGTTACTGAAGGGCTTTTAGAAGGCAAGAAACCCTAACTATATTCATGCATGTTATTTTTTTTTCCTTTTTACACTCCAGCCAAATATAAGCAAGGCTGCTGACAGGGAGGAGTGAAATAATAAATAGGCAACTCCCATGACAGGCTGTGTTTCTATAAATATATACACTATACCTCAGGCTAACCAGTGAGTGGCAGAAATCCTGTCAAGACAATTTCAGCAGCTTCAGACTTCTTTGAAAATGTACACAAAGGTACAGTACAGTTAAACAGCACTTTAATTAAGCAGGAATATAAAAGCCAAAGACCGTCCAACAGGCAAGGGAATAAAAAAGCTCCCTGAGTTTAGGAGGCTCTATGGCTGTGAGGGTCAGTGTTTGAAGCCTATAGGGAAAATTGAAGAAAACATAATTGGAAAGCACATGAACTATGTTAAAGAACATGGAGGATTATGGTACCACCAATGCAGAGTGAGATATAGACAGAAACATTTAGAAACTTTCAGGAAGAATGGGGGAGAAGAAATCACATGTTGCTGGAGGTTAGTAATATATATCTCTCACAAAAGTGAGTACAACCCTCACATTTTTGTAAACATTTTATTATATCTTTTCATGGGACAACACTGAAGACATGAAACTTTGGTACAATGTATAGTAGTCCGTGTACAGCTTGTATAACAGTGTAAATTTACTGTCCCCTCAAAATAACTCAACAAGCTGTTATACGAGCTGTACACGGACTACTGTACATTGTACCAAAGTGTCATATCTTCAGTGTTGGTGTGTACTCGTATATACTAGCCCCCAACCCCCACGGCTTCGCCCACGTATTAGTGAAACAGTGAGGAGGCCCCGCCCAGCTCTCTACTCCTGATGTCATGCTTCCCCCTCCGCTCGGCCCAAAGCCTCTGTCTTGGATTAGTGCGAAAATATCACTCCTGCAAGCAAACTATGATTCTTCTATGAGACAAGTCGCAAAATCAACCGGAATGTTCAAGCAAGTTATAGAAAAAAAAAGATTTAAGTCCGTTAAGTTGTTCTATAATTTGCTAACTAAGCAAAGTTAAGGTTACGCCCCAAAGCAGACGCGTGAGTGAGGAGGGCCCCGCCTCCCTCCCCAAAGCCTGATGAGTCTCTCTCAGATTTGCGCTAATAAATCAGTACTGCAAGCGAACTATAATACTTAGCGAGATGAGAAAGTCACAACACTCAACAGAATTTTTAAGCAAATTATAGAAAAAAACTAGATCTATATCAGTTCTCTCGTGAAAAGTGGACAGACATATTAAAAAAACTATAAGGAATTTTGCGCTTGGACCACAAAATTTTTAAAACCATTTCTTAACGAACACCTATGCGCCAAGGGTAACCTACATTCCAAATTTGAAGTCCCAAGTCCTCATGGTTCGGAAGATTTTGTGATGAGTGAGTCAGTGGTATTTGGCTTTTATATATATATATATATATATATATATATATATATATATATATATATATATATCTCGTGACCAGTAAATCAGGAGTACATGTGAAAATGAGCAGTATGAAAAACATTTTCACTACCTAAAAGATTCTGTGGTTGCACTGAAGGGCAAGTTTCTGAAAATTCAAACAAGTGATGCATGCTAAATAATATCGCTTATTCTGGTTGATGAGAATGAGAGGGCCAAATAAGACTCTGGACAGTTCAAAAATAATACAAGATAAGTCCCTACATTCTAGCAGTAAGACAAACCCAAAAAAGAAGCATTAATAAACTGTATTTATGAATCAAACAGGAGAAGAAAACACAAATGTTCAAAAGAGCAAAAAAACAAGATCTGCATAAAATACAATCCAAAGCAAACAAGTTGAAACTGAGATCCAAGAACAGAAATTCAGACAGAGTGTTAACTGACTGATTACTGTTCTTAAATGAATTATCTGAACTGCTAAAGGACTTGCTTACTACCCTCAATTTAGGGGTTGAGAGTGGTCCCTTAGTATGACATAAGGGTGGCCTAGCCTCTTAGTGTTCTGTCCACAAAACATAAGGAACATCAGAGAATATGTCAATTATTACATATATGCATATATATACTAAATAATAAAGAAACAGAATATTAACAAAAATTACAGACACATGAAAAATACTTGAAAGTGGGGAATTATACAAAAGAGAAAAATGCACACAAGCCAGGGAAAAAACCTGTCTATAATGTAACAAACACAGTTCACGTCACTGTTAGCACTGGCTTGAAACACTGAAATGAAGTCATTAATATGACAAACGTGCAGCCTTCACAATAAGGACTGTTAAACATGCATTTTAAAGGTGTGTGCATTAGCACTAAACTGGGACATAACTGTAAGTGACAATACTAACCGTAAAAACCAATATACTCCATCCAACGTTGGTTCTCAACTTATTATCCAATGGCTTCCCACTGGTCTACTGGGGGTGGGCAAAAGTAGTTTTACAGTTGTTCATATGGAAAAAGAAATGCATGTCATGATTATTACAATAGCTTTATTAACTCAAAAGAATGTCACAATGGCACAGTGCTCATAACTGTAAACACACTTTTGTCCACCCCTGGTCTAAACCTGTTAGAAAATTAACACACACATGGCTGGATATTCCACACGCACCCAAGCTCTGAATGCGTTTAAGGGATGGAACGGCTCCATGCTACTGGGCAGTGATTGTTAAAATGACAATCTGCCTGCCCTCTTCAGAGATATTGTGGTGATTGTGGTGGGAGCAACACTTTACAGGCCTTAAAAGATACAATCCTACTTTCTAAAAAAAATTTTTTTTTTTTTTTTTAAAACAAAACAAGGGGGCTTTGTCCCCTGCTCACTTCGCTCGCCAACCCCTGTGTTTGGTTAATCGAATATATAATTTTAACTTTTTTTTTCCTTTGGAATTGTTTCAATTTCATTAAAAACTATTTTTTGGAGACACATTGTGACAATGCAACGTATAACTCCCCGTGAGTGAATATTGTCTGTTTCTCTAATAAATAATCTGACTTTTTCAAATGTTTGTCCCTGTGATTTATTGATTGTCATAGCAAAAGCTATTCTCACAGTAAACTGTAAACATTTTAATACGAATGGTATATCACAATCTCCTTTGATGTCTAATGTTATTCACGGAATATATACATTACCTTTCTTGTCGCCTGTTAAAATTTGCATCGCTTCTCCGTGATCATCAATATACACCTGACCGAATTGTGTATTCTTTTTTTCAACTTGTCGTTGCTTTAACTGTTGCCGGACCACAGATTCTCATAGCGTATGGCCTATTATTGTGTAAATCCACATTTTGTGCATAAGAATGATGCGAATGCGAAAAGACTCTACTCTTTGCCTTTTATTTCTGTCCTCGATTCGTCCTGCTCTTTTTTCAATTACACCTCATTCTGATAGTTAACCATCTTTTGTTTTGCAGTAATGCGATCTTTTCTATCTGTTTTTTGATACTGTAGCGACCGACATGATAAAGTGTCACAAAAGTTTTACTTGAACAATCGCTGGCTTCGTAACCCCAAACACAGCTTTCTAGCACCCTCTCCAACCCCTCATCCCCCGCGTCTCGCCCCCCCTTTACCACATCAATCAATACCCTGCTATCAGTCTTCCGTGCTGTACTCCGCCCTCCCTCAATCGGACCGAACAGTCACTTAAAACCAGAAAGGCGGCAACCTGGCTGGGTTGCTACAATACTTTAGAATTTTACTGCTTTCGTAATCTCTTATCTGCGTTTTTTTTCTCTCCAACGCCTTTGGGTGTCTATTCTCCATATTGTCCTTATACGCTTTATATGTGTTGAGGGCACATGATGTGTGTGCACTACATGCTTTTACACGACTGACTGTTTTTTGATACATGTGCTCTTGTATGATATCTGTTTTAAGTAGGGCATGTCTTGCAAGAATCTCATGTTCCACGTCCCCGCGAGAAGGCCCTGGCACCGTCTCTTGGCACCAAGTCTCATGTTTACGGTCCCCGCAAGATGCTCCGTGGCAAGTGTCTTTTGTCTCACGGGTCTTTTAAAAGTCTTCCGAGACAAAATCACGTATCATAGCCTTGCTTTTGCATTCCAGGATTTCTTTTTATAATAGTGAGACATTCAAGAGTTCAAGAGTCCAAGTAAAATAAACTCAATCATGCTAGAAAAAAAATACAGTGACAAAACAGAGATGAGAGAGTTCTTTATTATTCTGCAGAGGCAATCCATAAATGAAAGAAAAAAATAGCAAAAACAAACAAGAGGTGGGCTTCCAGTAATGCACAAATCCTGCTGAACTTGCTTTTGCCTTGAATTAGGCGAAATTATGGAAATATAAAAACTTATCCAAACTCAGGGAAATGCATTGAAGTCGATGAGGAAAGAGAACCTGAACTCATTTTGAGTGGACTATAATGGTACAGGGCAGCATGATGGCACAGTGGTAGTGCTGCTGTCCTGCAGTAAGGAGACCGGTCCTCTCTGCATGGAGGCTGCATGTTCTCTCCATGTCTAAATGGGTTTCCTCCCACAGTCCAAAGGCATGCAGGTTACCTGGACTGGCAACTCCAAATATGGCTGTGGTGTGTGTTCGCCATGCAATGGGCTGGCACCTTGTCCAGGGATTGTTCCTGACTTGTGTCATAAGCTTGCTCATTGTTACTCTTATTTCAGATGTCGTATTTAATGCTCTTTTGGTAAATCTCCGTCTAACAATGAATTTATTTATAGTCTAACTGTTTCACTACTGCAATTATTCTGTAGGAGACAACCGAGGAAGAGCAGTTGTACTATTTAAATATGGCAATAAACTTTACTGGATTGTTCAGACACTGACTACATGTTTCTGTATCCCTAATTCTGACTGTTCCCAAAAGCATCACCATAGTAGGAAGTCTCATCTGTCCATTCACATGTTTTGTCTAATTGTGTCATGTGCAGGTGATGGGTCTAATGGGACAGCTTGAGTTAGACCACCATAAGGTGCATGATGTCCATCATACACTCACTCTTCCATAGCATTCCCTGTAACTTTGATATCTGATACATGTATCTTATATTATTGTGTTCACTTTAGTAATCAATACAGCATTCTGCTGTAACTCTCAAAAGCACAATAAAAGTAAACTGAATTCATATTATGTTTCAGCTGTTCTAATAACCTTTTGATCTTGTCCAATTCCACAAAAGATTATTATTTATATGCTTCGGCAGTTAAATATTCCAATGCCTCACAAATAATGAGAAGAACAAACAAAAAGTGCGTTGTCATGAACAATTTTAATAGCACAACTCATATCTAGAAGTAGGGTGGCACACTGGTGCCCTGGCAGTTCTTCTCGGGCCTTTCCAGGTTTCCTCCCACCTGCAACTGATATGGTAAAGCATTCAGTGTGAGAGGGCCTGCTCTGCAGTGGGCTGGGTGCCATCCAGGGCCGACTCCTGTTTGCACTCCAAGCTACTAGAACAGACCCCACCGCCCTGAAATCTAGACTGGGTTCAGTAATGGGCAGATAAACATTAGCAAACTTCATTTATACATAAATTATAAAAAGGTATCTTCAGTTCTTTAAAGGCACTGTTCACCAACTAAACAAATGTCATTACTGCTTCACTACCAAGAGCGCATTTTAACAATTTTTGTTACCAATTTTTACTATTATGACAGTGGCATTGCCATCTCAAGTGTTATTGAGCATATAACACACATTACCTAAGAATTTGACATGTTTTAAATAGTACCCTGTACTTTGTTATTAAGCACTATTTTACAGAGAGTCTTCTGGTTTTAAATCTAGTATAAGTTACAAATTTGAGGGTAGTGATTTAAAATCTTGATGAACGACCTATTGATTTTTTTAATATTTTTTTTACATTTGGCTTCCTTTCTGGAACACTCCTATAATTCTGCCAATTTAACAAAATTATATCTGCTAGGACTTTTTCCAGAGCTCCAGACAAACAGGCCAACCATAAACCAAATAAAGTTCAAAAGAAAATGAGTGGCCTTTCAGGTTTCATTTATTATTTTTGCTTCTTTGTCTTCATACAAAGTTATTTTCTGTCTAGTCTGCCTGTCATACAAAATTGTAGCTTATACAGCTTATCTTCTTTTCCAAACAAAACAAATTAAGCAAGAGAAAAACCGATAAACTCATGTGCAGGTTTCTCCACACACCCATGTTCTGCTTTATGGATAAAATCAAATAACATCGGAGTTGTGAAATTCTCCTTATACATGTTTACTTCAAATTGTTTTAATCCTTGCAAGTCAGGCTAATACAGTTAATCATAAGATATTGATGAAAAATTAAAGTGGCCACATCTCTTCATTCCTGACATTCCTGCCTCACCCCTGGGCGTAGGTTCTGCTGGATCAATTGTTTCCATAGTCGTGATTTCTCTAGGGCATCTAAAAATTACTCGGTGCTGCATGGCTTATCTGGCCCTCCCCACTGTGCATATATAAAAGGTTTAGCACATGGCCCACCCTTAGATGGAGTGAAGCCAGCAACTTGAAAAAGCTTTCGTTATTATTTGTTTCAGAACTGGTATTCAGCTGTTCAGTCTGCAAATCTCAGCAATGCATGGATCGCTTCTTTCAAGCTGCTAAGGTGTAGCAACTCTTGGGCACTAATCACTGATCTTCAGTAGATATAGTTGGACATATTAGCATTTTGAGGTACAAAAATTATATATGATAATGTTTTTCATGTAATCACATTTCATTCTACAATCTATGATAAGCAGAAGAAAAAATATGTTACAGTTGGCCAGCTATCATCATGGAAATGTCTACAAAAAGGAGAGGTTTGGCTGAAAGCATGCCAAGTTAAGGCTTAAAAATGAGTCTGCCGTCTGGCATAAATATAAAAATACCAGAGATAAGATCAGTAAGAGAAGGAATATAAAAAGAAATATAAATGAGACAAAGTTTTAAATGTTAAGGCTTATTCAAAAAGTTCACATGATTTTATAGAAGAAAGTATAACGAACGATCTGAATGTAGCATTTGATTTCCTTAGCTGATTTAAGATATATGATAGATATCGTAACCTTAGATCCTCAAATGAGTGTCTCCTTAGAATTCCAAGAACAAAACTTAAAAGAAGTGGTGAGGTGGCCTTCTGCTGTTACGCACCTAAAATCTGGAATAGCCTGCCAATAGGAATTCGCCAGGCAAATACAGTAGAGCACTTTAAAACACTGCTGAAAACACATTACTTTAACATGGCCTTTTCATAACTTCACTTTAACTTAATCCTGATACTCTGTATGTTCAATTCATCATAATAACTATTCATGGTGGCTCTAAAATCCGTACTGACCCCTACTCTCTCTTCTGTTTCTTTTTCCGGTTTCCGGCCTGCGCCACCTCCACCTACTCAAAGCTTCATGATGCTCCAACATTGATGGATGGATTAAAAGGCAGAAGTCTACGTGACCATCATCATCAAGTCCTTCCGTGAGAACCCTGAATCCAAAGAGGACTGTTTCATTTATGTTAGGTAGATTGCCCAGAGGGGACTGGGCGGTCTCATGGTCTGGAATCCCTACAGATTTTATTTTTTTCTCCAGCCGTCTGGAGTTTTTTTTGTTTTTTCTATCCACCCTGGCCATTGGACCTTACTCTTATTCTATGTTAATTAATGTTGATTTATTTTATTTTCTTATTGTGTCTTTTATTTTTCTATTTTTCATTATGTAAAGCACTTTGAGCTACTTTTTGTATGAAAATGTGCTATATAAATAAATATTGTTGTTGTTGTTCTGACAGATAATAAGAATATAATTTATGAACACACATGAATATCACAGCATGCATGCATTACTGAATGGACGCAGACGATATGCCCAGTCCATCAAGGCTGTCCCTCTGTAACAATAATCAAGTGGAGTAACGTACCAGTGCTCACAATGTACAAATGGAGGAACCGCTGCCCTGTAGACTTCAAAACGTGATGGCACTATGTAAAATAAATCACAGACAGAGGGCCTCGGTGCCATAGGATGTGGGTCTGTTAATCACCAGGTTGCCACAACAGCTCCCACCTCCGAGTGACCCACTTGAAATGGCAGTTCTCCCAATGCATAAATATGTACACTACTGTCCTATAAAATAAGGAATCTTGTCATTTCCTTCCTCAATGCTGACCTCTTGTGTACCCCCAATAATTCCCTAAGCTGCCAAAGCCCAGGCTCCACCTTGGGCTCTCCTTCTGCACGCAGTTTATCCTACACTCTTGAAGTTCCCCTCATCTGCATCAGTTCACTGACCAGTGGTCACATAAGGTGAGGGGCAAGGCAAATGGCAGGAGAAGAAAAGCAGGAGCCTGCCTAGCTCTCTTTGTTTGTGCCCCCGTCAAAGCCTCTAATTGTTAAGCGTTTTTACCTTTGTGCTCCCTTCTGGATTTTCCATATGTACCTTTTTATCTTGTGTACATTTCCTCTGACGTAGGGGCAGCATGTGACATCATACACTTTGTTATTGGCAGGCTCCAGACGCAGCATCCCACCGCACTCCTGACTGCTTCTAGTGACTTTAATTAGGTGGACGTGTTTTTCTTGTTCCTGGAACCACATCAAGGGGATCATTCCAGGAGAGAGGGCAGCAATCCTCCTCTAGGCAATCATCTTTACAGTTAGCCTCACTAGTGACCAGTAAATTAATACCATCATTATAACATTCTGCTTCTCCTGTGGGGATTGAGACAGCAACTAGTTGAGCTGTGCAGACGCCTTTCTTGGAGAATACTCAGGCAGTACCACAGTCATTTATGCAACACTTCAGTAAGTCCTGGGTCTGTCGCTCAGTGCTGTCACAGCCGTCTGTGCTTTGTGTGCCTCTTAACTGCTGTCTAAACCAACTCAAACAGCTCCTCTCCATCAGGAGAAATAATGCTTCTAATTCCAATACCCACAAGTATTGCTGAGCTCCTTACACAAAAACCTCACTTTGGCATTCTTTCTGCTACAATGGAAGTCTCACTACCATAGAAGAGGATAGGGATGCAGACTGACAGTTTAATCAAAAGCTTTAACTGCAAATTGAACTCCTACTTGGACTCAACATGGTCCAGCATAAAAGTGGTAAGGCTTCTAACCGCTGCATTGATTCACTGGTCAAAGTCAAGATGGCCTATACCCTCACACATAACTAAGACAATGATGTCCTTATACTTGTCCACCTGAGGCGGCCATTCACCTTTTACCTGTAAGAACAATTCCTTTTTTCCCGGAGAGGAACATGATGGTGGAGTTAATTTACATACCAAACACAACACCCTCAGCCGTGAACCATTCCAGTACAAAGTAGATAACACTCTGATGAGAACAGGGGGCCAAGATCATTTACAAACAGCAGAGATTCAGACATTAGGGTTTCAAGCCGGACAGTTTCTAAACCTCTGCTGTGCGTTTATTTTCTGTCTATGAATATCATGAACAGGAGAGAAGACAAGGCACACCACTGGTCAAGTACAACAGTACCACTGAATTTCTTAACTTAATACCAAGCACGCCAACAACCCTTGAAGTAAAAATACAGGCAATGAAAACTCGTACTCTAATTATACCTTCCATGTAGACAGGACTGGCAAGCAGCCTAAACCTTCAAGTGACTGAGCTAGAACAAACAGTTGGTCCACTGTTCCATGTCCAGGATGGAATCCACATTGCTCCTCATGAATGTCAAGTTTGGTATTGCAAGGAAGACTGACACTCGCGCAGTCCCTGCTCAGCCGTAAAATACCAACCGCCACACACTGTCTGCTAGTTTTGAGGCATTGCCCTTGCCTTCCACGTGACATTAAAGAGGTGGGTTACGCAAAACACATACAACATATCCAATACATGCAAGTACTGCAGCCTTTGCCACTCCAGAGCTTTTAATCAACACAGGAACATCAGCTGCAGAGACGGACCGAAAGCCAAAACAAAGCTTCTGGCACTGCCTCCATTGAAGAGTGCATATCCACAGCCTTCTTCAAAGTGCTCTTTTAATACCTCAGTGATATACACAAGTCAGAGCACTCATAGCCACTAGCCTCCTTCCATTTAATACTGTGCCTCTTCATTTTAAAAGAATCATGGGGGAAAATATTTGTTCCCATTCCTAAATTATTGCTATGATTTGCACCCGTCCACTTCTGTCACTCAAGGCATGATGTGGCGTTAGAATTAAACTCTTAACTGCAGTGATATGGCAATCTGTCTTTTAATGATCAATGTATAGTACTGGCACCCTGTGCTCGCGGGGATTGGCTCCAGCAGACCCCCATGACCCTGTGTTAGGATATAGCAGGTTGGGTAATGACTGACTGACTGTATAGTACTGGGGTTTTATTTATTTTCCATGTTTTTCAGGAACAATTATAATCTGCAAAGTTACTTGAACAAACTGTTAAATGTAAAAAATAAATATGTAAATATGTTGTTTGAATCAATCTGTTCTTTTAAAAGATTTGAAAAATCTTAAACGTAACTTTAATTTTCACAGAACTCACCATGAAAAGACACATGCAGCTTAACAAAGTAAAAAGCTAAAAAGGAAAAAATGTAACACACAGTAAGAAACAAAACAGACATACAAGACTCTGCACATGTAAAGATGAGCAAAGAGTACGTGTGAACAGATGACATACAATAGTTTGGGTTCTAATCTGTTAGCATTTAAGGAAGAGAAAGTGGAGTTTGACGCCATTAGTGCTGATACAACCGATATCATCAAATATCTTTTCTCACCTTGTCCAAAGAGGCTAGCCTGGCAGCACCGGATGCAAGGCAGGAAGAAGGCATTACAAGTCATCAGACCATCAGATGGCACACTCGCAAACATGCCTACAAGTTAACGGTCATCAATTAACCTAATGTTACTGCTGTGATGAAAGGCAAATGCTTCAGCTGTTCAACTTTGACTGAGGGCACGGAACTTACAAATGCTGGATTAATTGTGTTCACAATGAGAAGCTTATTTAAATCTCCTGGGGTTGTTTTAATAAACTATTAAAATCCATATTACTTTAACTTGAAATGTACTTATGGTTTCTTCCTCATAAAGCTTGCCATTGTGGTATTTGTTCTAACAAATGTGATGCAGCACCATGGTGTGGTATCTGCTTCATTTGATGTCTCTTTGTTACTCCCTTTCTGTGACAGTAATTAAATCCTGTGCCTTAAAAGATGAAATATACAAGAATGCTGTTACTGAATGAGTTACTCACTTAGCACTCTGCCTGCACTAGTCATTTAATTTGCTTATTTGGGATTTTTGTCAAAGTGATTGTTTTTGCAACTCCGTCTTTAGACTCAGATTTACTTCCTTTTTCAGTGTAACTTTTGTAGATGCCACCTGTAAGACTTCTCTTTTATGGAGAGGGACACCTGCTTATTCAAGGTCCAAATTTGGCAGCACACACAGATACAGTGCATTGCTGCAGCCACCACACAACGAACCACATTAGGATCCTAAATGAGGACCTCAGCACAACACCAGTCTGAATGGAGTGGGACAGTGTGAGGTGTTTCTTTCACAGTGGCTGGAGTGCCAATCCTCCCATCAACCACCACATTTTCCCTGTAAAGTGGAGGACCTGCCTGCAGATTAACGTCATACGCAGGATGAAGCAATTGCAGGTTAAGGGCCTCGCTCTGGTGTTTATGGGATTCAGAGCAGGTGCAAATCTCCAGCCTCAGAGCCACCCTTGGCCAAGCATTGGGAAATGCACTAAATAAATAACATTTATTATTATTTTTTTGTGCGGGACATGCAGTTGTGTAAGTATGCTATTTTACAGCTAAAGAAATATTTTCTTTTTCTTGCTTCATTACTAATACTGTATGTTGTTTATGTGATTGGTTAAGTGATTCAATTTCTTTCTGTGCTGTTCATTCACCCAATACAGATTTAATAAATTTATACGGTTAATTTTAATACTTAAGTGCTTAAATGGTAAAATCACATTAACAGTGAATCTAAAATTGTGCTCAATAGTTCACAGAGATATAAAGGTGATACAGTGGGTGTGATTTGTAGTTAAGAGCTCTTGGACCCCGTTCATTTCCCAGTTGGAGTACCGCCTGCACATAATTGATGTGTTTTCCTTGAGTTCACATTTTATTTCCAAGTAGCCCATTTTTTTTCCACAGCTTAAAGATATGGATTTTTGGTTATTTAGAAACACAGCGTGTGAACATGGCTCTGTGCACTTGCTCAGCAATGGAGTAGCTTCTTATCCAGGGTGTGTTCTGTAACCCATTCGCTATTGCTGGAATAGCCTCGGACTCCTGGCTGAAACTGTTATTTCTTTAATCTTTTGTCCTTTGCCTTTTGGTGAAAAGATTTCAGGCCTTAAAGTACGAGCAAATGCAAATGCATTTGGATTGCAAGTCGGATTGGCAGAAAAAGTTTTAGAAAAAAACGACACCATGCTTACTTGTGATAACACACTTCAGGATACCAATGTTTGTTTTTTGTTTTGTTTTTTTTCCAGATATGACATTCAAAGTTGCTTTTGCCATTTGTGTTACTAAAATATTATTTGAAATTTGATCAGACAATCAAGATATGGCACGTATATTACACAATCCACAGGGAAGGGCAGAATGTAGCAGCGAGTAAAAGGAGATCCTGTTCTTCCAAGTATTAATTTGTGCTCCACACTGACTCCATAGGCGGACAAAATCATCAACTTGCAATTCAAATTCCTGGGGTTGAGCAGCAGGCATCATGTAAAAATTAAACCATTAATAGATAAACAAAAAAATGTAAAAAATTACATAGAAATCATTTTCCATGATTTACAACACATTTTTGAGCAGAAACAGAGAATCTAATGAACACTTAACATGTTCAATAATTATTAACATTGAGAGCCACAACAAGATTAAAAAAAAAATACCCATCAGGACAACCCAGGCCGTCAGACTGGATGAAGGAAATGTTTATCTAAAACACTACTTTATCACTATAGCATAACACTGTCAACAGCCACAGGGGCCGGAGCCAATCCAAGTAGCAATGGATATAAGGCAGGAGACCGCCCTGGGCACACTGATGCACCTACAGGGACTATTAAACAGGGCCTATTTGGAGTTGCCTTTTAAACTAACAAGCAGGTCTTTTGGAAAAACATTGAGCCAAACTGCAAATGCACAATAACGGGCCTTAAGAATCAAACCGAGATGTTAGATCTAAGCTAAAATCATAACATATACAAATGAAAAAGATATAGGAATGAGTTTGTACATCACTCATGTTTCATATATATAAGAAGTATAATAAATAATTATTCCATAAACTGTGATATTTTAAAATGCTGACATGAATAGACCCTGTTCAATGGAGTGTTACACATAAAAAGCAATCTAACAAAGTGAAACTTAAGGCCGAAGACCATTACTCAAGGAACATTCATGTACGTGACGATATCCATGTCCCCTTTCACATGATCTAATGATGAACTCCATGGCACAGTTGTCAGTCTCTGGATGAGAACACCGTCAAAATATTCAAAACAGGCACACTTCAATTCAGCTTCAGTAACATAAGTGGCAAGTCAGTTTAAGGGTTTAAGTGACAAAGCAAGGTTCATTCACAACTAATCTTGAATCAAACCAAAAATGTCAATCAGTAAACAAACTCAAAAAACTTGCAAGAAGTTTTACAGAAGGATTACAGAAACACACTAAGTGGCTTGAAGGAAAATCCACCCTCTTGGACAAAACATTTTCCACAAAGCCAACCTTGATTTTGATGCAATGATGATGTCACCATGTGCAGATTCTGTGACTGCCTCCTAGCAATGTGGCACCATATTGTAACAACATCTCAACAAAATGGCAGGCACCAATAAAAAATGGCAAAAGTGAATTTAAAAATCACAATGTCAAAAAAATAAATAAAATAAAATAACAAAAAACTCAAACCAAACCAAAACATGAAAAAACTGAATTCTTAAAGATTGCTTCACATTCAAAACCTTAGAGAACATCACATACACAGAAATGCATTCGGTTTTTTTTTCTACTCTGAGTAAAAGTAACAGATCAGAACAAAAGTAAGCAGCATTAAAATGCTAAAAGTGTTGCTGATCTGAAATTAGAGTTGGAGCCACTACTCCAGGGCTGCTGTCACTGCATGCGAAATTAGAAGGTTGGTTCACAGCAAAGCACCACTTGAAACTAATTCACAGATTAAATGCCCTGTAGAAGATCTTCATAGATACTTCAGCCACAAAAAAAACAAACTCTTACTAATGTCACTGTTTCAGGATTTGATTGTCAAAAATCTGTACTAGGCCACGAGGTTCAGCCTCATGATGATCATCATTTACTTTCTGTTGTTGGTCACAGTGGCAACACAGTAGTCTTGGTTGATCAGGTCTCCATATCCACAACCACTTTCTCCAAACCTTAATCCACTCAGGGTTCCTTTGGCAAGCCTTCTCCTAGTAGGATGTCTCCAGTTGGCATCCTAAAAATATGCTAGATCACCTCTAGTGGGCTACACTCAATCAGGAGATGCAGCAGATGAGCCCCCCACCTTGTCACTGAAAGCAATTCCAGCCACCCTTCACATGGTCGTCATTTGTATTTCCAATCTAATTCTTTCAGTTACTACTTGTGAGGATGAGGAGGTAGATCGACCACTTAAACAACAGTGTGATCTAAATACTTAGCTCCTGTTTCAAAAATGATAAAACAGCAGCTACTATTGCACTGATTTGTTGGCCAAGGCCAAGATGACTTCCACCTTCACTTGTGATCAGGACTTCAATGTAAAAGAACACCTCCACTACGAGTGGAATGAATCAGTTTTATCCTAATGTAAAACTCACCAACAACAGAATGCTACTGTGCTTTACAACTGATCGACTAACCTTATTATTCTCCTTGGTGGTCTTACTATTGTGATATCAACTTCTACCAGACCTTTACTTCAGAAACTGAATTTAGAAGCCAACAAACCTTAGCCTGAAGCTCTCCATACGTTATATTAGTGTGAGGTCATAAACGAGTTAACAGAATAAAGCCAAAATTCAAAATGTTGCACACTTAACAGCACAAACTCTTCAGAGAGCAGAAGGAATAGAAGAAGAAAACAGCTGCAGCTGAGCCACTATTTCAGTATGGCTAAGTGGACTTAATGTGATGGTGAGTGGAGTTTGATTGTGACAAAGTAGAGTATATAATGTAAGACAGGAAATCGGAGAGAGGTGGAAATGTGGTGAATCGGACATAGGCCAGTATAAAGACGAAATACAACCAGCAACACATGTGCAAAGGGATAGTGTCATGAAAACAAATAAGAAGCAGGTTCAGAGAACCAGCAAAACATGACAACATAGATAAGACATCAACAAGAATGTGGGAGAGACCTGTGGAAACTGCAAGTGTTAATATTCAGCTTTTGTTTCACTACAGAAATGGAAGAAGATATGTACGATAACTAGAATGGTGTGTATTTCAGGAGGCGCTACTTAAAAAACGTGTAAACAGGACATGACTGCAAGGTGATCACATATAGGGGCTAAAGTTTATTTAATCCGACAGGATCATTAAAACACTGTCACTTAACAAGGAGAACATAATATTCAGGTTTGAACATAAATTAGTGTTACCATATTTTACACTGTGCACGTCTGTGTATATAAATCCCATACATACATAACACATAGTAGTTGACACATGAATGACAGAGTGGAATTCAAAATGAACAAACAAAGCCACTCATTCATTTTTCCTTCCTGTCTTAAGTTCACAAGTATAAAAGCATAACTTGAACACCAGGATGTTTAATATGTGGCCAGCTGCTCAACAGCTGCAATATTTTATAAAAGGATTGCAGAAATCTGCAACTATTTAAGAGGTTATTCTTCTTCAACCATAAGGGAAAAAATATCAGGTTTACCATGTAAACTATGCTGCTGAGTATGTCTGAAGGTATTTATGCTGCAGTATGTATTCACTTATTATGCCTTTTCAGTTTCAGTCATACTAACATTTGGTTGTTTCCCTGTTTTTCTATCATAAAGAACAATAAAGATTACTTGCCATAATGAAATGTTGGCAGTTTTATATTAGGATGCAGGAAAAAACTAATAGGTGTCAAGTATTAGGGTTGCGTTAAATATACATTTTCAACAGAATCTCACAAAACAGCACCTTCTGTTCTGACCACAGAACAGAAACTCGGAGTCCCTTGAGTGAGGGCTGTAGCACCAAGAAGCAGCAAACCATCATATTTCACTATAGTGGTCCATTATACTAGAAGAGGGTGGCCAGTTGGCCTTACTCAACTGAACTCTGAGTTGTTTAGGAATGAAGAAGTATTTCCTTCTGTGAATGCCATGTTGCCCAGGAATGAACTGGAGATGATGCACAGGTTAGGTTACAGCTACTGTATGTGATTTTACATACAAGGCAGAGATGCATAACTGTAAACATTTAATACTTTTCTTCTACCAGAAAGTTCTAAAATGATTATCAAGAACCTATACTATTGTCAAGTGCTACAAAAGAAGAATCACATTATGAGGCATCTCATGCTTTAGATGTTAACTTCTTTAAGAGTGACACAAGTTGACAGAAGTACAGTAGCTCTGTGAAAGCATAAGGGAGACTCTTGACAAAAAGTAGTTACCGGGAGCACAGAAAAACATCTTACTACTGGAATCTTCACAGAGTTTTGGTATTTGTTCCTAGAATGAATAAAAGACAACAAAAGAATGACCTAGTGAGGAAAACGACAAACGGAGAACCTGTCCAAGATGCTACGTGGAGTGTTTGAACTTTTAGCAGACTTTGCCTTGTACCCTAATGTTTCAAATGTAAAGGAAATTGTTATGTGTGTAGAACCTAAAACAGAAGTGTAATCAACCAAACATCTGGTTGGCTATATACTGGATCAGAATCAGAATAAAGCATAAACAAACACTTAAAAATGTTTATTATTCCCTGCTCTCATTTTGCTGTTATTTTTTTAACCTTATGAATGGACAATACAAGGACAAACAAGAATTTAATTAATAATCCTTCCACACATTTATTTTTGTTATCAAATCAAATCTATATGAACACTCTTACTCTACCTCATTTGGAGAGAAATGTGAACAACAAACCCAAAACAGTTTCTCAGATATATTGAGACATCAAAAGGCTTAAGCGATGTGTGCCTGGGGATCACCTTCCTGGCTCTGTTGGTGTAAGCGGAACCACCCAGTGCCAAGAGGGGGCACACTTGTGCTAACACTGTCGTCTTCTGCACCTGCAGTTCTCAGAGATGCTGCCTATTGCCCACCTTCTAGCCAAGACGCAATAAGAACAAGCAGTCCCCGGAAGATAGCGACTTATTCTAGAATCCCCACCAAAGGAAATGAAGCAAAGATGATGAGACCCTATTTTCTTTTGTGCAGTGACATTTGCTGGATGGCTAAGATTTGTGATATTAGCTTGAATAATGAGTGACTTTCTTTTTCCTTTTAATTTACTTTTACTCTTATTCATTTCTGTGCCTAGCCCGGTTGGTGCCCCAAGTATTTGTATCTGTCCTCTGGCTGCACTTGCTAATTTTAACTCAGCATAACAAATTATTAAAATTCTAAAAAGGCCTTAGACAATTATTCACATTAAAATGAGATCTTTTGTTACTGTAGGCAAAATAAGACAATTGTCTCAATGAATAATTAGTAAGACAAAGACAAAGAGTTTGCATGTTTTCCCCGTGTCTGCGTGGGTTTCCTCCGAGTACTCCGGTTTCCTTCCACAGACCAAAGACATGCAGCTTAGGTGCACTGGCGATTCTAAATTGTCTCTAGTGTATGCTTGGTGTGTGGGTGTGTGTGTGTGCCCTGCGGTGGGCTGGCGCCCTGCCCGGGGTTTGTTTCCTGCCTTCCGCCCTGTGTTGGGTGGGATTGGCTCCAGCAGACCCTCGTGACCCTGTAGTTAGAATGTAGCGGGTTGGATAATGGATGTATGGATGGAAGACTGAGCAATGATGCGTAAACAGCAGAGTCTTTCTCCAGCTGGGGTTACTGAAAACAATGCAAACAGATGATCTGTAGTAATTCTAAACCAAAAAGTGCTTAATAATGTTCACTGTTCAGGTCTTGTCCTGGATTAACTTTGTAAAGATAGGTGCGTGTGATGTGCAATTGTTAACTAATTTACACAATGCTTTGAACAAACTGATGAAGAGGCTATCTTGGCGATGGCTGCTTTCCATTTATTGTCTGAGAATTCCCCAAGAAAATGTGAAATGTGTGGCTGGGGACAGGGAAGTCTGAGCTGACCTGCTTGAGCTGCTACTGCTGCAACAGTTACCAGGAAAAGTGAGACGTCTGAGCGGATGAAATGTCTGAGATGCTTCTGAAATTGTCCAGTCACCAATACAGCCTTAGATCATCTTGGTGTGCCAGATAAGTCAGTGACGGTCCGGAAACACTGAGCGCATCTGCCTGCCTGACGTGTTAAAAACAAAACCTTCACTGCATGTATTTGTGTCTTATATCAAGGCAGCATTACCACCAACGGGGACTACACAAAACTTTTATTTATTTATATTTTTTAAACACAAACACAAATTTAAAATGGTGTCTTAAGCCACCCACCCAAGGTAGAAGAATCTGCAAGTCTTCTCCTTTTTTTAATACACTAATACAGTGTCCTTCTGATTTATGATAAGCTCTGCCTTTGTATTATTGTGCATCCTTCTTGGTGAATACCATTTCAAAATGCTTTGCGTGTATGAAGTAATTTTCAGAGATACAAGTTGACGTAATATGGCTACGGGTAATTAAAAATAATAAATAAAATATAAATAAAGGTGAGAATGTTGCTGTTTGAACCTGCAAGCCTTGGAGTTTCAAAAGTAAAGTCAACAGGCCATAACAGGGCACATGATATTTGGAAAGAATGTTTTCCAAATGTTAATTTGATGCTTTTAGATTTCTTAAGGTGCACATAACGCCCTTACAATTAAGAGGATTTCTCTTCTGAAAGCCCATAAATGTTACCTTTCTAACAATATATATGCCCTTAATGACACGCTATAATACATGCTTAACTTTCAGCAACATGGCTTCCACTTTATTAGCTCAAGATGAAATTTTAATAGTGGGGGTATTTAAGGGTCAATCCAGCTGAAGCTCACACTTCATCAGATTAATTCAATTATTTGCTTGTTTGAGTATATATTATTTTACTCCCAGTGGCTTTTCAAAAAATGTCTTTCAAGAGGTAAAAGGTCCCCCATGAGCACAGAGGGATTTGCAGAGTTACATTCGTTCAATCATCCAAAAATAAACAGACTAATTAAGCGTCCGAGAGCATGGCAGGAATGGAAACCAGAAGACATGGTGGCCTCCAGGGAGTCTGGCCTGACTAGTCCACATGCTTCAAGTGTCTCTCTGTCTCTGCTCTAGCACTTAAGGGGCTACTTCCCAAGATGCCATAAATTCAAGGTAAGTAGTGCAAATACACACATAAGACACCTTAAGTGTCCTCAGTGAGTAAGTGTGAAATTCAATGCTAAAACAATGCTTACATTGAAAACAATAACGGCATACTGGGTTAGGGTGTTTGGTTTGCACCCTCATCCAAGGCGACGTATAAGTTTAGGACAGAGTGCAACTGCCCACTCCTGCACCCAAGGCATGTCATGTAACTTACTCAGAGTAAGAGAGTGCGCAACTGGTGGGGATTTATGAGCGAACAACAAACAAACTTTAGGCAGCACAGCACACTGTTGTTATAACTGGATTTGTTATACCTTTTAAATGTGCTTTCCTACATTATTTTAGGAGGTCAGATACTCATTTGGGGTTTTCTTAATCACTGATCTCGATTCCAAACTCAGTTTTCAATTATTTTGTGTACTTTTATTGTTGTAAAGATTTTTTCAGCTGGTCCGGCCACAAATTAGTATTATGTGGTTCTCTTTCCAGTACTGTCCTTTTTTGGATTACTGACTATGTGTCTTCTTCTGATGATGTCCCACAACTTTTTTGCTAGTGTTACTAGCATTGCAAACATCTGTCAACAGGATTAAACCTCTCACTACTGTTATAAAGCCACATTGTATTAACTTAATAGTCATGACAAAAAATTCAGGCCATCCTAGTGCTGCACAATTTATACCTGCTGCCTCCCAGCTCAGTCAACAGAGTACCTGTAAGTATATTCACCTGTCATCCAAGTGGGCTTTCGCTGGCTACTCCAGTTTCCTTCCATAAACCACAGATACATATTTTTTAGGTTGACCAGCACTGATAACTTGATCCTACTTTACCAAGTGTTTGAGTGTGTCTGACCCAGCCCTGTACTGGTCACTTCCACAATGAAACTGGCCCAGTTTAATCAATGTGTCAAATTCACAATATAAATTGGCAGATTACCTTTACTGTGGTAAGGTAGTGCAAAGAAAAGATGGTGTAAAGGAGTGGCATCATATCGGTTAAGAACAACAATCTATGTTTCTCAAAAAATGCGCAGCAGCTCAAGGAGGGAAAGTAGCTTTACCTTCATTTGACATGGGGCCAACCGGTATAATAAACTAGTACTCATTAGGCAATCTACGAACAAAGACAAATGGTGAATTCTAATTAGGAAAGAACTGGGAATTGTGAGACGCAGAGCTATACACACTGTATATGGAATTTGCCAAAAAAAAAAAAAAATTCTCATTAGACTGAAATTTACATGTTACATTATGAGAGAATGTACAACTTAAAATGATAACTACAGTATAAACAAACAGACATTTTTCCACTAAAGCTAAAAACAACTTTGGAGACTACAGAAAACCCAGAAGCAAATTATGTGTAACTAATACTGCTGCTCTGCTGTGGCTCTCCACAATCAAAGGGCAAAACATACCAGTGCTGTGTGTGTGAGTTTCAAATGTCAGCCATCGTGACGACTGATGTCAAACACACGTACACATCTCGACAGACTGCAGAGTCACTCCTTGAAGCCAGAAATTATCACCATATCCGGTATTTTTATTTTTGATTTCTCTGCTTCTTGTTTATGTGTGTTCTATGTTGTGGCCTGATTCACTGTTATATATGTGTCATAATTACAACATACTGCAAGTGAACTAGAGAAATATGGATGGAGAAATTGCTGCCAATCTGGATTTTAATCCCAAGAATACATCAGCGACACCCATCTAGCTATACACTCAGCAGGCACTACAACATCCACCATGCAATGCAGCATTCACCTCTTTCCAAAGTGCTCCCTACTCTGACCTAATCACATGTGGACAGTTCTGAGAAAAGAAGAGTTATTAATAAATGCAAACGGGTGGGAGGGGTACTGAATCTCCATTAAATTAAAACACACATAGAAATGATAAGGAAATGAACTAAACACATTTGAACTACATATACTGTATATATATATATATATATATATATATATATATATATATATATACACATACACACACATACATACATATATAGACACACAGTTGTGCCTGAAAGTTTGTGAACCCTTTAGAATTTTCTAAATTTCTGCATAAATATAACCTAAAACATCATCAGATTCAAGTCCTAAAAGTAGATAAAGAGAAACCAGTTAAACAAATGAGACAAAAATATTATGCTTGGTCATTTATTTATTAAGAAAATTGATCAAATATTACATATTTGTGAGTGGCAAAATATGTGAACCTTTGCTTTCAGTATCTGGTGTGACCTCCCTTTGCAGCAAGAACTGCAACTAAACGTTTCCGGTAACTTTTGATCATTCCTGCACACCGGCTTGGGGGAACTGTAGCCCATTCCTCCGTACAGAACAGCTTCAACTCTGGGATGTCGGTGGGTTTCCTCACATGAACTGCTCGCTTAAGGTCGTTCCACAACATTTCGATTGGATTGAGGTCAGGACTTTGACTTGGCCATTCCAAAACATTAACTTTATTCTTCTTTAACCATTCTTGTGTGCTTAGGGTCGTTGTCTTGCTGCATGACCCACCTTCTCTTGAGATTCAGTTCATGGACAGATGTCCTGACATTTTCCTTAAGAATTCTCTGATATGATTCTGAATTCATTGTTCCATCAAGGAAGGCAAGCCGTCCCGGCCCAGATGCAGCAAAACAGGCCCAAACCATGATACTAACACCACCATGTTTCATAGATGGGATAAGGTTCTTATGCTGGAATGCAGTGTTTTCCTTTCTCCAAACACAACGCTTTTCATTTAAACCAAAAAGTTCTATTTTGGTCTCATTCATCCACAAAACATTCTTCCAATAGCCTTCTGGTTTGTCCACGTGATCTTTAGTAAACTGCAGACGAGCAGCAATGTTTTTTTTTGGTGAGCAGTGGCTTTCTCCTTGCAACCCTGCCATGCACACCATTGTTTGTTCAGTGTTCTCCTGATGGTGGACTCATGAACATGAACATTAGCCAATGTGAAAGAGGCCTTCAGTTGCTTAGAAGTTACCCTGAGGTCCTTTGTGACCTCGCCTGACTATTACACGCCTTGCTCTTGAAGTGATCTTTGTTGGTCGAGCACTCCTGAGGAGGGTAATAATGGTCTTGAATGTCCTCCATTTGTACACAATCTGTCTGACTGTGGATTGGTGGAGTTCAAACTCTTTAGAGATGGTTTTGTAACCTTTTCCAGCCTGATGAGCATCAACAACTCTTTTTGTGAGGTCCTCAGAAGTCTCATTTGTTCGTGCCATGATACACTTCCACAAACATGTGTTGTGAAGAGCAGACTTTGATAGATCCTGTTCTTTAAATAACACAGGGTGCCCACTCACACCTGATTGTCATCCCATTGACTGAAAACACCGGACACCTGACACCTTCAAACTAACTTCTAATCCGTGAGGTTCACATACTTTTGCCACTCACAAATATGTAATATTTAATCATTTTCCTCAATAAATAAATAACCAAGTATAATATTTTTGTCTCATTTGTTTAACTGGTTTCTCTTTATCTACTTTTAGGACTTGAGTGAAAATCTGATGTTGTTTTAGGTCATATTTATCCAGAAATATAGAAAATTCTAAAGGGTTCACAAACTTTCAAGCACAACTGTATATATATAAATAAATAAATAAATATATGCACAGTACCTGCAGGTCAATTCACTTACCTTTGAAAAGGTAAACATTGTACAATGCTGAGTGAGAGACATTTGGAACTGATATACTGTATAGTGAAGAAGGGAAAGAAGCAAAGGGAGAATCCAAAAAATCTTAAACACCAGGAAAAAGGAAAGCATAATGTAAAAAGTCAAAATTGTTATTTCTGCACCACAGAGAAGCAGTTTTGCTTAAAGTAATTGCTTTATTCCCAAATATTTCTATGCATGTACACGTCTGGAAAAAATACACTAAAAAAACAGAAAAATCATTATTTGGTTTAAAATTATTTGCAAATAACAGCTTTCTAAAGTTAGTGGTAGACTGCATCACTATACATTTTGTTCTTCTACTTTTAGTTGCTTCCATAAGCATTGCTCCAGCTGTTTGCAGTGGAGGTTTGCTTTTACTTGAGTCTTCTTTTCTTCAGGTGGAACACAAGCTCAGTTGGACTGAAATCTGGAGACACTCTTAGGTGGACCTACTTAGAGCTCAGATATGTTTTTGATCATGATGAAGCACCAGCCAGTAATTCTGCTGTTGCTTGTTACAATTTACAAATGTTCTTAGGGAGTGACAAATTAACAAATGTAAACTGAGGATGTTGTCATACACACTTCCAATGTATCAGATTTTTCAACCTACTGTGACATGTGAGTCCCTGTCTTGCACCCCAAAACATGAGGCTGAGTCTCAGTATTTTAACAGAACCAACTTTATTCCGCTTGAAACAGGAGCAGCACGGTTATAGATTGTAGTGGGATCTACCGCTCTCCTATACACAGACACAGCAATCAGGCAGGGTCGTGGCCAGGTTAGTGGCCAAGTAATACTGTTTCCTGCATTTATAATGTTCCTTGCATCACTGATAGTGCAACTGCAATTGACTCTGATCAACTTTAGCTGCGAGCCGCTGCAGCGTTGGGAGCCAGCGGTTGCCCCACCAACTGATAAACGGTCTTCCACAGCACTTTGGGATGCCCTTCAGCATGTCGTCCTGTTGGGAGGAGTCCCAAAAGAGTTTTGAAACCTTACAGATAGTTACATACATACATACATGTTAAGTAGACCACTGCATCTTTATTATTGTTAAGGTAAGGAATTATATAAGGACCAGCTCTTGTTAATGGCTTTTCTGTGGCAAAATACAACGGACCAGTACCTTGATCATCAATATGTGCCTTTTAAATGACAAGTTACTCATACAACACATACATCCCTGTTGATTATTGTCTTCAAAATGTATTACTTCCTCAGTTTTTACACAGAGTACACATGGTACACTAGGTAGAAACTATGGAAGTAGGGAAATCTTGCTGCCACAGTCCAAAGACATGCAGGTTTGGGTAAAGTGACTGTAGTGTGTGTGTGTGTGTGTGTGTATAGCCTGGTGCCCTCTTCAGGTGGTGCTCCTGTCCTGCCCTGCTCCAGGTAATTGCTGACATGTAAGCTCCATTTACCCCAAAACCCTGCTCTGGATAAGCAGGTTAAAAAGACAGATGGAAACTGGATTAGGAATTAAGCTGTAGATCTAAAACTAGTACTGATGTCAGTCACTCTGATAAATGGTCTGTTAAAGATAAAGCTAACAGAATAATTCAAGAAAGAACAAGCACATACATGCCATTGTAACATCCAGATGGCAACAAAGTAAGCCAACTACTACTGTCAATAAAGCTGTTTTATGGGAAAATTCTATGTAACAAAAGAAAAAAACTGGTATTAGTATCTGAAGGAAGGGATCTTTGCTGTCCCTAATCCTTCTTCTTGGAGCAAAATATCACATTCTGACTCATTATTCCATCCAAAGCAAGTATACACAGTAAATGCCTTATTTTATCGGATATTTTACTTCCTTTATGAATGAGTATATTATCAGGACTGATGCTGGCTCGCTATTAACACTGCAAATGAACTTTGAAATAAATTCTATGTCAAAGGGTCACGGTATGTTGTAAAAGATTTATGTTACATTCATGATATGTTGTTTGCACATCCTGTGGTTATTTACTGCTCAATGACACCTTCAGTGTTATGCACAACCTGATACAGGGAGGTTTAAAGTGATAATCTCAAACTCTTCATAGCATAGGGGACCGGGCAGTCTTCTGGTCAAGCGTCATTTGTTGCCCGTCACAGGTGGCACTGTCATATATCTTGGCACGTATAGCTCCAGTTTAAAAAAACACAATGAATAGGTCATAGCAATCTACAATACGTTTCCATTTACACAATAAAAACAATTTAATTGGAACTGCAGAGCGTTTACTACTATTTGATACAGACAGAGACCCTCACTGTGGCGTCCACATAAAACAAAACAGAGGCAAGACTGCTCAGGCTATCACTGTTAAATAAAACACTGAAAACACTTGGTGCTCCTATCAATGCATTACGTGCAAGCCCCTGGAAACATAATGCAGAGCATGCACTATTAGACTGAGCTAACCTATAATGTTCATTCTCCTGCTACTTTAACTGGGGAGAGGGGAAGAGTATTTTTAACATATTTCAAAGTTAATGTTGCCTAAACTCTCTGAATACTGCTGATGAAACAAAACAAAAACTGATGGAATGATAGCCTATACAAAACACTGCCATACTGTAGCACATTGACTATTCAGCATACAAGACAGAACTCTTGACCAATGAATGAGGGGGGACAGTAAAGTCTTCAGATCAAAAGTGTCACCGCCTGCAAATGGGCTTCCTGTTTTGACCTACTTTTAGATTCTGAAGTTATTTAACAATAGTTTAGTGCAAAATACATGCGTTTTTCACAGTGTGAGCATACAACTAAATGACCCGACATGTGGATTATGCAGCATGAGTACACTGAGATGTTTTCATGGCCGTTTTAAATATTGTTTGCTGTTATTCAGCATTGGTCTCCATTTTCTCAGTCACCAATAAAAATGACATGGAGTACGTAACACAGGAAAAAAAATGTAATTTTTGAATGTCACATTCCTTTAATATACCCTAAAACAGACAATTGTTTTTATGTCAGCTATGTAACTTATGGAAGTATTGTTGAACAATATGAAAGTTCTGAGTTACCTGAGTTTACCTAACCTAAGAATGCCAAACAACTTAGTAGGAAAGTACAAGAAAGATGTCTGTTTGACACACAGCTTGGTAGTTGAGGAGCATCAAGGGCTTTACAACTTTATTCTTTTGAATTAAGCTTTGCTCCAATAACTGAAATAGCCATCTCTAACCTGCCTAATCATACATTAACTTAAGACAATTCAGTTATTGTTTAATCCAGGCCAGTACCACAAAATGTGAGATAAAGGGTCTCAGATTTATGTCAGAATCAAGTTTGATACTGACAGTCATGTAGTGCTCTGTGGGTTTAAAACCAGGGCAATGCCATGCATTCTTTGAGCCATTTTCTTTAAACAATGCTGTGTCTGGGCTTATATTCTGTTTTGTACTCCCTTGTTTTTTGTAGCGTTTAGAATGTATTTTGATTTTTGTGCACTCTTCCGAGGTTTATTTCATACTTGTAAAAGATTTTAAATATGTATAAGCAGTGTCATGATCCAGCTAGATGAAAATAAACACATTTAAAAAAACTTATTAAGAACAGGAATTATCCACGCATTAGATCGTTGACAAAAAAACAAAAGTAAGATTCTTAACTATGATTTTTTTCTCAAAAACATACTCCTGTTATTAAGGAAATAAACAATATTGACAGTCAGGGATAGGAAAAGGTGCAACCCAGAAAAATCCAGCATCAGCTTTTTTTAAAGGTGCCTGAAGAATCTGGATTAGATATTGGGGCAGCTTAGCTATTAGCTAACCAAGCAAGCTTGATGGACTTAAAGATCTCCTATCCATCCATCCATCCAGTATCCAACCCGCTATATCCTAACTACAGGGTCACGGGGGTCTGCTGGAGCCAATCCCAGCCAACACAGGGCACAAGGCAGAAAACAAACCCCGGGCAGGGTGCCAGCCCACCACAGGATCTTCTATTGTTTCCAAATTTTTGATGATCTCATGTTCTTCATCAAGGACAACACATTAGTGATGCACCTGCATAGTCCTATGGAGACAATGCAGATGACAGCTGGTTAAAGGTTGGCGAACAGATAACAATGAACAGAATTACACACTTACAGGACTAGCAAGCAGTAAAAACAGAATAGCCACTTACATACATCTTATTGCCACCTTGCTCAAGAAATGACTCATTAAGAACAAAAAACGCTGCTGAAGACTGGCCTAGCAGACTGTTAATTGTCAGACATATACCATTCAGCAAAATGCACATAAAGCAAGCAAAACAGTTCAAAAAGAGAAGATGAATTCAGAGGAAGAGGAAAGCTGGACAAGAACAAAACTCTCTTTACTACTAATTTTCTTATCCTGCATTTGAAACTTGCAAGAACTACAGAAAGTGGGTGCTTGAAAAGGCCACATTTTGAGCTAAAAACGTTTTTTTCCATGGTCCTATGCAAACAATTCAGTGACACGGTACCAACGCTTGCAGATCATGTGATGTACTAATGACACTGGCACTTTCTTCAATAGCAAAGAGTGTCTCTGATGTTTAAGCGCAAGCTTAGGAGCAATTCTTTCTAAATCAGAAACACAAGTTAAATAAATGCATCTTAACTATGGAAATGAATGTAAACATAACTCGATTTTACATAAGAGGTTACACAAAGAGAAGACATGTCTCTTAAATTTCTTAATATTGTTTGCATGATCAGATTTTTCCAAAACAGAAGCTACTTTTAACTTCTCTGATGCCAGCATTAAAAAAAAAAAAAAAGTTAAAAGGCAGTTAAATGTTACCATTTCCACCCTTATTAAATTCAATTTGTTTAAACAGCTTTTTTAAAAAAAATGCCAGGGACTCTCCTAAATTGAGGCAATTAAAATAAAATATAAAAACCAGATGAATAAGAGGAAGACAGGCAGTTTACCTAATTTTTACAACTCTGTGAATGGCAACAACATTTTACGGTTGTCATCTTACTTGAGTATGGAGCTTGACATTTAAAAAATATGAAAAAATGGCACTACTGACAAAAACGAATGAAACATTCATCAAATCTAAGAAATGAAGCACTTTCTAAACATTTACAACTCACTTAAATATAAACAACACAAACTCACTCATACTACCTAATGCAATATCACTTTAAGTGAAGAAACCCAGCCTTGCCTACTAGAACATTCTTTATGTCACTCTAGTGAAGTGTTTCAGAACACAGAACTTTATATATTTTTGTGCTTTACTTACTCACTTAATATGTGTCATATTAAATTACCTGATGTCTAATAATTCTGCTTCAGATTCACTTCATAGGCTCAAGGACAATACTTGAAAACCAGGTTAAAAGGAGGCATGCAAAGACAGAAATTCTTTTCAAAGTAACAAAGGCATTTCTTATCAAATTAGCTCAAGGAGACCTACTGCAGCACTACTAACTCAAGAGAGGTGACATTTAGGTAACAGGGCCAATGGGTTTTAAAAACAGCTCCTTAGTTTCTAACTAGGCATTCATTCCTCTTCCCTTTAAATACATAGCTTCTTTCTTCTCATGCTTGTTCTGAAGCATAGTGCATAGTCATTACTTTCATTTTTTGCTTTATGTTCACATCGGTCTGGTGAGAACATACTTTTGCAGCTGTTGATTTTTTAAGAGCCTATAGTGTTGTATACACTACCAATCAAAAGAAAAGATGGATAAGAGAACGTCAGTCAGGTGCAATACCAGACTAAAGGGTAGGTGTTGCTCTTAGAAGCCAAGGGGACTGGGTCATTTGATTCCTGGCTAAGGTTGTTTTAGATACCAAAATGTGGTTTTGCGGTTAATCCTGTAAGCCACAGGAAACAGAATCCTAGCAGACCTCTCCCAGTTAAATACTGAAACTGTGTGTGATGATGTCTGAGGGTAACTAAGACAAAACCTAAAGTGGATCAAAATCTGGAGCAATTTACCCAGCAGCCGACTGAAACAACCAGATGAAAGTGTTACCGACCTCAGGCCTAGGGGAACCTGGGCCAGGTACAAGCCACTGTTGCTACAGGGTGTAGCCACAGCGATATGGTGTAAAGCTTAAAAGAAACAGACAGCAGTCCCGAGTCTCAGACCATCCTTCTGTTTCTCCCTTTATTCTCCTTTTCCCAGAAATATATATATACTTCAATTTCTGCATAGATCAACATGGCAATCAGTGAAAACAATGGTGCAAGCCAATTTCCTCTGCATAACAAATAGTGTAAACACATTTACTTTGAGTCCTTGATTAAAAACCAACTTTCCAAGGAAGCAGACAGTTCTGTATCCCCACATTGTATGTAGATGAGATTCTAAGTCAAAGCAGTCTGACTATTCAAAGCAGGTGACTCTTTAGCAAGACAGGTAAATATTTATGTCCTGTAGATAGCCATCAGCAATAACCTGTAGCAGAATTTTCTAGAAATTCTGCCTTTTCTAAGTAACACACCGAAATGTTATTTTCTTTATAATGCTGAGTTGTAGCCCATTACAAAAGCAACTTGATAATTTCTACCAAATAAAGTTAACATTGGGAGACACTAAAAAGAAAACAAATTAGGGATTGCATTATAAAGTAAAAAAGCTGAAGTTCACGTTTAAATCAGGATAATAGAGAAAGGCTAAGTGTGGAGCTCAAACAGAACGACATGTCTGCTTCATCATAAAGATAATCCTATTATGTGAGAAGAAAAACAGTAAATAATAAACACTAGAAATGCAATAAACTTTTTGCAATCTAATTAGTCTTAAATCATTTTGTTATACCTGAACATGGAAGGTGTCCTGGTGACTTAGGTGACCACAGGACTTGGACAGTGATGTGATTCCAAGTGTGGGCCTTGCATGTTCTTCAACAATCCAAACACATGCTGTCAGATTGACGGTTGTCTCTTGGATATTATGTGCCGTATCCTGACTATGGTAAAGATTTTTAAGAAAATGAAGATGTCTATGGAAGTTGAGGTAGCCATATCTTTACACCTAACAGTTAAATATGTCTTAGTCCATTTGTCTAACTGAATTTATCCACTACATGTGTCAGATATTCAGAGCTTGTGCTGACAGCATTGTGACCTAAATAAGGATCAACCCTGGGTATAGCGCCAGCAATTCACAGGGCACCCCACCTAGTGGTGGACTACCAGTTATCTAAACAGATAGGTCTTTGGGATGTGCAAGGAGAGGTGAAGTACCCAGAGAAAACTACAAAGACATGGAGAGAACATGCAAACTCCATGCTGGAATTCTTAATGTAATTCACGAGTGCAGATTCAACCGTTAATATATGCACTCTCACCATATTGGAGAGTGTAGTATAGACTAAACTTAGGGGGAAATATTCTTCTGAAATGTTACAGACAATTAAAAATAATATCACCTTATATAAAGTTTCTAAAATTCAAGTCCCATTAACATTATTTATATATTTCTTCTCTAACCCTGTGGTTAGAAAATATCTTAAATATCAAGTCTTCTTTGAAAAGTTAAATGAACTCTGCAACATCAGGGAACCCAAAAAACAAAACAGCAGGAGTTTTGTGGCCGCAACAAAACGACACATAACTAGATAAGTTTTCACAGACCCTGCCACAGAATTTTTATGAGAATATTTTGGAAAGAACTACCAGTAATTGTGGGGCTCATATTGTGCTGAGGTTATCTAAAACTGTGTATGAAAGCTTGTTGCCAGCTTTTCTTCAGAGCCCATGCTGGTAACAGACCTTCGTCTCGTTTAATGTGCACGCTTATCTGAAGCGCACCACATAAACATCCTGTCCCCAAGCAGGCAGATTCAATATTAATTACAAGACTTAGACCGAGTATACTATGATGCAGACAAACACACCGAGATGTGTGCAAACTCTCATTTCTACTCGTAACACTTAAAGCACAATGTTGAATATTTGGATCAGTTTCTTTAAACAAAGACGCAAATACAATACAAAGTAAAAGACAAAGCTGCTCTATGCTACTGTTTTCAGGTATACAGGATTGCTAAATTACATAATAAACAAGCAAATAAAGACATATAAAGAAATAACCTTATTATATCTGAGAGACATGCAGCTATTCAAATGGTGCTTTGCTTAGGGCAAAGCAGTGGGTAACGCCATTCCAAAGCAAACCTTGACTGTTTTGGGGCAAAAATGTTAAGGGTAAAACTCAGAGCAAATGAAGTAAACCTTCTAGATCTGCAACTGTGGTTATTCCTCAGGAATGATTTTCCTAGGGGTATGAAGTAAACTCTGGATGTGGCTTTCTTTACCAGAGAAGAATGGAAATCCACCAAGAGACTGAGAGAAACAGAGAGGAGATCATCAGCTCAGTAATTTACAACGAATGCTCCAAGGCATGGAACACCTTCAAATGGGGTGGGGTTGTGCTGTGTGTTTCTAGCTAGGCCAAGCCACTGCTCCCATACCTACTATAGCGGCAACAGTCACAGTACAGGAGGAAGCTTCTGGAAGTAATGAGAGGAGCAGGCCTATCTCAGTACCTGCTGTTGTTGGCCTGAAGTATGGAGTCAGCCACACTGGTGGAACCCCACGGAAGGGAGCAGACAAACCGCAAATATTAAAAAAAAAAAAATTTAAACATTTTTGTCTCTCATCAGTTTGGCAGTTTTGATGTTGTATTGACTTTTACTGATCCCCAGCTGCTCTGACACCCATAAGGTAGGTGGATAGAAAAGAGAAATATTTGCTCAAGATCAAGAAAGTGAACAAAAAATTAAAGTCAAACAGGCTGAGATCAAAAACAGAACACAAACAGAACCAAGCAACCAAAGACCAACAAACTAAGCAAAAATAAAATGTGAAGCTTTGCTAAAGGTCTTGACTACCCCAGAGTTCCTGAAGCGATAATCACAGGATGAAGGTTTGCTTTTAAATACTCCAGAAAATTGGGTGAGGAGCACAGCACCCTGCCATCTTACATATTGACAATTGAAATGCAAGTTGCAGCCACCATTTGGCAGCAAAGGGATAACACTGCCAAGAATGAATGATCTAAAATGGTGATGCAATATATAAAAAAAAATAAGAGTAATGGATTTAGAAAGGCAGGCTATGGTAGTCAAACACCCACATAGTTTCAAATGCTGAACATTAAGGGTCCATCAAAATGTTAAGATTATGTCATTCTCTCATCTATGAGATTTTTCAGGTACAGAAGTAATACTTACTAAACATGGCACTGGAGAGGAATTTCACTGTATTTAGTACATGTCACAATAATGCCATTACAAACCTAACCCTAAGTAACAAAGGAACACAAAAGAAGACTTAGGCCAGGCATTGTTGAAAAGCTTGGTGAGCTCTTTCAGGCATCAACTGGCAACAAGGCACTTGTCAGCAATCATGCATGTCTCTGGCTTGCCTCCAGAAGGGGGTCCTGGGTGTATCTGTTCCACATCCATGTCTCTTTATGATTTATTTAGAAGCACGGCAAATGTCAAAGTGTGGGTAGAAAGCTAGCTGGATGCCAAGGGGTGAGTGCTCTCTAGAAAACAGCTTCACCAGCTCTTATGTCTGCCATTAGTCTAATTTTGATGCAGTTCTCCCAATAAACAATGGCTTGGCTTTTTCACACACACTTACTAATCTCTACTTTTAGAGGCTTTCACCTTCAGAGGTCTTTCTCTATGGCGCAAATTAAGGAAGGGAGAAGGCAGGCATTGCACTATAATATTTTATCTACTCTCTCAGATATTTAGTCGTCAGCGTGAATTTGGTATCTCGAATGGTAGTTAACAGCATACTGGTAGTGCTTTCATTTGAACTGCTTTTTAAAGCCTGTTCTCATAGTTACCAATTTACAGGGCATTAATATAATAACATAATTAAGAAAGGATATACAACTGACATAACAAATAAATAATAAATGCTCCACTAGTTTACAATCATGAACAGAATTACCATACATAATTTAAGGTTTTAGGGGAAAAAACAACGATATTAATTGAATTGCCTAACAGACTCAATTTTGTTTCACCTCTAAAATTAGTTAAATAATAAATAGTTATGCTTTTTGGAGAACTTTTATTATACTCGTATTCTTCATTTTTGATTAGCAGAAGATTCCATATGTTCCTGTGGAATTTGTACGAAGACTCAAACTCTGCCTTTGGATGCTTTACTGTACGTCCATATTGATAACTGCTTTGCTCTCTTTCTCTTGCGTTTATGAATTCGTTTTTCACATTTTAATCTGAACACTCAATGTTTCATGGACCAGAAATCACTTCTCTCTCAGAACTGACACAGTGTTGAATTGTACTGTAAAAAAGTGCATCTTTCAAAGTATAGTAAGAGGTTCCAGTGTTTGTGTGAGGGGCTATTACAAGTAAGTGAAACGATCAGATCACAGAAGCCTTTCTTAATCAACCTAATCACCACAGTTCTAAACAGGCAGTCTACAGCACTTGCTTGAGGTGACACAGTGGGACTGACGTGGTGATGCAACTGAAACCTTGAAGCTGACACTCCATTGCTTTAGCTAACAGGTTGCTCCGTCTTGGTATTCTGTGCAGAGGCAAAACAAATACATACAAAATGTGTAATATGCTTTCATTTTTTACAATATTTGATTTAATACAGCAATTTTAAATTAGCCACTTATATGAGTAAAAATAATCTATCCTGTGAAATACATGTTTAGTTATTAACATTTACTTGTAGCATACATTTGCTGCTAGGCACTTCAAAAATGGAGACAATGTTTCATCCATACATCTTCGACAGCTTATCATCCGAGACAGGAAGTCAGAGTTTATTCTGGCACCATTTTCACTAGCCATTATGAATGCTCAGAATGGCAAAGTCAGTCCTCTACAGACCCAGGACAGGGTCACAAACGTCAGAGTTGTCAATAAACAAAAAAACTGGCTTTCTAAAGCAGGAGGAAACCAGAAAACAGCATTAAAAACACAGAAACTGATATGGCCAGGCCGAGCCTAGGACTGATAAGAGGACCCAGGAAGCAGCAGGACAAGATAAGCAAACTAAATTGCCACACTGTATGTGCGGCCTTTTTACCAAAGCAATGTGTAAAGTGTTTTCTCTAAAAACCTAAAAGATACAAAACAGATGCTATTGAAGTGTATATTTAAAACTTTGCTTTTTTTTTGTTTTTTTATTTTTTTTTAAAGGTAATGGAAAAGTAACAAAATGTCTGGAAAGAATTTAGTCAAAAAAGGCTCAAAGAAGGAATGAAAATATACCCACCACATCTTCTTGAGTGTAAAAGAGCCCTACCAGCTTTAGATTTCAGCAAAAAAATAAATGGCTCCTCATCAGAAAACACACAAACCAGGCAAGCAGACAGGAAAAGATTTTTAATCAGTGAACATTGTGCCAGAACCCCCTGGGTGGCATTCCTCCTCCTATAGACTGAGGCCGTCACAAAAAGAAGTGGTAGCAATGATAGGTTTGTTGGCAAGCGAACATATTTTCATGGAACAGTATGAACTTAAACATTTATTATGTATGCTAACTATATTACAGAAGGAAAAACAAATACAAAATAAGGAAAGAAAGAACTACTATTTAATTTCATAAAGAGGAAATTTTTTTTTATCTTTAACAATTTTTCCAACTAGGAAAAGAGGCTAAGCAACTTAAGGAACACAAACTATGAATATATGGCATATCACGTACAGAATAGGCTTTAAGACAAACATTGGCCGACAAATAATTAAATTATTTCCACACTATAATAAAAATACTAAATGAAATAATAAAACAAATCAGAATATTGTACATGTGACTGAACAGTATACATTTGATTTATTTTGCAATTTGTATTTCTGCTCATCATTACAGATTTAGAAATGGCAGCTTTAAATTGCAGTCAAGTATGTGAGCCATTTATAAAACAATATGCAGTTTGTGTGATTCTACAACACCATAAAGAAAAACATTGCAAGGTAAAGCGGTTTGGATTGTCCAGCCCCTAAGTAACGGTAAACTGCATATGGCACAGTAAAATATTTAAGTTACCCACTAAAGTTGTCTCTCTCACTGCTTTCCTGGAATCTACGCAAGATTGCATTGAACGTCACATATTTGGTACAGAAGCAGCTAATAGTAAAATGTGTAAGGACGTTCCACAGAGCTGCTAGTCTTTTTTATTTTTAACTAATACCCTAACGGATTGCAAAAGCAGTACAAATAAACGAAGTCCCTGGAATCCCATTTTTTTCTGTGGAAACCACTGATCTGGCAAAACTAGCTTTGTTGGCAGCAAGCACGATGTTCTTCTCCTGAACTGCCCACCTTCGCATCACTAAAGAACTTACTCTGAAAAACATCTTTACACAAACACATCACATGTACAGAATTGTGTGTTGTATTGACTAAAATTGCTGCATATGTAAACAAATCAATTCAAAATCTTTAAATAAGATAATATACAGTATACATGACTCGGTTTGTCAAGACACATTTTGGTTCTTTCCATTTTGGCAAGCTGGCCACTCCTGATAAGATTCTCCTCTGTTCCACGTGTTTTCCATTTAGATTATGGCAGTCAAATCCTTTCCACAATGACAGGAATCAACAACTTTTTCTCTCCCTGATCTCGTAAGCAATTTAATTTTATCATGGTATTATAAACTTAACTCTGTGTGCTGGCATAAAATAATCGAAGTCGGTGAGGTGCATATTGGGCAGGGCTGGCTGTCAAGAACTACTTTTCCCTTGAAGTTAACTGGATGGGGGGTCATTTCTTTGTCACACCGTGCCAGCAGATATTGGAAAACTTTGTTCACTCAATAAATGACTCAAGTAAATAAAGGGGTTATTTATTCACTCATATGCCCTTTACCTGATAGTAGATTTCTGCTGAAAATCTGAAAATATTTAATGTCAAACATGTAATAGAGGAAGATCAAGAAAATTCTTTTTTGCTGCACTGTACAAGAACTGTAAATTAACTCCATTGCTAACAAAAGTAGAAAAAAGAAAAAGAACTTTCAAAATCAAACACACACCCAAATGAAGTTTCCTCAAGAGCTGCTCTTCTTTCAACAGGTTGTAGAAATACTGAATGTTACACATAATTTTAAACTATGGTGTCCCAAGAGATTAACTATTCTGCATGGTGGCTCCTCCAAACGATATTCCTTTAAAATGAAGTAATGGCTCAAAGTTAGACAAACTGAAGGTTTCTGTGCTTTTTGGCTGTGCCAGACCGATGTGACATTTGGCAGCTTGTTTGCGTTAACGAATAGTCTTCTATCAGTGTTTGTCTAACGTGCAGTAAGCCACTGGCATTTTGTCATCCATTCTAACAGTGGCCCACTGTGCCACATGCTGATAGTCAAACAAAATTTTGCATTATGACATTTCAGCTGAGAGAAACTGATGAAAGGAGTACTAAAGAATTGGTTCTGCAAAGACATTTTATATACAAGTTTTGGTTATGATAATTTATTAGCAACAATTTCCCAGCCTATAAGCACGGCTCGAGTGAACCCACAGCACATGAATCACAGTCTGAAGTTTCACCAGATAATAGCGGAGTGAACTTCTTCAACAGACTTGGGTGTGTCAAGGGAGAGTCTTAGTTGCTCCCTGTAACACATACTTCATTAAAGATGATTTTTTTTTTACCCCCTGAGCAATATTCCACTTTTGAATGCTTACATTTATGAGCTGGCTGAGATTAACACAATCAAAATTTAAATGACCTCTTCAGGAAATTAAAAATCTGAGTTTACTGCTCTGACTGTTTGGCATTTTAGGCAGGGTCTACAGAAGAAGGTGCACAACAGTAATGCAGTAAAAGGCATATAAAGCTCCTGAAGATACAGTACTTGGAATAATAAAATACAATTCTACGAGAAATCAAAAAGATAAGGTGACAGATATGATTGCACTGTGTTACTGCATTAAACTCAGAGGATCATGGCTGTAACTCACAAAAATATGAAGCATTTTGAAATTAGAATTGCGTGGGACTATCCTTTGACCATTTAACTCACAAAGCAGCACTTTTTGGGACTTAGTACTGTAGGGAGAAAAACCAACTTGATCTGAATCAGTGACAGCATTTAAAGAGTCCCTTAGACAGATACGAGAGCTCGGAGTCTGCTCCAGCTCTGGGAACTCATCTGGCCGTTTTGATCACTGCGTAAAACAATGTTTTATGTCTTTAGCTGGGGCTAATAACCTCTGATTGGGAGTTTACCAAGTTTAAATTTGGTATTCATGTTTATTGAATGAAATGTCAGAAAAGTTACTTGAGTCATTAATGAAAAAAAAAAGATTGTAGCTTTCAGCAGAACAGATAGATTCATACTTGTTAAAAGGAGGTTACGGGCATTACTCTCACTACCTACCTAGCTGCGTGGCTTGCAATTTTTTATTTTTATTTTTACATTAAGGGCTCATATTTTTGGCAAGCAGTGTGGTATAATGGTAAAGGCTTTAAACCTACGACTTTAAACCCCAAGGATGTGGGCTCAAATCCCATTACTGATACTGTGTGACCATAAGCAAGTCACTTCACCTGCTTTTATGCCAACTGGAAACACAAAAGAAATGTAACCAATTGTGTCCCAAATGCTTTAAAGCCAACTTGGAAAAAGGCATCAGTCAGATAATAAGTAATAATAATATTATTAGTTCAATGGAGCTACTTTCTCTTAAACGTGCTATACACAATTGTCTTCTTCTATAATACGCTACTGTGCATGTCTGTTTGTCTGTCCAGGATTTTAAATCACCCACAGCTCACAAACCATTTGACCAGTTGACCTGAAATTTGGTACACATATACAACGTGACATCTGCTATCCATTTTTGGGGTGACGATTGACCTCCATGGTTATTCCTCTGGTTATTTTTATTTTATTGTAGAAGCAACTCTCGGCAGTGGTCAGCAGGGCAGCTGTGGAGCGCATGTGTACGGGCGCCATTCTCATTCCCTACCACCTTCACCGTCACTTCCCCTACCTCTTCATATCAAATCATTCTTGAGGCAGATTGAATACTTAAGTGCCAGGTTAAATGAAAAATTAAGAAAAACGTACTAAGTAATTGCAACACAAAAACTGACAAAATCAGATTTAACGCAAAAAAGATGCCGACGAAAGAAGAGAAGAAGTGGCTGCTAGGGTGGAGAGAAGAAGAGCTGCTCAGGAAGCAGCAGGCACATCAACCTCTGAGCAAATGAGTGCTAAACTTACAGAGAAAGAGGGTGAGAACTATGAATGCTCAAGTCAAGTGTATTCGTGCAGTGCGCCGTTACCGGTCTAGGAATAAAACATACCTCAACTAGACCAATTCCTGCTTTTCCTGATGGTCACTGTAAAATACAATTTTATAGTCAAGTGTATTCTTTTGAACTGAAATAGGTATTCAGAAGGAATAATGTGACATTTGAGCATACATTATTAGTATCATTAGATGACTTGCCAATGAACAATTTATTGAAAAGCACCTTGTGATGCATCTACTTTCTATTTTATCATTTAAAAGAATAAACCATAATGTGTCATCACAGCATATTGTATGTTTCCAAACCAGTGGGAGAAACAAAAGTTACACTGCACTGTACAGTAAGCTGAACTAAATAAACTAAACACAAGCAAGGTAAAAATGAAAAAGAAAACAGAAAACTCTAGTTTTCATTCTGCCTTTTTTAAATTTTTTTATATTTCTTGTACTGAATGTTGAAGCTTCAATTTGGTCAAAAATAGCAATTTATTATATTATATATGTTCTGAAAAAAATGACCAACTATGCAACTAAAAATGAAAGGAAATAATTCTGAACAAAGAAATGAATGATGGTGAGATTAAAGTGCAACTCTTAAACAGTCACTTGTGCGTCGTATTGCAAGTCTTCCTGAGGTAACACAATCCTGCACGTTCATAAACACATCGCCTCACCTGCACTCGAGATGCACGGGGAGCTGACTAAGCGAGGGCCTCCACACTAATGGGCTTTAAGGCTCAACACAGTTCTATAAAAGCAGACCCAAGTACATTAGAGCTTCTGTTTTACAACTTGAACGAATACCTGCTGGCTCATTCATTGCCCTTCTGGGCCCTCATTTCTAGTGGCAAGTATTTCACCAGCTTCTAGCTGTTGACTGCCAAAAACAACTAAGAAACATTTCAATAGTTTTCAGACTCGCAAGATTTCATGACAAACGAATTAGTCTCACTTTAATTCATTATTCTAAAATACATTTTGTTGGGAAATTTGGCTAGAACACAAAACTGAAAAATGACTGGTAACCTGATAGTTAAATCTGATGCCTTTAAAAATAAAATAAAATTAATAGAATTCTGTGCTCTACATGCAGGCTCCAAAGATATGTGAGAGCCCCCCCAGGTTTACTATACTTCTAAAACTTGAAACCCACCAAAAGGTCAAAAACCTACTTATACAAACTTAGCATTTGTGAATGGCTGACACTTTTGAAATTCAAATGTACTGCTCTTAGACATCAGTTTTCAGAGACATTTTAATGTGACACTTCCTACATGAGTACAAATGTCTTTATTAACTTGAGTCTTGATTAAATGATATGCTTTGATTTATTGTAGTGTAGTTTTAATAAGCCTGGATCACTAAAAAGTTGTTAAGAACGGAGCTGAAGGTTGAGCATTTCAGACATAATATTTAGGAACTTCACCATTTAAAAGTTAAAAAAAGGTTACAACAGATTACAAGTTGAGGTCCTATTTGCAAATATATTAAATTCATACTTCTATCCTTTAATAAACTGAAATTGCAATAATAAGATACACAGTACGCTACACAAAATACAAGCGTGTAACAGATTTCAGACTCTGAGCCAGCTCCCCAGCAACTCAAGACATGTCAGACATGCGGTCTGAACTTTGACACTACAGTATCATGTCCCTCTCTGCGGCTAATAAATAAACTAATTAGGGAAAAAGACAACATTTTATGGTCAACAATTGAAATTGCATTGAAAATGCAAGATATCTTCATGATGAATGATTGTCTGTTTTCCACAAAGAGATAATGTTTTAGTCCTAAATTGCCCAGAGGTGACAGAAACCACAGTGGCTGGGCTTGTCTGGTCTCTCATGAAACAGATGTGAAGAAAATGAAGAACAAAAACATGTTCACACCTGAGAGCATTTCTAATTTAAATTAACGTTTCTATTACCACTGTACTCTATACTGTGTCTTATGAATGACAATCAAGTATGTGGCTTTGTACTGAGCTCACAAACACCAGCTGACTTCAAAACTGCAATTATAAAACATAATGGCCACCTCCGGACAGCCAGGGGAGGCAAATATTGCTCTCCCACCAATGACTGACAAGTCAAAAATTTCCTTTCTTTTTAATTTTCTTCCTTTTTAGTCATTCTGGTGTATGTTCAGACCATAGTGTGTATGTCTATCTATTCATTTCATGTTCATGAGCTTCTGAAAAAAGCCAAATTCCCCCCTGGAGACAAATAAAGATGTGCTTATAAATTTGGTAATAATTCTCTTTTGCTGATAAATAATTCACACATTTGACCCTATCGATATTTGTTTTGCTCATGTATTTGCCTAATTGTATAAGATATTTTTCTTTTAGTTTATCCAACGGGATACTGATGGCATCTCCAGCCTCCTAAAATCTAATTCAGGTCCCTGAATCCACCTTTAGATAACACCACTAAAGACCCTTGTATACCCACTTAGCCCAGAGGTTTAGACAAAAAGAAAGAGCAGGGAGACAGCAGTGTCGCCATCACTGTTTAAAACCCTTCTATAGCACTCCATGGTGTATGCATTTTTCACAAAGAGGGTTAGCAGTTTTGATGTTGAAAAATCACGGCTTAATAATATTTCCACATTAATTATGCTATAAATTTATGACACAGAATACAGAAAACATATACAAAAACTTGCTTTGTTTCAAGTTAGCCCGAGCCTATATGTTCTGTCATAATTCAAGTATATCTGCCACAACAGTTTTGAGGGGACATTTAAAGAAGAAAAAAACAAATCACAGAGGAGCAAAAGTTCCACAAATCATTAAAGGTCTTGCTGAGATTGTGTGTGTGTGTGTGTGTGTGTGTGTGTGTGCGTCTTCCACCTTACACCTGATACTGCCATTTTAGGCTACAGCTAATATTACTGTTAAGTTACTGTACACTAGGTAAAGAAGAAATGAGAAAATGAGTACTAGAAGATGCCAAAATCTAATTTTTAATCTGTTCATAATATTTCATACATACAGAACCTAACTTTTTCAATTCACTTAACTCAAATTTTTTCGGAATAATACATATCGCTATATAGGTGTAAAACACTAAAAATATTTTCCTTTTACATGCTAATGGATAGAAAGACGTATAAAAACAACAGAGCATTTCAAACTTTAACCAGTTTCCGTTTTTAAAAAGAATGGCAGAGTCTGAGCCATTTAACGGTTTAGCTCGTACAGGTTTTAGTACATCTGTGTTGCAGACCTGCAGTAATATGTACAGATACACCTGTTCAAACGTGTGACAAACAACTGCCTGTTTTTACAGAAACGTGTCAATCTCTAACAATGCGAGTGACCTGCATGCTACTGACGTTTGTCATCTCGCGTACACAGTCTACACCTTGTTTGTTTCCGCCTGCTGTGCTCAGCTTTGCCATATAATTAGAAGGTCTGAAGTTCTCAAATCTCTAATCTATAGGTCATTAAGTTCTCTGTGCATTTTAAAATGGCCCAAATGTCCTGCCACTGAAGACGACAAACACTGACTCACTTGTGCATTACTCATGTCAGTTTGGGGAGACTGACTAGTTGACTTGCTATGCAGCATTTTTTTTTTCCCAAAACAGATAACAGCTGTTCTCTTATGTGACAAACCAAAAGAACAATTTGTGATAAAAACGTTTAAAAGGAGGGAAAAACTCAATGACTGTAATCATTTTCTCAAGCACTTTGTCTGGTTTCAGTACAGAGGCGTAAGTAGCTCCTCTTCCACTTGCGGTGCAGTAATACCTAAACATGATTCACACATCTTTTTATACCAGACTCTTGTACTAGGGTGTTGTACCATGTTAGCCATTATGAATGTAGAGAAAAGCCAAGCAAAATGACCCCTTTTATTGGCTAACTAAAAAGATTACAATATGCAGGACTGTCGAGGTAACTCAGGCCCCTTCCTCAGGCAAGATGTAATCATTGTAGTGATGATGTGATTACAATATGCCTGAAGAAGGGGCCTGAGTTGCCTTGAAAGTTTGCATATTGTAATCTTTTTAGTTAGCCAATAAAAGGAGTCATTTTGCTTGGCTTTTCTCTACCAGACTCTTTAAATTTAAAAGAAAAAATGTAAGACAAACTCTAAAAAAGACTCATGTAGAGGTGCAGATTTCTAAACTGTTTTAACTCTCACAGCGATTTCAGGTCACCAATTTGACTTGGTGTTGTATTTCAAATCAGTTAAAGCACCTTAACTTCATCTTAGCATATAACTTTTCCTATATTACCCCACATTAACAAAAAAAAAAAAACAAAACAAAAAAAAAACATCCCATAATTAGATTCTAGATCATTTTTCGTCTTACCTGGGCAGTGACTTCAATGAACTTTAGGGTAGTTTGTTTGTTCGGGACCCATAAAGACATTCTAAATTGCATCTTTTCATCTCAGAAATAGGAAAGCTTTTAGCAAAATGCCCTCACTCTACAAAAAGCAAAACGTTTTCTAAACGTCATAGTTTTGTAGAAGTGTTACCCATTTTGAACACAGCCATGTCATTTGCAGTCAGTTCTGCCCAACTATTGACTTGAAAGGATTTTCTGCTGGATATATGGTGCTTTGTTGGTTTACAACCCCTAGAAACATTGTAAATGGTATCTATCTTAAAAGTTGCGATGATAAATACGACAGGATAAAATGATCAAACAACATAAAAAATGTTTGTGGTGAAAAATGCAGCATTTGGGGCACCTAAAAACTGGTTTAAAAGAGACCTGGAGGCACAGCATTGAGTCAGCATATGAAGATGGTGTGAGGGTTAATAATGCTGACATTTACTGGGGACAAAAAAATAACCCATTTAAACAACTCAGTCAACCTTCTGCAGCACAAATCTCCCCGACACAAAGTCCAAGTCCCTGCTCCTAAATAGGTTGAGACTGACTCACATTTTACAGTCTTTGTAATGGATGCAAATAATGGCATTTACTTGCTTCACAGAAGCAAAATGCTTCCAATGTATATGATTTACCTTCACTGAATCACCCAAGGGATAAACCAGTGACTGATTGCCTTTTTTAATGCTGAAATGTCCTGACCAGCCTCTGAGTTAGCAAAAGAACAAACTAATGAAGGAGTAAGTCTGAAAATGAGAGTGACACAGTGAGCATTGATTATTTGGTGATAACACGGACACCAGGGTTTACAATACTCAGTTATGTGTTTACACAATAAACCTTCAAGAATCTTATGGCAGATGTTTCTTGTAAGATATTACCCAGAAAAAGAAACGATTCATCCGGAGAAGCCTGCACTGTGCCCGGTTTGACCCAGTAGATAAAGCTTTGCTCTGTTCACTACACCACTGCAGGTCCAATCTTAAGCTCTGTTCACTGTGAGAACCAGGACAAGGCATTTTTCCCCTAACTGTGGTAGGAAGAGAAGTAAGGTTACTACACCATACCTTTAAAAATGTGGTTGAATGGTATTCACTTTAATAAATAAGATGCTATATAAATCGGCTGTGCTAAAGTTGCTTGCATACCTCAGGCTTCTTTAAAAATAAATAAATAATAACTAAGAACGACACAAAAAGAAATTCTTTAAAACAAGAAACTTGCCAAGTCTTGTAAGATCGGCAGGGATTTGGGCGGGGGAGGCAAGACAACACATCACATTTATGCTTCAGGCACATTTGTTTATTTTGTCAGAGCCCAAACCAATAAAAGTGAACCCAATGAATCATTTGTTTATTGCAACATCTTGCCTGCCCCAGTCTGACAATCGACACATCATGGCTTTGCTGTAGTATGGAATGTGCATTTGCAGAAGCTTAGTCATACATAGCCTTCACAAAGCCTTGCAAGTCCTCTTGACTTGACTTTTAATTTACACGTGACATACAATGACAGAGCAGACATGAGGAACATTTTAATATCATTGAAAGAATGACAGAAATGTACAGCAGTCCTTTAGAAGCAAAATATGGTGCATAACAAAGCATGCAATGAACCTCTCCAAAGCTGGTTTTGTGAAAAGAAACTCCCTGGAAAATAAATTTAGGACACATTTAGTCAGTTGAAAAGGAAACTGACAGTTTGAGTCTGGAGCACAATCAGAAGGTTCAGAGCTCTTGAATAACCGATATCTGTTTGGCTTCATAAGCAGTTTTTTTTTTTTGTTCCTGAAAGGTACCCTGTGGCAGCTGCACTATGCTGTACTCAGTAGGGAAGAGGATATGGGGCTAAAGCCGGGATTCATGTAGGATTTATTAAGGATAGTCCTGACCAATTACCTCCAAAACACAAAAGACACAGACTCCTGAGTGGAGTCTCCTCTAACCTTCAGGGTAAGCTCCGCTTCAGCTCAATCAACAGGACCCCCTGGCACAAACTCATTTCAAACTTCTCTCCAAATATTCAGGAACCCAAGTAAATCTGGACACTGAAATATCCTCTCCAGCTTTTCAACAAGGCTATAAAGCCTCTGGAGTTTGGGGATCTAGGAAGTGTTTGGTGTTACTAGGAGTCCATGATAACTAAACATCACTTCCAAGTAACTTTAAGGCCTGTAAGGTATCTTATGGGATGTGTACCAGCATGGTTATTCCCTCAATGCTAATTAAAGGAAAAACAAAGATAAGCTGGACAATACCTTGCTGGTTAGACAAGGAAAACCAGAGGAAAAACAGGGTAAAATGTTGGAGTGTGAAAGCCCCCTTGGGCAAGTGGGCAGTATCTCCTGCCACAACAGACTGGCTGCAAGACAGCGAAGCCTCTGCTGTTCAGTCTGTGGTGATGTAAATTGGGTTGTTTATATCCTTTTGTACCCCTCCCTGTTTGTGTGGAAAATAAGGAGCTCTTTGTTTCATATTCAGTGGTCTGGCGCCATTTCTTCTGGGTCTTGGATGGTACAAGAGACTGCCGCCTGTCTCAACCATCAACATGTTTGAAATAGCAGCATAACAGTGTAACATTGGCCTGCCCTGTTATTTTCTGCAGTCACAGCAAGCACAGTTTACTGTAGCAAGAGTAGAGTAAAAGAAGCTCATTCACCCTCAAGGTGAAATTATAAAACTACAAGAGACACAGGCTTAGCCACAGAACAACAGGAAATTCACATGGAGCGTCATTTCATTTAAGAGCACATATAAAAAAAACAAAAACTAATAGAAACATTTAAATGCTCCTAAAATTTAAGGAAAAAGAAACTGTAGGAGAAATAAGGAGGGTCTTATCATGTCTATGTATTTACAACTCAAAACATCTGTGATGTTGTCCTTCACCCAAATGTGTCCTATCCAGGCATTATACTGGGACTCTGGTTTTGTTCAACTGCTTACCTCTGGAGGCAGACAAAGTCTTCATTCTTAAGAGTTTTACCGTCCAGCTGGGCAGAGCATGTACACATGAAAACGGAAGTGCTTCCAGTACAGTCGATCTTCTCTAACATTCTTCAGTGAAATGGGCTGCGATTCCAAGGGATTTTGTTGATAATTGACCCAAATTAGGACCAGAATATGTTTACTATCTACAGCGAACTTCTGCATGTAACATTTTGCTATAGGCTCATCCAACAACAGGAGTCATTAGTATAGGTGGAATATGAATACATTTAAGCGAAAAATGAACTGCCAGTGGTGCTACAGACGAAACTGCTTGCTGGGTGTATAAAATAATCCAATCCCCCCCACTGATCCCTCTTGGACTTGCTTTGTGGTCTGATCACAGACACATTCTACTATACACCTGCAATTTCAAACTAAAGCATCGGGCAAGTCAATATATAAATAATATATATGTAATGATATCAACACAAACAAAAATACCAAAACTACTGGCTTTTACATTAAGTAACCGGAGTTTGTAAAAGCCATGGTACTCATTAAGTAATATAAAATAAATCAGAAGTGGTGCAGTCTATATGCTCATTTAGACCGGGTACATTTTTGAAATGCCAACTTGGCCAAATGAGGTTCTTGTTTTTCTTCCATATTTGGTATTTATCACATATGGAGTTTAATAAGCTTCAGAAGTTCCAGAGTGAGAAAAGCAAAACTGAACTCTACCAAATTATTCCACTACTGTTATTTTTTTTTTTGATTTGTGTCATTGGAACAGTTCAAAGAAGAAATAAGTCATGAAAATATTTAAATTGATATAAACAGGCAGAAACTCGTCAGTTGTGCTTTATGTAGATTTTAATAGACAAAGATAAACTTGCACATTATAATAAATTCTTTGTAGCAGATCACAGGTGCTGATAATTATTGAAAATGTTTCCTTGCGGCACTGCTCAGGAGATTGAATTACAGTGAGGGTGGCTGAGCTAGTTTGAGGAGATTTGCACGCCTGAACTACAGCGCAACAAAAACAGGAGCTTACGCCAAGTAATATGATGTGCACAATAATGAAAGAAATTCTCAAAGTACACATACATTTCTTTGGAGAAGTCATTATTGTGCATTATGGTGCAAGTGTTGACCTGAGCCCACAAGTCAACAAGTCCACATCCATTAAAATGTAGGTATACAACTGATCAATTGTGCCACTCATATACCTAGGCTTACAATAACTTGGTAAATACTAACTTCTCTTCAAAGAAATGAGATGTACAGTATTTAACATATTAACAAAGTGCTATTTGTTAGGTATATGTGTTGACACGCAGCATTTAAATGAACACAAGAACTTTATCACCAAAGACATGCTATAACTAACAAGAAAACAAACTATAAATAAATAATACTTGGACTTTTGATGATTACCATTTTCAAACTTTGCTACTCCCACCTACTACTATTTTACCGTATTACATGCAAGCAAATTTATTGTGTAACTGAAACAGTCGTGCACACTATTCACAGATAACAGGCATTTGTTAAAGAATGCTTGGGGTAGAGGAGTCCAAACAGCAACTCACGATTGTGTTTAGTGCCTCTTTCAATCAGTTCTCTCCTTTCCACTTCATCTATCAAAAATGTATCAAAATATTTAGACACAGAAAATGAGGGCTCGGAGTCTATCAAGCACCATGTCCAATTTGGCACCTAAAATTAAAAATTGTTCTTTGAGGGTTGGTTAATCAAAATGTGGGCTTCTAAACAACAGGTCATTGCAATCCTGCAAGATTTATTCAGTTGACTTCAAAAACAAATGAAATATGTTGCCATTTCTAGTGATATATAGTATTGGTATGTTGCATGTGAATGGGGTATAACAAAGAATTCTAGACATCAGTAAGTCTGCATGTAGAATTGGACAGCGGCTCTTTATCATTAGTGTTTTAGCCATTTACGGATCATCGATTTCAGAACAGTTTCACATCTCTGTCACACAATAGTTTGTGTATGTACAGTGCACATTCATGTGTCCAGCCAGGTCTGAGTATATAGATTTTCTGCATTTGAATGACTGAAAATACTGCTGTGCAATATTGAAGGATTTGCAGTCAAAAATCAACCTCCACTATACTGAAGCATTTGATGTGGGTGACACAGACAAGATTATTACACCTCTGTCATCCGAGTTAAAATATGCAAAGCAAAAGGCATGAAAACACTCATTTAAGGTTTAAGCCAAGCTTTTTACAAGAAGTCAATGCCTTCATCTGCTAAAAGAAATAAACATTAGACATTTTAATCATATAATACCCAGCAGAGAAAGGTTACACAAGAGCAATTCAACACATAGAGTGCACAGGCGTGTGCATGAGTGTGTTCCGTGCCAGCCCGGTGGTCTCATCCTGTGCTGGTTCCTGACCTGCACCTGAGGCGGTCTAGAAACATCCAGTTCTTGAAGCCTGACTTTGACAAGGCTGGTACAGAGAATGGATGAATGAATGAAATAATGCAATCCAGGAGAACATAAAATATAAAGCACAGGAGTGGAGAGCAGTGGCACAGTGAAGAAGGCGATAAGCACTAATATGAAAAAGAACAATGAATTAACAAAATGTAAAATAAGAGATAATGACTGACCTACCCACCCTCAAATCAAATAAACTTATAATTGAACTAATGAATTTTGTGAATTTCCCCTTGGGATTAATAAAGTATCTATCTATCTAATGCGCAAAAACAGAAACGTATATTGAAAAATAAGTATGTTTACATATACCTGTAATAGGGATAAATAGTTTACTTTCTACTGTTTGTTAAATATGACAAAGAATATTTAAATTGTGTGCATTTTTAGTTTGGGATTATGTCGATAACCTTTAATCGAGTACATTGTGTAAACAAGACTGTCTTGTAGAGCACATTGTTAAGGATCGCTAATGTTATTTTTAATGGTGTGTATTTAAACAAGTGCTTAACAGGCAGGTGGTGCCTTTATTAAAGAAGGGTTGGTCAGCATGACAATGACCCATGGGAATGATGTTTTTCAAGAAGCAAATGTAAAAGCAAATACTAAAAACAGTGTTACTATTTTATGTATGTATACATTTAAGGTCAGATAAGCTAACCAGCGTGTATATGCTTGTAATAAGATGTGAAATAGGACTTTGTATTCAAAATGTCTTGTATAGCCAACTAACAGTACCTTCACCGACAAGTAACCAGTCCTTTGGAATTTATAAGTTGTCCCCATTTAGGCTGATGTAACTAAATCTTGCATAACCAGCTAATAAGGCACTGTATATAACACAGTTTTGGTTTTGAGAGAAATTGGGCACAGGAGACTGGCAAACAAATGTACAGTACAACCAGCAAAAAGAAAATGCATCCTAATGGAGACAACTGTTAAGACAGAAAAAAGGCTGCATAATGACGTTAAGATGAAAAAGCCTGAGCAATGGCGTGCACTTTAAAAGAGCACCTTAAGATGAATTAAGAAGAAAGATCTCTCAATGTACATTGACATCTCTGTTAGCTTAACCGATGTGAACCTTGCTGTATGGAGTATGGACCTTGAATTGAATTGTTCAGGATGTTTTCTTCTATTTTAACTTCTGGTGTCTGATATGCCTGCTAGGACAAAAAAAAAACATAAGTTGAAAATGAAAGAAAATGTAAATGAAAAACACTGATACTTCCTTGTTTACGGACATCAGCAATTTTACTCCAAATGATTAGTGTTTACAGAGAGAGTTGTGCTCGTTCATGTTAAACTCTTTCCAAAGCAGCAATCTGGGAGCAGTCTGTGCTCTTTAAATCCTGGCAGGAGCAGGTCTTCTGGCATTTGCTAAGGCATGCCAATTCAGGAAACTGAGGCTAGAGTGCCCTCAGCCACTGTTAAGGTATTTCAGAGGTTTTGTGTAAAATCCTTTACATAGGATGCCAGTCCTTATTTAGGATTCAAGTGGTAGGTACTGTGGGGTGTTTGGCAACATAGGGCTAATAACTTAGGCATTTTCATGGTTAACTTGTGTACCAACAAAAAAAAGGACTTTGAGAGGCTAAACTGTCTTTTGAGAACATGTTTTAACGATAGAACAATACCAAGAACTGTACGGTTACTAAAAATTTCAGAAGAAAGCACAAAAGTCACACTCTAGTGCTGGGCTTGTTGACATTTCCTGACTGCTGGGTAACAAAAACAGCTGCTGTACTGCGCCCTCTTAGCATCACTGATAGCGTAAAGCTCTAAGAGCTACCTCATAGACCCACAAAGAGTGACAGAGAGCTAGCCACCCTCAACAACCTAGAAAACTAGCAGCACTGGGCTCTACCTGGCCCAACACTTAAGCCAGTCAGCTAAAGTGATGCTGATTCTTTAGACATGAACATTACTAATTTATACATTTGCCTTCATATGAATAGGTTTGCGTATTCTTAAAGCACCTGCAAAAACTGCTACAAATTAAATATTAACGGCAATATTAGGCACTACATAAAAAATCCTGAGATCAGTGATTTCAAAGGTGTATTTCAAACCTCACCACTGAGAAGACACAGCCACGGCTAGCACTCACAAAGGGGGCAGTGTCTCTGCTGGCCTTTCCCTCATACTGTCTAAAGTGACGCTACATAAAGTTTGCACAGCTGCTGTTTAAAAGCCAATAACCCTTTGACATGATCAGTGGCAGTAGTGCTCCACACGTCTTAAACAGACTGTGAGCCTTTCCAGATGTGTGTTGAAATTAGGGCACTTCGAAAAAATACTCCGTTCTAGCTCCAGGATGAAGAAAAACACGTTGCAAATAATAAAATAATAAAAGAAGTTCACTGCCAGGTTTCAATCCCAAAAAGTAAAAAAAAACACAAGCTTTCAGCACAGTTTAGAGTATTCTCTCCACAAAGATGCTGAAAAAGCCTGGTGAAGCTTAATGTTTACATAAAAATGTCCACATGGGTTAATAATTATGGAGACCTGGGCTCAGTTTTGCCAGACACTGAATCAGCTGGCAAACCTTACAACAGCCTAGTGCTAAAGTGGATTTTAGTTCAATTGAATTCTTTCTATTAAGGTTCACTGTTTAATACAGAACTCAAATACATACTGTCCTGCTCAGTAGACCGCCTCGGAGATTACAGAAACTGAGAAAGTATAGGAAACAGTCTAATATCAGTAAGACACCACAAACAGCCATTCATGAATTTCAAAGAGTGTTAGGCTCTTAAGGCTCAAAAGGCCATTTGGTATCAGTGAAACAGAAATCAGAATCTCCAGCTTTGCGCAAGTCCTGAAGAACATCCTAATGTTCAGGGAAGACCTTAAGTCATGTGGACCACGACCAATAGCCTCTCCAAGTCCAAACTAGTCAAAGAACAACCTTGGGAATATTCCTTGGATGCTTCTTTTCCCCCGTACATTCAGCATGAGTGGTCTGCTTCTGAATGAAGTATGGAGCTACTGTGTATGTGTGAAAATGGAGCGCTCCTATCTCTAATTTTGAAAGAAAAAACAAGTCCCCTAACCCTTATTTTTGTTATGACTGACTATCATCATAGTTTGTTCCTCCTTATTGTGATATCCAATTTGGGAGTACAGGAAAAACTCTGGGAGAGTAAGCGAGGAACTCCAGATACTTGTTGTTCTCTTTTCTCAGGAAAAGAGAAAATGGTTAATGATGGGCATCCAAAGTGGGGACACTGGAAAAAGATGGGAGTGGAGACCATCCAATAATGCTGAAGAACCACCATCTTCACCTCGGTTTTCCATATATATTCTCATGCTCTTCATCTTTAACATGTATGGTACTCTGTCTGCCCTTATAACTCTCATGCTATAGATGGTCAAGCGAATATCCTAATAAACATACTGTAGCTTAAAGGAATTGTGTTCATCTATCCAATCATTTTTAATAACAGGTTTTTAAAAGTTATGTTTTTGCAAGCAAATGGACACCACACTGTTGATAATAACCTGGCCCTCCATTAGCCTGAGAAACCACCTATACGATGGAAGGGAATAAGATGAACAAGGCTAGTAAATAATCATTACACAAATGAAGGTGGTGCACAAATGAGAAAGCACGTTATATTTAGTAGTCCTGATGCAGTTCTCAAATGGAAAGGCTGGCTGTCAAGTAGGCAGCCATTACTGAAGCCTCTTACATAGAAGAGCTTACATTTATAATCCTATAAAATAAATCTCTAGAATACTTAACTTTCACTTTCTGCTTAGACATTCTGTATATTAAATAGCATACAGGGGACCACACCAATAATGCCACCATCTTTATAGAAAACGAGTCCGTTTTTCATTGTAGCAAAATTTGCTTTCACATTCTATAGACTGACAATCACAACAATCAGAAAGTCCCACCAACAACAAACAAAATCACCACCAACACAAGGTAAACATGCCACTTGGTTAAGTCAATCCAAATTCTTACACCTATTAAAATTATTCATTTCAAAATAAATCACATTTTCTTTTTAACTCTTTCAGGGCTGATGTTGACTTTTGTCAAAATTCAGGAGTAGAGGATGGTAATCAGCTGTAAACTGCAACAAAACTCACCCTTACATTTTAGTCCGACTCTCTTTGCTAGAAATGAAGTTACATAGCTTTGTAGATTTATCCTCGATTCCCTAATTGTGCATGAGTAGCGAAGAGCAAACAACCTCTAAAATGGCACCGACATGTGGTGAGAGACCAAAGCGAATGTGCAAAGCAAAATACTCCATGGACGATTCGTTATATAGGACTCTGACTTGTCAGACTCCGAGTTTGATGCAAGTGATCTGGAGATGGATGTCAAAAACAAAAGTGAGGTACCGGCATCATCTGATTGGTCCCCAGCTGATCGTGGTGCTGAACACATTCGTGCAGCTGATGCACCTACAGCAGCGTTTGCCCGGGAGGCCCACCACTTATGACGACAAGAGGTAAAAACCATATTGCCTAACACAGCAACAGCCTCCACCACCCACCTGCTTTGCGAAGACAGACAGCAGCTGGCCCACTGTGCATTCCTGCTGACCATCGAGGTGCCCCCATGCAGCCACTGCCAACAGAAAAGCCGAACATGCGCCAACGGCAGCCACAACATATAGCAACGAATGTTTTATGTTGACTTATGTGTGAAACCATTGCTTTGTGTGCTTTTCAGAAAACTACATTTTCTGGAAAAAATATTCAGCCCTCAAAGATTTAAACTGAAAGACCATTTTGAAAAAGGAGAACATTTTGAAAATATTGAAAATGTGGGCACACATGTATGGTCATGTCATTATATGATGTTGATGGCACACGGGACAGATGGACATACCAGCCAGGAGACAGGAAGATCCCTTACCTGGACGGAAGTCCCCGAGTAAACATAAAGGCATCCCGGCCAACTGAGGGAAGGCGGCTGCACGTGGACGACGTGGCCCTAATGGCTGGACGGACATCCCAACCTGAACTGATGGTTCTTTACCCAGGCGGGAAGAGCCAAATAAACAATCAGGTGTCCCGACTAGACAGGAGTTTAATACCCTCCCTTGCTACGATAAAAGAAGAGGTCAGGGAAGGACCATCTCTAAGGGGATGTTTAATTCCCCCAGGTGTTAGATGGCAGTAGCCCTTCACATCGGCACCCATTCGGGAACCATCAATTAATGCTGAGAGTTGTAGTCCAGCAGCACAGTCCTGCTGGACTCTGTGGGTGCTGCAGGGAGATGTGCTCCCCCAATTGGGACTTTCATATAACCCGGATATGCTTCCATCAGGCAGCAGCCCAGGCACCGGAAGTACTCCTGGGTCCTCAATAGAAGGGACTGCACACCCTTATCCAGGCCAGTCAGAGCTGGGAGGAAGGAAGGCAACACTCGACTGGAGAGGGGCAGTGTGGTGGTCAGAGGAGAGAATATGGTGAAAATAGAGAGAGAATCTGTGCTTGTGTGTTACTTTGAAGGTGTTGTGTTGAATAAACACGTGTTTATGTCAACCCAGGACTGTGTTCATGTGATCGTTTTTGGAGTTTGGGGCTCGCTGATGGCCCGGTTCCATCACAATGGCCATCTTTTTTCAGAAGGTTATTGTCTAAGAATGTGTTCAAGTTCACATTCTGTCATGTATCCTTAGTATAATGAAATCTGACTTGCTTACCTTCCGCACCTTTGAGAGACATCCTGCCACAATGGAAGACATATTGTTCTCTATTGTTAGAAATTCAATAATAGCACAACACTTGATTTTGTGCTCTTCATCCTCCATATTGACTTGATTAGGAAACAAGAACCGTTCATTATAAACCACAAATGCTAGAAACGTATATTTTAGTACACAGGAGTTCTTTGCAAAATCAATATGATAGAATATCCCACCTAGGTTCAGGAAATGTTATGATCATCCTATGCTATATACATTTATTGTTGTTATTCCTCACTTTTTTCATGCTGTGAATATCAGTTTAATTTGTCCTTTGACTATGGTACATGTTGAGTGATAAATTAGACTTGCAGCAATGAAAGGTAAAAGTCACATATCACATTTGTCTTTTGTTATTTAAATGAACCAATAAAAAACACTTTATGATGTTTCTGGTGCACTATTCAGATGTGCTCTTCACTGTACACTTTGTGTGACAGCAGCATGTCTTATCTTTTGTCTGCGTAGTATGCATAGCCTAAAATCCGTGACTGAAATTTATACAGAAATTGAAAAAGAAAAAAAAAAAACTTTCATAAAGGCTTGACCACCTCCTCCCACCCATAGCACTGAAGTTATGTGCTGCATCACCAAGAATTAAGTCGGTCTCATAGCAATCAAGAGACAAACAACAGGCAGTTTATCAGCACACTGCATGTGATGAATGTCAACAGATGGATTTCTGAACTATAGTTTTTGAACTGATTCCTACAAAGGAAAAAAAGAATAATTTCTGCTATATTAATTCTAGTAAACAATAACCTATAATCTATCAAGTGGTTAACTGCTGCAATAAATAACTCTCAACTTTCAAGAGGAAAATGTTCCATGTTTTTCCATTCTTTGGAAAAAACCAACAAACATAATCCATATCCAAATATCAGCTTTTCATAAAGACTAAAATTCTAGGTTGTTGTGGTTACTATATGAACATTTTTGTGGAGGTTAAAGGATATATTAAGTAGCTTTAGACACTTGTGCTTACACACTTAGACTGTTAATACATTTAACTTGACTGAGTTTAAGAATTCAAGAACAGCACAAATTTGATTTAGATGGTACAGGGTTTAATGGAAGACTAAGCTTGTTTGAGCAGCGCTGGACATTTGTCAGACACTCCAGAACAGCAGGAATTCAAGAACACATACACACTTGGACAAATCAAGTATAATCTAATCAAATCAAATCAAGTCATGCATGGGACAAATTAGAGGTGCCTATCCACACACAGGGGGTCGAGAAATACTACTACTCCAATTACCTTAATATGCATACAGCATGTTTAAAAAGAAAGTTTTCTTATCAGTATGTGAAGCCTAAAAATAACAACATTATGTACAGAAGTGAATATTTAAAAAATAGCTCCTGTATAAAATGGGTGTGTTTGTCAATATAACAAAATATTGACTCACTTCTTTCCATTTGCACTGTATCCAAGCTATAAAAACCAGCCACTGCGCTTTCCTGCCATCAACAGTGCTGTGTCACATTTTGCATGCCAGTCATAAACGTTTATTCCCATAACTCTTGCAAATACTTCTCTGCTGCAGTGTGGCGTTTGGGTCATAAAAGCACAGAAAGTGACCAAATTGGGCGTTTACTAATCCTACTTTATATTTAGATAAAATGTTAAATAAAACACAGATTTTTGGATAACAGATAAAAAGTGTTGTGATTCTCCTTCCAGTACATTCACTGAAATATATTCAAGTGTTAGTGATAAGCACAAGACTTTAGTCAGTATATTACATACAGTGATCTGAATGTAGTTCTACAAGTAGTTTCCATTTTTTTTTCTTTTTAATATAAAAAGCAGTTTTCAGGGATAAACTGTGAGCAAGATGTGGGAATTGATCCTACAACTTCTTGGACTCGTGCTCAGGTAGCCTCAAACCATTGCTGGTGTACTAGTGTACTACAATGTTAACTAAATGTCTCTCGCCAAACAAACTGCTTTAACTAATGCAACTTTCAAAGTAACTACAACATGCTTTGCCAAGTTCTGGCTGAACGAAATAATTTAAAATCTCAGTATGCTTATTATGCAAGTACTGCAGCTTGGTGGCTAAGCATATTGACAGGTCAAAAATATTAAAACAAGTTGACCTAATAGGCTATAGTACTAGGGTGTTGTACTGTGTTAGCCATTATGAATGTAGAGAAAAGCCAAGCAAAATGACCCCTTTTATTGGCTAACTAAAAAGATTACAATATGCAGGACTGTCGAGGTAACTCAACACACATCTTGCCTGAAGAAGGGGCCTGAGTTGCCTCGAAAGCTTGCATATTGTAATCTTTTTAGTTAACCAATAAAAGGGTCATTTACTTCTACCTAACAGGCTACAAATTTAAGGAACGAGTGTAACAGGTGTACTGTACAGGATAACTGCTTTAGATTCTTTTCATTATTAAAAATTATTTACTGTACTTTGCTTGATTCTACAGTTACTTACTGCAAGCAGGAGTGCCGCGTCTCAAATGAAGGCTCTGCCTGAAACCTTGTACCCTGGCACTCACTTCTGCTCCGTTTTCTATTGTAATTCTATCTTTGTACAGTCATGTTATTTTTCTCAGTTTTGAATCCTACTAGATAGCCTTATGCAGTTTTTGGCCTACTTTTACATGCATGTTTATTGATATGTCTACCTACTTATCTGCACGTGCACTTTTTTTGTGCCTTTAATAGTGCACGTGGCCTACTTGTGAAGAGAATTATTTAAATGGTTTGTCAGTAGGTCAGAATTCCAGGAGATTTTTCACAATTATAACATTAATCATCAGACAAAACTTTGTGAATATCATAGTCTGTTCAACATTAATGCAAAAACTCCATGAGCCTGCACTTTTGCTAATTTACTTGAAAGTGAAGTCTAATATGGATTGTGCAAGTATGGAGCAGACAAGAGGCTCCTGCTTTAACTTCTGTCAGTTGAGGTAGAAAGGATTTCTTTTGGCCTTTAAGCTGTAATGTCAATGACCTTTCACCTTAAAAGTCTCATTATCTTTCACTGAAAACCTGGAGTGAATTAGTTTCTATATTTTCAGGCTTATCTTTTGTCTGCCACAGGTTTTTAATGAAGTGTTACGTTTGGTGGCCAATGATTAATCTTGTCACAGGAGCAATGTATTTGTTACAAATGAAATTTTGACTCCCTGGATACCTGTGGCCAATGCTAAACTCAAGAATGTAAATATTATATACTAAATGGTGTCTACTGTATTCTCTGTGCTTGAATTACTGCACATGGGCTGTTTCTGTATTTTACTGCCCGGTCCAGGGGCGCTTCCAGCCTTACGCCCCGGTCATCTGACATATTATTTAGCTGCCAAGTCCAGAAAAATGCAGAGAATAGCACATAGTAGGGGGGAAATAAACAGTGCAACGTCCATGGGCAAAAAGCATTTAACTTAAATATAAGAAACAGATTCTATGTTTTATCTTTGAAAGGCAAAATACAGGGTTTAAATATCAGTTGAACAAAAAGGCTCTACAACATCTAGGCACTGAGGCCTCCTCCACAATACAACAATAAGAGGGTTGGCTTCATTCAGTGTTTATCTTTCATAAGTCACTCATGGCTGTGGACACATTGCTGCACATCAGCCAACTTTCACTTAGCATACTTGTGGATTAAAGTTAATTGACACAGGAAAATGAATAAGTAGGTCAGAACAACAAAAGAAGGAAAGGATGATATGATGTGGCTGGGCACCTGTCAAAACATGGTGCTAGAAAGCTCGTTTGTGTTTTGATTACACATAGCGACTTGTGAAAACTCATTCAGACGGGACCAGCTCAGATCTGGATTGGAATGACCCAATGTTACAAATCCTGATCTGGTTTAGTCCTTATCCCTAACAGTGTTCATACTGTATTTTATGTGCATTTGTTGATTGCTTCAAGGACCTGAAACAATACATTGTGATCTGCATCTGAATGACAGAGAGCAAAAAATAAACAAATAAAAAAGGAGATAAAAACAAAAATTGATCTGTGGCTTGCCAAGTCCTGGAAATAAAAACAAAACACACACACAACTTTGTCTCTCCAAATTCAGAGCACCACTTACTGTTATAAACAGGGTGCCATGCTGCAAGGCATGTTAGGAGTTACTTTCTCTGTTTACTATTCTACTAAACAAGACAGACAGCAATGCAGACAACTGCTCATTGTGCAAAGAACAATCAATCACCCACCGTAAACACTGTGTTCTGTTACTTTGTCTTCCTCCAAAATGTTACAAGGGAACTTATTTTTCTCAACATTAACTTTCTAACAGAAGTCCATCTCTAAGGCAGCATGCAATTCTGCCTTTGCTTTGCCTTGAAGATATTTCAGATAATTTACTGCTTAATATATCTTTAAGTCTTTTAAATAGTTTAAGAAATTTAACTAGGCCTTTTTGTTTCAATTATGATTTGTCCTTTTGTGCATCTCTAAATCACCTTCAATTGTTTGGACTAAAATGTCATTTCTGCATTCTTCAAACTAAATCTAAAGCTTTAGAGGCCACAGGTTTACCACCACATGCTACCTAAGACCTAGAGACACTGTTGATTCTGATTAAAGGGGGCTGGTTATCGCTATCCTGTTTTTCAAAGCAGGAGAACGAATGCCTCCAAAGAAAAGGAAGAAAGAAGAAAAGGCACTCTTAGAATGTCTGCAAAGCACCTTTTTCACTTTTGTGGTCTCTACAACCATCTACCTACAGTATATCAGAAGACAAATTTATTTTATGATCAATGTAGGTTCTTCTGTAAAAAATGTCACATTGTCTCATTTTGTTGACCTGCTGCGTCCACGACACTCTGTCTCTCTCTACCTCTGAACTCGCACAGTAATGTTGGTGTGTGGTTCTATTTATTCATTCTGCTGTATATCTGTCAAGCTTGCTGTCACTGTGACTTTACCAAATATACTAAATCAAGATTAAATGAACGAAAGTGGAACAAATGTGTACATTCTCCATTGACATCAAATACTACAGAAGACTACAAGTGATACATATGTAAAGAGAAAAACAAATCCAGATTAACACAATTTTTAAGGAAATGGAAAAATATACCTTTCAGCCTGTGCCACTAAGCAAGTTATGCTTTGCTTTTTGTTTTGTCTTCAGAACTATATCTTTTCCAAAATAAAATTTTAATAATGGGTATTCTTCACACAATGTACAATACTGTGTTGGTTCCAGATGGTGTGGTAGGCTAAGAGTTGTTGTTTCTTCTGTGTGAGAAACATTTCTAGGCTTAGAACACTGGCCACTAAAATGGCTTGTCCAGGCTTTTAACTAAATCCAACTGAAAGTGTCCTATTACACCAATTATATCTGTCCTCTATTGGCTGCCTGTAGAACTGAGAATTTTACTTAAAATCCTGGTTCTTACTTGCAGATCCCTCAGTGGCCAGGCCCACCAGTACATTTGTGACCTTGTGCATCATTACATTGCTGCCTGAGCACACCAGCCTGAAGCTATGTAGTGACTGAGTATGGTTATGGAATAATCTGCCACGGTCCTGTCAGGCTCATTCCACTGAGACACTCAAAGGTCACCCTAAGATGACTTGTTTAGACGAGAGACCAGGACACCTGCCAATCACCACCAGGAACTGCCCTTCTGCCCTAGAACTCTGGGGTGCCTCCTACAGTTCCTGGTGGTTCATTTCAAACGTGCCTGGGACTGGCGAGTTTACTTGTGTTTACTGTTAATTCACAGACATTTCAACTTTCTGCTTTGTTTTTGTGACATTGCCTTTGGAATCTGTTTTGGATTGCCTCTATTTTGGCATTGTGGTACACGGCGCATCATAGTAATTGCAATACTTTTTGTGAAGAATAAATCTGTTTTACAAAAATGTGTTGCTTGCCCTGATTGCTAGCTGTGGTTTGACTGTGATAGCCCCCTCTAGTGGGCTTTGTTAAAAGTGCTTGAGACTACTACTACGTCATTCATTGTACTGCTCTCAGCTGGCCAAGACATCCATCCATCCATCCATTATCCAACCCACTATATCCTAACTACAGGGTCATGGGGGTCTGCTGGAGCCAATCCCAGCCAACACAGGGCACAAGGCAGGACACAAATCCCGGACAGGGTGCCAACCCACCGCAGGGCAAGCACACACACACATATCCCACACACCAAGCACACACTAGAGACAATTTAGGATCGCCAATGCACGTAACCTGCATGTCTTTGGATTTTGGTGAGGAAACCGGAGCACCCATAGTAAACCCACACAGACACGGGGAGAACATGCAAACTCCACGCAGGGAGGACCCAGGAAGCAAACCCGGGTGTCCTAACTGCGAGGCAGCAGTGCTACCCACTGCGCCACCATGCCGCCCCAAGACATTCAACTGTAAAGAAAAACACCAATGTTTCAATGCCCATGACTTATTCTTTGTCTAATCATGAATGAGTCGCCTAACCTGCAAATGCTAGAACTCTGGGAATTAACTGCACTGACACAAAACTAACTAGCACTGCTGTCTCAGAGTGCTTAGTCCCCATTTTGATGCTCAACTAGGATGATTTATGCATAACAGCTACAGGATTTCCCTGTAGTGTGCAGTAAATTGTGTGCTTATTATTAAAATTTATCCAGATATATACGTGATTTTTAGAAATATTCACACATTTACATATTATTAGTTTATAAATTTATAAAAGTATTCAGCTTATACTAGGAATAAATAGTATTTTTTTTTTAAGTTGAGAGGCCACGTCTTCTTCAAATATAAACATCCAAAGAAATTAAAAAACACGATAGGCTGAAAATCAAACCCAAGATGTTATTATATAACCAAGAACTTGCAAGAAAGTCCTCATTAGATGAAAAATGAAGATGAAGATAAAGAACATTTGAATAAAATGGACAGAGAGAAGCTGCGACACCCTTCTGCTTGTGCTCCGTCTACCACAATGGCCCAACGTCTGGGCAGTGTCTTTTTGGAATTCACCAAGCTATCCAGCCTTTTCCACTGCATAGTACGGCACGACACGGTTCAGTTCAGCTCACTTTTGGGGGGTTTTCCACTGGGAACAGTACCTGGTCCTTTTTTTAGTACCACCTCAGCCGAGGTTCCAAGCGCGCCGAACCGTTACCAAAACGTGACGTGTAAACTCTGCTGGTCACTGATTGGCCGGAGAAAATCGTCATTACTGCGTCACTGAACTTGTGACACGAGACACAACAGACCCTCAATAAGCTCATTTCTGTTGTTCTGTATTGTCCTAGTGATGTTTTGTGTCATTCCATCTCCCATTCAGGGTGGGTGTATGTATGTACTGAGGGAGGATTATTCAATTAGAGGAGGCTGTAAAATAAAAGAAATGAATTGTCAGGAAGCTGGTGGCCCCATTTCACATATCTCGCATGGTGTGCCTGCAGCTATCAGATGCTTTAAAGGAGTGTTCATTATGAGGGTGACAACGTAAATCCTGAAATGGAATAACTGAGTTTAATAAAAGATGGATACAGACACCCACAAATATTTAGAAGATCCACAAAACTATTTAACCACTTCAAAATCCATTAAATGAAACCATGAACTGCAGCTTTTGGATACATGTGTAAAAGAATCATATTATTCTCCATAGTACAGCAGGATTTGAAGAGAATACCACTCATAGCTCAGTAACAAAGCAAATATAACAACTCGTCGATCATCATCAGGGCCCGATTTTCACATAGATAGCTCATATTACTGTTTTTTTCAGTAAAGCTCATGGAAAAAAAGCCAAATGCACTGGCATTATATGTGGATTTATGAGTTATTACTCCTGCACTATATACTGAAGTTACACAACACATTTACGGTATTTTGCAGGTCCAATCAATTTGTTTGATTAATGAATGGGTGTCTTCACTGATGACAAATACAGAGCAGTAACACAGATTTACAAATAATACTACAGCAACAATACAGTATTTGTTTTGAAAAGGTCATTTTATTAGATAACCAAATTAAATTGTTACACATTTGTCTTAAGGTCAGGTCAGGTCTTTGGTTTCATTTTAACAAAAAATACTGAAGAGATACCCAAGTTAAAGCAAAATGAAATTTAAAAAAAGTCAGTTAACAGCGTTCCGGAGGAAAATTCCTCTCTGGAAGTCCATGTGACCAGTGAAACAAGCAAAGTCCCAGGTCAGTTGACGAAAGGTCGACATGCTGTTCCAAATGGTCCTTTTACAAGTATAAGCACAACATGTTCAAGTCCACAACTGTACAGAAACTCTTAACAGTAATAAATTATGAGACTTGACTGTTGACTTTTTTTTTTAATGTCCCCAAGCACTCTGAAGTCACTCTCCAGGGACAGTCCAAAATGCTAATGTCATCAATGTAGCAATGACACTAAGTACTAGAACAGAATACTCCATAGAGAACTAGAAAGGAGAAGTATTAGTACCATTTAGTAATGGCTGCCAAGCTGATAGTTTTGAGCAAATTGCTAACAAATGTAGCCACAATATTAAAAGTCTAATCGGCGTCTATTAAGAGTACACAGTACACAGCACACGAGTAGCGAGTCTACAGCCTGTATTTAAAAACTAGGAGCTGCTGGACAGCCACTACGCTAGCAGGCGCATCACTCTGCAACCCTGTAAGTAAAGGAATGACTGCCTACTGTAACTCGTTTTGCTATTTTTTCTTTACTGTAGTTGTACACGTTGATAAGCTCTGTAAAGCAAAGTACTTTAAACATAAACTATTAAATATCTGAGGTTGGACAAGGATTTTGAAATCTTCCTTAGCCTTAGCAGGACACTTTACTTAAAAACAGGCGCTTTATGTTGCACTTTTAAGTGTTGGTAACGACAATTATCTGAGATGTTTGAATTACCTGTAAGGCAGGAACAGAACCAATTAAAACAGCCTGTTAGTAAAGCAATTCGTTAGAGAGAAAAAAAAGATCATCCATCCTTCTATCCATCCATTTTCCTAACAACTAGACATAAATGCCTTAGTTACATTTTCTGTATCCTGCACAGTCACCAAAAGCCTTATTCCGATATATTACTTAGCATGAAAAAACAGGTAAAGGATAGTGCAGTAAAGTGAGTGCTAGAAGACAAATAATGACCAAAGGTAGTGACGATTCAGCAAAAGTCTCCTGACCTAAATGTTGGCAGTACTAGTTACTGTCTTCACTATTCCTACCCAAAGAAGAATTTCAGTTTTTTTCATAAATTAAAGGCAAAGACTTATTGCTCCTCAAACCCACTGTTTAAAAAAACTAGGTAATTAATTAATGGCAGAATTGGTGAAAGTCATTAGGTCCTGTCAGCTAATACTTCTGAATCCCACACACACACACACACACACACACAAAGTGAGACTGTATATTATGCTTTGAACTATACTGTGCCTCCAGTGACAGTATCAAGCAAAACCACCAATGACTGCTGAGCGACATCATGCCTAACTTCAGTGCATAATGTTGTTGGATTACTATTGTTGAACTTTGTGCATATGGAAAACAGTTTGATAAGAATGAACTAAACCACACAAGAACAGTTCCTGAGAGCACAACACAAGTTTCAATCTTATGTATAAGAACAGAGTCACACACACACACACACACACGAGTATTTCCTGAAGCAGAAGACTTCAGAATATCACTGTCAATGAGAATTAGTCATGTTTCTGTACTGTGATTGGTCCAAAAGCTAGGCTCCGTTTATTCAGATAGATTAGACTGACTGAGGGGAGGTGAAAGATGGGAGTCTTTTTTTTCCCCTTGCGGACTTCACAAAGAAAGGGTAAGTTTATTTGTTCAAAAAATATCTAATAGCAGCAGCTTTGAAATCTTAAGGAACTGTGGTTATCAGTGAGGAAAAATAATAAAAATGAGTGCAGCAAGCACTGGTGTGTATGGGTAGGGTAGGACCCACTAAGATAATCTTTCTAAATAGCTCTAGTCCTTTAATAAAACACAGTTTTGAAAAAAATACAAAGATATACACTCAGAAATAAATAATTATGTAAAATGTGTATCAAAATTATGTACTTGAGCAACACGATCAATCAAATAACAAATAATAGACTAGAACATAGATATTTAATACACTGCGCAAAACATACTTCTTGTTTATATGTTAACTTTATTTAATATTGAAATGTTTGAAAATGTGGTAAAAAAATATGGTGAGAGATAAAAAGTAAAAAAAAAGAAAAGAAAATGCCAATCAGAATCTTTTGAGTCAGAAGCACAACTACACCGGTGATCGCTCACAGGAGTCCCTGTACTGAAGTGTTAATCTGATACGTCAGATCAAAACAACAACACAAGCCAAGACTAGAAACTCATTTTCACAGTGGTTATAAACAGCATTGAAACCAATATTAATAATATTTTTTTTGGCAGTAAATCTACCCTTTTCTAGTGCCCCACTATTTCAAAGCTTGCGTTTCACATAATATTATGTAAGAAAAACACTCTCTGCATGATATGCTGTGCAAATCCAATCCAAGCGACTGATAAATAAGTAGCTACTATTACTTTTGTCAGAGAAGATGGGGAAAAGCAACGAAATCCCAAAGCAATGCAATAATTATTACACTCAAAACAAAAAAAAATATTTGTTTTTGCAATTCTTGTGTGTGTTTGTTTTTTTTTTTTATAATATTTCTGTAATTTTTGAACCTCTAACAGCTACGTTTCACTTAGGGGCAAATACATTGCCATCTATCTGTCTATGTATCTAATGTGAGAAATGATAAATCAACATTGGATATGATTTATAAAAAGAAGTGTGTACATTTGTTTACTTTCACAGTGAAACTGTGTACAACATATATGTAAAATTAATTTAAAAAGGAAAATGTATTAATTTAAAACAAACATACAACAGTATAAACAATCTGTACTGTACACACTATCCTTTCAGCGCATATATACTTGCACACTTTCAATTACATACATAGCAATACATATATTCTGATAAGTAAGTGCCAATAACTTTTTTAAAGAAGGCATATACCTAATATCTACAATGGTAAGCAAGGGTAATGGCAGACATTAGGGAACTAACAAACGTGACTTAATGTTATTTTAGAGAAGTGATTGAGACAAAACTGGTGAATTCTGTTGGGCTGAATGACCTGTTCTTGTCAAAATGTTTCTATTCTAATCTGTTGGCATCAACAATACACAGTGTAATTTCAAATAAAAAATGGTGCAGACCAGGACCTGCTCAGAGGATGCATCAAATGAACACTGGGAACGGGCCCTAATCAACACATTGGCCTACAGTACTCAGTAACATTTGATTCCTATAGTTTCCAAATGTCTTAACCCATCTGTCATATATCATGGTTTGTTAAATGAATGTTAAATTAGCCTACTGTGTGTTAGTGTGGCTGTAATGAACAGCAGGACAGTCCAGGAGCACCAAGACAGGCTTCAGCATCTCACTCAGCAAGTGTAAAACTGGATTAGGAAACTGATGGATGTGTCACTGACAGTCATTTTTTATTTAATTGGATAAAAATCTTAATGGTCAGGCATCAACTTTCTTGGTAGCTCACTTTATCCATGTCTGGGTGGTTTCCTTTTTATTTATTAGTGTATTACTAACTTCTGCTGAATTTATTTGGGTTCAATATTGTGTAGGTGTGTGCTGGGGGTTATTGTGATCCGTCACCTCTGCTGCATATCAGTTAAGTTAAAACATTTAGAGAACGCGCTAATACTCTGAGTAAGAGCCAATCCTGGTAAATTAAGAGTACACTTTAAAGTCTTTATAAACAGAACTAGCCACGCTTGCTGTCAATGGCAGGTGATAGAATCATTTCAAAATATTTGCTCTGACGTGCCGTACGTGTCCCTTCAGCGCCTTTCCTCCGAGTCTCTTGGTCCCTCTGTCTGTCGCCTTCGTGTTCTCGTACAGCCTGCCCTGCTCCTCAGACTCTGTCGTTATTTTCGCGGCGCTTTTCTCGCCTCCTGCCCTTTTGAATACCTCCAGTCTGTGAAGGCGACTCTCTCCGCGTGCCACTTTCGCACTTCTTCTTTCGATCGAGTCACCAAAGTCACACGGACTAATTATTATATTGTTCTAAGCCGGGGTTTCTGGGTCGCAGTTGTTTTACGAACTGGCTCGCTGCAGGTTGTTTAAGCAATCGACTTTACTGCGACGATCGCCCACGATTACTCCACACACTAAATGGAGACCAGCCCCTCCGATTTGGCGATCGTCCATCATTCTCCAAGGGAGACAGCCATACTGACGATTGTCTGGGCATTCAACAAATAATGGATCGCTTAGACCCTAAAGTGCAAGACTGGGTGACGACAAACTATGATGTAAGGCACCCTTACATTAGTGTATACAAATGTATACACTCACAGACCGTAGTGTTTTCATATATCGTTGATAGTCTGACACATGAATTTAGATAATGGAAGATTCTTTTTACCCCTAAACGCCAATGGATCACTTTATTTTTCTGCTGTACTTCTGATATAGCATTGTCCAGAATTAGTCTGCAATTGGAAAAGTACAGAGATACAGTATTAGTGTTTTGAGCGTGAAAGTTGAAGAAATGTAACTAGGTTTTGAACATTAAATGGAAACATTCTTAACAAGTAACAGTTGTATTTTTATCTGTGTATTACCTATTCGCTTTTTTTATGTGTATTATTACCTTTTCGCTTTATTTTTACGTGAACTGCTTGGCTTTTAATTTCACTAAACTTAACAGATTTAAATCCTAGACACGAGGACTGTGAGATCTTCATACATGCGCTCATACCAGAGCCTTTATAGTGAACGAAGAATTCTGGAAACACTAAAAAAGCGGCTATAGAATGCAACCAACATTTTCAGAAAAAAAGTAAAAATACAATGTCTCCCAAAGCGAGAGCTGCTTGAATGTTGGCTCACATAAAATTTCTTAACTTCTTAAATCACATTCTGAAACGGTTGGTAATTCAACGATTCCGAAAAGTACTGTGAGACTGCTAAACAGGTATTGTTCTATCTTGCTGTGCTCTCCGGTAATAATAATAGTTTAGGGAACAGGACAAGGAGCGTCTCGTCTGTCCCGCAGCGTCGCGGCTTTTGACGTCTTGCGGATCAGCTGATATAACGGAAGCCCTAGTTCACTTTATGCCTGGCAATGCCAGAGATTGATAAGAAGAGTGGAAGAGCTCTCCCTGCTGGCCGTATCTGGAATGTTTCCAGATGATCAACGGGGCTGGATTTGCTCCAGGTAGAGAGAGAGAGAGAGAGAGAGTTGAGTTGGCCCTCTGAATTAAGAGGGAGCTCCCCGGGTGCCAGCTGTTCAGATCCGCGGGAGCACCGCACAGTGATCGACGCACACGGGATTTCTAGGATTGTGACTGTCGGGGAGACTGCATGTTTCTCCGGACTTCGAATCGGGACCTTCTTAGCACAAAAAGTGAGTTTTCCGTTTTCTATCTGTTTTTTAATAGATCAAAAAATAATGTGGTATGTGGTGATTTTCTAAGTGAGTGCGGGTTTGGGGACGAATTTCAGGACAATGTCAATGGCTTACAGAAATATGTGCGGCTCCGATATTTCCACGTTGGTGTGATTTGAGTGCTTTAAATAAATCCATATCGATACCCTGAAAAAATACAGTGCAAATATGGGATTCGTTCTGAAACTAAATTGTTTTCTTGCTGTTCTGCGAGGCGCCATCAAAAGGGTCATTCGCCGAGGCAAATGACGTACAAACCTGTCGATCTATAATTTCTGCATATTTCTTCGTGCACACGCACTTTTTCATCAAAAATGATTTACCAATGTATAACCTTCTAGTTTAATATGAGAAACATACACGTTTTATTTTTTTATTATTATAATAATAGTATTTGGGGACCCTATAAAGTGATCTGTCCATTCACCACCGGACAGTAAGTGAAATGCAGAGAAAAAAGTGAAAAACAAACACAAGAGAATGCTAAAGTCTGGTGACTGACAGCTTCACTTTCATGTATTTAATGCCCTGCATTAGTCGTTAATCATTTACCGTCTGTACTGCTGTCGGTCATTTCAAGCCTCTTATTTGGCAGGTCTGTTTAATGTTAAACTAGTTCCCCTTTACCTTTCACTATGTTCTTTTCTTACAAGGCAATTATTTTTCTAATTTATGAAATCATGTACATGAAAAAAAAAAATACATGATGACCCCTCACTGCAGATACTATCATGAAAAGTTATTGCACTGCAGTATTTTAAACAAAAATATACATAAAATAGAATTGTGTCTTGCTTAATGAAATGTGTTTTTTGTTGAATACCTAAGTAAACTTAAAACTTACTTCTGTTTTATTTTTCCTCTGCTACCTTTCCCCTACTCTTCACTGAATTGGCAGCTCTACCATAAGCCTGGATTTTGAACACCATTCTCTTCACAGACCTGCTCAAAGGTCAGAGCAAGTCCCTCCCGAAATGGTGGGCCACCTACACTTGCAGACAATGGATGAAAGTCTAAAAGGAAAGAACAGGGAAGGCTTGCTGGATAGTCCTGACTCTGGACTACCTCCCAGTCCTAGCCCACCTTTTTATTCCCTGTGCCCTGGGATTGTGGACACCCGAGCAGGGAGTGGCACCAGCACACCACTGGACCAGCATGGCTATGGCTGTAGGAGAGATTTACGAGAGGGTAAACTGGTAAGATACAAACATATTGCTGTTTTCTATGGTGTTACTGATCTGCTCCTGTTTAACTATAAGCTTGGTCTAAATGCGAAGTCTGTTTTGTGGGATATAAAAGGCACAATGTAGAATACAAAAGAGAAATGAACACATTTAAACAAATACATTATAATATTTGGTTTGTAAGACTTGTCCATTTGTAGTAGATTACCCTTAAGTAAGCACTACATAGAAATGGCTGATGCTACAATTTAGTTTCTAAACATTTCAAGAGTTCAAGATGCTCTGCCATTTTAGAACACCATCTTCTTATTCAAACTCCCAGACACAATGGGAAATTGAACTTGGCTTCGGTACTCATGACTGTCACTTACAGCATACGGACACACCTTGTTTGATCTATCAAGGTGATGTTTGGAGGGAGTAATCAAATGAAAACATTGTTATTATTGATGGAAAATTATTTTCATGATAAATAAATGAGAAAAACACTTGCCAAGTGTTAATCAAAAATGTTTTTATGAATATAATGTTGCAAACTAAAGAGATTTGGTTCAGTGTCATTGAAATATACACCAATGGCCATTCCCAACAGCCTAATACATTAAAACACCTAATAGACTCCTAACTGTAGCAACCATTTTTTAATGTGCAAGTACAATTAAAATCTTTCCTTGCCATTTGTACTACAAAGACCACTTTTTATTATCCTCATGCTATACACCACACTCTCACTGAGCTCAAGAGACAGGCAGTTTTCATCTGTAATGTTTGTTTAGCTTTAAATTGTTCCCACAAGAAGATATCCAGTTTGGTGCACCTCATTACATAATTAGTTATTGGAAATCACCTGCATTGCTCCTGCTGATTAAACAGGTTTTTGCTGTGATTTTTATTTCATCTTGCATTGCCAAACGAATGTATATGCATTTTGGCAAAGTTATAATTCCAACAAATTCAAATTCTTGTTCTGTGTCAGTATGGCAGCACAGCAACACTTTGACCTTAGTAAAAGTATAGTGGGGATGAGAGGAAGGCATAGACTAACACTGTTGTGTTTTTATGTGCAGTATATGAGGTACATCAGGTTACTTTTAAAATGTATTGAAGCCAATTTGAATGTTCAGATGATGATATTCATCTAGTGTTTGTTCACACTGGTAACTAGAAAATATTAAACTCACAATGTGATATTTACAGGAGCATAAAATATATACAAATGAAAATAAAATAACTAGCATTCAGCTTGACCACATAGTACAGTTGTCAGGTATTACATTAAACAAAACCGGAAGATGATTGTCAGATTACTGAATTGTTTAGTGGCGGAATAATAAGAGCTGCCATGCATTCAAAAGGAAAATCTCTAACTAATCATCCAATGGCTGTTCTGAAAGAAAGCTTTTACAAGTATACATCCAAACTCTATATCATTTTATTTATATGAAAATACTTATTTCAAGAACATTTTAAGAAATGTTTAAAGACAAGGCATTACTTGAGATGAAACACAATACTTATCTTGCAATCAGACCTCTAAATCAGATTATTTGTTCAAAGCAGCCTGCTGGCCTTTTCCTTACACAAAGTGATTCTTCGTTCGTTTCAGTCCTGTTTAGGTCTAATGGTCGCTTTGGAGTTTTGGACATACAAACAACAATTTTAGTTGATGGGGAAGACAGTTGCTGGCTTGTTGAAAGAAAGTTAAAAAGGAATCTAATTAAATTTCAGTTAGGAAGCCTGAAAACCTCTTTTTAATATCTTTAATAATAAGTGTAACATTATTCTTTTAAATAAAGCTTCTTTAATTCACAACACCGCTCCTTTAACACACAGAGCTGTTTGAAGACATGGTTAACGATATTTTAATATCCATCTACATGAACATGCACACAAGATGTTCCAGTAAAACACTGTAAACATTACAGGTCCCTCATCCCCTCCATATCTAGAAGACAAAGGGGCAATGTCCACATCTCATTAAGTCTCATTCAAACACATTAATATTGAAGTAAACGTCAAAAGAAAACACTTTCCTAAATATTCTGCCAGTGGTATCTAGTGAGATCATTAAGAAACCAAAATACATGTAATTAAAATAAAACAGTACCATTTAATGACATGCAATTAGCCACTAACACAAAAGCCACGTGTAAAAATCTCTAAACAGGATTTGTTTTAAACAGGTCTTTCTTGGAAAGACACATAGCTGCAGGGATTTATTCCAAACAAGTTCTTAATTAGAGGTCAGGTCTTGCTGCAGCAGATTTCATTTGGCTGTTTGACTTGCTTCACGCGTTTGTATGCACTCACTAGATTCACGAATAGTGTGCGTTGTACTGCTGTGTGAACTTCTTTGAGATTCTCACTATAGTTGCAGCAGCATTTTCCCTGCTTAAGATTCAGAGCCCACACATTATCACCAAGTACCAGTCTGAATATTTCTAAGCAGACAGGAAACAATATAACGAATGAGAGATACTATATTAATATACTCCATGTGCAAAGCATTTTTTGAATTTTTACAAAAAGGTAAATACATGCAGAATAAGAGGAGGAACAAGCCATATTAGTCATGTAATTAAAATACACTGTCCACTGCTGGAATGTGAAGCTACTGCTGCATTTTGGGAACAGAGGTTAAGGCTAATGCCACATGCACTTCTTCATTTAAATATATTCATTTTTCATCTATTAAAATGTTTTTTTTTTTTCTCTTGAGAATCTAAAAAGAGGTCTTTAGTGAAGAAATGTGCAAGTCTAAATATTTAGCATTATAAATGTAATGGTACCAGTACCTGTTTAAGATTACACAAAAATGAAAATATACTATGGAATGATTCAGTGATAGCTTAGCCCAGGCCTGTGGTAGAAATAGACAACCTACAAATTAAAATGTATCACATTTATTAATAATATTTCAACAAAGGTTGCACATGAGCAGAGAAAATAGTATTTACTTTCTCTAATTATTAGGTGGACCAAAATCAAGAGATTCTGGAAAGCAACTTGTTGGAAATTATTCTTGTATATCAAAAAGGGGTTCTGTTTCTTCATCTCTGTCTCCCTCCTTCCTTCCCTCTCTCTAAGTAACCCACTCAGGGTTCTGCTCTGGCAGTGCTTCATGAGCGCACATGCAGCAAAAAGACAGACCTTCAGTGTAAGGATACAGCAGACTGAGCTAGGAGAAAATGCAGACATTATAGGGTATAATTTCCAAGGTATGGAATATTTAAGTTGCTTTTTAAACTGCACCAGTCATGCATGGCCAGCATGTTTGATAATTAAAGTAAAATGACTAATACACGCCTTTACGAAGATCACAATTTTATCAGCTGAGTCTAATTCAGTCTTTAAGCATATCTGAAGCCTTAGCATAGATAATTAAGGATTAAGATTTTATTTTTAAAATTGCACAGTCTTATTTAAATTACAGGTGTTTTCGTGCTGGCCATAACACACATATGAAATCTAGAATGTAATCATTTCTTAGTGTTTAAAATACACGACTGATTTGAAATTAATACGTTTAATTAAAAAAAACATTTTTGCAAGTAGGTTTGACTTTGAGGTCATATAGCTTGGCAAAACACAAAAATAATTACTGTATAACTCCCCAAATTATAAGATGCATATTATAATGAAATTGTGTGATTTTGAGCCATGCAGAAACACCAAAGTCTGAGTGGTTGATTATTTTCTGACAAACAACAGAAGACCTTATTTTAAATTTCATTGATGATACATATAACATTGCAAAACTGCATTGTGGCAAGAATCACCAGAACCTCAGACCTCCCTGCTATTTAAGAAAGATGATCGGACCGCATCAGCCTGGCACACTGGATACTTGTGTTTGTTGTTTTACTTTAATATTAGGCATTAAAAACAGTATTACAGGCAGGATAGGTCCTTGTCAGGCTGAATGTTCTTTGCATTAGTTTTTCTTTATACACATGTGACATGCAGCTGCACATAAGCAATTTAGTTTGTCTTTTAGATACAGGAAATGGTAGTTTATCTAAATTCAGAAACTAACTCAAAGAAATGAAGTGTCTGAGTGCTATAAACACCTGACTGTACTAATGTGGAATAAGAAAGCTGTTTGCTTTCAGTACATCTGACAGATCAGGGGTATTTATGCAAAAATTAAATTAATATACAGTGGAACCTCGGTTTGCATGCATAATTCGTTCCAGAAACGTGCTCGCAGTCCAAAGCACTCGTATATCAAAGTGAATTTCCCCATAAGAAATAATGGAAAACTCAGATGATTCATTCCACAACCCAAAACCATTCATATAAACATGATTAATACAAAATATAAAGTAAAAATACATAAAACAAATTAACCTGCACTTTACCTTTGAAAAGAATCATGCGCGAGACACACACACCTGCGTGTGCGAGAAGAACCATCAGGTCAGTTGTGATCACATGACGCTCAGCAGACAAAGCGTATCCATACTACTCGTATTGCAAGACGTCGCTCGCTTATCAAGTCAAAATTTATTAAAAATTTTAGCTTGTCTTGCAAAACACTCGTAAACCAAGTTACTCGCAAACCGAGGTTCCTCTGTAACTTGAAACCATGGCAATATATACAAGATACAAACTACAGAAAAATGTTTAGTAGCTTTTAAAGGTGTTTTGTAACCTTATTCTGCAACACTTTGAAAGATCTTTTGTAAGTCGCTTAGGATAAGCTGCATAGTATAAAATGTGTATTATTTGTGTGGGATCAATAGCCGTATTATTATCATCATAATAGCAAACGTTTTTGTTAACACAAATATAACTTATGGTTTCATTTTCTTCAACCATTTCAAATTTTATCAAAATATTGTATTTTGCTTCTTACTACTGCTTGATGAAATGGCTTTCACTTGAAGTACAAAATAAGGATGTAGCAACAAAAATAAAAACCCTGCATTCCAGTATATACATTTGTCCTTTAGCTATCCTGTGTCTTTTTCAATATTTTAAAGTGTGTGTTTCAGCTTCCTGCTCAAGTCAGTAGTTTTAACTTGGCAGAACCTGAGCTTTCATATAAGCAATCAACCAACACAAGAGAGTTTATGTACTTACTGCCGGCCAGGCGGCTTCTCTCCCACAGAGCTCTGTTTCATAAGCAGAAGGGTACTGGCATAGGATCAGTGGGTAGTATTGATAAACGATACCTCAGGATTTAAATGCAAAGAAATTTCAAGGGTGAGGCAGTCTCTGTCAAAGACCCTAGCGCCTCTATTGTGGGCAACTGCTTCAATTAAAATAACTGGTTTAAATGGACTTTAGTGTTGCACATTTTATTCACTAAATGAATTTCCAAGTGTATTAACAAAAATTATACCAACTACTTTAATAAAAATATATACTATACAAAGAATAAAATGGATATTACAATGCTACTGATACAGTAATAATATAAAATATATACAATAGATGCCTAACATACAGTAACAATTACCTATCAGTCCACCCATGATTTTAACCCGCTTGTCCTGGACTGCACAATTATGCAAACTGCACTGTACTGTTTATGCAACAATACTGTTACTACTATAACCTAAAGTGAATTATACTTATTAACTGTAATTAAGCATTCAAATTACTGCAGTCATATTTTACATGCTCATTTTTCCAGTCCTTCCAGTTCCAAAAACAACTTTCAGATAGTGCATTTCTTCCTGTGAAAACCCAAAATGCTTTCTCGCACGCATTCTTACTGTGAGGAATCTTACTATTGTCCTTTTTCAAGTTATTTTTTTTCTGTGTGACAAGCAGAAAGAGGTTGAGCAAGGATGTTGTGGCCAATAATAAAAATCTACGTATTTCGTCTCCATTTAGTATTGTCGAAAGCCTTCTGATAGTTCGGTCACAGTCCGTGTATTTGAATGGCTTGCTTTTTTTGGGGGGATTTTATTGATTTAATTAAATTCAAATAATATTCTATACAAATAAGTCAAGTTTTACAAGACTTGCTTCGAAACAAGTCAGTGGGTTGCTTTTTATTACTGAGTGTGCATGACTGTGCCTTGTTATATAATTCTGACACACCTTCCAGGTTGGACTTGCTCTTGGTTCCATATTTTCCAGTGGTCCAAGAAAAAAATGTACAGACATAAGATTCAGCATGCATCTAGAAGTAAGATGTACATATTCAAACACTGATAAAATCAAAATCTCAACAGAAAGTAAATACACAACCATATCACATGTAATAAATTCATAACATGTTTTTGCAGAAACATACTCAGGAATTAAACCATTTACACTCAAAATTCTAAATGTACTGTATAACATGAATTCTTCATTTTAAGTACCCTCTTTTGACAAATCAGAAGCAAGAATCTTTAAAGAAACAAAATCAGATGTGACTTTTTCAGAAACAGGACAAACATACAATATATAATACAGGAAGCGACACAAATCTCTGGATTATCACATCACATTATGCTATCTATATATTGAAGCCTGGGCAAGTTTCCTCCTGTCTCTTTGCATTTGAGGCAGTTTCAATCAATGCCAAACTCGCGGGTCAAACTCCGATTCTGAAGAGCCATGATGGCTATAAATTTTTGTTCCAGCTACACTCATAATTAATTAGTAATCTGTTACTGTTGCTAATGAATCAGATTCCCTTTGCCATAATGTAATTGACTTTCTTTTCTCCAGAAACCATAAAATAATGAAATGCATTGCAAAGTGAGCCACAGGGTTACCAGCTAACTCAGCAGATAACCCTCAAACTCAGCTCCTGGGGGGGGACCACTATTAGTTTTTTTTCCCAATTCAGTTTCTTGTTCAAAAGCCAATTCTTGCTGTTAAAGAAAGATATTGTTCAGTGGTCTCATTCCAGCACATAAAACATTTCCTAAACTGCCGATTTTCTTTTCATTGTCAACACTACAAACATTTTGTATGGGCCAGAGCAGATCATTATGTCTCAGACCCTCACTTTTTCCTTGAGATGTTTTAGTATAACAATATGATGGTAACATGTAGTAACTGCAAATAGGATCAGGATAGATGGTGTCTTACCTCACTTTAGTTCAAATTTTTGTTTTACTGATGGTTAAGACAAAAATGTTTGATTATTAAAAAAGCAAGTTGATTCAATTTAAGGTAATAATGTATATATGTTACATTAGCAGGTGTAACTGAGAACTAATTAAGAAAGTGGATAGAAAGAAATCTTAAAGCCACTGTTGTCTTCAGTTTGACAAGTATGCAGCACGTGCTGGATGTGTTCAGCTGCAAACTGAGTGAGCAAGAAATCGGCTGAATAGAAACTGATGAGGGAAGGTGAGACATCACAAGTGGTAACTCTAAGAATTCCCATAGCATGTGAACACAGCAAATCTGGAGTTTCGAACAAACAACCCGAAGACAGAATGTAATCAAGTGAGTGCTGGCCCACTGCCACCACCTACTAGAAGAAAGATATTTTGCAGTTAGTAAGTTAAGGTGGGGAACACCGATGCTGCAGACTGCCAAAGCCATGGGCTACTGATATGGCTTACAGTGTAGTTAATGAGGTTGTCGTATTTTAAAACCAGGTCAGGATTTAAAGCAGAGGATAAATCTCAAAGGTCTCATGGGGTTTTTAGTGATGAATAATAAAAGAAGGTGGGTAAAATTCCAGAAATATGAAACATAACCATATTATTCAGCAATCCAGATCAAGAGGCAGGATTACTGAGGGCAGGTTTCACAAGAGACCAAAGACTTGATGTGGTGTATAATAAAACTAAGCACTTGACTTGAGGCTTCTCTGCCCAGATGACTTTGTTTCGGACGTCTTGTGGTTATGTCAGATGCAGCTTTGAAAACATAAGCCATGCTGCAATATTCTTTTTGGGGAGAAAGGGCTACCTCTTAAATTCCTTTAAAAGAGAGCTATATTAGTTTTAAAGACATAACAAAAGTAACCTGCAATTTACAAATTTATTGTATTTTTAAAAATTGTCAGTTAAACTACAGTATTCATTATGCACTGTATTAAGAATATTTGAACCATTTTAGTAACCACAAGGAAGGCAACTGCACACGTTTTAATAGGTCATTTGTTGCACTACTTTGGAAAGGGTGTCTCCTCTGTGTTTTAAAATTAAATATTTATAAATTGGTTATATCAAGTATGAATATACAGGGTGGTCCAGATCTAATTATGCAGATCCAGATCGTCTGGATGACTTTGATTTATGCAGGGACAATTCTTCATGTCATCAGTTCGCACACTTCTTGATGGTCTGGGATTTTTCGGGTAATTTTCTATGTAATAAACTTAATAAGTCATAGCATAATGAAAATTGCATAATTAGATTTGGACCACCCTATATAACTGTTTACAAGCCTCTTCCAAAAGAAAAAGCATTCATCAACAATGGTTGGGCTCTCCTGTGGTTTTTCTTTGCTTTGACATTAAAGAGCACTTCTTTGGTGGTTTTCTTTGATCAGAAGTGTTGCATTGTGGCCCTGTTTTTCTCCATCTCTGACCAGCCTGGGATAGGAAATCCCCTACAGTTTTACCCAGTAGCAAATTTCCTGTAGATCCCTATCAAACAAAACTCATTGGCTACATCCTGGGCAGTGAATAAACGATGAGCAGAGGAAACTGCATTCCAGTACTTGTCTAAGTAAATTCTGGCCTTGGTGATCCTTCAAGTACAATTTTCTTTTAAGTGAAACTAGTCTCTCAATTTTCTTTCATTTAAAATGTCAACTTATGACAAAAGAACTCAAGACACCCATCCTAATCACTTTATGCTGCACTGGATGTTTATCTCATTTGGTATATAAAATGAACCCTTCAGGAAGATTCCTGATTTTGCGCATTTCATTAACAGTACAACACATCATTTGTACCCATTTGTTTTCATTTCCCAGGGGACAACAGTTAGTTAGCAAATGGTGCTTTGTAGCTTCACTTTCTAGAATTGTCATATTATAAGTTGGTTGATTTACATCTGACAGAGTTGGGCAGAACTGACTCAATAATTTAGAGCACCATTAGAGACGGGGCATTTGTGAAGAATGTGCAGACACTTCTGTGGTATACACACTGGTGAGCAAACCACATTTATTAATGTGAACTCTGCAGCTTACGACACAGAAGCGATACGAGTCTGTAGCAATAAGCCCCCTCGTCTCCAACAGCTATCAGACTCGATTTCATGACATGTCTAAACACATTCATATCTTCAGCCATTCTGAGGAGTATGTTTTGAAACATGTCAAAGACTTATTAGTAAGTCTTCCAAAGCAGATTCCGCCATGTTCACGTCACAGCTTGTAGCATGAACTTTCATTACACGCATCTTTTTAAAAAAATTATCGAATAATACTGCAATTGGACTTCACTGTTCTTTACCTTTTACTTTTTTCTCTGAAAAACATCTAATTGGTGTCTTTTACTAGTTGACCTTGAGATTTATTTGCTTTGTTTTTTTTTTCTTGCCTGGTGTGAAAAAGCATAAAAGAAAAGCTCCTCATTTCGGTCCACTTCTCTGGTTAACATGACTTGTCTGATATTGGCCTACATTAATGGGAATTTTTAAAACTAACCATTTTCCAAGCTTTGTCAATACTATTATAGACATTAGTTTATTTTCATAATAATTGATTGGTTAGATGATGTGCTTTAGTGATAGTTCCTCCGATTCATTTTCCTGGTCACAGAATTATATGGCCTCCCCACCAGGCTATTACACAGTACCATGACATTGACTGTAATTTTGCCATCTTATTGCTCCAGAACACTAAACCAAGTGCTTACCATTATTGTTTATCTTGTCAAATTACAGCACAGATTCAGATTTATACATACTTTGAGACTTTGCTTATGTGGCAAAACTGACATGTTGAGAGAAATTTGTGAATTGGAGAGGGGAAAATCATATACATCATAACCACCAGGGCACTCCAGCTGTCCCAAACACACCAGACACAGGCACAAGTGCTTATTATTTATGTGGGGAGGCACTTTTCCCTCGCTCCCCAAAGTAGCACAGTACCAGCACAAACCTCCACTGAGATGCTTCGTCTGTCTTCCACCCGACTCTGGCTCCCTGAATGAAGTCAGGCAGCTCCTTTTATGCCGCTCCTGGGAGTACTCCAGGTGGCTCATTAGCGGGATCTGGAATAACTCCCAGGTGTGACGAATGCCCCCTATTGGCCCCCATGGAGCCCAACAGGGCTGTCCCAAACTCCAGCTCTCATGAAGCCCTGTGGGGCTGCCCTCTAGTGCTCTGGGAGAGGCAGCATCCTGTGCACATCTGCTCCCCTGGTCATTCCTGTATATCGGCCTCCCAGCCAGACAAGAGCCACGGCTATCCATCACAACATATACACATATAACATGCATATTTAATATATTATATATATATATATATATATATATATATATATATATATATATATATATATACACACACACACACATGCTCACTGTACAGAGTTCAGATAAGGAAAAAGAATCATTCTTGTCATTCCTTGAATATAATAATTAATATGTTGGCAAAGACCAGTCAAGACAAATTTTAAACTAAGTGGCTGTCTCAATTAACTGCTAGTCTACAATATTGATTAAATTAATTATTCTGAATACCACAATCAGCACAAAATAAAATTTACAAGCCAGTGTTTCACAAATTCCAGGATGGCCATACACTTCCCTGGCTCTGCTGATTGCATTGCTATGAATTTGAAGTCCAAAGCAGTCTTCTCCAATTGTACTATTTGCTATGCTACAGTGGCACAATAGTCTCATGGAGACACGCACTAAGTTAGGCTGCTAAAAACAAATTAATAAAACTAATAAATTGAAGTGCTCATTTGGTTTCTAAAGTCCGCGTGTTCACATGTGCTTTAATAACCCAGTTATTCTCAGAAATCTGGTTTCTAAAATGTAATGTAAACCCTTTTTCTGGTTAGAGAAACCAAGTTATTAGTCACTAAGAAACAGGCTAACACGCATAGATTTCTCCATGAGCAACACGGTTATTTGGCCTGTAGCCTGCACATATCCGTTTCACTTTGTCCAACACATATGTGTTAGTTTCGAACATGCTTTCAGCAGCCACAGATAGAAGACGATGGAGGCGCCCACAAGATACATTTTCTGAGGCAAACGCTCTGGCATTTACCTTATTTCTTCTCCTGGCTGAAATAATCTCATCATATTTCAGAAATCACTAAATTGATGTTGATGACATGAGCGTACAGTGCTAAACTCAGTTCAATCTCGGGAGCAGTGTTTGGGTTAATGAATTAAAAGTAACTTGGGTTGCATAGTCTGATTACTTTTTTTTTTATTTATTAATTTTATTACAATCAATACATAGCAATCAAGTGTTTACAAAAAAAAAAATAATTATGCTAAGAACAGATCGATCCCCACCCGAGAGAGAGAGCAAGCCAAACGGTGTAAAATTTAAGGCTTGTAAAAATACCTAAATCAACAAATTCTCTGTGCTTTATAAACTCATTTCAAAATATTACTGATTAGATCCTGCCATGTTTTGAAAAAAGTCTGCACAGATCCTCTAACTGAGTATTTGATTTTTTCCAATTTTAAATAATATAACACATCAGTTTCCCACTGACTTAAAAGAGGAGAGTTTGGGTTCTTCCAGTTTATCAGAATAAGTCTGCGTGCCAACAGTTTAGTGAATGCAATCACAATTTGTTTGTCTTTCTCCACTTTAAGACCCTCTGGAAGAACCCCAAACACAGCTGTTAATGGGTTAGGAGGGATTGTGAGTCCAAGACTGTCTGAGAGGTAATTAAAAATTTTTGTCCAGAATGATGTTAATTTGGTGCAGGCCCAGAACATGTGACCTAGTAAGGCTGGGGCTTGGTTGCAACGTTCGCAGGTTGGATCATGCCCTGGAAACATTTTGGAGAGTTTTAGTCGAGACAGATGTGCTCGATATATAATTTTGAGTTGTATAATTGTATGCTTTGCGCATATGGAGCTTGAGTGAATTCTCTGCATTGCTACTTTCCACTCCTTTTCTGATATATTAATTGAGAGGTCATTTTCCCAGTGTCCTCTTGGATCTTTGAAAGGAAGGGATTGTAAAAGGATTTTATATATTGTAGAGATGGAGTCTAACTCCTTGAAATTGAGCAATAATTTTTCCAGCGTGGATGAGGGTGCAAGATGAGGAAAATCTGGAAGGTTCTGTTTAACAAAGTTCCTGATTTGAAGATAGTGAAAGAAATTTGTAGCTGGAATGTTAAATTTGGAATGTAATTGTTCATAGGATGCAAAGACGTTGTCTATATAAAGATCTCTAAGCAAGTTAATTCCAAATTTTTTCCAGATATTAAAAACTGCATATGTTTGTGAGGGTTGAAAGAGGTGGTTCTTTTGCAGGGGTGCCTGATTACTTTTTAAAGTAACACAATACTTATTTTATTGAAGTAAAAATACCTGTGTTATTATCCGAGCAGCAGTGGCAGTACTGGTATGCCGAGCATTTGCAGGGCTCAATCACACAGCCAAGCAGAAATGACTAAACCTATAAATAAAGTGTCAATTTAGTTTTAATCCAGCTATTGGCCAAAGATATGTTGATCAGGTGACACAGTGGCCAGTGTTGATACCTGCAAATGTAAAAATGGGATGGATAATTTTCACTTCATAAAGGACTAACATAAAACAGAGGAAATTTACACAGGCTTCATACTTGTTTTCATATTCATGGTGGCCGATGATGACATGCAAAGTTTAATGACATTGGAGCATACTTTAGTATATAAACTGATGTTTTTAAGAAACCAAGTTTGTGCCGTAACTGTTTTATTGAGCTTGTCTTGGTTTTGTATGTGCATGTATGAAGTATTCATTAGTATAACTCCAGTAACTTGAAGCAGTGAAAGCACATACACCACACAACTGAAACATCACTGGTGTGACTGTGATTAATCATGCATTATAAATACATTGATGAATGATATGATGACTGCACTTAGTTAGCACAACTGTCTTCCAAGCAGGTAATCTGGGTTGGATTCCTGCCCATTATCATATTTTTTTTGCTTAATGAATCATTTTTTCTCCCAATTTTTGACATGGCCCCAAAATGCCCAAGACTGAAATATTATAACATTTGATAAAAGATCATTTGTAATTACTTCTATTCACTAAAGATTCCCAACATTACTTTAAACTTTCAGATGTCTACAACTATATATAAAAAAGTAAGATATCTTCAGCATGTTGTTACTCATAAAGCTAGAGGTTAAACTCTTTTATTGATCTAAATATACTTCAGAGTACTCAGGATACTGAAGAAGAAGGCTATAAAGCCAGTCTATTCAGCAGGTGGAATGCAGATAGCAGCATACAGCATGACATTATCAAAGAGGTCAGCATCAAAAGTCATATAAGATATCCACAAAAAAACAATGTCAACAAAAAATATCTCAAAACATTTGCAGAATTTTATTGCTGAAACTGATGTCCATGTTATACTGTATTTCAATGAAACAAAGCTAAACAGCAAAGCTACTCAAGGGAGGGTTGGCAGAAAAAATAAATTTAACCCAAGAAGCTGGAAGATCTTGTATATTCTCAGGAGAGACAAATCTTTAATGTTATAGAGCATTTAGAATGCAGTGAGACTGAGTGAGATGAGGGTTGATTACCAAACACACCCTCCTCCTCCTCCTCCCTGATTCTCATCAAGTGTTCGCCCTGCTCCCACCAGCTGTCTCAAAAGGCTTTTGTTACTCCAGCTCAAGCACAGGTCTTCATGCAAATGGGTCATTTGCTTGCCCTGAATAAAACCGTTTTTGTTCGTCATAAAAATAAGCATTCGGAAAAGTGGGAATGGAGTTTTGATATGATCAATGGTTTAGAGTTACCGAGCAGCAAGCAAAATATTTTTTTCCATACCCTTAAATATTTAAAAGTTTTCGATAATTAGTTGTGATCAAATAAACACTTGAAATTGGTATTATATAGTTACATAATCATTTCTAATTCTTTTGAAGTAAAAATCATGTTGCTATCATGTGTTCTGGACATATTTAGGTTAACATTTTTGCTGAGGTTGTCTCAGTTTTTATTTTTTTTTTTTACTTCATATGCAGAAAATCTACAATTTTATTAGGTTATAGGGAATGTTTAGGCTATAAATTGGGAGAATGATAACTACAAACTGAGAATCACACCAAAACATTCTGTAGAAATCGTCAGCAAGGTGAACTGGAGCTATAAACAAGTCCTCCAGCATGTCGTTGATCCTAAACAGTACAGCACCTGACGTAGTTTTGTTAGCAAAAACTGGAAACGTTACAGAATTCTCAATTGCATATTGTGAAACTCAGAATCACTTTATTTGCTAGCATGTCAAACATACCAGAATTGACTCTGGTTGGGTGCCGAACACGGGATACAATGCAAAACCAACTCAAGACAACACAATTGCAACCCAACATTAATCTGACATTGTGCAAACCACAACACAAGTACAACAATTTATTGAACAAAGCATTCATAAACTTCAATAAATTAACTCAGTAATGAGAGAAATTATACAAAATAATAGATTTACAAATACAAAACTTGCACAGTACCATATACTGTGCAAACACAATTAAGAGTAACCCCCTTGTAAGTTTGTTTAGGATCTGAATACTTTGAGGAAAGAAGCTGAAGAGATGGTGTGTAGTGTGGGTAATGATAGACCTCACCTCACCTCCTCTGTGATGGAAATTTAATGTACAGATGGCTGTTGGAGTGGCTGGAGTCAGCAGCCATCTTTCCTGGTTTGTTTTTCACTCTAGTGATGGACAGATCTTTTAATGTTGGAAGACAACAGCCAATGATTTTCTCTGCTGAACAAATCACCCACTGCAACCGAGTCTTAAAAAGAAAGGAGGCAGAAGGAAGGCGGTCAACATACTCTCAATGATGTCTAAGTAAAAATGTAACTATATACACCTTGATATGCTAAGCTTCTTAAGCTGGTGAAGGGATAACAATCTTAGCCTGGCTTTCTTGATGATGGAGGTAATGTGCTTGTCCCATTTTAATGTGTTAGTGAAAGTAGTCCCCAGGAATTTGAATGACTAAACCAAAGACACAGTCTGGTCATTAATTTGCAAGGTGGAAGTGAATGGTCATTTCCACTGTCTTAATAGCATTTAACTCCAAGTTGTTACAAGAACACCATTCCACAAGATGGCCCACCTCTCTTTGATAGGAAGACGTGTCATTATTGGAAATAAGACCCACTACGGTTGTGTCACCTGCAATGTTTAAGATTTTTTCCAGATTTGTCTATGGATCTACAGTCATTTGTATAAAGTTAAAACAGGAGGGGTAAAAAACACAGCCTTTTGGGGACAGGGGGTTATGGGTGCTATGCTAATTGAAATTGGTTCCGACAGACGGAGACCCAGTCTCACATAATGCTTCCTTACCTCTCAAAAAACTTATAATCCACTAGCAGAAACCATAGGATACACCTAACTGGATTAGTTTACTCTGAAGCAACTTTGGAACAATGGTATTAAAGAGATAGCAGACATCCACAAACAAGACCCTCACATGGGTGTTAGGCAAGTCCAGGTGCTGAAGAATGTAGTGAAGGCATAAATTAACAGTATTCTTTTCCCTTTATGCGAACTGAAGTGGATCAAGGAGAGGGTCAGTGATGGACTTGAGATAGGAAAGGATGAGATGTTTGAATGCTTTCAAAACCACCACACACCAAAACTACAGGACATGGAGCATCCAAAGACAATATGTAGACAATGCAGAAGAAAATGCAAATATAATGGCTAAGATGTGCTTTTTAACTCGCACATTTAAGTCCTCAACATTACTATTCAAAGACTGCAGGATAAATACTGTGAAGTAATATTTCCGAAGTAAGCTTTTTGAGGGTCTGTAATAGCAGGTGGGAATTTGTGATCTTGCAGTTTGCTGCTCACTAACTCTGTAAAGACACAAATAAACCACTTGTTTAAAAATGGAGCTAAAAGTTTTTAGGAGATAAAAGCAAAGAACCTGGCTGAAAATTTGAGTTTAATTTTATCATTTTAAGCCCTGACATTAAAAGCTTAGAATATTCTGTTACACAAGCTAACATGATTAAGGCAAGACTTTAAAAAAACAAATGAACTACTCATACTGTATCTCTCCAAGCTCACAAAAATTCTCCCATGTAAAACAAGATTCAAATAAAGGCTGCTGAATGCAAAACTTCTTTTGTCAGGGTAAGCCAGAGAACACATTGGCATACAATAGCTTTACGTAAGGATTTGTCTAATTGGCAGGTGTTTTATAATTTTCACCCCCATGTCCCTGCTCAATATTAAAAGGTTTTTGAAAATGGATGATTGTATTATATTTTAATAATGTGATAAATGTATACTGCATGGTTCTTGGAGCATTTTTTTTAATAAAGTTTAACATGCACCTAGCCTGCTCTTATGCTATATTTTGGAGGGAAAGGACAAATGACAAAATTATATTATTATATACCATGATTGTGAAGAAACGAATTTGAAATGAAAGATGCAGAGCTCATCTTTTAATATTCTTTTCTCTGAAGGAACCATTACTTACCACAGATGTCTACAGAGATAAACTACAACTGATACGTCAGCCTACTGAGTACGTCCCATAGCAGTCTTAATTTTTCAAGCACTAGGAGTTAAACACTATTGTATATGTGCAGACACTCATTTTTAAAACTGTCTGAACCAAATAAAAACATTCAACGCAAAGTTTGCAACCTATACATTTTCTTGCAATTGCACAAAATGTTAACAGTTTTTAACAAGAACAAATTTCCTAATCTTTTCAGGAAGACATATTTATACTAATATGCTTTAATTTAACGAGAATCTAAAAATGTGTACATGTTAAAAGACAAACAGATGGGCTACAGTGGGTAACTCAGACTTCTGGGTGTTTAAAAATCTAAACTGCACGTTCACCAGATACTATTACATGTGCCCACACTCTTTGCCTGTGCATAGCTTAACTGCCAGTGTACTTGGATTACAGAGCTTGTGATCTGCTGGGCCACATAAACAGTGCAAGAGAGCTGCTGATGTTCAGACCTGAGGGGCAGGTTGACAGCTTCCTACCATGAATTGCCCTGTTCACACCACTTTCTTGTTAAATTATTTTTTGACCAAAATGTATTCATCTTGTTAAGCAGTTTTTCCACTTTGAAAATACTCAAACTACAAATATTAACTGTAAAACTACAGCCTTCCAATTAATTCCTTACAAAGAAGTGACTTCCAGCTCTGCTGAAACTTTCATTACTCGTATGTTGATTTTAACCATACAAGTCTGGACGAATCTGAGCATGTAAGCAGACGATGTGTGTCTACCGTTTAAAGGCTAGGATGTCTCAATTGTTCATTTCCTGTTTTTCTAACCAGCAACGTTTGTTGCTCTTTTCCCATCTCTCTCTTTGTACACTTCTCTATTTTAACAACCAGATCTCACTAAAAGGCGTTTTTTGGAATGGCAAAAAAAGCAGTTGGAGAAAAACTACAAAGGCTCCAAATGAAAAGGATTTTAAAAGCAAACAGAAAAATGCTTGCAGGCTTAGGCAACATTTTTTGATCAAACAAACAGGAAAGGACTAAAATAAATAAATAATTAAATAAATGAGAGGAAGTTCTGCATTGTCTCAGTGTTTTATATCAAAATCAAGGAGGTGGCACAAAGAGAAAAGTTTCCATTTGGACTGGCAAATTAACCAAGGCCCTTGGTACTGTGGTACAATCAAATAGCTCAGTTGTTCCTCACGTAGCGGAAGAGCACACTGCCTGAGTGACAATTCCTGCAGGCTTAGACTTTTTTTATCAACAAATTTCTAAGGAGGGAGAAGAAAACCTGAAGGCACACTGATATTTTATAGTTTTCTCTCTTTTGTATTTTTGTAATCCTGGGGGCTTACAGTCATTAATGCCTTCTTGGGTTCATGAGCCCTTCACAGGATATTACAACCACATGCACAATTAAATGAAGAAGCCATACCCAACAATAACTCTGCCTCGCACACAAACAAACCAACTTAAAAGTAAGCGTTGCAGCTTCAACTTGCAGCTGATGTATGCAGTTGCATATAAAACAGCAAAAAAAAAGATAACTGTGAAACGTGTCCCATCATCACAAGCATAAAAATCTAAGGCATTGCACAGTAGACCTAAAGGATATGTGATCAGTCACTGTACAGACTCTCTGCATGACACACAACAAAGCAAACATAATGTTGACAGTGACTGTGAAAATTGCTTAAACACCATATCATCATACATTTGAAGAAATAAAAAATAAGACGTTTGTTGTTATCATGCCAGTGTGACCATTCTTAGTCTTTATATAGTTTTAGTTATGAAAAAACAGAGACTGGGTGATCACTAAAATGATGATGACACTTGCAATGAAAGAATCTTCATCAATAATTTTGTTTTCTATTACATTTTGCACATTGTGTCAAAAACATTACACATACATACTGTACGACAGGCCTATATTGGTGGCCTTTACTGACTAGTAATTCCAGTTTTAAAGTTACATGTTAGTCTGCTGAAACCTTGCAGTAATGTTGTAAAGGTTGCGTGAAATGTATATCATGGTGCTTTCTTCTGCTAAGCATTTCATCTGTTCAGTGTGTCTGTCCATTACTGTAGAGTGAGAGGGACATTAACAAGGAACAATTTTACAATTATTTCACCTCATCAGTACTTAATGCTTCTCCGAGTAGTAACATATTTATCAACGGTCTGTGTTGTGCACTTGACCAGTTGGGAGTTTAACAATATACTGAAATTTAGTCAGTGACTTCTTATGTTTTGCCACCAGAGTGAAGAGAAGTTCTAAATTTGCAAATAATGTAAAGCATTCATCTGAACACAGGACAGGTGCCAGCTACATGGCTTACTGTGTCAAGTGATTTGCATGGCGGGCAAGAGACTATTTTACAAAGCCTGAGGGGCCAAAGAATAATGAACCAGTTTTTTCTGCTTTGTTTAGTACACTCTATGCAAAACATTTAATTTGAAGACTGGTCATTGAGGTAAGAATGTTTTCAACACAATTCTCCTCATTGGAATTTAAACTTTTTTTTTTTTTTTAATTTAACTCAAATTATCAGATGGTATTCATAGTTTAGTGCAGCTAAGGATGGGCCTAATTCGCTTGGATTCTAGAAAAGGGGTGTTTGTGTGAGATATATTTTTATTTGTTTTCTGTTGATAGTGATTTTAATCAAAAGCACAAATAAGAATGTGCTTCCTTTAAAAATCAGCAAGAGATCACAAAAAATGTTTATGGGCATTGGCATGAAAGGACTGGTAGTTTAATGGCCTTTTAGTCCTATCACAGTTTTCATTCATTCAATTTCAGTTTTATCAATTGACAAAAAAAATCAGTAACCTGTATGTGATAACTACTACTGGAGTTTAAAACAATACATTGTGTTATTATTTCCTTATATCGTGGTTTATATACTAACAGTGCGCTTTAACAGACAACCAAAGGAGACAATTTTTGAAATATAGCATTTAATGCCATCACGTCACCTTTAGAATGACACATTTGTTGTCGCTTATCTGGACTATAATTTTGAACTTGAATATAAACAGTGTTTTACAGAGTGAGTGTGTGTGTGTATACAAAATATACACTGACACAAACCCATTCAAAGGATACCCATAGAAAACGATCTGAATCTCTCTGTCTACAGTGAACTCGGAAAATATACAGACGCCTTCATTTTTCACCTTATGTTATATGTTGCAGCCTCGTGCCACAGTCATTGACATCAATTTTTTCATTAACTGAGCAACACTCAATACTGCAGAATGACTAAGCAAAAACAGGACTTTAGAATTTTGTGTTCATTTATTCAAAATGAAAAGCTGAAATACCCCACTGACACAGTACTCAATACTTTGCTGAAGCCTCTTTGGCAGTCATTTCTGCCTGGAGTCTTCTTTGGTCTAAGAAGCTTTACACACACACCATTCTTGTCTGTAGATCCTCTCAAGCCCCGAGTCAGGTTGAATGGAGACCATCAGTGGAAAGCTATTTTCAGGTCTCTCCGGGGATGTTTGATTGGGTTCCAGTCTAGGCTCAGGGTAGTCAACTCAAATATTCACAGAGTTGACCCCATGCTACTCCCGTGTTGTCTTTGTTTTACGTTAATGGTCAGTATCGTACTGGAAGGTGAAACTTCAACCAAGAGTACTCCACACCAGGTTTTTATTAAATTAAAATAAATTTCTAGTGAATGTAAATTGCTCCATTCAACCTTCCCTCAAACTTGTCAAGCTTTTCACTATTTGAGTGGTATCGCGCAGGTGATGAGCAGTGCTTCGTGAGGCTAAACAGTTCAATCTTGATTTCCTAGGACCAGAGAATCTTGTTTCTCACAGTTTGATTGTCCTGTAGGTGCCTTTTTGCTGCTGTGTGTTGTTTAAAGATCAGAGGCTTCTGTCTGACCACTGTGCTATACAGGCCAGATTAGTAGAGTGTTGCTGTGATGGTTTTCATTCTGGACGGTTTTCCCATCTCCAAACAGGTTCTCTGTTGCTCTGACAGAGTGACCATTGGAGCTTTGGTCACCTCTTTTACCATGGCCCGTTTTCCCCCGATTGATAAGTTTGGGCTTACAGCCACACCAGTGTGAATGTGCCTGATCTCATCTGATCTCGTAAGCTAAATACACTCTGGCTCGGCCAGTACTTTGATGGGAGACCACCTGGGAACCCCGAGTGCTGTAAGCGTTTAGCCTCTGCAGTGAGCTGGCACCCTGCCCGGGGTTTGTTTCCTGCCTTGTGCCCTGTGTTGGCTGGGATTGATCAATTGGTCCAGCAGACCCTTGTGACCCTGTAGTTAGGATATAGCGGGTTGGATAATGGGTGGATGGATAAGTTTGGCCTTGCAGGCAGTTCTAGGAAGTCGTGGGTGTTCCAAACGTCTTCAGTTAGAGAATTATGGGAGCCAATGTGCTCTTGGAAACCTTCAATCCCAGATCTGTGCCACAACACAATCCTCTCTCTAAGCTCTTCAGTCACTTCCATCAACCTCGTAGCTCGGTTTTCAATGTAAGTGGTGGGATGTTATATGGTTATATGCTTGGCAAAAGATTAGCGATTGTCCCTGTGCCTAACAACACTGGATCAAAAGGAAATAATTTTCTGTGCCCCAACAATGTTTTCAAATATTTGAAGAAAGTTAAAAATTGAGACAAAAAGTCTCTTTTAAATCAATCAGAATGTATTTAGCTATATTTGCAGAGTAATAAGCTAACACAAATCACAGTTAAATCAAAATGTGTTTATATGATTTAATGGTCTCTGCTTTATCATCATTCAAAACTATTAACAAAATATTATGTTGTGTTCTCTTCCTTGTTTTGTACATTTTGTACACAAGTTTGCCCTAAACTTCATAGTGAGATTTTTTTTCTCTTCATAAACATGCAATATTGTACCAGAGGAATTTAGAAATATCTACATCACACCAGGACTGTTTTAATAGTTAGATACTGAACTATACTAACTAGTAAATAACTTCCTCAAAGATAATTTGAAGAAAAGGATATCATAGACTTAACAAAAAGGGGCAGCAGACCCACCTACTCAAACTGTATGAGTCACAGTCTGCAGGTATCTGGGAATTCAAGTCTAGTTTAGAAAGGCCTAACAGTCATTGTCGGTATTTCATACATTACCTGAATGACTGAATGCTACTGCATTCCACAAATGTTGAAAGTCTTATTCCAGTTTCATCTTTTAGACGTAGGAGGGCAAGGTAAACATTAAATGCAAAACATGAATAAAGCAGAAAGCAGAGTTACTGTAAGCAACGATTACATGCACAACTTGCCATAAAAATGGCTCATTAAGGAATTAATGTATTGTTGATATTTTCCTTATGCTTCTATCATTTAGAAATAAACATCTGAGACAATGGTTTGCAAAATAACAAACCAGCCTTGAAGCAGAAAGTAATTTAATCTTATTTTTTTTTTTTTTTTACTGTGCCTTTTCAGCTTCCCTATTTGCTACTTAATTCTACAGTGTCTGAGACAAAACCAAGAATGCATCCAGTATTTTTTGGAGAAAGTATTAAAGTGAATCCAGAACCAGCTCAAGAAATAAGGTCAGTAAATAAAAAGATTAAAAAAATATATATATGCTGACTGTTGATATGGATTATACACTACAAAATTTGTGTTGCTCCATTCCACTAATAAATCTGAGTAGGAGATCATGCATGAAAGATAAATATCTACCAATGCTTATAAATTCATTGGTGCATTGTTAGTGTAAGAATAAAGCAGAGGTTGTACAGACATCTGTATAAAACGGAATATTGATTAAACTAGAGGTGGGGAAAATTATAATAAATTGTAATATTTTAAATTTCAAAGAGAAATTTGTGGTGTTGTATTCCCCATTTTTCTTATGACACATTTTCAAATGTATTTGAAAAGGCACTCTCAAAACAAATTGTATTGCTTCTACATTATCATTTCTTCATAACCATTAGGATTCCTTTTTCGTATTCCTTTGTCTATACTTCAGCAGTTTTCAGGTTAATTTTTGGCTCTCATTGTGCTACAAACAGGAAAGGGCTTGATATAAAAATGTAATGTGCAAGCATTGTCATCTACAAATCAATTATTCTAACATACTACTCCTCCTGACCAGCTGACAAAACTTCATAAAAGTATAACTCAAAACATAACTACTTAGAGCGATCAATATTATGGTCAATAATATAAAAATATCATGTGCAAGATCTTTTGATAATCATGATACTTAAATTTCCGAAGCATTTCAACAAAAAGAATGTTTTATGCAAGTAGTTTTTTCGTGGAAGAAAATGAAATGAAATAAAAAGTAAATGAAAATCTGCCTGTATTTAAAGCTTTGCTCCTCTGCTAAACACCAGGCAATGAAGCTTCTTGCATCTTTCTGCTGGTACTTTCAGCCACACTTCAGCTGAGACTTGTTCCAGCTCTTGAATGTTTGCAGGATTTCTTTTGCCAATAATGGATTTCAGCTCTTTCCAGAGGTGTTCATCAAGTTTTGGATGCACTGCTTGCCACTCCCAGCCAGGGTATTCCTTGTTAATTATTCTTTTATGCTTCTAGATGTGTGTTTTGGGCCACTGTCCTGCTGGAAAGCCCATGAACTTAGACCCACACCTAGTTTTCAGATAATGGGCAGCACTACAATGCTCTGATGTGCCCTGGTAATCCTGAGATTTCATGATTCCCCTAAAATGTTCAAGTCCCCCAGCAGCAGGAGCAGCAGAGCAGCCCAACACAATCATGGAACCACGGTCATATTCAAGTGTAGGTAGGGTCTGCCTTACTTTGTAAGCTTCACTCTCTAGCCTATAAACATATCCCAGATGTGCACTGACAAAGAGTATTTTCTCATAAGGATTTTGGCTTCTCTAGGTGGGTGTAAGTGATGATCAGCCGTGCCTCTTTTAGGGTTGCCTTTTAACAGATGACTGTGCAGCATATGGTGCACTTTGAAACCCCCACTCCAGGTTTCACCGGGTCAGCTTTAAGCATTGTGGGTGTTTATTCAACAATTTGCACTCGCCTACTATTTTCCACTTAACTCCACATCCGAGGAGTTTTCTGACAGTCACCATTTTCACTGCATGGTGAACTGCAGATGCAGCAATACCAAGATCTCTGGAGGTGATCTTGTGCCCCTTTGCCAATTTGTTTGGTAATAAGAGTTTTTTCTGATGGTTTTAGACAGCTCTCATCTTCAGCAAGGGAATGAAAATGACATTTTAAGCATTAAAAACATAATTAATTGGTAAATCCAAGTCACAATTTGCTGCAGGTCTAATTTCACTGCAATGCGAATCTGTTTCTTCCAATACAATTGATTTCAATTGTTCAGATAGGTGCCAATAATTACTGTCACGGCAACTTGGCAGTTTTACTATGCTGCTCTATATCAAACAAATGAGTGTATACAAACCAGTACATGTATAGCATTTGTGAACTGCTTATAACATCAGGTAATTAACTAATATGTAGTTTTACTATTTGTATCACAAACTACTTTGATGTTAAATGTAAACCAACAACAAAATGCCTTCAGTGGTCTGGAAATACACGCTGTGTGACAAATGTTTAAACTCAGCCTCTTTTCTTGTTACTTTAAGATGCAACTCTGAAGTGAAGTATGATTCAGAGAGACACTACCGAGACAACATCTTCTACGCTCCCATCCCTACTGTCACGTCCTACAGCGAAAGCATCATTGCGGTCCACAACTGCACATGGCGAAATTACAAGTCTGAGCTGCAGTTTCAGCCCCGTCAGAAGCCACTGAGGTTTCAGAGCACCACCATTATCTTTCCTAAGCATACCAAAAATGTATATCGGACAACCCTGAATTACAACTCTTCCAGTGGACGTCGCTGGTACATGTCAAGCGTGCAGATGGAATCGAGTGAGGACAGCAGCCCCTGCATAATCTACACAGAGGATTTCTAATTTGCTCCTGCTGGCCAGGACAGGCTTCAGAAAACGGCTGCACAGCTCAACTGATGTGGAATGTAAAGGATCTGGTCTTACAGCGGCCAGGTACTGGAACCATCACTCGTGCAGCATGCGTGACCTGGTCATGTTATGAAAGAAGATGCATTTGTAAACCGTTTTGTTTTTGGTTATTACAATATAAATTGTTTAGCGAGGATAATCATCGGAAGAAGTTCCTGGAACTCCCCTTTTTGAGCTGATAAAGCCTGGTGGGACCCAGACCTCCATTATAGGGCACCTATGCAACTTATTTTTCTCAGGCCCTCTTTTTATTAATTTTTCAATGTTGCTAGGATCAGCGCCTGGACAAAGGGATCTCAAATACTGTAGCATTCAAGTTAAGTAAGCAGCCACTTCCCAAAGCCAACCAGCCGCTAGGCAGCACTTGCAGGAGGAACACAAGTCCGCAAACAGTACGGAGTACAAAGACACATCTACCATGGGATCTTATAATATATATGGACAAGAGATTCATTTTAGAATTTGGAAAGCTGCTTAAGAATGAGAATTTTGTCTGTACATTGAGGTAACAAACTTTGTCTCGTGTGGTAATGTTTATATATAAATGCATATATACAGTGCAGACACTGGCATAAACACACGCTTTGATAAAACACATTCTGTACCAGTAACACCTTCTCAGTTTCAAATGATACATTATCTCCTGCTGATGGATAACGCTATTTCACTATGGTCACTACCATTAATTACCTTCACAAGGTTAATACCAACCACAAAGAACTGCGTGTTCATGCAGCTTGTGCACATCTCACTTTGCTGCAGTACACTCTGTGCCCATATTTAAGTGCCCAAGCACTGAGTTTGTCTCTGATGATTCTTTCCAGGTCCCCACTAGATACAAAGCTTTTGTGCCCGTTTAAACCCACTCCACTGAAATACCAAAGGTGGACCAAGCAGCTGTCTTAATGTCCAATAGGGCTTGCTTCTTTTTACACCTTCCTATTCAGTTACTCCCCATCCAATTTATGTGTGTGTTTATTTCTTTTATAGGTGCACAGTTCCAAGACCAAAGAAAACGTTATGCAATTTTTTGTTATTCCAAAATTAGAGGCTTTATAATGTTAATTACTTCCATGGGGTAAATACCTTTTTTCCTTTCAAATAAAATTATTTTGATCTTCACTAAGTAGCAAGAATATTGTGCACAGCAAATTTACGTTCTGTATTATGACTTAGGAAAGATCCAAATGCGTTTTCATTCCTAGACTAATACATTAGAACAAAAAAAAGTTATTTATGTAAATGCAGTACTGTACTTTCACTTTCCTAAATATTTATTAAAATTTAAACAGTAGTGTGTTCTAACAATTGTTTTGATTTATCATTGGTATTTTTAATAGGTTAGCCGGATTCAGTTTCAGTTGTGCTTGACAAATGATAATTCAGTCTGAGGATGAAAAAAAACTGAAAGGCTGCAACTTTGAAGGCAAGTGCCCGGCTAAAAGACATTTCTAACTGTAGCATAACACCAGCTTTATCAAGTAGGTCCCTAGTTGTTTAATGGCATACCATAACATACCATTTAAATCTTAACGAAAACTGCAGACTTTAAACAGAAAAAAATATGTGATATTTACATTTGAAATCAGCATTACTCTTGTGCATTTTATATACCGCAGCAGTAACCCCCTCCACTTGTTTAGCCGTTGTCATGTTAAAGGTGCAACATGGCTGGCAGTTCAAACATGTAGGACAGCTTTAAACAACACAGGAAGAAAGCCTAGTGTTCTCTTCTACCATGTCATGGCCCATCTTTAGTTTACTGGAACAGCTAGGCAAAAAGATTCACAGAGTATCATAATGGTGACACGGCAGACCATCCTGGATGAGGAGACGTCTTTATAGTTTGGATTTGGTATTTTTGAGGTGAATGTAGAAGGGTGAGACTTGAGTTAAGAAGATGAATAATGAGATGAGAAGATGACTTTTCCACATAGCTAAACAATATACGGTATAATTTATGGGAATGAAAGACATGTCAGGAATGAAAATCATTACTTTTTAGATTTATTTAAAGTTTTTATTGTCTTTTCACCCTCCAAATAATAAGCAACTTATGTATCTTAAGATAAAAAAAAAAGTTTATTATGCCATGATGCTACCATATGCCAATAAAGACCAAATGAGATTCATACTGTAGCAGTCAAATGAAAGCACACATTTTCTTGATACGGTAATTTGAGTTTAAATACTAAAGATCTAACTATTTCACAACCCTTAAATATTACTGTAAATGAAATTATCATGAAAATCAGAAATTTGGTAAAAAAAATTTACGTTCGTCCTTTTACTGCACATTACTATAGGACCATAAGGGTGTGTGACCAAGCATCTGCACAACGTGAGGAAAAAGAAGTGGTTGTCGTTTTCCAAAACAGGTATGAACAACTGTTGTGCTTTGGGACGGTTTTGTTCATTTTACTTGGTAAAATAATAATTAGTCAAAAACTTAAGAAATTACTCATGCTGATTTCAATAAATGTATCATTCTAACGATGCCTAAGGAATGTGCTTCCCATTATTAAACAAAATGGGTTGCACTAAGCGATGCCTAGGCATAAAGAATTTTCAAATGGATTTTGAGATTTACAAACTTTACAACTAATATATACACCTTATAAAAACTGCTGTAACAAAACACATATTGCATGCACATAAATTCTGAGGCACGTACAGTACGTGCAAATCTCACCAATATTATAAACATCTTGCCATCAAGTATATTTTTAAAATTTTGCCTGGTTGTGTCTCACACAGAACTTCCTTCCCAGTTCCTTAAACTGTTTGAGTGATGAATTATCACACTTTTAACCTTACACTTTTTCTTTCTTAGTGTGCAGATACTGTTGACGACTTTTAGGTGTAGGAACCTTTGATTTGGTTCTTAAGAAGTAACTTCAAGTGTAAGGTATTTCTGCATGCCTGGCTTTGTTTTACAAGCCTGGTACTCAGGCCTAGTGCAGGAAGCAGGAAATGCAGTGCAACATAAATCTACATTTTACAGCTTGTCACAACTGTTTATAAAGCGAGCTGAGAGCAAAGGAAAAACTCATAAAGAAGCAGCTGAACGCAGCTAATAAGGTTTACAGAGCTAGCTAAGGCCAGTTTGCCCCACTTTTGAGACTAAATCTAATCTTTAGATCAGTGTTTATTTTTGATAATTTGCAGAAGATTAATTCACCCTCAAAAAACTGGGAATAAAGTGCCCCATTGAAGCTCTGCTTATTGAGGCCCTACAACACCAGAGGATGAAGGGTTGACCTTTGCAAATTTGAAGAATTGATTAATACTTTTTATGAAACAATTAAGCAAAATACCTATACTTATAAAACATCTCTTCCTACAAAAACAGTGCTAGTTCAAAAATAACCCTTACTGCCAGTTCAGCTCAATAGCCGAAGCAGTACCACCATTCCAAGCCAGAGTCAGGAGTACGCTGAACTTTAAAAATAAGCCTGCTGAACAGCAGTATAGTCATTTCACAAGAGGAGGCGCCATGTGGGCTCCTTGCTACACCACAGATCTGCACTACATTAACACTGTGCCCACCAGTATATGCCAACAAGCACATGGATCTGTCTGCTTTTAGATTACGCACAATAATCTGGGCTTCAAACAAATTTGATATTTCCTGACTCTTACCACTCTTCCTGTAGCAATAGCTGTGAAAGTAAACTAAAACCAGTAAATAAGACAGTAAGTACCCAAAAGGCCCAATAGCCCCACTTTTATCAGTGTATTTAATATTGAGAAAAAAGTTTTCTGATGCGGCAGGAGACTTCTATCTCATAAACAAACCCATTTATTTCAGAGGAGAAGCCACCTAAATATTCGGTATACTTAAAGGGACCACATGTGATTCAGAATGCAGTGTTTTTTTGCTTGTACTTACGTCAGTCCTCCAAACAGAGCTGTGCACTGGACTGCTGAGGCTTGGTACCCTCGTGTTAATGTGCTACTCTACCCTAGTGAGTTTTGCCTGCATTATTTTCATTGTACACTACTGTACTATATGGCTAATCAGTTTCTGTGTATTCACTTGTTAACAGGTGTAATTGTTTGAAATCATATGACAGCCATTTTTAACTACTCAGCAGTAAATAAAACATCATTTTGTAAGTACAACTGATAAGTCCGTAAAATAATTAAGCGGCACTATTTAATAACAAAACTGGTATAATTATGTTCAGTAGATATAAAATGAGGTGCCAGCCCTAGAGAGGGTATAACAGTAGGGAGAATGCTGCATTTGAAATGACCCCAATGGAAATATGAAGATAACTTTATATTTGTGTGTTCAAGTAATGTAACATCATTGGACAGACAAACATTGTACATATGTAGTCATGGTTTTTATCCAATGCATCCTAAAACCTTTAAATGTATAGTGGGATTTTTTCCCCCCCATAATTGTACACATTGAGACCTAACTGGTTAAAGGACTCGCTCAGGATCAGGCAGAGAATTAGTGGTGAAGACTGGATGTGCCCAAAACATTTGATAAAAGAGCCGAGTCATTTTTGCTTCAGTGGAGGGATTTGTCTTTAGTCAACTCACCTTAATGAAGCACACAATTAAAACAACATCATCATCATCTGTGGAGAATATCTTATTTACTGTAAACAAAACAATCACAACAAACCAGGAAACCTGCTAACACAGTAGTACTCCGTAGTGATGCCCTGACCTCCCGTCCATTTTCACTGCAATGACTCTATAATGGTAAAGGATTAGTTGACTTGCTAACCCATTCCCTCTCATCGAGAGACCCTCACTAAGTTCCGCGACAGTTCACTTTGCACATTTTCACTTTTTCTGCGTGGTTTTGTTCATGTCGTTTGTTTTTCATCCACCTCCCATAGGTGTGTATATTACATTTACTGATCAACCCAGCACTGAAGGCCATGCTTTAAATGGGATTATGATGAGATATGTTCTTGCTCCATATTAACAAAAAAGTAACAAATAAAGCAGGATAGATAGAAAAAAAACAGACTGAACTAATTTTTGTATAACAGGTCAGTTGCATATGGCACATGCTTCTAGGAGCTGCTCTGATTATTACCAGGCTACATATATACAATGAACGGATGTGTTTGTAGGAAAATTATTAGAGGGTAATGCAATGTGTATGGAAAGCTCAGGGATAGAAAGGAAGTAGTGGAATGCTTTGCTGTGCCGAGAGACCCTTTATCTGCTGAAAACATGTCTAAAGCAGCCAGGTCCTGTGCAAGAAGCAGGGATCTTTGACTCCAAGATGGAAGAGTCACTAGTACACACTCTTCTACTTTAGGTGCGAAGACAATAAACTATTCAACCCAAAATAAAGGTCATCGGTAGCTAGCAGAAGCTGGTTTGCAATGGAAAAGCACAGGTCAGTAATATGACCAAGTCTTCCTATAATGGAAGAGCCATCTGTGGCTCAGGTCAGAGCACTGGTAATTCTGTGTTCTTTAATACAATTTGTAAAGACAAATAACTTGAGCATATAGAAGTATATTCTACAAATATACATTTTTTTTAAAATCATTGCATTTTGTCAATTTATGAAATCTTTCATTCATTATTTTCAGTGCAAACACGTTATAATCCAATGCAGCACTTGCCAGTTTACATTTCATCAAAATATTAGGAGTGACAAACTACAACTGCCATGGTGAGCTGATAGATATTATGGTAGTTTACAAGAAGGGGAAAACAATCCCACCTTGGTCATACCTAATGATATATACCTATACAGTTAGAAAGTTTCATCACCACACACTGAGCCTGTATTAGGCCTAAAGATGGTCTGCAAAACTGGACTAGTTGGCAAACCTTTCAGAAGCAGTTTCTGCCTATCTAAATCTATCTAAAATTGTTCCATCTTCAGTTGGTATCTTGCATGTTTGACATGAAAGGGCTGACGGGTGTTTACCATTCTTCTAAATGTTTATCCCCTTTTTGCAATCAGTGTCGATCTTCTCATGGACCACTCTGCACCCTCTTGAGGGGGAAGGTGAAGCGTAGTGTTTATTTTTCAACCTCCTTTCATTTGTCTATGTTCAGCCATGTTTCATTTGTGTCCTGCCATTCTGTTTGATTAATGAACTTATTTTCAGGGAATAGGACCTTGGACTACAAAATCTGTGCCTTTGGCCAACAAGCTGAAACTGAATAATTTGTCATAGATTTGAAAATGAATCACTGCTGAGGGATAAATCTCAAGTGTGTGCTATAGATGCCACTGGTGAGCTAGCTAACAGATTGTTGATTGCTTAAAATAAAAAATTCAATGCAGTGGTTCAACAGCAGGAAATTTACTTTACATTAACACTTTCTTACTAAGTGGGACCTCTGAGAAAAAGTTGATCTTTCTTATCTTCTGAGCTGCTGGACCATTACACGTTCTGTTAACACACCTCCATTTGCTGTTAAAGTCTGAATGAACAGAAATGGGTAATGCAAATGAAGAAGAAAATACTGCAAATGCACATTTGATAGCCTGGAAGAAACAAACATTTGAGTCCACTATGTGTGGTGTGCTGGTGCACTCATTACACTGCATCTAGCATTTAGCAAGATGTCCTCACTGCAACCCTGAGAGGGGGAACCAGTTTGAAATAAAGGATTGGAGCATATTTATAAAATACAGGAATATATATATATTTTTTCAGACCAATGGCTGTAAAAGCTTTAAGGTAATTGTCATAAATGTATATATTGTACAAAATGAACAACAGTGATTTGTTTTCTTTTTAAATTAATGGGCGATGCAGACGTACAGTTATGACAAAAATGCAATTCTTAATGACATAGGAATACCAGTTTTAAGGAATGACATGACAATGACATGGCCGTTGTTGCCCAACTGGTTGCTTTAAGGGTTGCTGTATAGTAGGTGGCTGGCTTGGTATTTGGCCTAACATTTTAGAGCCTGGGTGTCAGTCTTAGGAGGGTAGACGCCTAAATCTGGAAGCGCACGGGGCTGTGCAGACTGGGGAGGTCTCAGATAGTCCCCTCTAAATGGAGGTTTTACAGAAGACACTGCCCAAATATTCTGCCTTGGAAAATGTTGAAGGCTATGAAAGGTTCAGTTGGTGAGAGCAGAGTTGGACTAAGTGTGGAGGTGGAGGTCAATAAAGTTTTTAATGTTATTGTTTCCTAATTTCTTGATAATTGTGTTTGATTGTAAAATATTTTATTATTGTATATGTGGCAGTTAGGCACTTAACATTTTCCATTATATTTTTGTATTCCCCCACATTCCCTTCACCCATATCGAAGCTTTCAGAACAAATGATATAAAATGAATTATTTAAAAATAAAGTGTATCTTAATAAAATGCCTACAGACACTTTACTGGTCAACTTGTGATTATTTGTTTATTTATTTAAAAAATTTCCTAATAAGCAAAAAATATGCTCATGGGCCTTCGCCACTAGCCAGCAAAAAGTACTGTAGGAACAGGAATGTTGACCTCATCCAAACATTATTGTTTTTGTTGTAAACTTTGCAATTTTAAATGATAATGTACTGAAACTAATTGTGTACTCTGGAATAAACACTGGAAAACACAAGAGGATTTGCCGTAAAAGCTCTCAAGAATAATCAGTTTTGAGAAGAGAGAGGCATGCTTCTTCGTCTGTAACCACAGACCCTAAACAGCCAAGAGAAAACTGAAACTTGGGAACCATGAAGTGGAAGAATACTGAGGAAATCTAACTGAACAAACTGGGTTTAGTGCACAATGTGTTTGTTTCCTCTTTATCACCTAGCAGCTTATTAGTGGCAAAATAAATACATACAAAGTTTATGAAGTTCGTGACCGACTATCATTCACATCTGCGGCAGTGAAGTTTCAACGAGAAACATGTCAGAGAAAAAAATGCAGAAGGCGAGACTCTTACATTCATTTCATCGGAATGATGCAGTTCCTAAACAAGTCAAATGATCACCAAAGGAAGATATGAAACAACCAAATAATAGTAATAACGATAAAAGTGTGACTCCATTAAAAGTCCTACCATAATATCATGGTTTTACACTGACAGCTAGTATTAATTATACGATTCTTATGCACAGTGGTGGGAAAGGATTTATGTATTAATATTATGATGGCACTAACTAAAGCACACATATTTAAAACTATAAGACAACTTACCAAAATTGTAATAAAGCAAAACGTATATGTGGTCTAGACTGCAGGAAAAACATTCCTTTGCCCAGTGTGCATGAATTTTAATATCTGGAACAAGTGCGGCTTATGTTTTTTTCATTTTATTACACTAGCATTCTTGCCACAGTCATTCCTGTTCCATATTATAGTACAAAATATATGTTATTCTTTTGGATAATTTATATAGCTAGTGATACTGGGAAAGATGACCATGGTGGTTTCCCTTATTTTAAACAATCCCCTCGCTTGCTACAACTGAACTGTGTATATAGTTTTCCTTTTTGCTTTTCACAATAATTGCTTTATTAAAACGAAAAGTGTGCCCGACCAAGAGGCCTCAAAAAAAGAAGATGCTGAGAAAAATCTGTAGTTAATAAAGAAACTGCAAACTCATTCTGTTTCTGTCAGACTCCAGCAAGCTAAGAAATGACCACACATGCAAGCATAAAAGCAAAAACTTTCAACGCTTTGACCCAGCTAATAAAACTATAGCTCAAAATCAAGGACACGGCCCAGCCACATAATAAGTTTCTATCCAGTATGTCTTAAAGCTGTTAGTTCTTATAATCAGTTGGGCAGATTATGAAAAAGACTTGGTGATGTCGCTGCCTAGACTCGCGTACAGCGTGTGGACCACAGAATAACAATTCTTGCAAGGACACCAAACTTAACTTTCTCCAGACCATTTTCTTTCACGGGATTCCAGCACAAGCTTTTTACAGCATTAAATATGTTCCCTACTAGCATCAGGAAGTCTCACAGACGCCGGGCTGCTCAAGGAAATGGTCACTTTGTTAATGTCAGTACCTGTTATTCTGAAAACTTGAACAAACAAATGGAAGTCTTTGAAGTTGAACTTGAAACCTGGAATCAAGACACTGGCGCTCATTCCTTTACGAGCCCTGTCTCTGAAACCTCACTTTACTCTCGGTAAATCAGATTCCAAAGCCTGTGGGCACTGCATGTGTTATTTTAGTAGGAAGAATTCAATCCGTGTGAGTGTGTTTGTGTGTGTGTGCGCGCATTATTTTTCATCATTTCGGACCTTCTATATTTTCTTTCATGATTCCAAAGGAAATGAAAACATTTCTGATAAAGTCTTAAAAATTAATGAATAAAGAAAAATATTTTGGAAGAGCCTCTTCTTTGTTCTCTGCAAACAACTTAAATCAGCCCAGTTATGACTACTATTTATCATAACATTTCAAAAATCTTGCTGATACGTCATATAAATAATATTTCAGAAGAAATTCCCAGAGACATGAAAGCAAAAAGAACACAAATACGAAACCTTAACAATAAAACGTACAGGTCTACATCTTGACAGCTATCAATCCGTTGCCTGCCAGGATTTGGATTGTCCTTACATATGTAAAGCAGAGCAAGTGTCATTGTAATAGTTTTCTTTTAAAAGATACTTCATGTTGCTGAATCGGATTTAAGTGCTCTCATTCATTTCATTAATTGGGTATTAAAATTCACATCAATTTCATGTGACCAGCAATCAGAATACAAGAACAGGCTAGAATAGACATTTAAAAATGATGAAGACATGGTGAAAGGAACTTGAATTTCTTTGCTGTTGTAATAGAGATTCTATACAGAACATTGTTTTTTTTCTTTTTTGTCCTTTCAACTTGTATTAGCAGAAATAGAAAATGGCAATACTTTTGGCAAATAGAAAATGAATGTAACAAACATCACAGGCTGATTTGGTACTAACTAGTGCTTGGCAGAATGACCAAAATTCTATATCACGGTATTTTTCAAAATTAAACCAGTTTCACGGTATTCAACGGTATTTTTATTTTGCCATGCATGAGTGGATGTTAACCACATTTTCCACTGCAATTACTGCAGTAGACCGGCTGAGAATAACCTATTCCACTGTCATGAGAACTGTACAAAAATTTTTTTTAATGTGCACACAAGTATTAATACAGGTCTGCATGGCCCCATAAAGTGATACTAATAAAGATAAGTAATCACATTGCATGACAGCTGCAGTCAAAATATAGAACCATTTTATTGAACAAATTTTGCAAACAACTTAAAGTACAATTTTGACAACATATTTTTAACCTTCCAAAGAGGCATTTAGACTTAGTAAAATATTCAGAGGTGTTTGTCAAAAGATGTATCGCACTGAACATGTCTTAGAAAATGAATAAAGAGTAAATATTTTTGTAAACCAACTACACTTTCTGTTAATGTTAACAATCTCTGTCCACCGATACATTAGCCATCTGTATTGTAATGGTGTTGGTTATCTCGATCCACCGCTTGCTCTTTTTGTCATAAACAGTAACTCTAGCAAACGCTTCTACAAGTGACATCTGACTCGAGTGTCCTGTAGCTTTTCCAGTTTTACCGGAGGATGTGGAGGGGGGCCAGTCTTAGTTCCATACATTCATGGTACTCCAAATCATGTTTACAGCTAAGGTGGTGCAGCACTTTGCTTGTATTGCCGCCTCTGGCGACAACTTTAGCTCCACAGCATTTGCAGTAAATAGTTGTTTGGTCTACATCCGACCTTTTAAAACCAAAATCTCCAGACAACCAACACGGCTCCTTTTTTCAGCAAAAGTTCAACTTTATCGTCTGCTACAGCTTCAGTTTCAGAATGTTCTCTGGCCATTTTCACCACTCAACACCTCCACTAACACATGTACTCCGTTGCATGTGTGTTTAGCAGTGTAGCAGTGAAAAAGGTCCCCCTTAAACAATTTCCCGCTGTGCCACGTTCTGAACATTGTTTAGGCTATTTAAACCAATATTGCGGTATAAGAAAAATTCATATCATAACAAAAATAAAAAACGGTTTTCAGTATGAACTGGTATACCTCCCAGCACTAGTCCTAACCCTGCCTACATGGAAAGTCCAGTCTGTTTAATAAAGATAAGTGCACAGCTCTGGTTTAGTTTTAGATTATCAGCCAAAATTAATGTGAAGTCGTCTACATAAAACCAAGAGAAGAAAACCACGACAAAGTCAATACAAGAGAAACCATCTGTTACATTTTGGTATGCGTCTAAATTGATTTCCATGTGACTTGTGTTGTTAACGGGGGCTTATTATTTAAAAGGAGGGTCTTAAGCTTGGTCACTGCTCATTCCTGAAGTCAACTCCTGAGATTCAGCTTTTTTTTTTTAAGCAAAAATTCACTTTGTTCTCCTGTCTTCAAATAAACCTGGCAAATTTTGCAGTGACACAACTGTGTATTAAACATTTCTGCTGGTTACTTGAGGTCTATTTTGAGATCCAGACAAATTGAACATGAAATGGTTCCAACTGTTATACCCTGGTGCTAATCTTGTACTAGAGGCTCAGCTCAAAATACTAATCATCACTGGAAAAAGACATTTGTGTCTCAGGCGATTAGATGTAATGACTTCTTAGAATCCCACTACAGAGTGAAGATATCGCAGTGTTACTCTTTAGGCAGCAAACGTTAAACGGTATGTACAGTGTGCATCTCAGGTACTGCTGGACACAGCTAGAACTGGAAACACTTCATCTGCATTTCAACAATATTGACAATAGACAAAAGACCAAAGACAACTGGCCATGGAACAAAGGAAAACGCATTATATGTAGCAGTTTAAATAAAAGATAGAAAAACAAAAAATGGAAGGAAACAATTCCTCGTTAAGAAAACATGAATTGAAAAAACAATCCACTGTAGGTAATTTATTAACTGTCTGCTTCCTCAAGTGCCGCTGTGTGTAACTAACCACGTACGCAGTACACATTACTCTGCTTCTTGTGGAATACGGTAGAAAAGAAATTTCTGATGACTTAAACGATCAATAATTTCACACAAACAACAAGAACGTATCTGGAGATCTGACAGCTCTACAAGCCAACAGTCTTGACATCTTAACGTCAGACACCAAACATGTACATTTCTAGAGCACCCATGTGAAAAGACAACAAAGTCGAAGTTAATTATCTTAATCACTAAAAGGATGGACTAACAAAGACACGTTCTGAGTGTGACTCATCACTGCACCCCGAAGTGGTGCGGCCTTAACTGCTTTTATAAGCGGGTTAGAAGACATGCGGACAAGCTGGCTGAAGGGATGGCAGCACTACAGCATTTCCCGATAGTTTTATGCTGTGCACAGCTTGACCCTTCCTGTGTAAAAGTCTCACTCTTTCTGTTTTGCTTTAGATCTGTTTCTCTTTTTATAGGGGGACTGGTTGGTTTGGGTTTCAGTGCTCATTTTCTCAAGGGCTTGGCTTTGCTGAAATCTCTAAGCCATGATGCATATTGTTTTTTTGCTGTATGATTTTTTTTAAGTCTCTTTTTGGGAAGATTGAAAGATTTTTTAGAAGAAACCATGTCACAGATTAATTATTTGCCACTGCATTTTGTTACAATAAGAAGTATTTGTCTCTGTAATGAAGCCAGTTATAATCCCAGTTGGCTATTTTTAAGACAAAGGCAAAGATGAGAACATGATGCATCAATGACTCATGGAGTTCTTGAACATCCAAATTATGCAGACATCCCATGAAACCCAGTCATTGGTAGGATTGCTTATTAGTAGAGTAGCAGGACCTAAATATTACACTCTATTATACACATAGTATGCAAACTGAAATATTTATATGGTAAAAAAAAGGTATCTTTTATGAGTTAGAAGGGTAGTGTGCCAATTCAGTCCTGGGTTAGGAGTGGCAATAGGTTTTTGTCCAGTAATACTGACCAATTAACGGTGCAGGTTAGAAGAAACAAACCTCTTATTCATAAGAACATCCACTAATCACAGGTAACAGTTACAAAGTAAACTAATGATATAGTCAGGAAAAAAAAGAGAAAATGGGAAGACATTACTCACATCTAGTGACTGCCACACAGCCAGCTTGAGTGTCAAGCAGCGAGTCTTTATCTTAAATACTTAGACTGACGGAGAGTTTGAGGGCCTTATAACTATAGCTACATTAGTATTATATTTACCCAGTGGTTTTAGAAAGACCTATGACTTGTGAGCATAATGTATTTTCCAGACAATAGGTATTAATGACTTCAATAATAAAGAAAAAAGCAGAATTCTAAACATTGTTAGAATGTTGTCACAAGGTAATATCTTTAAAGTACAAAACAGTTTATCATGAGGCACTTTCAGTTTGCAGTCTGTTGTCACCATTACTATCTGTAGCACACATTCCACTTTCACAGTATTTAAAATGGTACTTGTGGCTTGGCATGCCATAATCCTCAAAAAAGAAAAAAAAAAGGCTTCCAATTAAATAACATAAATTTCCTGCATTCCTTCCTTCTTTGGTTTGGCTTCAAATTCTCACACATTCAGCTGTCCCTCTTGCTGCAATAAGGAAAATATACTGTGAGGTAACTGGAGTGCTGCCTCGTATTGTACAGGATCACAGAGGTACGGCTTCATAGAAGGTAGTGTATTCTAACAGCTATGGCATTTCATTTTAATTCCTGGGAAATCATAAATAAGACTCCTTAACCATTAAAGCATAATAGCATGACATTCGCAAACACGTCTAATCAAAATCAGGGTTGATGGGGGAACTGGAGCCTATCCTAGCAGCACTGTGTGCAAGGAAGCAAACAGCCGTGGACAGCACACCAGTTCATCACAGGGCCCACTGAGATACACACAAAACTGAGCAGCTGCTACTTGACCTAATCGGGAGTGTGGGAACAACACCAGGGAATCTGGAGAAACAGATACTTGGAGAACATGCAAACTCCACACTTGAGTACAAAAAAAAGATGTACTGTACAAGGTACATTTAAAATACCTTGGAGTGTATGAAATAGGCTCTGTACTGGGGCCACATTTTTCTGCCACAGAATGCATTTAATGACTTTTTTTAGAGCAGTTCTTGGTGTAGAGAGAATAAAGACAGAGAGGGTTACAGAGGTAAACAGACAAATATTTCAGTCGCTGCACAATTACACGTTTTTCCTTATTTCTCTGTTAGTGTGTAATGACAGTAAAAGCTACTCTATCCGGTCCTACCCTGTAAGGGTAATCTCTCTAGTGGATGCCTTATTGTCACTCATACTTATTGCACCCGGACACAGATTTTCACACCTGTTAAAAACACGGCACTCGAGTATAATGCTAAAAATATGAATCCTGTAAAGCCTGCCTGTCAAACTGAGCCGCTTAGCCACGGCCGAGATGACAGCTCAGGAAAAAGAGAAAAAAGAAAAAAACACTTTGTACTGTTGCCAAACTGCAGGAGTTTCCTGTTGCATTGCTTTCTTTAAAAAAAAAAATACAAAGAAGTTACAGTTGCCAAACTCACGGCTCTGACGAGTTTTCCAACTCCCTTAGTAATCACAGAAAGGGGCACAGTGCACCCCAGAAGTTTCAGTGGTAGTATCATTCATCCCAGACCAATAAAGAGAGAAAGAAAATGCCAGACATTAGAAGAAAAGCGTTTCATCTATTCCGTCTTACATCATTGAGCACTGTATATGTTCAAAAAATACCAGGTTACCTCTCAAAAAAGCAGTGAGTCACAGTTGACGAGTGAGCTTTATGCACACGAGGTGTTTGTGTGATGGCCTGATTACCGTTTTGAAAATGACTGGAACTTTTTTTAGGACATGAGACAGAGGAAATCACAAGTCTACGTCCATAAGTTCTGTCTGGTCCAATTGTGAGACAGCTACCCAATGTGAAAACGTTGCTGTTTTTAGTGCTAATGTTCTTACTCTGCCTGCAGCTGCCTGGCACCTCTCAAATTGGGCCTTAATAAAATATATGCAGTTCATCTTGACTTGGAGCTGCTCACAGTGGGCAGAATGATCACAACCAGCTAAACTGCATAGCTGGAAAATACACATTTACTCCTGCCCTGTGCTTAGCAGAGAAGAGACATGATTCTACTTCCAGCTGTGACACACATCAGCACCTCATCATTTTCACATACATCATCATTTATTTCTACTGGACTAACACACCATGTAAAATTATAGGATGAATGCTGCAGCTACCACAGTCTTTGATTAATACTAAAAATTGTCTGTCTGAAATATAGTCACATTTTTACATTTTATGAACACATTTATTTATTTAACCAAATTTAAAAGTGCAATCGGAACATTACAGTTGTTTATATATTTATTCTGCAAATGGGATCCTAGCAGGGAGCTTCGCCTGAAGCCAAAGAACCCTCATTTTAATCAACAAGGCTTTGACTAATTAAATGGCCTGCTCAGGAACACATAATCTGCCTGGTTAGTTCATTTGGAATATGCATGTAATGTCTCTTTGGAGAATCCTTGGGTACTTTTGTGTTGAATGAGCAGTTGCTCACAGACTCCTAAATGAGGCACATGACCTGCATTGTGAGGGAGCATCAGTTACGGCACTACGGCCATGTGGCGCGTTTCCCCGAGGGTGATCCGGCTCACAGAAGACCCAAAAGGCTGGACCAGGCCAAGGGGACACCCACATAACAACCTGGCTGTGGCAGATAGAGAAGTTATTTCCAGAGGGTATTACTGGACCGCGTGTCTGCCTGGGGAGTTGCCAACCGGGATGCCTAATGCGCTTTGCCAGTGCATGACCTGACCTGATGTAATCACTGGTACTGGCGCAACTTACCCAGTTTTTCTGAACTTTTTTGTGATGATGCCAGATGACTTCAAGTTGAAAAAAAATATAATTTCAGATTAACTGAGTCATGTAGGAATTAGAGAAAGCTGAAATGAACTTTTACTGAATTTAGAATGTTTAATCACATGGTGTTGCTGACACAATGAATTTGTACAACGGATCTAAAACTGTTAAGCTGCTATTTCTGTTTGTCCTCTGCATTTGATTTCTCATTTCAGTGTGTAACAATAGTTGGACAGCATCGATATACTCTACTTGCCCTGATGCCACTTTTCCATCGTTGAAATATCCTGGTGATTGCACCAAGATTAGCAGGGCAGAGGTCCAAGTGTGAAAGCAGAAACTAAATCATCAGCAACATTTTACACTTGTGGTTTTCTGTGTTTAAAGCTTGTTGTCAGAAAGCTGGATGTAGCTTGGTGCTCTGTGGTTCTTATGAACATTCTCAACAACATCTCTGAATATCTTCCATGTGATTTCCTTCAGGCCTACTAGCAGATCTCCAAAAAGCTTGTCACTGATAATGAGTCTGATTTGTGGACCTTCCTTAATCTTGGCATCAGTTATCTGTTGGAAAATCTGACTCAAAATTCAAAATCATTAACTTCCCTTGAGCATCCTCTTCACAAAATGTTTCATCAGTACAGGTTTCACTTGTAGAGAAGGCAGAAATACGTTTGTTGGATCAACAGGTGGTTTATGTGCCATACTTATCTGCCCTGGAACTTAATGTTTACTGAGCAGCCAGTTCTTATTGATGGAAGGAGAAACTTTAGCATGGCTACCCGATTACGGAATGAAACAAAAGGACATCTCATACACAAGCTGAAATGCTGCTACTTTTAGATAACTACAGATGTTCTGGTTGTTTTTGTACTGTACAGGCATAGTTAGAAAAAGAAAAAAGGTACAGTAAAACGGTACATGACAGGAAAATTTAAGGGTGATTGTTGTGATCTGCAGGATCCATAAAATACACTCAAGAGTGTTCAGGAAGTACAACCTTTGTTGCTCATGGTTATTTGTGAATGCATTGACATGGAGACTACCAAAGCAAATGTGCTGAATAAAATAAATTAAGTGATGTGCTCAGTGATCGCTGCTGACCCACAAGTAACTGTGCTGGTTAAAATCACAATGGCATAAGCACTAGGCCATTGTGAATGTAAAGACGTTTGTGTCATATCTGTCATGCTTCTTCAGAGGGTTTGGACTTACAGTGATTATCATAGTCAAATTGAAACCCAGAATTAGAGATAGCCAACTAGAAAATATGAACACGTACAAAAACAGGTAAGGGTCCGTAATCCAAGGAAAGACAATCGCCTACAATAACAAGGGCTAAAGCCAATTACAACTGGGAAACAATGATACAAATTAAACACAGAGGAAGTACGAGAACCTAAGACATAGAAATGCAGATTGACCAATCGGCAACACTTGGAGGCCTCTGTGCTTAGCCTCTTAATTAGCTATGGTCATCTGATACAAAGTGGACCAACCGACACACGACACAAAACCAAGGCCCAGAATCCAAAAGACACTGAATCACAGAAGGTGACTAACACAAAGGTTCCTCTTAAAAAAGCATCTTCATATCTCTTCGTATATTCAAAATTGCAGTGGAAATGCAAAACAAACTGTGCTGCCACATTTGATATCCACTTGGGAAGTGCAGGAAGAAGAAAACAGGAAGTAAACTCAAGCAGCAGTTCAGCAAAATCGTGGGACCAGGCTCAGCGTGGACTGCTTTAAAAAAACAGCTGCTTCCTGTGTTAACATAATTATCCATGTCAAACCAGAACAACAACTGGTTTGGTGGAACCCTGTGTCAGGACAGATTACCCACAGGCCTTTTCCTTGAAATAACTCGAGGCCACAAAGCACAAAAACAAACAACTTCCACTGCGGCAGAAATGGACTTCCTTTATAGTATCGGAGTACTGCAGGCCGGTCGCTTGCTTGTTCACATGCTGGTCTTCTTATTGACTTCATAAAATGAGTCCACAATCTGCTGGGTCCTTCCCATTTGGGTTCCCCTTATTCTAGGGGGCTTCATAAATATGTCAGACAGAGTTTATATAAAAGAACCACCACAGATGTTAACACTGTGCCTTTACTTTTCACAAGTCCTCATCATCTGGCAAAACTGCAAGATGTTTAGATATTCACACAACTGAGAAGACTCAAAAGACCACCGGCAGGTCCTGGAGAAGAATACTGCATATATGAGCATTAGTGAACAATACCTTTACCTTTAGCAAAAGTAATGGAGTTTAAACGGCACTCCACTTTAACGTTAAACATTAAATCAAGCCTCCCATTTTTTTCCCCACATACATAAAACAACAAACTTTTTTTCCCATGTCACACTGACTGTATCAAGATGGAAGTGCAGATGCTAAACTACTAATACTGCATGTTATCTACTCACAACAGGACTTTTGAAAATGCTGCACTTCTTGCCCTGCCTTAAACCAGATAATCTGTAAAATAAATGACCAGATCAAACTTTAATCTGGAGATAAATGTTCCAAACACTCGAGGCAGTACAGCAAAGTCACTGTTCTCTCCTGGCATTAGTCTGGGGATTATTCTGGAGAATCACAGGAGAAAGGCTGCAAAGCTCAAGACAAAGTCTCTTCTTTTGCCTCCAGGGCACAGTCACTGATCAGGGTGTCCGGTGTGACTGGAGTCGGTGAGATATTTCTTTACATGTATTATTTCCTCATCCGTCACAACACATTATTCGCAAATGATAAAATCTCCATTTATGCCTTTTCTCTTTCATTTTCATAGAGAATGTTTTTGTGAGCAAATGGAGTCAAAGGCCTGAACAGACATTAGAACAAGCAAATTAACAAAGGTATACTCTTTCAACTCCAATGGATGACAGCACTCTTGTGTTCCAGGTGCGTGGGTTGTGCTTATGCTGAAACACCAATGGCAGGAGCCTCTGAATGCAAGGAGCCAGAAGGAGAAACAACAGCTTTCTGAAATTATTATGGATTTGCATCGGCCTCTCTTGCTGGGGTCCTATGCAGGTACCATGTTGATTATTATTTTGACACCATGGAAAAGACTATATCTGTCTCATGTGATGCCAAGTATCTAAACCTGGCTCATCTGAAGAGCAATAAACACCCTTCAGACAGAGGAATCATTATATTGACTTGGGGCCATCTTATCAACATTGAAGATTTACCAATTTATTATGTGAAAAATCTAACTACTATAGCTTTCAAATTCCATCACAGACAGACACTCCTGAAGGTAACCAATAAATAGGTGCTGCCTATACAACAACATAGGGTCCCGGCTTCACAGGACACATTGCTATGTGCAATAAAAAGGGTCCGGTTTATATGTAAATATACACAAGTTACAGCAGCCTCCAGATTTTTTTTAGCCTGCACAACTCCACACCCCAAAATCACAGCACCATGTAGCAGTAGAAACAAAAATTTCATTCTAGTCTATCCACATGTCATAGCCCTACACACAGGTGCAAACAGAGCAAAACTGAGATGATCTACTTTTAACAATCCACAGTTAAAAAGATGTCACTTACTCCCATTTGGGATTTAATGTTATACATTTAGTGAAAAAGATTACAATATGCAAGCTTTCAAGGAAACTCAGGCCCATTCTTTAGGCAAGAACATGTTGGTGATCCTAGTAACATTATTACAAATTATGTGATAAAACAATTATGAAGTTTTTCTTAAACTGCCTTATAAGGTTATTTATCATTAACACATTCTTAATTAGTTATCCACATCAGAGGTTACAAAAATTAAATCACAAATCTCAAAAAATAACAGACTTTATTAGATGTTCCTTAATCATATCCAGTGATTTTAAACCAGAATCACACTTTTCATTAAACAGTTCAATCCTAGGGTGTTCTACTGTGTTAGCCATCATGGATGTTGTGAGAAGTCAAGCAAAATGACTCCTTTTATTGGCTAACTAGAAAGATTACAATATGCAGGCTGTTGAGGCAACTCAGGCCCTTTCTTCAGGTGAGATGTGATACAGAAACTGGAGTTCCCTATGTTTAAATACACACTAGGACCAGTACAGCATTGGAAAACCTGGAAGTGAGTCATCTTAGAAGGGGCCCGAGTTACCTCGACAGTCCTACATAGTGTAATCTTTTTAGTTAGCCAATAAAAGGGGTCACTTTGCTTGACTTCTCACCACATTCATAATGGCTAACAAAGTAAAACACCCTAGTACTACAGTGTTGTACATGTAAATGCCTTCATAATTACAGGTAAGTCATAAAACAAAAGCATTTTTAAAGTAGCCTTACAAGTTGACACAAAAATATTCTTCATAAGCATTTTATCAGTGACACAACAAGAATTTGACAGACCTTAGGAATAAATAAATTAGCTGCCCTGTGAAGTTAAATTAAATCAAAATTAATAATGCTCACCCTCAATGGGCCAAGTGAACAAAATAAGGTACATAAAAGGACAAACAGTCATAATTAACCATACCGTCCACTGAACCCAGATTATGGATGTATAAGGCCATCTTACTAACAACGAGTGGAGCAAATAAAACTGTGCTGACTGAGAACCAAATCTGGAAGGGGTGCCAAGCCACTGAAGACCACACCCACAACTACTACTGTGCTAAATATCCTCCTTTTAAAAACATTTCAGAAGGATTTTGTATACTGACATGTTAAAAGTGTCGGCCTACTCAAACCAAACAGCCCTGCAAGCCTCTTACCACACATCATCACCTCCTCTCCTGCGTCAGTGTTTCTCAACCCGTGACTTGCTGGATGCAGTAGATGGGACGTCTGCTTAGGTTTTAAAAAAGATGCTTTAAAGTGTTAAGGGGCTACTGACTGCAGAATTCAGTTCACTTCAATAAGAACATGGACAAGTTCCTCAAATGCTCCTGCAGCATCACCCTACTCTGAACTCTTCCAATTTTGTATCAACTTCACAAGATTAACTTTAAACACCTGAAGCAAACAGGAATGTTAAAAGTACTTATGTTGATTTTCAAAGATATACATCTACTTTTACTATAAAGTGTGGTGAATCAACGGCAAATGTGCTTTACAGTATATGCCTTCAGCTACGAAAACATTTGGAAACAAAGAAAACTACTTACAGCAGTAAACAGTTTGACTCTTTAAAATAAATGAAAATCTTGAGGCATCACAGAAACATCTGTAGCATGTTTGTACAAGACATCAGGCACTCCCCTCACTGCACATCATACTGCCATACTGTACAACACTAGCTGTGTACACTGAAAGTCTAGTCAAGTCAGCCGCCTGCAAACTAAGACATTATTCCTCTCTGAGCTCCTAGAATACTACAAAGCAGTAAGATCGCACATTTCAGACCCAGAGGTTCCCGAGACATCAGCCGTAAATGCCAACACCTACGTACAACAATTATAAAAAAGCGGACCGATCGTCTTCCCGCAACTTGCATCATGTATGTCATGTTATTGCCGTTTCTGGTTCAGCATCTTATCTTAATACCCTTCAAAAACAGTTTTAATTATGTCTAGTGATAAATTGTTTAATTTAAGGGGGATTTTTTTTGGAATCTGCTTCGTTTAGTTGTGGGACTAGGCTTAATGATTGTTAACATTTCTGCACAAGAAGTTTTTGAGATACATTATTTACACACGTATGCATACTCGGAGGCACGCGCACACAATCACGGCCTCAAAGAAATATGAAAGCGAAGATAGCTGACAGCTTGTATGGCCTCCCAGAGCATACACAGCTAATGAAGAAGAAAAAGAAATGAACGCGCACACACGCAAACCTACTTAGAATCTGTCAATGTTAATGTTCACGGAGGCATTAAGCCACAACTTTACCATTCAATGCCGCGCGTTTACTTCACTCAACTCAATGTGAGTTAGTTTCAAATTAAAATATTTAAGTTCTTCATTTAAATCAATTTACTATTAATTTTACTCTCTATTTGCCTGTGCACAAAATATGTATAAGGGAATGTACTTGACTCTGTATTATTGTGCCGTTCAATTGGCAGTATTGTCAGATCTTCCATTTTGTAATTTACTGCGGCATCTCTAAAGTGAAATTTACATGGAAGTACAGGATGGACCATTCCATATTGATTTTTTTTTCCCACCCTGGGCTTCAGGGCTCCAGTAACGAATAAACTAAGGCGGCTTTTTGATAGGACAGCATGCTACTTTCATTTTGACGGAACACACAGTGGGCGGAGGTTTATTCTGCGCACGCGTGCGAGCACAAGCTCCTCCGGGTTCGTTTCTCATTAGCGCTAACAGGCGGCACAATCCCTTCAGATTGCCTGCAAACCAGCAATAGAAAATCCACTTTTGGAGAATAAACGCCCGTTTCCCTCGCCATACGAAAATGTCATTTTCTCACTCAATACTTAAACCAAATATCTAGGCGACACTTACTTGCTGCCATGTGATGAGGCTCTTCACTCGCCGGGTTGGTATGCTTCCGTCGTAGTGCCGCGCCGCACCGTACCAATTCGTAGAAGCAGAATGCAGGGTCATTGTACACCGTAACAACAGAATAAGGAGTCGCTTTAGTAGTACAAGTCCTGAAAATAAGTTTAGTTGAGGAAAACTCCTAGGTAAGTGGCTGGTCTCTGGAAACCATTTGTTTTGTTGAAGACTTCTAAAACCTCTCAACTCAAGTCAATCTAAATACCAGCAGCATAAAATAAACTCGGGATATACGGATAAATGGTAACTTTTGTGTCTCTTCTTTCCAACTTTATTTAACAATATTCTTATTTATTTTTGTGTCTCTTCATTCCAACTTTATTTAACATTATTCTTATTTATTTTTTTAACTTAAAATATATCAGTCGCTGAAATGTCGTGCCGCCCTGCAAACGCCCGAATGTTTGTGACGCCCGCCAACCCAGCGAGGCAACTTCCATTCTGATTGGACGCTACTCGTGCCCTGATTGGCTAAGGCTGCGGAAGTCCAAATGATTGGTTGAAAGGCGACAAGTAATATTCCAGGCTTAACTTCAAAACAGGAAGAAGCGGCGCCGTCGCCGATCCGGTTAGAGTTCTGGTGTCTTCGGCGAAAATATGCAATGCTAACCTGGTTTAATTCTTACAGTGATAATGGGCATTACTTTTATTGTTTTTTTTTAGCCATTATGAAAAAGAAACAGCAAGCAGACAAGTACTTATGATTAGTAAGAAGTTGAACTTGAGAGAAGTTGAGTTCAGAAAAAGTAATAAAGATTCAGTATTTTCAAAATGTGTCAAATATCAAACGACTCCAAATTGGAGAATGAAAAAAGTACAATGAGGTGTGATAAAAGAAAAACGAAGCACGGAAGGGCACACTTAAAGTGTGCTTGGAAAGGTTCCTAGAGTAGGATTGTGATTGGACATCAAGGGGTCGAAGGCAGTAGTGTCAGTAGCTCAGGCTGGTGAGGTAGCTGTCTTACAACCTTCTTCCCACTCACTGTTGCCACCACCATAAACAAGACCCCAACCTCAAGGGGCACACAAATGCCACCCTCTGCCCCACTCACCCCATTCTGATGGCTCTGACTGCATTGAGGTGGCACTAAAAAAAAGCTCTAGACAGGTATGGTTGGTTTATCAAGGTAGGCTGACTTAGGAAATGAAGTTGTTTACACAATCCCAGTCATTGTTGTGTTATTAAGATGTTTTACAGGGACAACACAGGCATGTCAAGTGACAGGCATAGGGGAACACGGGGACCTAGCAGCTTCCAGGAACTGAACCTGCAAACTTGTGCTTCAAAGACAAATGCCATAGCCACTCCACCAAACTAAATGAAAGAGTGACCCCCCCTGGAGCCTGGCTGGCCACTCTGACCCAAAACCAGGTGAGGCCTCCTCGTGCCAGCCTCTCCCGTATCGCACACTGAGATCGATGACAGGTTGGCCCTTGTCTGTCTGTCAGTAAGGTATGTAGAGGCATCTAACAAACATGAAATATGTAAATGTGTTCCAGTAGCACATTTCAGATGAATAACCCTAAGGAGGATCACTCCAAGTGGGACAATTCAAACAAAATAACACAGTCTGAATTTGGCCTCCTCCGAGTGTGTGACTTGTACTTACAGCCGTATCTAATCAGTTTGATTTGCATTTTGTTTTCTTGAATTTCTTTTTGCATGGACCAAGTAGCAAATCAAAAGCATTTCTTCCAAAACTCCAACTGCAAATAAAAAGTGAGAGGCCAAGATGTCCAGAGTGGTAACATCCCGTGTGAAGTGAAGGAGCACACTGTTATTGTTATTTTGGTGAGGACTCTGCATGTTAAGGATGGCCTTGTCTCATGTCCCTTTTCTGGATACAGATAAGGAAACAATCCAGTCTAAGTGACGAGTGTGTCCTGTCACCCAGGCCAGAAAAATGACCACCGCATTTAGGGTTATTTGAGACAGGACCCCCATTTTATAGCCCCCTTGTGCTGCAGGTTGGGTCAATGCAGGTCAAAATTCCTTTTCCTTTTATGGTGATATCTGGTTGTGTTCTTGACTCTCACCTGTGAGCACACACACGTGTATGGGCCTAGAAACTAAAGGGCTGCATGTAATATTTTAAATGGACTATCGCAATCAGCTTTGTCGTCCTACCTCCTCCGTTATGTGCCAGCTGCTGATGGTGTAATTTAAACTGACCAGCAATGTCAGCCCACCACTGTACTAAATCACTTGAACTAGACCACCCACCATGCAGGTGTAGCACCTCCTCTTTTAAGTGGACCACTAAACAGCCCCTCAACCCCACGTATGCCCCTATTTTACAGCGCCATGTGTATAGCCCACTCTCCTTTTAACGGCTTCCCATTTATGGACCCCCCTTCCCCACACCGCACAGGGCAGCCCTTATTTTTTTTTTTTATTGCCGGCTGCTCGGTTTCCCACAGCTCTGCTAGCCGAGATCAAATGTCCCTGTTCTCATCCTGTAATTCCCATCTCTTTGGCACTTACTCATTTTGTTCGATCACTTTGGGACCCCCGTCTCAGCTCTAAAACGAAGCACAGGAGTGATTTGATGCTAACAGGTGGGGTCAGGACCCTCCATCATTCACCTTGCGGCCTTTCTTTGTCTTGTCAGACACGATACACAAGAACCACTGGGGCAGAATGACCCACACTTACCACCATTAGCAAGTTATTGCCAACTGGGGAGGTCAGGGACTTGTTGCTAGTCACCCCCAAATACTGTCCTCATTTTCTCAGTGCCACACAGCCGCTTGCATGATCTTCAACGAGTAACCTGTGTGTCTTCTGTAAATGGGACAAAGCCAATGACAGTTTGGTGGTCTCAGATGGCACATATCGAAGGTAATTCGTTTTTCTTGACTATCTATCTCTGCTCTTAACCCCTTCCGAAATAATACTGCTGTGCCAGGACATGATGAATGTTTAATAGAGTCTTCCGTTAAAGTTCACACCATTAATACTGTAATAAGCAATCTCAATGCACGTAGAAAACCTAGGAAATACGGCATAAACTCCAATAATCTAATTAAAATCACTATTTTAGAGGAACAATGTATTAAAACTATAAAAACAGATCGCAGATTAAACAAAAAATATACACAGAGCGGCGCTAATAATAATAATTTAGTTCCTATTCCAAATAACAATAACGCACATAGTACTCATCTCTGCACCTCCGAAACATTAAATATGGCACTATTAAATGTTAGAGCTTTAACTAACAAAACGTTTTTATCAACGATCTTATTAGTGATAAAAAAATAGATCTTATTGCACTAAATGAAACGTGGCTTGAATTCAGATGCGCGTCAGTTTTAATCGAATCTGCGCTCCGGATTACAGTTTTACTCATTCAAACCGCCAGGGAAAAGGGGGCGGATTGGCTAACATTTACTCGAGCGATTAAAATGTAAAGATGTCAGTTTTGGTAAGTTCAAGTCCTTTGAGTATCTCGCCGTTGTTATTCATGGAGATTCTCAAGTTCTAATACTATCCGTGTATAGACCTCCTAAATATAACGCGTCGTTTTTTGAGGAATTCTCTGACTTAATGTCAATTTTAATTACTAATTATGACACACTCCTAATAGTTGGCGACTTTAATTTTCATATAGATAATCAGTGTGATCTAAAAGAATTTATGAACCTCCTGGATTCTTTTGATTTGAGACAACTCATAAATCAGCCTACACATAAAGCAGGTCATACATTAGACTTAGTGATTACTAAAGGACTGAAAGTTGATATAAAACAGATCATTGATATTGGTCTATCAGACCATTTTCTTCTACTTTTTAATATAGAAATAATGATAAAAAACACTCATGAGAAGCATATTGTTAAAAACGCTTCTTTGATTCGCAGCAGCTTTAAAACTTACAAACATTTTAAGCAATCAGTCCGTTTATAGTGCCAGCTATAATAGCGAGGACAATGTAAATAGTAAGGTGGAAAGATTTAATTCTAAAGTGAGAGCTGCTGTTGACATAGTTGCACCTGAAAAGACAGTGAAAAAATCTTCTAGCATTGGTATACCATGGAAGACCCAAAGAGTGTCTGATTTAAAGAGAACATGCCGTAGAGCTGAGCGTCAATGGAGGAAGACTAAACTTACTATCCACCACGAAATATTAAAAGTCAAAATAACAGAATACAATAACACTGTCCGTCTTGAGAGACGCTGCTATTTCTCTAATATTATAAATAACAATGCTAGTAATCCTAGAGTCTTATTTTCAACAATTGATCGCCTACTAAACCCAGGTAGCTCAAAGGAATGCCTCCTAAGTGCTTCCAGTGAAACCTGTGAGGCTGTCGCTGTATTCTTCAATCAAAAATTAATGATATTAGAAATAACATAGTATATCTCCCCAACACTAAGGATCCCCTAAACCCCAACATCCTGTTATAAACAAATTAAACTCTTTCACTAGGATAGATTTACCTGATTTACAAAAATAATATCTCAATTAAAACCCTCCACCTCGTCCTTGACCCGATACCAACAAGGTTTTTCAAAGAAGTATCAGGCGTGCTAATTGATAATGTTCTTGACATAGTAAATTCGTCACTAGATACTGGGGTCTTCCCAGACTGTCTTAAGACTGCTGTAGTTAAACCCCTACTTAAGAAACATAATCTTGACCCTCAGCTCTTGAAAATTTTAGACCCATCTCTAACTTGCCCTTCTTAAGTAAAGTTCTAGAGAAGGCAGTCATTATGCAGTTAAATGACCACCTAAATAAACATGCTATTCTTGATAAATTTCAGTCAGGTTTTAGAACAAATCACAGCACAGAAACTGCACTCGTTAAAGTAGTAAATGACTTGCGGTAAATGCAGACAGAGGCCATTTATCTGTTCTCATCCTCTTAGATCTGAGTGCTGCATTTGACACCATTGATCACAACATTCTTAGAAATCGCCTTAGTCAATGGGTGGGCCTCTCTGGCAGTGTCTTAAATTGGTTTGAATCCTACCTGACAGGGAGAAAATATTTTGTTAGTTGTGGGAATTACAACTCAAGACACATGATATCCAATATGGTGTTCCACAAGGCTCTATCCTGGGTCCGCTGTTATTCTCAATCTACATGCTTCCGTTAGGTCAGATTATCTCAGGGCACAACGTGAGCTACCACAGCTATGCTGATGACACACAGCTGTACTTATCAATAGCACCTGATGACCCTGATTCTATTGATTCACTAACACAATGTCTGACTAGTATCTCAGAATGGATGAATAGTAATTTTCTCAAGTTAAATAAAGAGAAAACTGAAATTTTAGTGATCAGCAATAATGGATACAATGAGGCTATTAGAAATAAACTGGATACATTAGGATTAAAAGTCAAGACGGAGGTAAAAAGCTTAGGGGTGATTGTTGACTGTAATCTGAATTTTAAATCACATATTAATCAGATCATTAGGACAGCATTTTTCACTTAAGAAACATAAGTAAAGTTAGACCTTTATATCACTGAAAGATGCTGAGAAATTAGTTCACGCGCTTTGTTTTCAGTCGACTAGATTACTGTAATGCACTCCTCTCAGGACTACCCAAAAAAGATATAAATCGTTTGCAACTAGTGCAGAATGCAGCTGCTAGAATCCTAACTAGGAAAAGAAAATCAGAACACATCACACCAGTTTTGATGTCACTACACTGGTTACCTGTGTCATTCAGAATTGACTTTAAAATTCTGCTTATGGTTTATAAAGCCTTAAATAATAATATATCGGAATGTCTGACACCTTATATTCCAAATCGTAACCTCAGATCCTCAAATGAGTGTCTCCTTAGAATTCCAAGAACAAAACTTAAAAGAAGTGGTGAGGCGGCCTTCTGCTGTTATGCACCTAAAATCTGGAATAGCCTGCCAATAGGAATTCGCCAGGCTGATACAGTAGAGCACTTTAAAACACTGCTGAAAACACATTACTTTAACATGGCCTTTTATAACTTCATTTTAATCGTAATTTAACTTAATCCTGATACTCTGTATGTTCAATTCATCATAACAACTATTCATGGTGGCTCTAAAATCGGTACTGACCCCTACTCTCTTTTCTGTTTCTTTTTCCGGTTTCTTTGTGGTGGTGGCCTGCGCCACCTCCACCTACTCAAAGCTTCATGATGCTCCAACAATGATGGACGGATTAAAAGGAAGAAGTCTACGTGACCATCATCATCATCAAGCCCTTCCGTGAGAACCCTAAATCCAAAGAGGACTGTTTCATTTATGTTAGGTAGAATGCCCAGAGGGGACTGGGCGGTCTCATGGTCTGGAATCCCTACAGATTTTATTTTTTCTCCAGCCGTCTGGAGTTTTTTTGTTTTTTCTGTCCCCTGGCCATTGAACCTTACTCTTATTCGATGTTAATGTTGATTTATTTTTTATAATTATGTCTTTCATTTTTCTATTCTTTAATATGTAAAGCACTTTGAGCTACTGTTTGTATGAAAATGTGCTATATAAATAAATGTTGTTGTTGTTGTTGTAGCTCTAAATGCCAACTCTGAGTACAAGCACAGGAGGAGATGGCTAGAAAAGTAACATTAGAGATTTGTCACCTTTAGTGTGCGACCCTGTCAGGCAGGTTTCCAGCTGAGTGATGAAAGGCTAAAGACCACCTGACTTGTAGCCATTACCCTCCAGACCACTGCCTGGCACCTTGTGGTGTGTTTGCATTTCCCCTCCAATAGCACAAATTCACACTTAGCGGCAACAAAAGTTGGTACAGTGGTTTTGGCAACTGCCTCCCACCAACAGGGACCTGGATTTGACTGGCATGACCTTCAACCACATTCTCACAGTTTTTGTCCAGATGCTTTGCCCAAAGTGTGCTCGTTGCGTCTGTAAATTGGCCCTTTAATAAAAAGTGACTGTGCCCGCCACAAAGTTGTTGCAAGAGACGTGGAATTCTCAAACCTTATGTAGAAAATGGATGTGTGGAAAGCGGATGAGAACTTAAGGAAAAGATGAAGTTACCCTCAGCTTATATCTGGGTGTACATTTTGCACAGAATACCATGTTGTGTACAAAACTACAGACTGGGGCTTTTAGGCTGGCATGAAAATTTGTGCCTCTAAAAAGCAAAGGGCCACATCAATTGTCAGACAGAGTCAGTGCCACAACCCCTGGACTGGGACGTGTTTGACCAGCATGTAAGCCAGATCAAAGTTGCCCTCCTCCAACATAGTGTTGGGCACAGAATGACCTCCCTCTCTTGTTAATCAGAGACGCTTCTAGAATTCCCTTTACAAGCCATTCCAGCTAAGTTCTTGTGCCTCAGAAGGCGGTGAGGCTGGCTTTTCACCACCGCTATACTCGCTCCCAAAGCCGGGTACTCGCTCAAGGCTCGACTTCTCAATGGCTTCCACGCTGGTGCCCAGTAAGGCTTCTCTCTAAAGGCACCAGTAACATGGACAGAGTCTAGCGCCCCCTAGTGGCACACTGGCATTCAGTGAGTGTCAGTCTCCCTCTCGCTTTCTCTTCCTAAGGGTTACTTAAGAATGCTTCATTGCCTGGTGGCACTTTTTTAACATCTGCTACTGTAGTAAACAACCACACTATGTGGAAACACACTGAGCTGTGCTGACTGACCGCGTGTGGACAGGAACGAAACCAGTAACAGAAGGCCAGGGGTCTACCGTAGCCCTTATAAGCACTGTATGTGCAAATTGCACCTAAACGGAGTCTTGTGTGGAGGGAAACGGATGCAGAAAGAGACTTGCCAGCCGGGGGAGTCATTATCCTAAAAATGCATCAATCCATAGTGAATTCCTAGACAGCCCAGTCACCCCGGATGGGACCACACAACCAGTGGATTCAAACACTCGGAGCCCAGACATGCCTCTGCCTCCTGTCCTCTTCGGTGCCATCCAGTTTAAAATTACACAACAGCAGGACGCCATGGAGGTCTCTGCTACTTTAGACCCCCTCAATATCTCTGTTATTTATAGTATACAGTATGTCTACACATCTGAACATGGCATCCACCTGAAACTAAGCATGTGAGGGACCTGCCAAGGTTTGAATGGGAGACCAACTAGGAAAAGCTTGGGTTGCTGGTGGAACAGATGATGGTGAGGCCAGCAGGAGCCGCTCGCTTGTGTGGATTGCATTTCCCCCGTGCTGTCCTTAAAACGGAGGTCCTGAATCTCGGTGGTCATAAAAGATCCCCAGGCACCTTTCAGAAAGAGTAGGCTGCACCCTGCTGTCCCAGCTAAACTGCTCACCAGGACCTCCTCCATTCTGCCCACCTAATCATCCTCTGTCCATTATTGTCTCACCCTTTCACCACCTAAAAGCGTACTGGCACAAGAATAGCCAAGAGTGGACGCTTCACGTGGGTGCCGATTTTAGTGGTTCCTCACTGTCTACATAAAGCTCTTTGGGTAGATTAAAAAGGTGCCATCTAAGTGTAATTATTTATTATCATTACATTAGTGACATTCCTGTCCATGCTGAAGTCCATAAGCCGCTCAATGGCCACTCCCGTGGGGCCTCCTCCAACTAAACTTTGATTTATTTGCTTGCTCAGGGGCTTGTGAACAAGCCGAGTCAGACACTTTAAAAAGTTCTGGTCAACAGCGAGCCACCTGGACACCACCTGTGCTTTCTGTATTCCGCCTTCCTTCAGAGTGAAACGGCTGGGCACGTACCCCGCGGCCTGTGTTGAGAGGGGTCACATGATATGCGGCTGCTTTTATAAGTCCATGTGCACATCCACGGGATTACAAAAAGGTGATGAGCGCCTGTCTCGCATGGTAAACTGCTAGAAACACCCTGGCCAGTCACTGTAACCGGACACCGCGAGATCAGGACAGCCATTAGTGCGTCATGGGGGCTCAGAGCATGCTGGCAGGAAGCGCTACAACATGTGGGCACTGAATATCTGATGGATTATTCTCGTGATCCATCAGCAGCCGCACAAAAAAAAAACAGACATTTATAGAGGATGGCTGGCTGTGTGACGCTGGTCAGCGTGATGTCACACCTCTGAAAATGGCGCTCAGCTGGTCTAAAGTGCCTAAACCTCCGTCACACCACATGACCTTCTCTGTGATTTTCAGCCTTCACTTATGTAAGTTTAAATGAATTGTAGACAGTCGTGTAACGTGACATCCCCAGCAACTCCAAAACAAAGCTCTGTGACTTGCCATGACAAAAGTCACAAGTCACTGTGTGTGCAAGAGAGCAGACAACCAAAGAGCCAGATGCCAACACCTATGGTGGCCACAGTCAACTCGAGAAAAGCAGAACAGAGAAGGACATCTCACCTTTGCTGAATGACAAAGATACCGTATGAGGATGTGAAGCTCAGCAAGCAATTTCATACAGTACTGAGAAGTTGTGAGGGACTCGTGTAGCTAGCCCACCATGTCATCTGATCTGCTCAATTAGGAAAGGTCCTGAAAGCAGCTAAGTGTAGTCCTGCAGACTGACGTTGGCCTTAGATGTCTTGTTCTTTCAAATGGTGACATCCTCCATCCATCTTGGAATGCGGATGCCAGGCTTTACCATAAGGACAGAAGAAATTTGACAAACAAGAGGAGGCCACGCCGTCCATCAAGCCCATTCGGCTGCAGTTCAGTCACAGATGAGCTCAAACAAGGACAAAGAGGTCTCACTGATTCCTCTCACAAACCTAACTCGTCGTCATCGGTCAGAAGGCTTACAGTCGTACCGAACAGATCTCTGACCTTTCAATGCCACCCCTCGTCTGCAGTCGCAACATGGATGGACTCGGTCTGCGCTACTCTCTTGTTGAGGCCATTGAGACCCCTCAGGTGGATGGTTGACGTTTTCTGTAGGTTTAAAATGCCAAACATGTCACCTATCATCAAAATCGGTTGCAACAGCTTTCTGCCTGCTAGTCTCGAAGATTGTAATACACCTGTCTGGAGGCAAACCGTGAGGGAGTTGTGGATAAACGCAGGTGGGAACATCTGGATGCCTTACGGGGCATCACACTTCTAAACCAACCCAATGCCTTGTGGAGGCGAAGCACAATGTACGGGTGGTGGGCAGAAGCGCTCTCGTCAACGTCATCTGACTGACGGCGAACCTGAACTTGAGACTGGTGAACCTTCTTATTGCTGCAAACTGTCACAAATGATGCCAGTTAGACATGGAAGCGTATGTCACGTGTGCGCTGAGCCTGTTGGAAGGGGACAACCTTTCTGTAAAACCAGATTCGAACACTGACAGGCATCATTGGGCTAGCAATAAACGTGAACGACAAACGTGTCTCTACCGCTCACCATTTCGACGTTACAGTCAGGTTGACGCAACATTCAAAGAGTTGTGTTCATGCAAAGATGAACAGTAAAATAAGCAAACGTCGTGCTGCCACATTAAGTTTACTAAACTCCCATTAATCACATAAAGAGCCAAATGCCAACTTCTGTAGTTATGGGAAATGTGATTAATGACCCAGAAATGACTCCAGCAGAACCACAGATAAGGCTGCACAGCATCCACCTTCCAACAGCAAAACAAATAACGAAAAGGAAGTGAGCCTCACCGTATGACTGGAAATGCAAACATGCTATGCCAAACGCGTACAACAGGAACGTTTATGCAAAATATGTAACGTGGCATGCAAAGGTCGCCAGTTCATCTGTTGATATCATTTGACTACGCAGCAGTACCGCCAGAACAATGGTGAACGAGGTGTTGTTAGATCTTATGCTGTATGGAAATGGATCTTTGCTGTTTCAGAGAATCGATTTAAGTTACTTTTCGACAGGCATGAAGGATCGCGGGGATTCAAGACGCTGAAGCAGAGATATGACTCAAGGGAAAAGAAAATAAAAAAAGTTAACGTTCTTCATTAAACGTACATCCATTAACACTGTCAAGAAATTCTGACCAGTGCTTGTAATCAGCCAATCATAAAAATTCATCGCCCAAGCCCCACCCACGATAGCTCTTGGATGAACAAAATTAGAAACCCGCGAGTAGGATCTAAGACGGTACCAGGAACTACAGGGAACCTGAGTTCCTGCAGTGGGAAAGCACTTATGGATGACTTGAACCACAGAGCCAGTTCTACTAACCATAGTGCCAACCAAATTCACGAGCATCAAGTACTCGGCCATTCCCACTTGTATGCTCTGAAGGTGCTTTATGGAAGGCTCTAAAAATGTCCTTCAACTTCTTCTGTTTTGGAGGATTTGCACAGTTTCTGTTGCGTTTAGAAAGCAGGAAGTAGGCCGTCAGTACCTGTCCTCTCACCCTGTAAGCACAGAGATGTTGTGCTGCAGAAATAAAAAACAGATTTTTGGGGGAACATTCATTTGCTTACACAGCACTCCATGTCTGGATCAAATTACCTTCCAACCTCAGTCAGAACTGTCGAGTCTTCATGTCTTTAAAAGCAGCCACCCTGCATATTTGCTGCCCGGCGCTGCCAGCTGCTCCTAACCGCACATATCGCAGGCAGCCCACTTTGCTCTCGCTCTGTTTGTCTTTCACTGCTCTCAAGTCTGCCTGTGTTGTCAGTTTAATAACTGACGTGAAGGAGGTGCTTCACTCTCAGCGAGCACCGCCGCTCCCACCATGACATCTGGCAGCTGATCTGAAAGACAGGAGGGGCAGCAGTTCATAGGAAAATGAAAAATGAAGAGGGAGCTGCGCGGGGTGCCATAAGCAAACTGCGGCCACGACACGAGCTGTGAGCCCCAGACAAGACTGCTGGGTCAAGCGAGGTCTTCGCCACCTGCCCACCATTATCTATCACTTCAGCGGCTTTTATTTGTTTAGCTCCGATCTGAAGTTCAGACGTGTTTGCCCGAGTTTCCTGCAGTGTTTTCTTTCTTCCGACCAGACTCTCCTCCTCACCTTCTATTTCCATTACACTCACATTAGCTGGCTAGTGAAATACTCTCAATGAAAGGTGCCTTATGAAATAAACTACAGCATATTGTGCTGTTTGGCACTGCGGCTTCAAATTTTGCCCTAGTCACTCGCCCGGTGAACTCCTACTTCTGCATCAATCCCAGTTTAAGTGTGTGGGGGTGACAGTCCCCTTCAGGGTTCATTCCAGGCTCCCATTTGATATTGCTTTAGCCCTACAACCCCACACTGGATTAGCACAAGCAGACTGTAAAACCTTCTCATGGCCATTCAGTCACAACACCGCAGTCGGTCTTCAAGAGCACCTGACCTGCCCACCTGAAGCAGACCTTCTTTTGTGGGGAGAGGGACAGCACTTTGAACACACAGATTAAAGCCCCAGGTGGAGGAGGAACAAGGGTCTGTCACATACGCCCACGTAAAACCGGGTGATGCTGCTTACCGCCATTCCTCTCATCTCTGCACTGCCCCTGGGCTTCTGGAGAATTTGGGAAGAGGCCGGAGGGGTAGGCAGGTCATAGCTATGAGCGTGTGACATGCCACCAAACCAGAATGACAGGCCACAAATCTGCTGATAATAGAAAAATAACACTTGGTGCTCCAGCTAAGCGACAAAGCTCTCCACCCAGTACATCAGCAACACAAAATATCCATCCAGCTGCCACTGGGGCTTTTAACCCACACATCCCAGTGGTGTTCCATCCAACACCGGCCCCTGCCTTGTGCTCTAAACCTCTCATATGAGCAACGTTTGGAAATGGATGGATGTGGAGCCGTAGAAACTACGAGTGACTGGAAATAAGAGCAAATACTGGCCCCTACTGCTCGGAAAGTGCAAGTGCAGCCTGGTGTATCAGTGAGGAATTCACAGCTCAAAAGCAGGCATTCATGGTGGGCGGCTAGGGCTGAGCAGATTAAAATCTGTTAAAATGGTCTGAGTAAAGCATACATCATAGTTTTAATAATTTAAATAAAAAGAAGAGCGAGGCATACAAAAGAAAAAAAGGGCACTAATAATGAGAGTAAATGGCAAGACTGGCAGGGCGTTGTCTACAACTTGGGGAAGAACAGAGTTAAGTTTATATCGGACTACACACTTTATAAATCACTGGCCGTGTGACCTGTCAAAGACACGTAATAGAATCATCTCAAAATATTTGCTCTGACGCACCCTACATCCTTCCTCCTATCCTCTGAGTCTCTTGGTCCCTCTGTCTAGCGCCTTTGCGTTCTCGTAAAGCCTGCTCCTCAGACTCTGTCATTATTTACGCAGCGCCTTTCTCGCCTCCTACCCGCTTTCATACGTCCTGTCTTTGAAAGTGACTCTCTCAGCGTGCCTGTCCCTACCCAATTTGCGCTACCTAGTAGAGACACGGGTCTCCTACGCCTTCATCTCTCCTTGCATGTGTCACAGACGCAAAGAGTCGCCCAAGCCAAACTGTCCAATCAGACAGCTCGCAGGGGCCAGACACACACACAGACTGTAGTGTTTTATGATATTGCAGATGACTCTGTTGGCCTTATGTATTTTATGTTGTTGTTGCCACCATTTTGATCATTTCGGTAGCAACACTTGATTTTACTGCTGTATACTTATTTATCGTTAAGTATATAAACAGACACACATGATTCACTTTTCTATTATGGGTGTAGATTGATGGTCAAAAATGGCCAGTGTTTCAATTTCAAATGAAATTGACAGCACAAGGTGTGCAGAAAGTGAGAATTCACTCTGTGTGTGTGCAGATATAAATTCATTCTACAAAATGCTGAATTTTTCTTTGACAGATGTGTCTTGTCTAACCCTGCCCAAGCCACATCTCCTCTGACTAAGACAGTCCAGTCCAAGAGGCAGAGCAGTACTAGCTAGAAGCAATGGTGGGCTGATAAAAGGGTGGCCCGCTGACAGATGCCCTAACCCTCCACTGCTGTCCCTAACTCAGCGGGTGGTCGTCAGCTTTTCTCAGTGACATTGGAATAATCAAGTAAGAGTGTATGCTGGTCTTTGTTGTGCAGTGCAGATAAGATTCGCTGTGCGCCCTTCATTTGTGTCCATCAGCTACCTTTCTGTGGCTCTTCGTGACGGACTGTGACTAAGTCTTGACTTTTGTTCTTCTCTTTTCACATCACCAGACCCAACATCCAAGTCTCTTGATTCTCTACCAAACGGGTCTCTGTTTCCTACTGTTCCATGCATTCTTGTTTTTTTTGTTGGTTGGACATGCCAGTCAGACTTCAGCTACACTCCACACATGGCGATGCTAAGGCAGCCTTCTCATGTACACCAAGCAGTGACAAAACAACCATGGCTGCTCTGATTGGCGCCATTAGTCTTGGAAATTGTCCCATAGCTGAAAGTGCGATCACATTCTTCACTGTCATCTGGTTTAGTTCAGTAATGGTCCACTCCAATAATAAATTGCAGCGTGTTGTGAGGTCTGCTGAGAAAATAACTGGCTGTGCTCTTCCATCTGTCACAGACTCCTAGTGCCATAAACCACATCAAAAGGATCACAACGGGATCATCTCACCAGGTTCCAAAAACTCCTCTCTGGTAAACGTTTTAGGTCAATAAAAACTAGACACCTGGACAGTGTCTTACCCAGTGCTGTCACCCTCGCTAACAGCAGTTCCACCTGCCATTATCTGTGTCCTTTCATGTAAAGTATGACGGTGCAAGTGTGTGTACATGATAAATACATGTACTGTATGTGTGTGCGTATCTACAGTATACACACGATACACAAGGGTTGCAGAAAAGTACCGAAATGCCCACATTTTAATACGGTACCAGCATTTCAAGATTTTCATAACAGAAGTAAACATTAGCAGTCCTCTCAATCCCCCAACACTGTTTACTACAGTCATGGAAAAACATCCATTTTGCAGACTTCACAAAAAATAACTGTACGCTTTGATGAGATCGGGCCTTCATGGATATCAAGAGGCAAGTGGAGCACAGTGTGGCACAATGGAGCAGCACGATAAAGGGCACCAGGCAGGCTGGAATAAGACAGGGATTTAGAGTTATCCGTTGTTCGGTTTGGAACCATTTTAGTACCGTTACTGACGAGCGAATGCTGGTATCGATACCGAAGTCACAGTTGTTGTACCAATCCAACACTACTGTACACACTTGCTGTCATCTCTTTTAGGATGGCACTACTACTCTACAGCTGTTGACAACATGTCATCTGCTGTGAAACTTCGGTTTTTTATATTATTTGTACTTTATATGGTGTTGTGTTCTGCTATAAGCAGCTCCAAAGTCATCAAGCTAAACTTCTGAACATTATGTTCTGGCGAATAAAAGTAATTCTGATTCTGACATGTTGCACAGGCCCACTTGAGCAGACAGGAGTGATTTGTGGAACAATAACTGGAAAAATGCACAATTCATAAAGTTGATGAAAAAAGTGGTGTAATACTCGCGGCATGAGCAATGCACCTAAACCCGGAAGTCCTCATGATCACAGCAGACAGGTGTATCTAAAAGGTGAAGTCGGCGTGTACTCCGTTATCTGCAGGTCAAAAACCCATATGATCAGCTGCCGATTTCTGACTCCAAGGCCTCGGGTTCAAGGCCAGCCAAGGATATGAACCAGAAAGGACATGGCGATGCTAAAGTGATCGCTCACTGGTGACTCCTACCATCTTCTTGTCTTGACTTGCTTTCCTCTGTCTACACATGGAGTGCTGGCACAGTGGTTAGCAGCTCAACTCCTGGTCCAAACTATGGCTCTGTCATGTATGGGCTACTGCAACTCTCTACTGACTCACAGGAGTAACCTGTATGTGCGACCAGATGAGTCCAAATGCAGTGCCACATCTTAGGCTCAACAAGCCGAGATGAGTACAGGTCACTCCTCTTGCTCCATGTAGCTGCATACAGAGTAGCCAGTGGGTCAGCACTTGTGGACATATACAGAGACACCGGTGACGTCCTGTGCACCTTCTCACCCACTCAGGTCTGCTTAAGAACATGGTAGCAAATCTCAATCCAGACTCTTTCCACGTGCAACTATGAGTTGGGGTAATGAGCTGCCCATCTTGAACTCACTCAATGTATTTATGAAGCATCTGATGTTGCTCTTGTTTGGTGAATTTCTGTCTAACATGACTAGCCGTTATGCTGTGTAACCTAAGAATCATAACTCACTTGTGTTTTGTTCTGAGCTCTTCACTTATGACGATCAGTTGTGTCCCCCTGTCCTGTCACACTTAGGGTTAGGTTAACTTAACCCTAATCCTGTGCAGTCCCCCAGACTGACGTTTACTCATTTATCTTTTGGTCGGCTAAGCAAATAAAATTGTAATGTAAACATTCATGATACCAGCTTAACAGTTTAGCAGCTCTGCAGGGGGCAGCCTGGCATATCTCTGTGCCACATGCATGTTTCATCTACATTTATTTTTTTCTCCCACTCCATCCCTGGCTAATTTCATGTCCTCCTTCATTCCAAAGATATTTAGATTAGGTTGAATGGAAACTACAAATTGGCCAACATGGATGAATATCTCCTGCAATAGAGTGGCGTTCTATCTAGTGATAGTAAGTACCTTGTTCCTAGACCCCCAAGACCCCATAATGAAGGGCTCGGAAAGTGGAAGGACTGACAGATGTTAACCATAAAAAAAAAAAAAAAGGCAAGGGAAAAGGTGCGGAAATGTCGCCATCTCCTGTCTGGCCAAAAAACTGCATGTGCTGGTTATTCACACAGCTTTCCAAGCTCTGCTTTTCCCTTTTTTGGATTTACAGGTGAAAATATTTGCTTCAGAAGGTACCTCCAGATTATCAGCACTATATCAAGCTCTTACACAGCAAGACCTCCAATGGCCAGCTCCATCATTACATTGATTTCTTGGTCCTACTTTCCTTTCCCACTCAGCCCTTCCTTGCATGAGACGGGCGAGTGTCTCATATTTTTGCCATTCTCTTCTCATTCCAGTGTTACCTAACATGTTCAGATCTTGATAGCCATGGGCCCAATTCGACTTTCATTCGATACTTGTCAACTGTGCTACATATTTCTCTTTTTCCTAATTAATTATGGTAGGATTGACGTTGTGTGTGCTAAGGCTTACTTTTGGGTGTTTTCTGTGCTCGTTTGCTGTGTGAGTGGAGGCAACACGTCCTCCGTGTGTCGATGTGGTTTTCCTCAACAGTCTACTGCTTTCTTTCACATCCTAAGGATATGTATTGTCAGGCACGCATACCCAGGGAGCATTTTGAGGGCTCTAAGTAAGCGGGCACAACAAGGGTATGGAGTGTTGAACTTTAGCCAGGGTTCAAATCCATACGTTGTACCCGTTTTGTTCATCATTGAGCCATTTATTAATGTTAACGTTTTGTTCACTGTCTGCTGTTTTTTCATAGCCTGTATTGTGTTCCATGTGTTTTGCAGGTGTTCCCCCCAATAGACGAGGCCACTTGCCAAAATCCACCAGGAACTGCCCTTAGCGCTATATAACCAGAGGGTCTTCCACGGTCCCTTGCGGTTCATTTCAAATACGTTCTGGAGTTGGTGAATATTCTTGTGGTGTTGATTTGCTAAAATAACCGAAGAAAGAATTGAGACTCTTAGCTGGCTACAAAAAGCGTTTACAAGTTATGAAGTACTGACCATGTCGGGGGCCCAAACTTTTATTTCAGGTCCTTTTCATTTTTTTTGGTACTTTGTACCTGTGAATGATGGAAATACAAATGTCATCTTGCTCAAAGTAGTAAAGAAACGTGTCATCTTTAACTTTACGCCTCTCGGTGATCAGTTCATCTTCTGCTCACTTAACTATTCACAGTAACAGACAACTTAAGCAAGGGGGTCTAAACTTTTGCATGCCACTGTATTTGCTTAGCAGATACTTTTATCCAAAGTGGCTTACAAAAGAGGTCAACATAATTGAGTAACATATGCCGTCATCTTAGGGGTGCCATTTTTGAAAGTTAAGGGGTCGGTGCACTGAGGGGGGAAGGATTGTCGTCCTCTGATGATCACCAAGTGAGTGCAGTTTCCCACTGGGCATGATTTGTGAAAGTAGAAGCGCACACGTGCCCCTTAAAGTCAGCAGTAGATACACAAAGGGGTGTTATTTGTGCAACTAAAGGGGCGCGCACCCTGGATGCCGGGCGTTGGGGAGAAGGTTGTTAAAGTCTAATAATACCAACTACCCACAATTCACGAGGGAAGGCAACGGCCGTCAAACCTGGTAAAGCTCCAAATGGCCTTTGACAGGCACTGGTGACAGGATAAGGGGACAAAATTGAGTGCCGCAAGTGAAGAACAAAGAACAAAATACAAATGTGTTACAATTCCCAGGTTATAAAACCTCACAGTTATCTGATGTCCTGTTCAGAATTCATGTCTGAAAGGCTCTGGGCTTTCTTGACCCTGAGAACCAGACTAGACAGATCTGAAAATATTAATTACAACACCTAGTCTCACCCATTTTCTAAAGCTCCTTGTCCAAACTACCGTACTTGTGAAGCCCTGGCGCCCAGTCCTGGGTGAGCTCCTTCCCGGTGCTTACAATTCTCCACTGAAAACCAGCACTTTGAGAAAAAGAGCAAGATGGAGTAAGCTACTGGACGGTTTTGGCAACTGGGCTCTGGATAAGTCATCTTATTGCACTGTCTGTGCACCTCATCCCCTTGTGCCAATGGCGTCTCTGGCTGTTTGCTTACCCTCCTGCTCACAGGTGTGCCTAATTAGGCGAGTATTCATGAAAGTGCTGACCACTACTGTGCTCCTGGCCCCTCTTTCTCTTACTTTTCCTGTGTTTTCACACCGTCTGCCGTTTAACTTCATGTCATTTTCCTGATCGAGTCGACACCTCCCTTTACTGCCTGCTCCCATTTACAGATCCTCTCCAACTTGCTTACCTTAACGGCTCCTTCACGGCCAATGCTGTTCAAAGACAGGAAGCTCATGGTTTAGCAGGAGTACATGACGCCGAGTCCCAAGTCTTCATATGTCAGGGTACACCGGCCGAAACCTTCCAAACATCCATCTTCTAAACCTGCTTACACCAATAAGACAATCAAGAAGAGACAAATTTAAAAACAAATCACAACAGCAAATGACTAGGGGTCAGTCTATCCAGCAGGGGGTGCTAGCTTCCTGGTTGGAAAAAGTTCTTTTGTAGTTGAAACTACATATAGGGTGGTCCAGATCTAATTATGCAATTTTCATTACGCTTTTTTTTTTTTATTAGTTTATTACATAGAAAATTACCTGAAAAATCCCAGACCATCGAGAAGTGTGCAAACTGACGACATGAAGAATCGTCTTTGCGCCAAACTGGAATCGTCCCCACATAAATCAAAGTCATCCAGACGATCTGGATCTGCATAATTAGATCTGGACCACCCTGTAGATATAATATAAAAAGGCGATATCCCTCCCATAGTGATACGACGGTAAGAAATCACGTTTGGAGAAAATAATAGCTTTCTTTAATGACGATTTTTACGCAGCATTACATATGAAGGAAGCCAATGACAAGCCAATGTAAGAGTCTGCCATTTTCGTGGCAGCGCTGGAACGATTTTCATGATCGGATGACGTTATCTCCCAACCGTCCATCGGCTTCAGAGGTGTGCCGGGCGTTGTTCCAAGGCTCTTTCTCCATGTGCAGGCCCTTCACTTCAGTAAATCACTCCATTCCAAAGAGAGGCCTGCTGACTCTTGACACACAGATATAGTACATGTTGCCCATTTGTCTCTATCTTGTCCTGTGCTTGGCCTAGCAGTTCTAAATGCTGAGCCCCTTTGTGCTAAATCTGGCTCAGCTGTGCATGTAGTAAGAAAAGACAAGCAGATTTAAAATATTCACACGGAGCACAGTGACATTAAACTTATATTCTGATTACAGTCAGAGAAAAGCCAAGCAAAATGACCCCTTTTATTGGCTAACTAAAAAGATTACAATATGCAGGACTGTCGAGGTAACTCAGGCCCCTCCTTCAGGCAGTCAGCAAATCGATGTGCCCTTTTTGTGAGTATGTGTCGGTTTCCTCCCCAACACCGGATCTGATTCAGATTTGAGGTGCAGAGTTGTGCCAAAGTCATTTCTTAGTGACACACCACAAAACAAATCGGCAGGATATCCGGGCTCAGCCATTTCACCCCAACAAAATCAAAGTGAGCAAAAAAAACCCAAAAGGCAAAACCAACTGCTGGCAATACGCTTTTTTATTGAAACATTAAGGCAGTGTCACAACACTGCTACCCACCGTGTCTGCGTGGTGGGCAACTTGAGTAAAACAGTGCACAAAATCTCCTTCCGTAGAAGTAAACAAACCCTGTAGCAAGCCACATAAATATTTACATCAACTCGGTTTTCTGTACAGTCCATTCTATCATACACTGGGATCCAAAAGTCCTTATGCACACTATGATTGTACAAAAGTTATACGACCCAAAGCCCCCCCCCACCCCCTTGTACAGTTACGATAATACATTGGCCTTTTTATTTTTCCTTTTGTTCATTCGGTAAAGTTACAAAAGCAAATAACACCAACGACAAAAAGGCCCTTTGATTGCACAATCAAATGAAATTGTAGCAGGTAGCACAAATGAAACACATTCCACTAAAAAACAAAAAAAAATAATAAAAGAAAACATGAAGCATTTTATTGTCTTTAGTATGAAAACTGAAGTCTAAAACTCTATAGTGTGTTTCTAGAACTATCTGACACCTCGGTGTTTTTTTTTTTTTGTTTTTTTTTTATATAATACAACTGCTTTTTCAGTTTTAACCAAAGCCTTTAAGTTTCTACACGAGGTAGCCAGCAGGCACAAAGATATTAAGACATAGCAGGTAAGGTCATAAAGAAAGCCCCAAAACAGGACTGGCGTTCCCATCACCAAGTTGTTCCCAGAGATTGCGGTACTGCTCACTCAACAGCGGCTCGTCCAGTGGGATGCAGCTCTGGCCGGGTGGGACGTCGGCCGCCTCTGAAGTGCAGGGAGACTCTTAGCAAGGAGAGCCGAAGCCATTCAGAAAAGGCAGAGAGCTCAGCTGACTGAAAATTGGCGTTTGTGTGTCAGAGCAGCGCACTGATGTGAGTGGGGCCTCACATCAGAGTGACGACAAAGGAACAAATGACTGCACTGACTCAAATACCGGTCTGCCAGGTGCGAGCAACAAGTGAGATACGCGTTTACTGATATAAGCACTAGGCGGACACAATCCTGCAGTCATGCTGAGTGCTGAACAGCACGCCACAGTATTTGGGACCAGCAAAAACAAAAACGAACAACTCTGCAGAGAAGAGATAAGCAACTTTCAAGTACAGCATGTCGCAAACGAGAATGTCGCGTCTCATCACGTGTGTCTCTGAACAGAGAGACACCTTCCTGTAGGCTTCCACTGGCCGAAATATTCAAAACTACTAACAAAAAAAACAAAAAAAAAAAAGAAGACTTCATTTTGAAACATCGCAAAGGGAATGACAAAGCTGTGGTGGCACAACTAATGGCGGTGGGGCACACTTCTTTTGGTGCCCAGTTGCCACTTGTACTTTGCAGTTTGAACTGCAGACTCTGGAATGTGAGCGGGTTCAGAAGCGATCAGAACTCTTGGATGGACTCAGCTTTGAATTATTAGGGTCCAGGATAAAGAAATGTACATATGCACACATGCTCGTGTGTGTGTATATATATATATATATATATATATACACACATACATACGTATATACATATATATCCATAAATACATAGATACACACATACATATATATATATCCATCCATCCATTATCCAACCCGCTATATCCTAACACCGGGTCACAGGGGTCTGCTGGAGCCAATCTCAGCCAGCACAGGGCGCAAGGCAGGAACAAATCCTGGGCAGGGTGGCTGCCCACCACAGGGCATATATATATATATATATATATATATATATATATATATATATATATATATATATATATATATATATATAAATGAAACAGTGTGCATGTGTTAAATATACAGACATTACCCAATATGCACTGAGGCTTATGACACGTCAACAGGATAACATGAGGGGCTGCTTGTACTCAGTGCTTCATACATGACATTAACAAAGAAAAACAAAAATCCAGTACTTTCTGTAGAAAATAAAATATATGCAATATGGATATACATACATATATATATATATATATATATATAGACTGTGTATTTAAAAGAATATGGCCGTGGTATATGTCTATACAGTGTGTGTACACACTCAATGCATATACTGTAGAATATTTAGGACATACACACTTTTCTCACTTGTGTATACATAAACTGTACAGTATATCATTTCAATACACAGACGTACTCTGTATATAGGGCTTGTGTATTCTAAATATAAAATAAACACTTTATATGATGTTCTTTATTTAATATAAAAATATTCCTCGATAGCTATCTTGTGTTCGGTCTGAAGAAGCTAATGGCCATCCTCTCAGAGGCACCTGTGATATGGACGTGCTACCTGTAACAATCAATTTACGTTAAAAAGACGACGACTGCCGCGGTGTTTTGTTCTATTGATGGCATTTACCGTAAGGTACCATACACCTTGGCATTCAAAACACTTGTGCATAGTCACGTCAGTACTGCATACACAACGGAAATGGCACTTCAACACTAAAATATCGTTCTACAGTACAGAAAAATACAAATGCTTCCGTTCAGAAAAACAACGAAAGCAAACGCCACTCCTCGTAGTAGTCTGGCGGCAAATCCCAGTATCCGCAGACGCCCTTCTAGACTGACTGGCACACGACAAAGTCAGCAGCTGGCAGTGACCAGCAGGAAAGGGCAGCAGGAGCACCTCGAGCGTCTTGTCTCTGCTGTTGGACACTTTATTCCAATTTGAAATGTAAAATGTTTTGGATTGTTTTCTTTTTTGGCTAAAATAAATTTACAGGAGGGAAAAGAAATGAAGCCACTATACAGACACACAGAGCTTTGACATGTTTATATGAACACAATAACTTTGAAATCAAATATTTTCAACCTAAGACACGTGACTGGAGGAGTTATTGCTGCATAACTTTTTTGAAGGGAGCGTCATTTTATCTTTACCTGAACAAGTTTTAACCGTCAAATAAGGGAAAACCAAAACCGTCATGTTGCTGGATTCTAACAGTACTGGCCTTTTGTTTCAAGACGTAACATCAAGGTTTTATTCAAAATGGTTCCAGCTCCATTTTCAGGTTTTTGGCAAACTAAATGTTCAGAGTGATGTGATCTGCAGTTCTATCAGTGTGTGCGTTTCTTGCAACAAAGGAAAGTTGAGCCAAGTCCTTACGGTTTATGCCCTTTTTGCCAACGTTAACATGGCTTTGCATACAGAACGTGTCTGTTCTTTATGCCTTGCATTTATTTTCTTCTCTGAACTAGGCCAAACCAATCCCGATCCACTAGTGATCTCCCCCTCCCCGGCTATTAACATATGTCAAATGCTGGTTTAGCTTTCCACACTTCCATCTGACTGGGGTCCCAAAAGCTGCTGTCAGGTGCCCCCTTATTTCACAGGTTGGGTGGAAGTGTGGGAGAGCAGGGTACAAAGAAGGATAGAAGAAATGGTGACCATCTGTATTTCCACCAAACTCAGTGGGTCCTCTTAGAGGATGAAGTAAATGCCAAATGCTTTGAGCAATGCCCCTTGCCCCTTCCACACTCCCAGCTATTCACAGGCATTATCAAGTCACACAATACTTATATGCAATAAATACCCTGTAAAACAAACTCATGACTGTTCCAGTAGCAATGCCCGGCTTTCACAAACACACTGCACTCAACAGCAGCATCTGAACCTTGCCAGCATCGCGAGTGTGTCCACCTCAAGGCACAATCTCGTAATGCAGAGTCAGCCCCCTATGCGGATGATCCCACCTGTACCTATCTTGAATGAGGGGCCTACAAAAGTGACATGGCTTGTTCAAATCACTTCACGGGCTTCAAGAAAGAGATCTTCAAGAAGGCAAACACTTCACAGTGAACAGAACACATGACGTATGTATGTTTATTACTAAGTGGTCCTAATCTCCCTCCAAAAAAAAAAAAAAGGATCGTCCATGTCTTGCGTATTTTCACTTGCTACGTATGCAAGTAGTTGATTTGCTGAACTCCCTGTCATCAGCACTAAATTACCAATCACACCACAGTGTAGATGGTTCTCGATGAAATTCCTGATCAATAAACACAAAAAGGGGTCGTTGATCTCTTCCAATGTCACTCCAACATCCTGGACGGCACCATCAATAAACAGTCTGAGCTATCGCTGTGAGAAGCGGGGCGTCAAAGGCCCAAAAGAATAGGCAGACAGCCACTGGAACAGCATGCAGACTGAGAAGAGCTCCCAGAAATGCATTCTGGGAGGCATAAAAGGCAACATAAGGCTATGACACTAAGCCACTGGGCCTAGAATCATACAATGGGACCCCTAAAAGCCACAAAACAGTTCCTTGCTATAAACATTAGTGCTAGTGACCAGTGCTCTCGTTGAATGTTTCCAGATGTATGCCGAGGTTCTAGTTTGTCCGGGGCCTAAATCCTGCCATTAGCACTGTTGGTATGCAACAATGGTTAGGAAATACTTGTGTTATTATTGTTCAAAGCAGCATTCACCATTTGCATGTGTCTTGTTTGTCAGAAATCCCAGCTTGCAGGGAGAAGAGAAACAGCAAGTGTGGAGCAAGTCCCAATGAATGCCAATCAAGCGCTAAACACGTGGCGGCTCCTCTCACAGCGATTCAACATTGATGTGGAGTTCAAAGTTCTGCTGAAGCAGAACTGGCACCTCGTTCTTCTGTGAAGGCGCACAGAGACGGTCCCATTTCTTAACTGTTCCTTTCCCCATGTAAGGGCATAGTTGTTGCAGGAGGAGGAGGAGGAGAAAAAGAAGAGAAAGGGGTACATGGTGAGAATTCACAGCTGACAGAAGGATCACTCCTCATTCTGCAGGTAGGTTTTAATTCTGGGAGGAATGGAAACCAAATATTGGCTCCTCGTAATTCACTCGCCGTCAGACAGGGTCTCGTACTGGGAACAAAGGAGTGGTTTTCTTTCCTCATCCCAAACACGGTTGGATGTGCTGGAGCCGCCTTGCACAATGGATGACGTGACAGGAGTGAGGCCTGTGGGGAGTCTCATCGTTAGTGGATTATAAGGAAAGATAGTCGAGCCTGGAACGAGAGCAAAAAGAAAAGCTTTTACACTAGGAAAACAAAACAGAGGTAAAAGGAGCAGTACCAAAAAAGGTTCATTTTTAGTTTCATTGAAAGCAAACCTGTTTTTTTTTTTTAAAAATCGGTGGCGCAGTACACCATGCAAACAAGACACAAAGACGTGTAAAGAGGATTCAGGTCATCTTATCTTAACATGCAATTCAGACAGCTGCAGCCAATCACAGCACTCATGGCCATCACAGAGGGTCACTCATTCAGGCAGGGGGAATCAAATAAAAACACAAGAGTGCAGAGGGCTCAGACCAGGAGTCCTCAATCACAGTCCTGGAGGGCCGCAGTGGCTGCCGGTTTTTGTTCAAATCCGGTCGCTTAATTAGAAAGCAATCCTTGCCAATAATTTAATTTCACGGCTTGCTGGTTCTTTAACTCTGCTATGTCAGCTCATTCTCATATCCAAATGATTTGAAGCCTAAAACGGATGAGTAATTCTTAGTCCTTCACTTTTCTCTCAAGTATTTAATTAAACCCAATAGTTCATTATAAATACACACAGGTGTAAATGGAAAAATGCTGGTCTCTTTTGTCATTTGCATGTTATTGCTGATAAGGGGTGTGGCCCAGCCGGGATGCCTAGGAGGACCGGAGGAGGGCTTGTGCCTCCTCCAGATCACAAGGGGGGCGACCGCCCTGGTTGTGTTAGGGGCCATGGGTAGGGGGCTTGGAAGCCCAACCCTGTAGGGGCCCGTGGCCTCCGCAAGGCGGCACCCCGGTGCCTGAAGAATCCTGGACCTCATCACTTCGGCCACACCGGGAAGTTCTGGGGGGGGAAGAAGACTGGGGACACCCGGAGGGCTTCCGGTTGCGCAGCCGGCACCTCCGCCACACGGGGGTGTGTCTGCGGGGGATTGCCGGGAAGCAGCTGAAGCCCATCCAGGTTGGGATAAAAGGGGCCGCCTCCCTTCGTTCATTAGCAAGAGTCGGGTGGAATAGGACGGAGCTTGGAGAGAGGAGTGGAGTGGAGGTGGCCAGAAAGGCAATTTGTGATTGCGAGGCCTGGACTTTGGGGGATCGGTGCTGGAGGCACTGGGTTTGTGCACTATTGACTCTCTGTAAATATTGTATACAATAAACATGTGTCGGGTGAACTAACGATGTCCATCTGTCTGTGTCCGGGGCCAGTTCCACAGGGGTAATTAAAAATCAAGAATAAGCTGTTTAAGACTCAAATAAGCAATAAGGGTTCAAAATCTTAACAAGCGATACAACTAAACTTGAGCAATACTGTAAGTGCTTCTTAATAAGCAACTGGGTTGGAACAAAAACCTGCAGCCCTCCAGGACCGTGATTGAGGACCCCTGGCTTAGACAATCAATGGACTCCTATTTCACGGATCTGAGTGGGAGTCACGACACCTCAAAAATTATGCAAATTGGCCTCTAAGAAACCCATGTAGAAGATTGTGAGTTGCAAAAAGAAAAACAAAGGATGAACAAAAGTCATCTGTAGGGTTACATGATACTGATTACTGGTATTAAAAAGCACTGAAAAACACCCATTTTTAAAATGGTGCGGTACTAGTATTTCCTAAGTTTAAGTACCAGAAGTAAATGGTAGTTTTCAAGCACCTTATGCAGTCAGAACTCCAATTTACATCTAGCTTGTGTCACCATTGGGGACCCTTCTGCTGTTTCAACATACAGTATATAAACTTATATAAACACACTGGAGGCTCCAGAGGAAAACAGCAGCTAGTCTTTGCGATTTGTGGAGTGCGGTGAGCAGGGCAGCGTGTGTTTGAGCGCTGGGGGGAATGAAGCAGCTGTGAGCCAACTGTAAGTTGCTACAGGACCGGTGCTGAGGTCCAAAAGCTGGTATTGGTATGTGTACATTCACCACCTGTCCACAGCCGATATTCTTCCAGGTGCCAAAGATGTTCTTATTTTTAGTGTTGACTGTAAACTAGCCTGGCATAAGTGAACAGACATTAATGCATGTGTGTGCCCAGTAATCACCTTCCGCATACGTGTTTAACAACTGTGATCAAAAGCAGATTCAGAAAGCACTGATTGATTGATGGATGGATGAACGGGATCATAAAGCCAAAATAACTAGAATTTACTCCTCTAGGAAAATGTCCGCCAAACCCAGGAGGAAAAAAAGACAGAACGAGTGAAAAATATTAACAAATAAAGGGGATCTGCTAAGCATTCACTTCTCTTACAGTAAGTATCAGATGGAAATTTTCATTTTACACACTGCCTGGACTTTATTTGAACAAGTGGTACCACTGGTGGCATTAGGAGATACCTACTTAAGGGTCATCATCTATCTACCTCCAGTGTTCAAAAGCCATTGAGAAGGATAGTAAGATGTTAGCGTACATGGAATGAGGTGTGCAAAACAAACCAAGTGTAATGGGAGTGTAAAACGAGAAACTAGCATAAAAGTTGATATATAGCTAGCAAAAATGTTAACGAATTGTACTGGTAACACCAACATCTCCTAAAAATAAGGTGACTCAACACATTGCCTAAACAAACAGGAGTGTCACAGTACAGATATCAGAACAAAATGCTGTTAATATTTAAAACGTTACACACTGGGCTAACACACATAAAGGAAGAAAATGAAATTTGCATTAAGAAGAGCTTGTTCTATAAAGATGACAGATTTCAACATGTCTGGAAAGGTTAGAACTGGATTGCCCTTCAAGCCTCCAACTAAGCCAGAAACGCAGCCAGCCGTTACCACTTCAAGTGGCTTTCAGCGCCCTAAGGAATCAGCCTAGAAACCACAAAGTAACCTCCAAATATGGTAAAGTACCTGTCGAGGAGGGCCTGTCTTCCCACACCCGATTGGTCAAAGGAGTCCGCCGGTTACAGTCCCCTTCAGAGTGCACAGATGAAACCGAAGAAGGTCTCTCACCGCTTGCTTGGCCAGGCCCTGGAGATTTGGCTTTCTGACTGCTGGAGCGTCCATTGTTCTTTGACTTCCCACCACCTACAAGGCACATTAATTTCCCATTCAAGAAGGAGGTCAAAACATTCAGCACTTTCAAAATATCTGTTGGCTTGAGAAAGTTATTTTTTGGGAATTAACAACCTGTAAGACAGAATTTCTCTCTCACTGTAATGGTGACAACAACTAACAGAAAGACATTTCCTGGAGGTGTTTTGTTTGCTCATCTGTTAAACAACATACAGGGAGATCATGCGAACTGGCACTGTTTGACGATGCATAAACCAGAATCAGAGTCTGGGAGTCTACTTAACTTTATTGGGGAGTCAAAGTTGTGCCAAGGGCTTGTTTATTGATTGATACCACCATAATGTAGGAGTCATTTGTGGAGAGGGGATGCTCATCTTTAGTTCAAGACAAAGGGGTCATGGAGGCAAGCTACTTGAATGTCTGGTAACCTGTGACCCTACTCCGCAGTTTCTTTTTGGACAACTAAACACAATGTAAATCAGGCGCATGCAGCAGAGCGTACTTCATGGGCTGCTTCTGTCGTGGCTTTTTTCTTTCACTTCCCTGGAACAGGACACTGTGAGACACAGTAGATAAGAAAATGTGGGCTCTTTCAATAGTGGAAACCCAGGAGGACTTTTTTATAGCAAGATTTCACAGAACACAGCGCCATTTAGTCACAAACTATTTCCCTGAAGAACAATAAGGCCAGTGTACGAGCAAATATAACATCGTTGCTGGAAGTGAGCCCTAAGAGACGAGCAGGAACAAACATGCATAAAGCTACAGCCACAAAAAGAGCTGGCTGGCATTGCCTCTGTTGTCCACCGGCATGTGGCCAAATCCCTCACATTTCTAACTTAATATAACCCACAGTAACCGGGTTGGCACATATCCTGGCAGCACTGATCACAAGGCAGGAAACAGCCGTGGTCGGGATGGCAGTCCATCACAGGGCCCACTCATGTACTCCCACTCTGGGCCAATACGGAGATGCTAGTTAACTTAACCTGCACACCTTTAAGGATGTGGTGGGGGAAACGTATGGACCCATGGAGAACATGCAGACTCCACACAGACTGGCTGCAGCATCTGAATCCAGGATACTGGAAGCACATTCAGACAGCTAAAGTCATGCTAAGCAGATTTTGCTTAGAGAACGTCTAAAATCTTGTACTTTATAACAGCCATGTGAAAGTCTCGATGAATACTCTGGAATTCACAAAAAGAAGATCGGAAGAGAAAGACTGGGGAACGGACTAGAACATGACTACTATGATTTTATTTCACGTTTTTGAAATTATTTTACATGTTGGTTTTTAATTTTCACACTTGTCACACAGTTTACCCCTAAGGCTAATGTCACATTACACAACTTTTTATTGTATGGAATGTCAGATTTGCCAAGTGCAGTCACTGATCCTGTCACTGTAACGTTAAATTACATGACTGAATATTGCAGCCTATGTCATATTTACCAATCTTCCAGTGCATTTGTGCTCGTCCCTTTTTCTGACAGCATATAGCGTGCTGTCTGATTGAGCGGTGCTTTACGAAGGGTAACAGCTGTAGTGAGTTCAGCAGCAATCTCTGCCCTTTAATTCTTTTTTCTATTCGGTTATGGTATGTAAAATATAAGACTCTAATAATGGGTATTTCCTAAAATGAGACATTAACCTCTTTATCTCTCTGTTATAATAAAAAAAATCTTGGGACGAGACTTTCTCAGAGAGACACTTTCACGTCCCGCTAGGCGAGACTTTGTGCCAAGAGATTTAACCAGGCCCGGGGCCAGAAATAAAAGACAAAGAGTAGATGACAAAGTAGAACGTCGTAAAGAATTCAAAAACGTTGGTGTGATACACATGAAGAACAGGTTACAGATAATGAAAGTGCGAAAATTCGACAGTCTCAAAAAAAATGACAGTAAAGATCACATTAGCACAAACAAACGGAAATTATTACTCGGTGAAATAACGGAACAGCAAAAAGAGATTGAATTTAAACTTTAAGAGACTTGTAGATCGTCTAATTCATGTAGCCATCACGGAAAAGTAGAGTTTCTTCCAAATGAAGAGGCGTATCTGCGAGAATTAAAAGTTTTGTTGTTTGGTGAAAGTGAAATCCTGCGAGAGAAAATTTCAAGCCCCGCGAGACAAGACTTTATGCAAAAAGGTTTGGAAAAGTCCTACCCACATCTAAAAACATTTACTACAACCACGTACACAGTTCAATAATTTCTCATTTGTGTGAATGCTATTGTCAGGCACAGTTCGTGAAGAGAGAAAGAAATGATATTCACTCACGGGCAGTTATACTTTGCGTTGTCACGATGTTATTCCAAACACGGAATCAAAATTCAATGCAATATTGATGAAAGATAAAAGCAAAAAGAGATTGAATATATGGACATAGGTGATATGACAGAAGTATGTAGACATTGTTTGGCTTTAAACTTTAAGTCGGAGACTTGTAGATCGTCCAACTCCTGCTGCCATCAGGGAAAGGTAGGGTTTCTTCCCAATGAAGAGGCCTATCCACAAGAATTAAAAGTTTTGTTGTTTGGTTAAAGTGAACTCCACATACGTATACGGCAGAGATGTGAAGTTGCTGCTGTGTAGTACAGGTTGGCAAGCGACAAGATCAAGGGGCGCAGTCCCTTAGTTTTATTAAAATGTTACTGTATATTTTCAGGTATCTTAAAGGAGGCATGATCTACGCAAGTAACAACAAACATCATCCATCACTTTCTAAAGCCACTTCATCCAGAACATGGTCACAGGTGCCTGCAGCCTCTCCCAACATCAACAAGGTACCAAACATGAACACGGATCCATCACACAGCACACCCACTTGACGCTGCACATCCACACCCACTGTCACTGATTAAGCCACCGTCAATGTGTCATTGGATTGTGGGACGAACCTGTACAAATCTGAGTGAACAAAGCAACAACATGAAATCGACACGCAGGCAGTTAGAGCTGGATTCTGGAGCCATGCCATCACGCTTGCTCTAACCACAAAAAAGTCATTTTATTCTTCCAGGGGTTTCACATGAAAACACTCTGTGTATAGGGTTGGGTTTGTGAAAGCAGCCACTCCTAGAAATGTCTTATAGTTCCTAGAACTACAGGTAAAAAATAAAAATTAGGAAGATATTCCAGCAATACAGCTGTGGCTGTTCTAACACACACTTCAAGGTAATCACGACACCCTGGCCATCGGACCTTACTCTTATTCTATGTTAATTAATGTTGACTTATGTTTATTTTTTATTGCGTCTTCTATTTTTCTATTCATTTTGTAAAGCACTTTGAGCTACATTTTTTTGTATGAAAATGTGCTATATAAATAAATGTTAATTGATTGATTGACACTGACCCTGCTTCTCCACTACTTACCAAGTGACACCTCAGGCCATCTGACAGTTCCAAGGTCTCCATGTGCCAGTGACCATGAATTTGTTCTGCATGATGGCCGCCAGTCTATCTGCATCTCTTCCTACATTAGTTTGGCACTCCCTTCTTCTCCACAAACACATTTAAAGCCAAAGCCCCCTGTGTTTCCATGTTCTAACATCTACAAGTTGACTTTCCACTTTTCATCTCATACAAACGCAGCAACAGGGCAGTACAGTGCAGCGTGTGTACCAGAGGTTCACAGCCCAAGGGGTCGTGTGCTTCACTGGGTGCTGCGTTTTCAGTACTGCTGCTGATTCAAACGTCCATCAGATTCTATTTACCTTCACTACAAACACACACACACACACAGAGAGGGCACACAGCGACACTGCAATAAATGAGAATGGCATTAGCTTGACAGATGTGAAAGAAGCGCAAACCAATATAGTGTAAGCTGAGGAGTTTAAAGACAACCTTCAATTGAAAGTACTTTTATGACAAACAAACATAAAGCAATTGTTAGCATACTTAGCAGAACTAGCAAGAAAAGAAAAAAGGCATTTTAGATGTTACAAGTACAGTAAAAGCAAAAAAGGAAACCAACAAAGCTGCCAGAGTGCCCCCAAACATCTGAATTCCCAAAATAAACAGACTTACTGGGTATAGTTTAAACTTGAGAACCATTTGACAAAGATAATAAAAAAAGAATCTGTATGAATCCTGTATATTAGAAAACAAAACAAGAAATAAACCTAAACAAAGCATGGTGCCTCAAGGGCAGGAGTGGAGAAAGCCAGACGGGCAGCCTCAGTGGGTGTAGCGTGAGGTGGACAGTATAGAATTGGCTAGACTTCACTGAACACATTTTCGACAGCTACAAGCCCCTCTCTGTCTCTCACCTGAGATGATGAGAACATCACACGGGCAGAATCGTCCATTGCCTTCTACTGGTGGCACTGAGCATATAGCCTCGATCAGCTGTGAGTTTGATAATATATTGAAATTCTGTTTGCTTTGTAAAGCATCATGTGACAGGGCAGGTTACAAGAAGTTTGTAGGGTCATTAAACGTCACACGTACTGAATACAGTGAAAGAACCGGTGCTATATAACTCAATAAGACTCAATATTTAGTTCAAGAGGATGGAAAGGCTGCTATCATGGTCCATGTCACCACAGGTCAGCCAACTCCACTTCTGCTCTCGAGGAGGTCTGATAAAAAGAAAACCAAAAGAAAATCCAGAGAAGAGAAAAACAAAAGTATGTGAGTTGGGAAAGCAATGCAGACCTGCAAAGGAGTAAATGTCCTCATTCCGTCCGTCAGCAGCAATGGAGACAGAAGCGGATGCGCTTGCACTTGCAGCCAGAGGGTTAATAGCATTGGCACTGACAGGTGAACAGTCTTCCCCTTGTTCGTCATATTTACCCATTAGGGCCTTCCTAATTATTGCCTCCAAGCCAATGGTGTTACTGGAGTGCTCTGGAATGGAGAAGTTTCTAGAGCTAACCGGCCCTGTGAAACAGAAGTGACAGGAAAAGGAGAAAGCCCAGGAATGATGAAGACATTCATGGAAAAAGAGATAAAAGCATGGAGAGGAAGAAAAGAGAGATGAGAGAAAGAAAAATAAAACAACAATTAGCACATTTGGAGAGCAACTTGTTTCTGTCACAATGTTCAATCAGTTCGCATTTTCTAAAGAATGGAAACATAGTATAAGGTCAATCCAACTTTAATATCAAATTCAAACATCTTTAAAAACTTTTGGAACTGAAGAACTGATAGTATTCATCGTCATTTATCATCCAAATTCTAAATGTTCATTTGCAGACAACATTCCCACGGTAACTCTTATTGGATTGGTTGTGTTGTTGATAACTTCAGAGTGTAAGGGGTCCACTCAGTTTTCAAAAATAAATATACTACAATGGTTGTGGTCATGAAATTCCAGCAGTCTCAAGTATACGATAAGAAACAAGGCCGGAGGTTCACCCACCATTTGGTCCTGGACTACGGTTACATGTGTCACTAATGGGCCAATCGGCCTAACGCAGAGTGGCAACGTCAACAGGCCGTGTGAAGCGTCACTGCTCCACACAAGTAGTGACTGGGCTGCCCACCAAACTCTGGCTTCTGGAATTTGAGGCAGTCGTGCCAACCAGTGCACCACTAGGCAACCCAACTTATTTTCATATTTTAGGTAATTATGAAAACTGTCACAGACGTTTAGGACTGTGCGCAACAGAAAAAAGAGTCCTGTGTGACTCAGAATTCTGAGTGGCAGAAATTACTTTTAAAAAGCAGAAAAGACTCAGGGTGACAGGACAGCGCACTGGAGTGTTAGGCACAGCTTTGTTGATCCAATCTTAAACTTTGGCCTACCAAATCAGCACAACTTAGTGACATGAAATTATACTTCAGCTCTATTTATTTTGAGCCAAGATATGACAAGTGGAGCTCCGTCTTATGCAAGGTCCACTTAGGATCGACACAGTGTCACAGACATCCTGACCGGCAACCTTGTGATGTCACAAACTAACATTATAATATTAACTCTTTAAATATATATAGCATTTCCTCACAAATCAAAGTGTTTTGCAAACTCGATGCAGGGAGGACACGGGACGCAAACCCGCGATCTCTGTACTGCGAGGCAGCAGTACTGCCACTGCACCACTGGGCATCTAGAAAATGGCATAAAATAAACAAAACAGATTTTCCAAACAAGGTTTGGATGAAACCTCTAAATTGCCCCCATGTGTGTACAGATGTGACTTGCAATGAACACTTCTTAATATTAGTGATCTTAGTGATACACACAAACACAAATATAATTAATTAGAAATCAACAACAATACCAATAATTACATCCAGAACCTGAGGCAAAGTATAAAGAATCTAAGAAATGTGACAGATAAAAGGAGACCATTAGGCCCACTAAGCCTACTCGGTTAACTAACAGTCACATTGTCTCACTATTTCACCAACAGAGATTTTCCCTCTTCAAATACCCCATTCAGTAGTTTGTTCCAAATCCCCAGGACCCTCTGTACAATGACATGTTTCCTAGCTTCAGGCTTTAACGCCTTTTTTCTTAATGTTCCACTGGTCTCCTTGAATATTTAATTCTAACAATTCTATTGGATCAGCTTTATTAACGTCACTATTAATTTTGAACACCCTGAATAGGCTCCCATGAAGCTTTCTCTGCTTAAGACTAAAGGGTAGAAAATGCCCCTTAGTCCCAAGCTGCACTTTGTTACTCTCCTCTGCTCATTTCTATGCTGTTATTTTGGTTTTTTTTTGTACTGTTGTAATTAAAACCGTCAATAATACTCCAGATGTGGTCTCACTCATGCATTACTGACATTCCCTTGATTTCTAATTTTGTTAATTTTGTTTTCCTTCAAACTGCTTTTACACATTTGCCTAGATGGCGAGAATACTACATTAATGCACACCAGTGGCGCAGCGTAGTGGGGCAACAGGGGCGGATCGCCCCGGGCGGCACAGAATTACTGTATATTTTAGTCTTTTAAATTGAAATACCTAAATAAGGGGCCGGCGAAATTTTCCTCTGCCCCGGGCGGCTGACACCCACGCTACGCCACTGATGCACACTCCTAAATTCTTTTTAGAAGTTGCTTTCTTTAACCTCCTTGGCATTAACCCTAAGTTGTGACTTTGGGCTCAGAATTCTATACAACTACGGTTAAACCCGAGTTACACTCAGAGTAACGTGTAATGGTAACGCTTTACAGTGTCAAGCCTGAATAACTCTTATTCTCTAGTGGATGAGACGACATAACAGCTCTATTATCAGATCCAGAGTATAAAGTCTTGCAAGAATTTCTACCATAGTACTAAAAACCTACGGTATGTAACACAGCAGAATCAAACGGCCATGCCAGATGCCTGCTGGACGAACTATGAGAGGTGACACGGTGGAGTCACAAGAAAGGAACACAACAATGAGCTAGGACTTGGTTTTAAGACATTACCTGCAGTTGTGGAAGCTGGCATATTAAAAATTTCTGTTCCCGGCTGCCCAGCATCTAAAAAAAACAAACATAAAAGCAATACATTTGAGCATCTTCAGAAAATGTTCACAGGAAGATCCAGAACATATTCTGATGTTCAAAAATGCACTGGTCAGTCTTACAAAACAAGATATGAAGCCTTCAACTTAAAGTGTCACTAGTGTGTGACACCCCCAGTTTAATGGAGACACCATATGACAAAGCTGACCATTTGCTTAGACGTTTTCTTCATTTTTTTTTAATCAAGTCAAAACAAGAGATTTAACACAATAATACAGAACGGGCCGGGCATTGTGAAAACGTTCACTGAATCATACAAGGGAAACAACATCTTGCCTTGCCATTTTCTACTTCTAGTTTACTTTGACTGTTAACAAAGAGCATCTCGACAGCACTTGGACCCTACCTGCTCTCTAGGACACCACCTTTGTTTCTCCAAACAGGAGCTGGATGACGCCTCTAAACTGTCCCCATGTGTGTGCAGATGTGACTTGCGGTAAACTAATTACATGCAGAATAACACTTTTTAATATTAGTGTGCTGAGTGGCATTAATTCTTGGCTGGTACTGACTTAAAAGACACAGCAGCAGAGAAGAGCAACCAGGCAGAATTCAGAACTGAGAGGTATGAAGTGATCGGACTAAACTGCTTCAAAATTATCATTAGTAGTTGGTATAGTGGATCCCTGCTGTTACTTTAACATAAACTCTTCAACAGGAATTTATAAACGGTTTAAATTGGTTAAAGCCAAGTGTCACATAAATTTTACTGACACAGAGGACCGGACACATGGAATGAGGTAGATGGTAGGGCTTAAGGGACCTTCAACACTCAACTCAGTTTCATTTTGAAGGCATTAGGGGAGTGCAACTGGTAAGCTTGTTGGGCTTAACACTCAACTCAGTTTCATGAAAGTAGCTTGTAAGGCATTTCAGTGTTAAAAAAAACAACAATACAAGTCCTGTATATTAACAAGAAAAGAACTGCTCCCAATAGATACAGCCCGACCCCCACTGAGTAAGCTTGTTGGGCTTAAACGGCCAGTTTTCATCAAAGTTGTTCTGATCAGTTACTTGCTGCTTTCTTGTTGTCATGAAAGTAGCTATCAAACTGAAGTAATGCTAGTCTTATGACCAAAATTCATTGTGTTAAAAAAAAAACAACAATACAAGTCCTGTATATTAACAAGAAAAGAACTCATAAATGCTCCCCTGACCCCCAAACAAACCCTATTTTGAGGTGTCAATGATTTGAAAAACCATAATTTGGTCAAGTCATTTCTTAAACAATGCACATTAACAACAGACTGCAAAAACCAGGCTGAGAGAAGTTCGTGCACGTTCTAAATTGGTGGGGATGGAATAGTGTTACCGTCATTTGTGTTAAATTAACTAACTGACTCGAAAAAGTCCTTATATGTGCAAATTAGAAAACAAGACCACCAGCCCTGAAAGTGTTAATCTGTACTGACAACAAGTGACAAGCTGCGAAGAGGAGAAAAGAACAAAATGTTCCCTTACTGAAATCAGTCTTGTTAGCACTCCCTGTGCTCATCTTTTTGATCATCTCTTGTTTCTTCGTCTTCACAATGGCAGAATTGCTTTCGGTCAGCTTGCTGAAAAACACTGGGTGCTGGGAGTTGTTTGCTGGAGAGCGGGAGCCCACTCTGTAAAAACAGAAGACAGCTGACAATATTATCCAGATCAGAACAGTGTCCTCCCTATGGCTGAAAACAACGTCAAGTCTATCCTGATTCTGGAACTCTGCTGGCCGAGTCAGCTGCTGAGTTCACATGCTGTCGGACAAATGGTAATCTGGATTGTGGAGAACGCCCAACCAACATGGAAATACGAGTTGGACAATTCAAACAAAGCCAAGCTGCATGAGCTGTCCGAAATATGATGTCGCGCTTACCTTTCAGCTTAGTCAAGTGTTTACAATAAAACATATAACCTGGTCAGCCCAAAATACCACTTTTTTAGTTGAATTGCATTTGGAGTGAAGTGACACACATTTAACACGTTTATTATTTTATTTATTTCCGCAAAAATGGCATTTATGTTTACTTGTAATTTTTTTTTTGTAGACCAAGTAACAATTCTGCATCAACCTTGTGATTGTCAAAATAGTCCGACCAGAAACCCACAGGAGCACAATAAAGCCCCAAATAGTGCGAGAGCATGTGAGCGCAGCACGTGAGTAACACATGATTTGCATGCACACAAGAAGCCCACTGCTTTTGATTGCACCTTTGAGGCAGATATATCAACACCTTGAAGCTTTCTCTGACTGTTCCAGGGCTGGAAAAAACTCAGATACACTTTACCCGAACTCTGACAAAATTACAAACTCAACAAGCAACTGTTTCAGCTTTTCAAAACACAAACTTAATGAGAAATGACAGCAATAAACAGCTTACGTTTGATCAGCTAGCTCCCCGTGAAAAGAAGGCAGCAGCAACTGCTCTGACTCCGATATGCCTCCTGCTGGTGAGACTGGCTCAATCGCGTCCTCTGACATATTCACTGGAGACACCTTCACATGCTGTGGTGACCTGTTTGAGCGAAAAAAAGAATGAACATTTTAGTTAAGAGAAATGGCAAAAGGTGCACACGAGGAGTATGTACGAATAAGAATGACCACCTGCTGATCTCTAAATGAAGAAATTAGTCCACATAAAAATGAAACCACACAAAAAAAAGAATCTCCAGGGACACACCATCATACACCTGCTCTAAACAACTCCAAAATGCAAATGCTGCCAGTGCAGTACCCTCTGTGTGTGGCATTCTTGATGTGTTGTTATATAAGATTTAGGGGACACTTTAACAGTCGGCTCCCAATTAATTCTACCCAGCATGCTGTACTGGGAAATAAGCATAAGGTTGGAAAAGGACAAGGAACCACTCGATGCTAACATGGCTGGATGACCAAGTGTCACGTTATATGTTAGCAAGCCACCCATTGGGCCATGAAGGGGTAAAATAAGCAGGGATGCCCAAAAACTGCCTGAATACCTTACCATGGGAGTTAACAACTGGCTACTCCAATACTCCTGTCAGGGACGCTGCATAAAGCAGACATCACTGCCATCAATGAAACATTCTGTTTCTTCCAATAGTGTTACCGGTGCCCAATGTACGGACACTGGTTCAGTTCCCATTACGTGGAGTAATCCATGCTCTACTGTATGGAGGCAGCTGAATGCCGGAGCTCGAGGTGGAGAATCTGAAGAAATGGACATACCCTTCAACTCTGACTGTGTGCTTTTCACTGACAGCATTCAATGACATGTGACCCGACATTTGTGTGATAGACATATGAGCGCCGACAAAATAGCGCCGATTAAAACGCGGTGTCAAAATCGTGCAGACAAAATCGCAAAAGTTTCATTAAATATGAATTACTAGTTTAAAGCATATATAATAATGTTTGTTTTAGAAGTCAATATTATGAGACGTGGCATGCCATCAGCACGGCACGCAGATAGTCCTTAAGATCATGCCCTGCATACAGTATGTAAAAAGAATAGCAGCAAGACGTCTTGATAGTTGAGCGTATTTAGACTTGCTGGCTGCCTGACTGCTGGTAATTCTGCTTTGTATACGACACGTTATGCCAACCCTCGACTGAGTTATTTGTTTGCGGCATGCCATCAGCAGTTATAACAGTAATAACCTAGCACATAATGTGTACATAATGCGCATGTACGCATCCCACTCTCTTGGCCTCTCTCGCGATTTTGTCGGCGCGCATTTGTCGAAAACCAATTAGCGGGTTTGTCGGCGCTCATTTGTCCATCGCGGTTTTGTCGGGGCGCATACGTCTATTGCTCTGTGAGCAGAAGCCCACAGCGGAGAATTTCAAGTATTTGAGGATGTTGCTCATGAATGAGGATAGAGGTGATCACGAGAAAGATTAGTAAATCAGAGCAGCAGCAGCAGTTTCATGAACGTTGTAAATATTAAAGCAAGAGCTAAGACTATGAAAGAAGCTGTCAAATTATAAATCCCCATCCTCGCTTATGGCCATAAGCAATGGGCACCGACTGAAAGAAGGAATACAACTGGCTGAAATCAGTGTCTGGAGCTGGACTACTGGGCTCGCTCTCTGTGACTGGACTGAGGTACTTGGCAACACAAGTGGAGCTCAGAGCAGAACCAGCTGTCCTCCACCTCAAGAGATGTGGTTAAAAAGTACGCCAGGCACAGCCCACTACGACAAAACTGAGGGGCACAGGCAGCATGTGCACAGATTGTATCTCTTCCTGGAAGCATCTTGATGTCTTATGAAACAGTTTGCTGGTGATATGAAGGCCTGGTCAGCCCAGTTCAGCATGCTGCTTCTACTGCAGCTCTCCTCAGGAAAATCAGAATGGAAGCAATGATGATGAAACATCATTAAAAAATGGAGGTTAAGACAAGTCAATAACTGACAGAACTGCAAGATGCAAAAGGCAGTACCCACGGATCACTTTCACATGATCTCATGGCAAAAGTCAGTGGCTAAAGTATGACAAAAATACCTGGACAAGCCACAACAATTTGGAGCGAAGAGCTGCAGGCTGATTTAAGGAAAACTGAATTTTCACAATAACAAAAGATACATTTGGAGAGGCACTGCCAAAATATTTGAAGAAGTGCCATCTTGCCAGTCTGTAAACACGGGGATAGAGCAGTTATGCTTTGGGGTTATGAAAGAGGAAAAAACTATGCAGTTTAAAGAATTGAAGAATGGATTAAACAAAATATCAACACACCCTAGGAGATAAAAGAATGTTTATATGCCAAAGGTGAAGGGACGCAGACAGCTGCGGACACAGGCGTAGGGTGCACAACCTGTTGTTTATGGTATGGTATGTGTCTGCTGCACTGCGTAGATGCAGAATTGCTCCATGCACACACACTGGCCTTCTCTACGAACACACTCATGTGCAGCCAATGTGCACAGAAGCACACAGGTCCTTGTAGCCAAAAAGAATCTAGAGGTGCGAGACCACAGACACTCGAGTCTGTGTAAAATGACTGCCGACAAAACATACGCCACACAAAGCTACAGGGACACACAAAGTATATCAACGGGCCTTAACAATTCCAAGTCAGTAAAAAAAACTGAAACTGAAAAGAGGCTGAATGTTTTAGTAAGACTTCAGCACAAATGTCAGGTATTTACAGGAACAAAAGTTTGTTTGAATATTCTCAAAAAGTCAAACATGCAGTACAAATAATAAGGAGTAACATCAATAAGCTATGACTGCTGATGCAGGAATAGAAAGGCTCTCAGCTGGTGACAAGAAACTTTAAAGAAGTGACTGTTCAAACAATGTTTTAACAATTACTGGCTGACAAGGGGCTTAAAATTTGGCACCTGCTCATTCAGTTCTTTTCAATCTACTCAATTCAGCAAATAATCAGTCAACATGCAGGTAAGTGCAGAAAGTTTGTCACCTGCTGCATTTGGTTTAACCTTCTCTTTCATCTTGAATTCCAGTGAGGTATGCAGTTTGATCGGGGGGGGTCCCAATCTTTGAATACACCTTTGTAAATATTATATATTGTCACACGTACACGCTGTGGAAGTGTGTTGGAAGCTCCGTGAAAACACACCGGGGATGGCTATGCTGAAACACATGTGCTAACTTCTATTACTCCTCCAGTTCGATAATGGAGGAGCCCTCTGAGAAACAAAGACCTAACTTCTTCTTGTTCAGCCTATATACATCGGACACCCAATACAACTCGAAGTCCTGCCACGTGCAAAAGTTCGCTGACGACCCTGCTAACGTGGGCTGCATCAGGAGTGGGCAGGAGGAGAAGTACAGGAACCTAATCAAGGACTTTGTTAAATGGTGCGACTCAAACCACCTACACCTGAACACCAGCAAAACCAAGGAGCTGGTGGTGGATTTTAGGAGGCCCAGGCCCCTCATGGACCCCGTGATCATCAGAGGTGACTGTGCAGAGGGTGCAGACCTGTAAATACCTGGGAGTGCAGCTGGATGATAAATTGGACTGGACTGCCAATACTGATGCTCCGTGTAAGAGAGGACAGAGTCGACTATACGTCCTTAGAAGGCTGATGTCTTTCAACATCTACAATAAGATGCTGCAGATGTTCTACCAGATGGTTGTGGCAAGCGCCCTCTTCTACGCAGTGGTGTGCTGGGGAGGCAGCATAAAGAAGGAGGACGCCTCACGCCTGGACAAACTGGTGAGGAAGGCAGGCTCTATTGTAGGCACGGAGCTGGACAGTTTGACATCTGTGGCAGAGCGACGGGCGCTGAGCAGACTCCTGTCAAACATGGAGAATTCACTGAACAGGATCTTCTCCAGACAGAGGAGCAGCTTCAGCGACAGACTGTTGTCACCGTCCTGCTACAATGACAGACTGAGATCGTTCCACCCTCACACTATGCGACTCTTCAATTCCACCCGGCGGGGTAAACGTTAACATTATAGAAAGTTATTGTCTGTTATACCTACATTGTTATCACTCTTTAATTTAATATTGTTTTTATCAGTATGCTGCTGCTGGAATATGTGCATTTCCCCTTGAAATTAATAAAGTATCTATCTATCTATCTTATGGTGCACGTCTCCCTCGTCCCTATATAAACTCCCTGATGGCTAGAACTTGGTGTTCAGTCTTGGACATGTGACTGCTAGAGCCAAACAAGCCTACAGAAGCCTTTGAATTTGGAAGAGCGAGGAACGATATGTAAGATACAATTCTATTTTTGTTACTTAATTGTATTAATAAACCTTGTGTCTTGCTTCTCCGACATTATACACATTCACAAATAAACATGCACAAATTGGAGTTAAATAACGATCAACTACTCGTTTTCAAGAGATGATTCAATGTATTGCAAAGTAAATGATAGAAATACTCTACCTGTCCCGCACACGGTCTGCATTGACCAACTCTGGAGTGTAACAAGCAGCCTGGCGTGTATCCTGCTGTTCACTAGTGGTCCGCCTAAGATCCAGCACTGGTGAGCCAGAGTAATTGTAACCTTGTTGCTGTGGCTGCTGGGTGTTTGCCTGCTGGGGGTACTGGCGCGTGTAGTCCTGCGTAATTACCTCCTAGAAAAAAAGAAAGCAGGACACCATTAGACATTTAAAAAAGCTGCAAGGACAATGAGCACTTACTGTTGTCACTTAATGAAAAATGAATCCACACTTGAATAGTGGCCGAGTAAAACATAAATTGACTAAATTCTACCACAGACGTAATGAGCAGGCTGCAGGTTACGCCGAATGCTAATCTAGTAAAACTGCATAGAAAACCTACATGGATGTGTTGTGCCAGGGTCACGACGCGCTGATGACCTTTGCTCGAGGACGTAGCTTGGAGGGGGTGACCTGGAGAGTGATAGTCTTCTGGAGCCAAACGAAAAGGCTGATGTAGGGAATCCAATGACGAGACTTTCTGCTGAACTGTGAAAAAGAGCAATTAAAAAAGAGAATATTTTCAATATTATCTTACAAAAAAAAGCTTTTCAATAAAGGCAGGGAGAGCGTGTCACAAATCAGCACATTTGTAATCAAAAATTGTTCTTTTAGCAGAATTTTAAACCACGTAAAATTTAAATATTGATTAGAAGGCAGCTCACTTAATTAACTCCATTTCACTACCAATGGGGCTAATCGAATGACTTTGTTCAAGATGAATCAGGAAGAAACGTCAGTTATGACAGAAATTTCAGGACTATTTCATGGTAAATAAAACTTGTTGATGATTCAATCTACTAAACACATATTAAAACTATAAACGACACTGGAGCTTTGTGCAAAATACACTTGATCGTCCGCGGTGGGCTGGCGTCCTGCCCGGGGTTTGTTCCTGCCTTGTGCCCTGTGCTGGCTGGGATTTTCTCCAGCAGACACCACCCCCTGCCCCCCCGAGACCCTGTGTTAGGATATAGTGGGTTGGACAATGACTGACTGACACGTGATAGTTTATCATAAGACTTCTGATTCACACAAAGACAAAGCAAAAGACAGCTGGGTTAGGCCTTGTTAGGGTAGAAAGTATACAAGTAGGGAAAACAGGCCGAATAAGATAAAAAACATATATCTGCTAATTTACACAAAGCCCCACGAACACTGATGCCAGTCTTCATAATCATGCAGAGAACGGAACAAGTCAAACCTTGTGGTCTCTGTCTCATGTCTACCACACCATGTCCCTTGTCTGGGTCTGGGCTCTGTTTGGGGGCTTTCTCATGGACTTGTAGAGGTGAGTTGGCTGGACTTATTGCTTCTATTCCATCTGAACTATTAGAGCTATAGCCACCAGGAGGACCTGTCAAACATGGAAAGATGGCATTATATATATTTTACTGCATCATATAAACAAAAAACAAACCTACAAGTCTTAGTAACATGGAATCACTTGTCCTCAAGAGCATTTATCTGCATGTAGTTCAGCGCTATACTTCAACAGGCATTCCCAGCCCAGTTGGTGCCTACATGAAGCTGTTACATTTCCTAAATGTCCATGTAGATGTTGCACTGGGTACTCCAGTTATCTCCTGCACCACAAAGATGTGTAAGGAGTGCTGGTTTAGTGTACAGCATGACAGAACTTGTTCAATTCGTGTCTAATCCTCATAGGACAGATTCCTGTTCTCTGTGACTCTCTAATGTTATGTCTGGGAAATGGAAAGAATGAACGTAGAACCTACAAACACACATACACCTTACTGTGTATAAAGAATACGTGTGTGTGCGTGTATAAATATATACTGTCAGACACGCTGGCTTAAGCGTGCCTTACAGGTATGGGATTGGCCAAAACATCAGGGAAGAATGTGAACGCAATACCTGCTGTAACCCAACTTCGGTTTGCCCAGAGTGCCGGTGGAAGACTACTCACTCCAACAGGCGCCAACGTCACTGCCGCCCATTATCCTGCTTCTATAAAACCCACTTGGCCAGGGAGGAGTTCAAGCAGGATGGAAGTCTACACTGAGCTGCCTTTCTCTCATCGGAAATGAGGCCATATAAAAAGTGGCCTTTTAAATCTTTGAAATTTCTTTTTATGCTGGACATTAAATGGGGATCACTCTGGTGCCCCACCTCATACATCAATTGGGCTGTGACTGTAGATGTCAGCACAAGAATGCTGTGTGATGAACATCACATCCTGGGTAGCTTTATACCCATCACTGCACTTAACAAATGCCTAATAAAGTGTAATTTTTTTTGGTTGACGGACTTACCTAAACACAACACAGAATACAAAGCAGTACTACAATGTTTCCATGATATAACCTCTTCACTAAGTAATAGGATCAAATAAAAACCTACATGTGTGAGAACTCAGATTATTTAAAAAATACATTAAAATAGAATAGAAACATAGTTCCAATATTCTGGGAGTACAGCCACACTAATTATATTTATCACACTTTGATTAGCTGCAAAAATCACAAGCTCAGTTTAAGAGGAACAAACTGTTTTCACACCCCTGCCTTCACGACGGTGTTCTACTAATGAGCTCCAACCTTAATACGTTTCCCATTCTGTTAAGTGAAGAACCCACCCAAATGGCCAAAACCTAAACATCTGTAATTAAAGAATAAGCATTTGCCAAGCTTTGCAGCTTTAATAGCGGTTCTTGTCACACTGCAGTAGACACAATCATTACTAAAGTGAGCTTCAGATGGTGATAAATGAATGAATCGGAAAACATGAGGTTCATCAAAAAAGTCACGTCTTTAGAATATTTACACCACTTAACAACACTGACAGATTAAATGGCCTCCGCTCATTAGTAAAAGGTTTTATGCTTATATGAGGAAAGCCATATGAAGCATTGCATTAAACAAACCCCACAGGATTATCTGTCGTGTAAAACACAGCCTGGGTGGCTGGTGACTTCCAATCTCTGGTAACACAGGATTTTTGAGACTGAAGGCACCCTACTTGCATTAAAAGAGAACTGCTGCTCATGCTAACTTGTCCTGTGTGAATGGCAGTGGGAAACAAAACTGGTTTGTTTGGCAAAGTAGAAGCTATGGAGCAAATCAGATATTCCACATCGCCACCAGACAAACCAAGCTGAAGCCCTCCTCACCTCTCCCATGTTCCCTTCTAAGTTGACTCTTGTGCTACTGAAGCAGTGGTGCAGCATGTGACCCAGCAGTCCGCTGTTAAAGCCGAGACCTGTTCAAATCAAAGCTCAAGCCCAGCAAGATCAGTTAACTCCAATTACAGTAGGTCCTTGCTTAAAACTGACAGGATTAATGCTGTTTTCCGTTTCCCATTGTTCACTTTTATGGGGTTGCCAACTGTCCGCAGACATTCTTTGTTTATAAATCCCCTTATGATAAATCAGAATCAAGCAAGACTTATCAGAGTATGTTTTATGTTTCTAATCTGCCAATTGTTTATAGGAAGGCTTTGGTACAAAGTAGCAGACTGGCACATATTTTGTTTCACAAAACGCTGAGGGCCTTCTTGGTGCCACCAGAATGGTGACACGTGTAGCTGGCTGTCATCAGTTTTAAGAGAAACAGAACCGTGACTGCCATTTCTGGTAAAGATGGTAAGAATTTTATAAAGACCTGGAATTAGTGCTCTATAACATGAGTGGCATTTCTCCCCACAATGGTACGCCTCCTTTAAGATTTGACTCAAAGCTCATTGTTAAAATTCAAAATAACAGACAGAATATTTTTTAAGAGGACATTTGCTTCATAATAATTACAGCGTATTAGCTTAGTCAGAAATGAATATGAGGGCCTCTTGAAAGTTCCCCCAAGTATTACTGATTCTATATTTTACATTTTCAGTTTTGCTAATTCACAAACCTAAACCAAACTCATTGTGTTAGTTATATGTTTGTATTTATTTAAATTAAAAATAAAATATTGCAGCTTCACTCACTGAGGCTAACAATATCTCAGCTGAAGACCCAAGCCACTTCTAATAGGTGTGACTGCATGAAGAGTTTTGTCGTAAACAAGACTGAAAGAGCTGAAAGTCACATACTTTACACTCCTACAGCTGCATGGACACGGATTAATTGGCAATTTACTTTCAGATAATAACGAGAATAATAGTTCCAATTTAACATCATCTCTGGTACAGAGGAAGGCAGCTGGACAGAGAAAGATTCTGTAGGCAGGGAGAAAGGACAAATGCAGTCAACAAAATGCAGCAAACGTCAAAGGCCCAAGATGCCAGACAATCAAGGAAACATTAAGACAAAATACAATTGGTTTTATGAATAAACAAAGCTTGTTGTGTGGTCCCCCCTTCAATAACGATATCCGGAGGGAGATTTCTATGGAGCAACTCAACGTTATAACCACCTCTCGCTATCTAATGCTGCGTTCCATTTGAAACTGGAAGACAGAATATTCAAGTTGTCAGTAGAAACTTTCAAGTAGAATGACCCAATGAGCTGGACTTCCTCCCAACTCAACCATAAAAACCAAGATGGCTGCACTGTGCATCAGCAGAAGTGAAAGCTGTTGTGTTACACAGTTTATTAACACTTCTGTCTGTTTGTGTCTCGTTAAAGCAGTCATACGCAGTTCTGTCCAACTTCTATCTTTGGACATGTTGCTATTGTGTTTGCATGTGCAAAATATCACATAATGCGTTGTTGTTCTGAAAGAGCAAGCACAATAAAAGTTTTCCCAGAGGTGCCTGTATTAGTTTTCCGAATGTTTTACTGGAAGTCGGTCAACTTGGGTATGACGTCATTCCCAGCTCCGACATAAGAGGTAAATGACTCACAGTATAATCACTCGTTCTTCCATTCTGCTCTATTCTCTTTCCTGTTACACCCCTCACTTTTATATGTAATCTTTGCAGTGTCGTTTGTCATCGTTTTTTCGTGTCTCATAGTATCTTTAAATATGTTACACAGTGTGTGGGGCTGACAGCAATGGCCACAGAAAATGACACCCACACCTTTGACAGATGGAAACCTGGTGCTCAAAACACTGCATGCACTGGAGGTCTGGCCCTTATAACCTCGGCTACAGATCCTCCAGGTGCCAGCGGGCACCAAACGGAGAAACAAATTCCAGAGATGACCCCTGACCCTGGAAATGATTCACGACTTGACACACAAGAAACCTTAAGACACACTGATTAGCCACTTCTGATGAAATGAAGGAGCTGGGAGACAAGATGGATGCAAGGCCGCTAGGAAAGAGGAAAAGGGAACAGAAGAGAATGGAAGAAAAAAGGAAGACGAAAAATGGGAGTGGCAGAGACAGTGGTTTAAGCGTGGAAGCCATTCAATTAAACAGAGACGGAAAGAGCTTGTGTAAGAACGCCCACAAAGGCACAAGGATGCTTATGTTCTGTTTCAAGTTTATATTTTTTGATTTCCTCCTTGATTCAACCCCCTTCTATTCTTACTTTTGTCCGATTAAACAAAAAAAAAAATCATTTTTGTTACTACTTGAGTGTCCATTGCCGTTACTCCATTTGCTGGAGCAGGCTGAATTGCAATTACCACAATGACAAAGAGCTAGCAAGCTGTGCAAAGCCATTGCCCAGCAATGAGTTGCAGTAGCGCAAGTTGGCACCACGCATAGGATATTGGGTTAGTTCATGTAATGGCTGTCATAAACATTACCCCATATTAAGCGAGGACTTACTGTAAATCCCTCCAATCTACCCTTTGATGGATTTAAAATAATTCAAGTTTACATAACAAAAGAGGACTGCAAATGTTTAATCTAGATGCAAGTAGCACTGATTTTTATAATGCCAACCACCACAGCGTGCAAATTGCCACAAACTGGAACAGATGGTTCCAAAGCATCTTACCATCGCTGCTGAAGTTGTTTGCGAGGGAACCTCTTTCTCGCTTCCCCTTATCGCAAGAAATTTGATGCATGATAATTGCGTTTATGAAGTTGGCCGCTGTCACGGTGGTCTTACCGAGTGCTCGGAGTTCCTGTTCCTGCACAGAAATGGGTTTGTTTTGAGTCTTTTCCCTACTGCTTTGCTCGCTGGCAGCTTTCTCCGAAGGCAGGCTGTGCACATGGTGCGAAGGCAGTGGCTGGTGGCTTCTGCTCTGCTGCCCATGTACGGGAGGGTACTGGTTATTAGAGCCTACAACCACGTTGGCAGTCACTGCCTTGGGCTCTGTTTTGGCAGGTGACGACGTTGCATTGTCAGAGGTGTGCTTGGGCATAATAACGTTGTTACCCCCTGCCCTGATGAGCTGACGTTCGGATTTTCCCCCTTCTACTCCTCCTCTTACAAGGTCTTTTGGCATGTTATCAGACTCCAAACTACACAAATACGTTTCTGATGAGGTTATTGGCCTCTGAGGCTGTGGATTATTTGCAGAATATCGTCCAGGTGTGGATGATGCTGTCCTAAAAAACAAAGTAAGAGAACAAGTCAGATATGAAAGAAGGGGACAGTCGATAATGGCATATAAAAAGGAACCAAACCCTCAAGTTTTCGCATTGTGTTATGAACAAGAATAAACAATGAATGATACCAAATGCGCGAGTCTCTTAATTAACACTAATGGCATTTATAAAGTTTGAGGCTATCACCTTTGACACTGAAGCTCAGGTAATGATTTTACTATGTGCTAAAATAATGCATTTATTAATACTTGAGACACTGAACACCACTTGAAGTGTTTTACGTAAATCTCTCCACTGTGTCCAGTCGCTCTATTACAGGCCGAGCATGCTGGTGATCACATTATTACCTGAGTACTGATGAAGTGTTGGCCTCCACAACTGACACAGGCAAGGACTTCCCTCCAGTATTATGAAGCACGCTGGGCCTCTGTTGGATGTTGTCCTGGTTGCGTGGAGATACTGGGGAGTGCTGATGAGCATAGGAAAGAGCAGTGGAGCGGACACCACCGACTCCTCCTGCTGGACTGTTCTGCTCTGTTGCTAAGGGATAAAAAAAAAAACAACGTCAATTTCTGAGTAAAATCCTATTGTTTATTTCAGTCTCACTCCATGGCATGATTGCACTGATGGAAAGGAACAAAAAAGTACAAGCCTGCAGCAGAAACAGAACGTTTACTTGTCCGTAAACAAATCGAAATGAACCACAATTGCTTTCTAGGCTGACCACTTTTTATCTTCTTAATTAAAAGATTTAGTAATGGTCTATAACTGTTTGTTAAGAACTACTAAAGACACATTTTAATGTGGTTTTACATCATGTTTAAAAAAAAAAACATGTTTGGCAGAATTTTCAGAAACTTGATTGGCCTTCTTGCTTTTTATTACAGTAAGACTAAGCTTGAACCAGAGGTATACAGAAAACTCATATGTGGGAAACTGGAGGAAAAAAACAAACTTTTTTTGTTTCCCAATGAATAAAATAATACTAATGACAGAACCTCTCAAATCTTTTACAACAGTGCTGTCTCCCTTTTTTTTTCCTTTTCCTGTTAAAGTGTTATTTTTCTCAATTTTGTGCGGAGTCAACATGGGGATGAAACTCCACCTTATAGTTTGTCTAACAACAGTAGGGAACAGGTGCAGAGTAAACCTCATGGCATTTATAAACGAAAACCGTCTCTGCTCACACTAGCGTAATCTCACTGTTTACAGAAATATCTCTCCATCTACCCTAAAACAAACAAAAACGTTTTCAACGCCGACATTCGCCTACATTGAGTTTGTACATATCCGCAGCAAAATCCTTGAAGGGATAGTAATGTCTCCAACCAGGGGATTCATCAGAAAAATGTAGCATGTGCTAAATCATTTGTTTTTTGTGCAGCACTCATAAGGTACAAAACACCATTTAGATACATACAGGTAAGCAACAGAACAAGCACCAAGGGACGTCTGAGAAGTTTGACCAATCAGGAAATGAGAAGTTGTAATGAGCAGGATCCAATCAAGGCCCCTTAATAAGCACAAACAAATCAGAGCGTGATTAGAGTCTGTGTTTTCAAAAGTCTACGTTTTCACGCTTCCACATTGCAACAGTGATCTGGAATTTGCAGAAGTCTCCATTTTCAGAGATTAAAAACGCAAGGATAGTGTGGATGAGAGGTGAAAATGGAGACCGATGTCTGCATTTGTAAATGAAAACACTGTAGTGTGGACATGGCCTCACACTAAAAGCTGGCAATATTACAAAGAACCACAATGACGTCACTGAAATAATTCAAACGTTTCCCGAGATCAGCATAATGCTTATTCTCACCTGGCCTCCATATTTGAGCAGCTACCACATTTGAACTGGCAGATGGAGTCGGCTTCTCCCGATCTCGTTCCCTTTCCCTGTCCTTTTCTCTTTCTCGACTCCGATCTCGATCACGTTCCCGCTCACGTTCACGTTCAGAAGATGAATTGCCCGATATTTTGGTCACATGACCTGGCCCACCAGAAACAAAAATATTATTCAAGTATAAATTATATAGTGCAGAACAGAGGACAGACAGTCAACAACACTGGACAACATGACAAAAATGTACTAATTGTACACAGACATACAATATACAACACTGGCATGTTAGTTATGCCAATGACCTTTCAAATACACATATTTAAAATAAAGGAATGAAAATAAAACAAAGGTGTATGCCAAGAAAAAACTTTTGACTTAACCGGCAGTCACTTTTTTTAAATTTCAAAAGTTAGCAGTGAATAATGATAACAAAAGCTACATAGATATTAATAATTTAAAAAAAAAAAACTCAAAGCTAATTAATTATCTGGCAGAACTTTTTTTTTTTTTATAAATATTCTTTGCACAATAGAACACTACACATACCAGACCACAAGGGAACACAGCCAAGAATACTGAAACTGCTTAAAAAACATTTTGTGTATCAAATATAAAGAAATCTTTACTTTTGTTTTTGAAATATTTATCAAAAAATGCAATTAATGAGCGTCTTTCTTAACAAATAAAGAAAGAATACAAGCTGTGGAAATGTAAAAGCACACGACACTGTTAGGCCGGAACTTGTCCTTCAAATATACTGTAGGTTCATTCATGGGGTCTTTATATTCCTAAACACTGTACGAGTAATTTGAAGTGTGCAAACTTTAATAATAATAAAAATGTGACATTTATGGAAATGAATGAATGTTTAACACAAATTTACAAAATGTACAACAATATGCTCATTACGTACACTAGACTATGGCAGAGCAAACCGACTGCTCAGATTGAGAACAATGAACATCTGCGTCTCGGTTCACAGGCTCAGATCTGGAGGCAGGAGATACAAGTTCTCACTCCTGCACACACAGTGCTTCCAAATATACTCCCTGTAAGCAGTTCAAGAACTCGAGATTTGCGGTGTCTCATGAACACCTAACACTCGGTGCTCTTCAATTACACTTGCCTAGAAGTCTTTTTCTAGGACAAGCAAATGGTTTTCCTGGAATGAATGAAGGCCAGTAAACATAAAGCAGAGTAACAGGACTCCCTCAGTCCTTGTTGAACCACCACAGAGGGGAGGATGAGCTTGTGCTTAAATGGCCAGTTTAAAGAGCAGTTCTTAGGATTAACCTGTCATGAACATGTCTGACTTAAAGTGTGCACTTCATGCCCTTAAAAGGGGGCGAAAAGACAGCAGATAGATCATTTCCACCATGTTGTCATGATAAATGAAGGGGTTGGTGGTGGGGGGAGAGAAGAAAAAGAAGAGTCAGGGGACTTTATTTTTTCAACAACATTTTCATAATAAACCACCACAGAACAGTTGCCTGGTTTATTTAGCACACGTTAAGAGACTGACAGTGGGCAGTGTGATAAGCACAGGTTATGACATAATGAGGTGCATTTGTGTTGGGTAGATGAGCAGCACCAAAGCAGAGCATCTCCACAGTGTATGTGAGGCACTGGCAAAGCATTCAAGTGTGGCAGCCAACTGCCGCGTTAGTGCTCTGGGGTTTGTGATTACGCCACCTGCACCCGCAGAGCCAGTTTCAAAGGAGCAGTGCAGGAAAAGAAAGGGAGGAAAAAGCTTTTGAAGGAAACCAGAGGCAAAGAGGAGCGATCGAAAGCTATTGTGAGGAGACACTGTGGTCGTGCCCCAGTGCAGGAGCAAAGCCATGGTGCTCAGAGGGGTGTTACTGCCGAGCAATTGTGTTGGAGCAGAGACAGCGTAATCAAAGCCTCTCAAGGATCTGAAAAGCACAGGGAGAGTGGGAAGAGTGACAGGGGTGCTGCTCTATGTGTCTAGGTAGATGCCAGTCGAGTTAGAAGAAACAGAAGTCACTGGAGAGCAACCACAGCTGTTGGCATCCTCACAAGCTGGAAAGACCCACTGGGGTGAGCTGGCGAGCCAGATGGAGAGAGTGAACCTCTTTGTAAGGATTAATGATCGATGCTGGAGATCTTGTCTCCCCTAGTGGATTTTAATTATTTACTGGTTTTTAGCCTGCACTTGAGCACTGGACTTTATGAGTTATTTATTTATTTATTTATTCATTTATTGAAAATGCACTGCATTTTAGGGCACCATTTGATGTAAATTATTTTATTTTATGTTAACATAAAAATGCTGTCCATTTGACGTACGCATGTCAGACAATGGATTGAGCAAGACCAATTTTAAACAAAATGCTAACAACCAAAGTTCAGGTCACACTTGAGCCCCTAGCACAGAGACGCAGGCACACAGTACTCTGACATGGGATTCAATATGCAGTGCTTTGCATCTGAATGTCAATGTCCACAGTAATCCAGCACAAGCACATCAGTTGTATCTGTAGATCTGCAAAAATACCAGGACAAAATAGGCAAAAACAAATGATCTTTTTTTTAACTGCAGAACTTATATTATGGAATTTTCCATCTTGAAAAATTAAATCTTTACTGCTTTAGCTACATTTCAAATGATGCATTCCTTCTTGTACACAAATTCCAAAGCCAATTGAGATGCACTGCAAATGATTTAAAGAGCTATGGAATTCAGGAGAAGTCAAGTCATATGCCGTGACCCTGTAATGGATTAAGTGGGGTCAAAAATGGATGACCATAGGGAGAGTAGCCATCGTTTTATGCAGAAACGATTATTAAACTAAAGACATCCAATAGTAGGGCAGCAGGACCAAATGTCAGTACACTGACTGCAAATCCACACCGTTTTTGTACTTAACCTACGCTACTTCCATGCTGACAGAAGTTGAAAAGAAGAGGTTGGTAACACAATGTTATGGAATGGTAGCCATCACTGGTATCAAAAGCTAAACTGCTAAAATGTTGCATTTCTGGCCATCTTTCTGTTTCTCAGTGGGAAAATAACCTTCACCAACTTCATCCCTTTAGTTGACACACATGACAGAAATTGTACGCTACCTCCATCATACTTATCACCTTCCTGCTTCGCCATTATGTCCTTTCTCCATTGATAGATAGATAGATAGATAGATAGATAGATACTTTATTAATCCCAAGGGGATTGCACAAATACTCAGAGACAGCACATGCTCTATCTACTTGATGTGCTTCACCACACCTACCTGGAGAAATGGGGGCAGGATAAGTTCCACTTCCGAAGGCAGTGGGCACTGCTGAAATGTAAGGGATCCCTTCGATAGGAGAGGAAGATGACCCAGCTGTAAGTTGCATTGGCAATGGGGGTACCCGAGACAGGTCAATGATCCCTGAAAAGCATACAGAAGTGTGTGTTCACATGTTTTAAGCTGTTATTCATCAGCAATCAGATCTGAATTACACTTAAAATCAACAACTGATGCTTTTCTGAACGCTTACTAACTTCTTGTGTGCTCTGGATATCAACTGATACCACTGATAGAGCCTGCATTCTCTTTCTCTGATACGTTGTCTTTGTGGGTGGATTGAGTTCTGCAAACAAAGCAACTCCCTTTCTTCCAAGTTCACATCTGTAAACAAATAAGCCCAAATAACCAAAGGATAACACTCTACCTCGGGGGCCAGCAGAGTAGGAGAGCGCCAACTGTTCTCTGGGTGAAAGACCACGCAGCAGGTCGACCCTTTGTACCATGGCAGCTGCAGCAGCATGATGCATTTGTTGAGAGGTGATGTAGTCATTCAGGATGGTTTGCCTGTTTTCTAAGGCAGCTGTTTCTGGGAAGCCACGGATCATATATGGGGTATAGGGATGAGTGTAACCAGGAGTGGGAGTCAGGTGTCTGGGCAAGTAGTAGGCAGCTGTGAAAGAAAACAAGTGAGAACCCAACTGCATATCCAGCTCAGAACTGCACAGTGCAGCAGCGCAAGTACTTCTTACATATGGTCATCTTTATTAACAATTCTGCCCTACGCTGTTCTACTCTAATATATTACTGAATACTGTTTAATGTCTGTTTGTTTTGAAGAGATACATTAGAAGAAAGGCTTGTTCACAATCCAATACATCTGCCGATCAGGATACTTTCTGCGCCATTTCTAGAGCTTCTAATTTCTGACACTAGTTAAAGATCACTGCTAAAAATGATGAGATGCGATAATTAGGTACAGTACCTGGATCAATTGGGATGCCCCTGGGCAAAGCGGTGGGGTCAAATGCAAGAGGGATCCGGCCATGGTAGAGCTCGGTTGTGCTCATGCTTCGGACAAGGTGTTCATAGGGAGTCAGTGAGGACGGATGATCGGTCAGGTGCGGGGACTTGGTTGGCGTAGGTGTCGATTTCCTTTCCTGACCTTGAGGTTTACCTGACGTAATCCCCCCACCTAGTGAACAAATCCAAGTATCATGAAACACCCGCACACATATGTATATTATAACGATCACAGCTTTACAGAAAAACACAAAAATGGACTTTTAGTGCTTTTTGATACCAACCATTCTTAAGGTGAATTTAATCCCAGTCATGTTAACTTTATTCATTTAACAGAATTCACTTCCCAAAACACAAACTACAGGAGAGCTGGACTCCAGGCTGTGTTGGTATAAACAATACAAAATACTTCAAAACGATTCTGAATCTCCATCTTCTCTGATATGTTTAAAACCAGTGATGAGCACAAAAACCCCATCAGGATGATAGTGCAGTATATGGAATAAAAATACATTAATTTCTGAGTATATGTTTCTAACTGCTGGGATATAAATTTGGAAAAAAAAAGAAAAAAAATCTATCCCAACAGTGAGGACGACAACTGCAATGCACAATTCAAAGTAACCGATGTGCGTAATAATAGTGCATGTATAAGCAAAACCAGACCACAGTTATAGATCTTTTTTGCTTAAAGGCTTTACAAAGTCAGTCTGTGATTGGAAAAGAAACACTTGGGGAGGATTTTAGAAAACGATCACTGCATTTACGTACAAAATAAACTCAAATTGTGTTAACAATGCACTAATTCTAAAGCTTTCTCTCTGCTTTGAGACAAAATTATGAGGTCACTAAATCAGCAGCTGGGAGTGAGAATTGTAACCAATAAGTCACTTTATAGCTTCCTGTTTCACACGCATCAAGGCATGGCCAATGACCTCAAATTAGCATTAATTAGAACAGTAAAATGTTTTAAAGCTTAGCACCATGGTAGAGCAATGCTAAGAATAGTAAGGCAATTGCCTTAAATGACATTAAAACACAAAAAATGTGCAACAAGAGTGACACACAGGAATATGATGCACTTACACATGCAATCATTCCCTTATTTCTCACTGGCCCATCAGCACAGCGAAAATATCATTACTTAGCATCTGAATAACAAACAAACAAACAAACAAATAAAAAGAAATAAATAAAAGCAAGTCCAGACTTTCTATATCACGTATGCTTACTTTCATGTTGTCTCACAGCTGATTCACGGGGTGATACAGGAGAGCATCTGTGTGAAGGCCCAGGGGGAAAGGCAGCTCTAAGGGAGCCCCTATGTTCCTCATAGGCATGTGGGCTGTGCTGTGCTTTGCTGGCATCTGTGATGATGACAGGGGAGCCCCGGGTGATTGACCCCGATGAGCTCACACCTGTAGTTTGACGGGCCTTCATACTTTCCTCGTACCGAGCCCTCTCCAGTACCCTCGCGTCCTGAAGCATGTCTAGATGGTGCGGCATCGGGTGCATCATTCTAGAGTTGTTTCCGATGATTGAGCGCACATCGTGCCGTTTACTGGAACTTCCGTCATGTTTCATGGGAGTGCCCTTAGTATGATAAGTAAATAAATGGTAAGAAGGTAAAAACCAGAAAAGAAAAAAAAACAGCATTATTCTAACATGCAAATTGTACTATGAGATTCACACTGGGCTCAAAAAAGGTGGAATAGAGGCCTTCTGGGATGTCGAAAGACTACTGGTAAGCGAACAGTAAAATGATTTATAACAGTAAACTCCTGAAATCTAACCAACACATATGAATCAGTTCTGGGCACATTTCTATTACAGTGTTTATCTCATAAAGATAGAACACAACATCATGGGGTGTAATGGCCAGAGCACTGTGTGTTAAACCACAGGGATGTCAGTTCAGCTCCTACCCATAATTCACTATGTAATCCTGAGCAGGACTCTTGAGCCACCACTAACACATTTATAAAGAATTGGTATATAATTGTAACAATGCCAATCTTGTACTGTATGAAGTGTTTGGCTGAAGCATCTGTCAAAATATACAGTAATAGTTGTGTGAACTCAAAGGCTCAAATGGTACAGACATTAAAATTAAAAATAAAAAATGAAGAGGCTAAAGCTCGATTGAACTAATATGAAGAGGTCTAATCTAATAAAGGTCTAGACTAGAGCTGGACTACATGTCTTTTAGTGTCCATATCAGAGCAAAGCAGTAAGCATGAGAGCCACAGCACATGTTTTAATAAAACAGATATTTTTCCACACTCACCTGGGTAATGGAGCCCTCTTTGACAGGTTTACTTGAAGGAGAAACCTCAGTTGGGATCTCATGGATTGACCTGCCAGCCTCCTTTACAGTGGTCCGCAAACCTTCGTGGGACATGCCAGATAGCTTCAGAGAAGCGATACCATCATGGGACCTACTTTTCAAGGTCTCCGACGCAGAACCACGAGGCGGAGTGCTTTCGCGCTTCAGCTCTTTGGCATCTCTCCTCATATATTCATCAAGGGATTCAAGATGTCGAGGAATACCTGCAAGAAAAACGCATCTTTTAAGACCTCGGGCAACTCCGCAAAAACCCTCTCTGTAGCTGTCACGAAAATTAGAAAAGAAAGAAAGGAGCCAAAAAGATAGCTGACAGGCATTTTTCAATTTGTGTCAATAATACATGTCTTCTGAGCTGTTCATTGGCTGTGTAATGCAGCGTTTTATAGGAGGAGATGGAATGTAATTATGCAATTTGCCATCTTGTATTACACCTTCAGTAGTCTTTTGGTGATTAACACTAGAATTAACAGAGCCTACGAGAAAACTTGTAAATCTGGCCCACCTTAAATCCGTTCGCACCTCTCCGTCAGTGTCTTTTGTCCTGTAAATGTGCCGATTAAGACAAGCAGCCTGCTATTCCATCCCCCACCGTCGCCGAACGTTCACTAAGATCTCCCAGCTTGTGCCTTGATTGATTATCTGGGAGTGAAGTGCTGGAGTTTTAGAGTGGAAATAATAGATCGTTATTTGGAATATATGCATTTCATGTGTGTTCCGTTTCTGCAGTAATCTGTGTAAACACATTGTTAAAACAGAAACTTTTTCATATTTTATTAATAAATGTTACAAAATGTAGGCATAAACTATAGAATGTGTAAAGCCTGAAATCACACCTGATCTGAAGCTGTTCGTTTTCAAATAATATTGCATTAGTGCGATGATGTTTTCTGATTGGTACTATTCAGGTCATAAAATGATTTCTTCAAAATATCCTATTATATACCTACGTCTGTGTTTTTTTTTTTTTGACATTATACACCATAAGGTGCATACTAATTCTGCGTGAGCAGGAACACTCAATAAAACTGAATAAAAAAAAATCAAGTGACGGTGAGATACGAAGAAGGCAGATTCACCAGCGTTTTTGTGTCAGCTTTTATCCCTCCAGATCAGAGAATGTCCAGTTCCATTGCCTCAAAACACTACTCACATCTACAGTTATTCCCAGTTTCAAATAAAAACTAACAGCGTCGGATCCCTAGGGTGGTGGTATGTATCGTGATCGTGAGTGAGAGAATAAAAGTGAAAAAAAAAAGGTAACTTTTACAAGTACATTACTATAAATGTACACTGTTACAGGCGCAAAGCAAATGTATGTGTGTACTGTATAATATTAACAATAAGAGCAGCTAACTACTGAAACCGGCAAGTATAGGTGACAATGGGGATTGAACCAGGGACTCTTAATTATAAATCAGCAAATCTTACTGCTATGCCATGGAAGCTGTTGTATCGTCCTTGAACCTTTTGTGAAAGTGCTTATTTAATCTTTGGACTTCAAGCTTCACACATTCTATAGTTTATGCCTACATTTTTTAACATTTATTACTAAAATATGAACAAGTTTCTGTTTTAACAATGTGTTTACACAGATTACTGCAGAAACGGAACACACATGAAATACATGTATTCCAAATAACGATCTATTATTTCCACTCTAAAAGTCCAGCAGTTCACTCCCAGATCATCAAACAAGGCATGAGCTGGGAGAACTTAGGGAATAGCCGGCTGCTTGCTGCTTGTCTTAATCAGCACATTTACAGGACAAAAGACACTGGCGGAGAGGTGGGAACGGATTTAAGGTGGGCCAGATTTACGAGTTTTCTCGTCGGCTCTGGTAATTCTAGTGTTAATGATACAGTATTTAGGTTACACTGTTATGTGATTATTTTTTGTGCTATATACAAAGTCAACCAGGTTTCTAAATCTGGTTTTGACATTACAGGGTTACAGTAAGCTAAAACCAATCAGAAGTGAGGCAGGAAATAACCCTTGACAAGACACCCAAACATTAGAGGGAAATGCATGGAATTAAAACTAACAAGTATATCAGACCTGACAAGTACAGTACATAACGTGCTTTAATAACACACTGACCACTGATTTAATTTACATGTTACGAGGAACTAAACCACAAGCACAATTTTTCAGAACTGTTTACTGGTGTTCATTTTTGTTAAATAGTACAGACTAATGTGTCAATAGTGGCTTCGAAGAAGACCCATCCTTTCCCCTTTCATACCTTGAGAAATTGAGCCCCGCATGTGATGAACTTCTTTGATATGGTGTGGGCTATTACGATCCTGGGACAATGCTCTGCCTATGAGCCCTGAGTACAGATTAAAAAAAGGACACAACACAAAATTAAGGTGTATCCAGCTCATGCAGAAAGTACAAAGAGAAAAATATATTTGGGAAAATTTCCCAACACATCAATCAGTTAATCCTCCTTTTTTTTACACATCCATTTTATTCAGCACTCTGTCAAAGACAGCTTTAAAAAAAAAAAGATGAATACAGTTGTGTTCTTAAAAACAAAATAAAACAATGCTCAGGGAAATAAGGAAATGTAGAATTTTCATAGTAAAGCTAACCAATGATCAAAAAGACAAAAATGGAAGAAAAAACAAAATTAAGTATTTGACAAGAATAATCAAAAACCCCAGAATGCTATGTGGAGTAGATGAGCTCAGTTTTTAAAAATAATTCTTTCTGGTTGTCTAGAACAGGGGTGGCCAATGTCGGTCCTGGAGAGCCGCAGTGGCTGCAGGTTTTCATTCCATCCCAGTCGCTTAATTATAAGCCGATTCTTGCCAATCTTAGATCTACGGTTCTTATATCATAGATTTTTTTTTTCTTTCCAAAGAAATCATCCGAACTATTTGAAGCATAAAATGGATCATTTAGAGTCTGGCACATTTTTCTATTAATTGTTTTATTAAATCCAACAGTGCATGATTAACACACATACATGGAAATGGAAAAAAACAGAATGGAGAACTGCTGGCTGCTTTGTCATTTACATCTTATTGCTAATAAGGAGCCATTAAAACACTGAATGCAGCTGTTTAAGATTGAAATTAGCAATTAAGGGTAGGGAACCTTAACAAGTGAGACCACTAAAATGAAACATCAAAACGTCACTTGAGCAATAAGTGCTTCTTCATCAGCAGAAATTGACTTCTCATTAAGAAACTGGGTTGGAACAAAAACCTGCAGCCACTGCGGCTCTCCAGGACTGACATTGTCCACACCTGGTCTAGAAAATTCTGAGGAAGACAGCCTCAATTTCAGTTACCAGAAATAAACTCCCAAAAACCTAAATGTAAATGTGGAAGAAACTGATTAAGAGAAGATGATGAACTACCAGATTTGTTGCAATCTGCCATCAAAACACCTTCTTCAGTTCATTATTCCCTAAGGTTTGGTACTTTTCTCCGACAGGTGGTAAATGCCATGTTTGAGATGCAGGAGATGGGATGTGGATGGAATGAACCCCATATGTTTTATTGCCAAAGACGTAACAATGGGAGGAAGGAGATGATAAAAAAAAATCTGCACAAATTAGAACTACTCCCATGCTTCATGGATTCGTGGAACAATTAGAAGAGGATTACATTAGAAATAAAAAGAATGGACAGAACTTCACACCTTCACAGTTTGCTGAGGGAGAGTCCCTCATTGATACACCTCTAGTTGTAGCCGCCTCCATCATGTCAAAGGAGCGCTTAACTCCGAGAACTTCAGTGGGGACGCCTGCTCCGCGGCTCTCTTCTTTGGAGCTCTGGCCCGCTCCTGGAAAAACAAAGACAAGCCCATGATGAGTATGGGGCAGCTCGTCAATTTACCTTTTTTAAAATAATATAATTTCTAAGTCCCTTGTGAGAAAGTCCTAAACAATTTCACTTAAAAAAAAACTGTATTTGTTCAAAAGTAGCTAAGCTCTACTGGTGTAAAACTTTCAACAGGATTGACATTACCCTTCCATCATTTTTAGTTTTATTCATCTTCAATAAAATCATCATGAAGATTCTCTAAAACTGAAATGTGAGAAATGATGACATGACTTATGGGAAGGCTGTTTGATAAACTTTTAAAGTAAATGTCATAATGAGAAAAATCCGTTATGTGGACCTGTATAGAGATAAAGAAAATGTCTGGGTAACTACTGAACCAACACCAGTTCCTGTTATCAACAGACAGACAGATGTACTTTAAAGATGGTGAACAAATTGGATTTAATGAGATTTTAGTCCATTGTGCGACTAAGGAGCTTTGTAGAAAGAGACCAAATTAGGCGATGAAAAAATGTCATTATTTGGTAGCAAATAAAATGAGTTTGTGCCTCTGCCAAGGCATTAAAAAATTTATTCAAATGAAGCAAACAAAGAGCAGTTCAAAAGAGGTCTCAAATTGGCTATTCAATGGCTCAGAAGGCACAGCACCTTACAAATTCACCGCCTTAAAGGCTAATTAAGCCACCAACAGAAAGTACACATTACCTTTTTATTTCTTTTTCCAGCTGCAGGCGGCTCCCCTCCTCAGTATAAATAACACTGGGGATTTATAGCTCTAGGCGACACTCGTACATTCTGAGCGGAACTCTTCATACTTCTCCGAGGAGGGTCCAACTGCAGACTGCAAATGTAATTTGCCATCTGGGGTGTGATCCTGCTGAAGTGAACACTGTGTTCCCGTGTTTGCTAATTTTCAACAATAAGGATCACGTAAGCTGCCTCTTAACAAAACCAGACGTGTACTGTACTGCTGTAAGGGGTCATTTTAACCTCTTCAGAAGAGGTGGTGCAGGTCATAAAAAAATGGTCTTGAAAGGTCTTTTCCTCAAAATTATAATTTATCTTCATTTAATGCATTTTCAGTGATTAGACTTAACAGGTGCTGGCATAAAACCTACAAAGCACTGCCACACTCCCTGCACCACCACTGGGCTAAGGCAAGGGCAGAAGGTGAGCTGCATGTGCAGCCAGAGCTTTTGTGAGTGTGACAAACAATGAAATTCATCAAATCTACAGCATTCTCACACAATAAATTAATTCAAAATGGACATTCAATAGAAATAATAATACTAGCACAAGTCTGCTTTCCACATGAGGATTCTTTCTAAAGGCAGTAAATGTATGAATCAAACATCCGACACTCCTCATATGCAAATTACTAGTGTCACAAAATCCACACGACCAGTCATCCAGTTGTATGCTCACGATATCCCAAACCCATGTATTTTACTAAAATATTGCTAAAGAAATTACTTTGTCTTGAATGGTGATAGAAAATGCTCAGAAGCGATCAAACATGTCATTAAATTTATATTCATATCGGTGAAACACAACTGGAATGTCCCAGGATTATTTAGCATCTGGCTGTGAAAATGCTTGTTGAAGCATCTCAAGGTTTGCATGAGTCCGAGGCATATTCTCTTCCTGATTATGTTCTCACTTGCTCTACTTTTAACTTTTATCTTTAGTTGTCTTTAGTAATCCCTCCTCGATCGCGGGGGTTGCGTTCCAGAACCCCTTGCGATAGATGAAAATCTGTGAAGTAGAAACCATATGTTTGTATGGTTATTTTTATATATTTTAAGCCCTTATAAACTCTCCCACACTGTTAACATTATTAGAGCCCTCTAGGCATGAAATAACACCCTTTAGTCAAAAGTTTAAACTGTGCTCCATGACAAGACAGAGATGACAGTTCTTTCTCACAATTAAAAGAATGCAAACATATCTTCCTCTTCAAAGAATGCGGGTCAGGAGCAAAGAATGTCAGAGAGAGAGCGAGAGATAAGCAAACAATCAAAAAATCAATACGTGCTTTTGGGCTTTTAAGTATGCCGAAGCACCGTGATAAAGCAGCATTTTTTAGAGGAGCGTCCGTATCCACTAGGCAAACAGCCTCTGTGCAAACAGCTCCTCTGCTCACACCCCCTCCGTCAGGCGCAGGGAATGTCAGAGAGAGTGAGAGAGACAGAGAAAAGTAAACAATCAAAAAATCAAAACGTGCTTTTGGGTTTTTAAGTACGCCGAAGCACCGCGATAAATCAACATTTTGTAGAGGAGTTTCAGTATCCTCTAGGCAAACAACCCCTCCGTCAGGCAGAGAGAGTGAGAGAGATAGAGAGAAGCAAACAATCAAGCACGGCGCGGGAAGCATATCGTATATCATTGAGAAGTTTTATTTAATACGTAATACATGCTCTGATTGGGTAGCTTCTAAGCCATCTGCCAATAGCGTCCCTTGTATGAAATCAACTGGGCAAACAAACTGAGGAAGCATGTACTTTAAATTAAAATACCCATTGTCCACAGAAATCCGCGAACCAGCGAAAAATCAGCGATATATATTTAGATATGCTTACATTTAAAATCCGCGATGGAGTGAAGCCGTGAAAGTCGAAGCGCAATATAGCGAGGGATTACTGTATACTATATGTCTCACTGAACTGGGCACTGTCGGTATCACGTTAAATGCAATGTTAGCCAATGAATGAGCTGTTGCTGGATTTGACTCGTGACCAGTGAATTTGGGATGTCAGGTCTTCAACTAAAATACTCGGCCGCATCTGAACATATTCTGATTTAGTTCACTTAGGTATCTTCTATTTTAGTAAAAATGAATATATTCAGGATGTTGTGAGCATACACAGTGAATGGCATGATGTGACATAAGTAACATGAGGTCTTTTCATAGACAGATTGCTGCTCTCCAAAACTGGTCACCACAGACTTGTGTATTAATAGAAACTCTCCATTCTGCATGAAAATGTAAAACATTTGTCTCAGCCATCACTATAAATCAAATGGGGCACGTAACAAATAAAAAGAAGTATCATTTTTGGGTGAAGTATTCCTTTAAAAGTTGTTCACACCTTGACAGAAAACAGCAAGCTACTGCCCGGAATGGTGTGCTAGTATGAAAAAAATATAAGGTGGTGCTACTATAAATGAAGACCATGAGAAGAAAAGAAAAGAAAAAGGCAAACTCTCATGCAGAGGAGAAAGGGTAGGCACCTAATACAGGTCTTCAGAATGTTCAAAAGGCAACCAAAAAATGAGATCAAGCTGAATTCTTCCAACTACAAAAGTGACTCACAAAGTCGAGGACACCAGTGCAAATTAAAGGGAAATGCACTTAGGACTAAAGCCAGGAAGCATTTCTTTTACAACCTTGACATCCTACATGAATTTGTTTGAGATAGGGAACAGATAAGAAGTGATTAGTTGAATACACCAGAGACAATGGATGAACGTTCTCCTCTCGTCTATCAAATTTCTTATGTTCAAAAGTGAAAGCAATGACAAGACAGCTCAGCTAAATCTGAGACAGAATAGTATACTGCATGTGTCTTCATTAACAAACAAACTAATGAAAATATTCATTTTGCTTTTAATTTTTACTAATGCCACATAAATAACTGATGGTCAATTATGGTTTAATTAAAGACTGGTGAGCTAAACAGCCCAGTGGCTTGTGGTTCTTGTTTTACGAAATGAACAGAAATGCTAAGATGGAAAAAAGGAGCCTGTTCTCAAAAACAAAGTTCAGGCAGTCCCCGGGATACGTACGAGATAGGGACTGTAGGTTTGTACTTCAGTTGAATTTGTATGGAAGTCAGAACAGGTCCATTATTTTAATAAATGCTATTGTTGACCAACTGTAACCAAGTGCTCTGCCAATGAATGATGGAGTTTCACCTCTCTCTGACCTTTTTATTATTTCTACTTTATTTTCAGTGGTGATGGTTTTTCTCTTCTTTACTGTATTACCAGCACTTGCATCAGATTTGTGTTTCAGAGACATTCTTGAAGGGTGAAGACAAAAGGTTAAGATGAGCTCTTCTACACAGCACTGTACACACTGTCACAGCAGGAAGGCACCCATCGTCAACACGTCTGATGTACTGACAAGAGACAACACAGTACAAGCAGGCTTACTATTGAGAATGAATGGGGGCAGCGAGGGGGGGGGTTCATCACCAGCCCACCACACAGTCAACTTCATGGCAGTATGCTGCCTGCAGTGTGTGCCCACTGAGAACGAACACGGTGCGGCCTAAGGCAGGTAGTGAATCACCCACCACCACCCCCATTCAACAGGCAGCCATCTGAGGCACACTACAGTGCTAACTCCGCCGCCCCGTTCACCCTCAATGGCCTGCGTTCAGCCACAACCAGGTCACCGCTTGCAGCATTACCAGCCGCCCACCGAGAATGAACAGGGGCAGCCATGTGTGGTGGGCGGATGAGTGAAACGCCCCCCTCCGCTCCATCCAGCCTGCGTCCAATCAGGAGCAGTAGCTGCAGCGGTGTAGTGGGTCGGCAGAGTACCGGCCCATCATGCCTCTGTCCTGCACACGAGCGATAGCTGTGGCCCCGGTGACTATGGACCACGGGTCACTACTTGCAGCCGGACGGACACTACAATGTGTGAGCAGCGAAATCGCCCCCCTCCAGCCACCGCTTGCAGTGTCCCCAGCCCGAAGATGACGGAGCGGCAGTTACTGAGGCGCATGCGTCGCAGCTGTGGCCCCGTTCGTAAGTCGTAGGTCGGATGTCTGTAACCTGGGGGCTACCTGTAAATGCTTTTCTGTTGTCTGTATGCGTTTCATCAGATTTTCTCTACGGAACAACTAAGCAATTTCAATTATTAGCTACATAAAGAGAGTAAAACAAATACACAGATTGGCTGTTCAACAACAGATAAAGCAAGTCAAACAAGTCCCAGCTGCTCCCATTGTTTCACATAGTCTGAGATGTTTTGCTTCTCAGAGAATTCCCCAAAATCCAGTCATACTACGTTACCAGAGAAAAACTTAACAAAACAGCTTTTGCTTCTAGAAAAAAAAAAATCATCACAGTGAGACATAAGCAATGCAAATAAAAACGAGAAGCTAAAACAATCAGAATGTCTGCAAGTCTGTACTGTTCCTCTACTTTTAGAGGGGAAAAACAACAAGGCGAGGAGACTGCTTTGCCTCTGCCTAAGCTACCCACCACGTCATCTGATCTACTGCCTAGATTCGGGTGTAGAACTAAAGGACACAACAGTAGAAATTGCAAAAGTGGGTTTGGAATTTGACGTACAGCAATACTTATCTAGCAAAAGGCAAGAAATAAGCATACATACAATACTGTCAAATAAATGGTCACACATTGAGAAATATGTTACACTGATGTTAAATGCCCAAAAAATCCATTTCTGATTTGTCACAAAGAAACAGAAACCCAAACAGATCACACGGCCTGGCTATTTAAAAACCAATTCCAGCCATGATGGCCACTTTGCCTGGCATTAGACACTCTAAGAAGATCAGCTTTATTTACAACTCACTGCAGACTGAGATGAGACAGGCACAGCACGACTTTCAGCAAAATGTCAAATCCAGCCAGCAACCAACCGCATATTTGAGATTTTTGGAACGTTTCAAGAGTTTTATTTTCCGTTTCGTTTTTTTGATCTCCCATCGGCCGCAAACATAAATTATTAGTAGTGTACAGTGGAAAATGGTTTAGGAAAATGGGAACCTTTTCCTTTGCAAAATGTATGTGACAGAGACAAAGTATGCTGACAGGCCTCATTTCCATTTCCTTGCTGACTTTTGTGGTCTGTTCCCTGCTCCTCAGGAGGCCCAGTAGTTTTCACTGACATCTTCGAGCCTCTGCTTCCCTAAGGTCATTATTAGCAATTTGCAATTCAGCAGGCAGTACAGCCCTCTTTTTACCTTACAGTACTCATTAATGCCTTATAATTTATTGCAAGCCATCCTATAATTCCCACAAAAAAATAAATCTAGTGCAGGCAAAAGAGCCTTTTAGCTATTCTAAGTATCCCTAAATTTTGCAATGGTGTTCAATGCAACTGAAGCAGCTGTTCATATTGTACATTGTGTTTTATTCACTGCAGTTCTGAAGACTGTAACTGCAGCTTGATGTTAACACCCCCGTCTCGTTCGCTTCTCTTGATATCCTGCCACGTCACACTGCGTGGGTAGAAACGGCATTACCTTTCTGTCCAACTCCAGCCATACCTTTACCACAGTGCACTAGGGACCATCCAGAGAGAACATGGACACCTAGTCAGCCCAAGACCATCTTACTTTGACCATTCTAGCAATTTTATTTTCACAGATATTTGCATCAGTTTGAGCTGTATCTATTCTCTATTGTCTCTAATATTTAAGAACATTAAAATTCCATATATATCTGTAAATTATTTAATTTAGAAAATGTCTCCAGTACATCTGTCAGCAGAGTGAAGAGAGGTACGTATAAATGGACTAAATTTTCTCCCCTACATTAAAAAAAAAAAAGAGTCCATCCTCTAAAATATTCTTGCACCATTTGGTTGTAAAATAAAAACCAAGACAAAGTGCTACCATGATCAGGACTGCTGGCAGGCAGGGCCTGGCTGCTCTCTACATACCATCGTAAGACAGAATGTGGCCACTCTTGCCTTCGTAGATGACATGTCCTTTACTCATCGCATCCTCCCTTCCGCGGTCTCCTCTGCCTGGGCTTTCCTCGGCCATTATTCGCGTAATCGTACCCTTATAAAGATCTTCTGCTGGAGTCCCCTGAAAAGCAAAAGGACCACATTTACTTTGAAATGTTTTTATACCCTCCTCTTCATCCTAAACTGCTCCGCATTTTAATTATAATCCAAATAACACACTGTTATTTCTTTTTTTTTATCTATTATTTTATTTTTATATTATTTTATTTTTTACAGTAATCATAACATTCAAAACATACATTGCATGAATTCAACACCAAAAATCATTAAAACCTGGCATTTGGTAGTCAATAACAACCAAATTGGACAAATTAAGGTAATTATTTCCCTCATCAAGCAATACTCAATACCCCAGAATGACAGCGTGAAAGCAGGATGTTAGACATTTTTGCAAATTTATTAAAATGAAAACAACTACGTCATTTCTTAGCCAATGACACAAATGGTCTTTTATTTATTAAGTGCTGGATACGACACCAAACCTCAGCTAAACATTAAATGTTAACAATACGGTAACTGCAAAAAGTAGCACAGAAACTGCTACATGAGTATTCTGTGTATTCAGCCAAATTCTGTGCCACTTTTAATACAAGACCAAAAAGAAGGAACGATTACAGTGAAGAGAGCTTGTGCTCACGCTCATCACCTCAGGAACTGCTGCTCTGAAATGCTCCCAGTAAATGCAGCTGACATCTGCCGTTGATCGTCGGTGTCCACAAACAGGGATACCAGAAACTAAAGCAAATGCATCTGACATGACTGTTGTATGGCACGTAAATTTACTAAGCTGGTACATCCAAAAAATCTAAATAAATAAATAAAAATAAGTGCAAGGCAGAGTAATAGTGAATGCGTTCTGTGGTGAAGATACAAGCCTTCTTAATGTGAGCGTCAAATGCGTTGAAATGAACTTGTCTTCTGCACTTGAAATCTTTTTGAATACCATTGCTGCTTTTCAACAACAGGGTAAAGTAGCGTCGAGTACTTTGTATTTTTATTATTTGAAAAACTAGTTAAAATTAGAGCCTAATGGGAATGACGCCATACCCACCATTTTGTTACCATGGAAACGAGGATCTAATTGAGAGGTGATGTCTTCTAAGTGTTTAAAGTGCTCCATCATGTTAATGCAGCTAACCATGCGCGATAGCAGTCGCTCCTTCTCCTTGAATCAACCGACAAGAATACTGCGACTAAGCACAACATGTTTACAAGCATTTTTTCCCATTTAAACTGTTTCTCCTGGACATTTTCTTGACCATACAGAAAATTATAACTATTAAGTGCTCCATCAGAAAATGTAGCTTATTAGCTTGGCCCTACATGCTTCTTTCCACAAACAAAAAAATGTTATCTTGGGATAGATAAATTAAGTACTTAAAGACAAAGATGAGTCTCCTCCACAAATTTGACCATTTGACTGACTTCACGATAATCTGATTCTGGGAAACCAGTCTCCTAAAGTGAAGCTCAAGTCCACTGTTGCTTTTAGGTTATTTCATAAGTAACCCATTACTGTCCAGACCAGGCATCTCACCAACTTCTAGTCTGTGATTTAACACGCTGCAGCTTTAATGTGTCTGTAATGAACCAAATCAGTTTAACGCAACACAAGTGTGAATTCTAGTTCAGAATTTCTATAGCGCAATACAATAACACTATTTAAGGAGAAACTGGACTATTATTATTATTTATTATATATATATTTTTTTAACCTTATGAAATGCATTAAAAAGAGTGTCAACTGAGATAGCAAACAAGCTGACATAAGTGACCAATAAGCAAATCTAAAAATATAATCACCAAAGTCTGGTGGGGTATTCTGGATACATTTCTGTCTGCTATACCCATGTATCTAGTCAATACACAAGTATCTGCACAGACCACAGTCACACCCAGAGATGATCTTTCATTCAGTAATATGGATGCCCGATTGAGCATCTTATTTCTCACCAAATGGAGAATCACTTGTTCAGTTTGAAGTGATATCTGTCATTGATGTTTATTACCTGAGTGATGGAGCCTCTGTATGAACTTGGATTGTCTTGAACAACTCGGATGCCAGGGATGCCTTTAGTAATGCTACCTCCCTGCACAGCAGAGATTGAGGATCCTGCAACAACAGGAGAAAACAAAATGCTGCAAATCATGACACAACAATAATTAAAAAATAAAGCTGCTCACAATCTTAGGCAGAATGGCCCACTGGCTAGAGCATTATGGTTATCAGTTCAGGACTAACCACTGATAAATTAATTGCGTAGTATAGAAATAGTCAGTTGAAATCTATCTGGCATTGTGTCCTAGTGCCCAACGCACTGAACAATAGACCATAATGCTGCTGGCTCAGAACCCTCCCAGAGATGCGTTGTGTTACTCATTGCTTTAAATGTATTTTCTTAACAGTACTAAATCTTTCTTGTTGTATAGTGCATTGCAATACTCTCAACTGAAAGGATCAATGCAAAATAAAAGTAACTTTTTTAGACTGTGAAGGACAAGATTTCAGGTTTACACATACAGGGTGGTCCAGATCTAATTATGCAGATCAAGATTGTCTGGATGACTTTGATTTATGCGGGGACAATTCCAGTTCGGCGAGAAGACGATTCTTCATGTCGTCAGTTTGCACACTTCTCGATGGTCTGTGACTTTTCGGGTGATTTTCTATGTAATAAACTTAATAAGTTATAGCGTAATGAAAATGGCATAATTAGATCTGGACTACCCTATACTCAGTGAATGACTGGGACAAGTCACTTTACCTGCCTGATCCAAATATATAAATATAAAAAGACAACACTATGGTAATAAATAATGTACAGCAGTGTGAGGGAAACAAAGATATAAGACAACACCAACATGAAGAAGCCAAAGGTAAAGCAATAAATGCACGTACTAACTAGATTTCAAGGTGAGCGGTAACCATGCATGGCTCTCTAACCTTCTGTTTTAAAAGTGTAGACTTTAAAGGGACCACAGCAGCAAAGTAAGTCTGGGCCCTACACTTGCCATTTGGATATTCGATTAGTTTATATGTCCTCTCATTATTTTAAATGAAGAGTTTTTCTTTTTAATACTTGACAAATGCTAAACCATTTTAACATGGGGCTACTTCATGTGACTTACCCCTGGTGTTGTCATGAGCAGACCCTTGCATGGCCAGATTTTCTGGCTGATTTGCTTGACTATGGGGAGAAAGCTGCTCCTGTTTTACTATTGGGAAAGGCACTGGAAAAGGAAAAAAAAAAGTTCATAAATAAATAGAAAAATCAAATAAATAAAAGAACTCCAGTCCAGACCAACGAAATCTCATGCCACTCAGCTGTAAAAAATAATGAGTGCTGTAGGGATAAAGAAGGCTTACCCATTTTCTTGGGATCCATCCAATGCAATCCCATTGTAACTGAGCCCATGGGAACTTTCCTGTTTTCCGATCCATACTGTGAAGTGTGAGACTGTACTGGGGTACCCTTAATGAACAATGAAGAAAGGAAATGTGAGAAAGGTCTGAGCATGAAGAGAACACCGCTAACAAAACACTGTAGCTTGGTTTACCAATGAAATGCTACTAATCTTCTAAATTAAGTACTAAAGAGCAGCACACAAAGTACTGTTCGTTATCTAAATTGTGAAGAGAAGCTTTGCTTCACATTAAACTTGCAGTGCTTTCTTTTTATACATAACAGATGTAAAACCTGGAGATAGCTAGCAGAACACAGAGTTTTAAAACAAAGCCTCCATCAGTTCTTAGTAAAAGACAGAAAAGCATCCATCAGCCTTGTAATGCACATTCGCTGTTTTTATTAGTACCTGTGTGATGGAGCCTCCAGGTCTTTCTGGGCCTCCAGAGAACTTAGATGAGGATATCAGAGGTGGAGGGTCTGGGATGTGTAGAGGCCGCACTGCTGCCAGTCGACTGTTCTCCTGCTGGAGGTTAACTGCCATGTGATGGGCTGATGGTTGAAACACTGCGCCCAAAGGGAGAAACAAGCAAAATATGACAATGCTGCCAAGAAATATTCACAGTATGACCATCAAACTCCTGAACTGCTAATGATCAACATATCATTCTTTGGAAAATTTGAAGAAAAAAAAATACCACATAATTTGGGACAAATTAATAATGGTCCTTGCTAGTTTTGACAAAGGTATTCATCTACGCTGAAACATAAATATTTTCAGATATGACCCATTTCAGTTCTTACAGTTGTTTCCAGCTCACCTGAACTGCAGTGCAGAATGTGCTGTTCTGAAGGACACAGTTTGGCCATGTCCCGTGCAGAAGGCTGATATAGTGACAGCAATGGCCTGGACAGATTTGCAGGCCTTAAATCTTCCTCTCCATTTTGCTTCTTGCTTTCTGATATCGGCGAGTAGGACACTGGCTTGTCTGTTGTACAAAATAAATTGAAACACTGTAAACGTAAGCAGGACAGACCTCAGTCATGGTGTTTCTCACCCATCGTCAACATTTGCTTGCCAGCACCAACTGACTTTCAGCCATATCAAACTGTCCTGCAGGGAGCACAGCTGAAAGCCTTACCCACTGTGTACACATCAAGCTGTATATGCACCGTGATGTCATTACTTGACGGCTATTCAACAAAGATTTGTTATGGCTGCGTTTCACTCACATTCGGTTACGTCCAAGTATGTGTTTTTAACGCTTTTTGTGATTCACACTGCAGTGATGCGCCTTTTGAAATAATAAAAGATGTAAACAGGTTGTTCGGTATGCAGGCATTTTTGGTTTTTCATTCCTTATGGCATTTCAGTTGTGTATCACATGTTCTCAAATACCCAACACATTAGCCAGCTGGGTACTGCTACATTTGAATCACATCAACTTGTAAATGTTTAACAAAACAAAAAAAAAAAAAGAGTAAAGAAAAGCATACTGGCAATTTGGATACTTCTCTTAAACTAAAGCATAAAGAGGGTCTACAGGACCACGACAAAACTCAGGTCAGGAAGATCATTTATTTCCACGACAAAAGGAAAACGTTATAAAATAAGTGAGTTTGAAATAGATAGTCACGATTTAAGGAGCTGGTGAAAAACAACCTTGAGGACTACTTCAGAATGGTCATGGCGGTGCAGTAGGATTTCAGGCATTTTGAAGCAGTGTCAAGTGACAATCAAGTGTTTTCTCCTGGATAGAATGAGCCACGACAGAAGAAACGCAGCAGTGTGCTTTCTTTAAGAAAAACAAGCCGGACTCAGCATGTCAACAGCCATTTAAAGTAACTTGGAAAAAAGTATTTTCTATTTATCATAGTTAACACATCAGGGTCAGAGTCAAAGGCAGAGGTACATACCATCTGAACAGTGATAAGTTTCTGCCCTGTGTGGAGGGCTAATCAACTGCAGGTCCCATTGACACACTCACCCAACGTTGGGCTGATTTTGAATAATCAATCAAGCTGACATATTTGTTTCAGAAACGTGGAGGAGAACCCGAGGACCTGGAGAAGAGCCTCTACATCACTGAGCAACCGTGCCACCCCATTTCTCATACTGATTGTATTCTGATCCAACGTATGTTTATATGAAAGGTCTTTTATAGCCCGTCCATCCCCTCCTTTGCTTGTTACTCACATGAACAAATACAATCAGAAAACTGAAAAAATGTTAAAGCAGCGGTTTAAGTATAACAAAGGATGTGCTCAGGACAGGACAGGATGTGAACATATAAGAATGCAAACCCCATTACACAAAATTCCAAGCCCTAAATATTTTTTATTCTTCAAGTAACAGAAATGCTAATTCTAGTGGATCATTTAAATGGGAGGAGCAAAAAAAAAAACAAGTTGGCCATGACCCAGAGCCCCCCACAAGTTAAAATCAGTATTAACAGGCAGATAAATACCAAAAGAGGGTCAAACTTTGCTCCTCCTCAAAGACAGACAGTAAGAGTTCTAAGGGTGAGCTGGTTTTCCTCATCTCAATCCATGTATATATCTCATTTAAATGCTATTCCAAAGTATTTTAAAATGTGGCTTAATTTTAGTCGGCGTCACACACATGTAACTAGGGAGCATTCTCGGGGCTGATAAATGGCTACAAGTCCACCCCAAGAAGAGAGCGGTGCTATTTTATCTTCTCCTTTTTCATCTGCAGACCAGAAGCCCCCTGTGGACACTTCCGGCTCCTCAGTTAATCCGTTTAGGACACCATGTGATCGTCAACTCTTCCTGTATTCGATGGTCTAACTGATGGACTTGCAGCCACAAAGACGTCTTCGTCTTCTAAAACACACAGGCAGTGTGGTGCAGTGGCTAAGGCTTTGGACTTCACAACCTTAGGAGGTGGGTTCACATCCCGCTACGGACACTGTGTGACAATGAGCAATGAGTCACTTGATCTGCCTGTGGTCCAACTGGGACACCAAAAGAAATGGAATAACCAATTGTATCATAAATGTTGTAAGTCACCTTGGATAAAGGCCTCAGCCTAGAAAGTAAATGTAAAACTATGTGCACATTGTTAAAACTGACCCTTTGTTTTGCCAACACAATGTACAGGGAATTACCGGCTGGCACCCCAACTCTTTACCTTTGTTGTGCTTTGTTATTATATCAGACAAAAGGAATGTGTCATCGGTGACATTAATTTACTCCAAAGTTTCCCAAGACCTGCTATATGCACTGAATGCACAGGATCTAACAGTGCTAGTTCAATAATTAGCATCAAGCACAGTTACTTTTTACTGTCCATATTTATTGATTTGACAGGCAATTCAAAGCCACACAACACTGGAAGAGGACAGCTGGCCAAGGTCTCTAGGACTGCGATCATCTCTGACTTTGTCTGCTCTAACTGACCGCGGACCCCTAGAGATGCTGCTGACTGAGTTTTTTTCAATAATCAATTAACGAACAGAAAAAATTTATATTAACCCGTTTCAAACAAGTTTGTTTTTCTCTGTGTTTAAACAATGTGCGTTTCTGTCTGTACAAATTCTTCATTTAGTAATTTTTTTAAATTTAAACTTGCCTCAAGCTCAGAAGCTGAACTGATAGCACGTGTTCAATTTTTCAAGTACTACTTTAGTTTGCCTTAAAGCAGAGTTTACAACTCATCTTAGACATTTAAATATGGAAATGGACCAGGGCAGCACCAGTGCCATGCCTTTGACTTATTCCTCCACAATAATTAATATTGTATGCCAGCAAGTAGAGCTGGGCAATAGGCTAACCAAGATAAAATCCATTGTGGGGTTTCTTCCCTACTGTGCTGCCTTGAAAAACTGTATGTTGTACTGATAAAAATATATTATGTATATAAACACACACACACAGCACACATGCATAATGATGTAGATGTGTAAGAATATGCTCCATTTGTTGCCTTTAATAATATACTTTTTATGGCATATTTGAATTAAGGTCATATTGTATTTGTAAAGGTGTAGAGGGCATGAAGCTTATGACATGATGTTCACTTAATAATTAAAGTGAACTGAATTTAGAAAGATTTCACTTCATGACTGCACAAGCAGGCCGCATTACTCCTTCATGGGGCTGGATCACCAGATTCTCAATGCCAGCTAGTGAGGCCTTCTCTATATTTCCATGCTTTGCCAAATTTGTGTGTTTTCTTTCAAAGATAAGCTGCGAAGTGTAGTGGTGAATCAACAAGCTGGAGAGGGAGTGACAGACATGAGTGCCATCTCATCCAGGGTCTGTTATTGTCTTTCAGCTGCCGTTCCATAAAGAGGTACCCACTTCTGCCATCCCACAGAGGACAAAGAAGTGGAATATGGGTGGAAATAACAGTCCAGTTGTTCAAATTAATAAATGATATTAAACTGGGTGAGTAACAGATACCCTTGAGTCAGCAAAACCCCGTCAAATGAACCGTGACAAAAATTCAACTTGGAATAGAGATTATGTGGGAGAAAAAATAACACTAATGGATGTTAGAAAAATATTGGGTACAAGCACACATCAGGGTGTGTAGCACTGCACTTAGGCACGTTTTCATCAAATACGAAATACACTTTCCCACAAGCAGGACTACCACGTAGACCGCTGAAGCTTGACTGATGCTCAGTGCTCTAAGGTCTGTGGTGTTCCTGTCCAAATGGGCTATTTTAGATCGGTGTTCACAGGCTGAATTTGTTTGGGCCTCTGTTTTAACAATATAATGTGGTATTTTGGTCTATTTTTCAAACCTCCTCCGCTCTATTAGTGTGCTTTTCATCCATCGGTGGTGCCCTCTCCTTCACGTGAGGCTCATGCATTCTTCATCACTCTTAAATTTCGGAGGCCTCCCCGCTCTTTGATGGTATATACCTATTCTACCTCTCGTGTCTCCGAGGGGGACAGCTCTTCGATAGTACGTACCTATTTCATCGCCCTCAAATCTCGGAGAGAGACTCCGCCCACCGCTTTCCGGTGTGTCACTTTGCATATGGCACGTGTGGGGCTGCTTTGTTGCGCCGCCATGTGGTTTTTGAGTTATCTTTGGGCTGGACATTTTTTTAGGACCTGGCAGCCATGCTGCTGACCATTCTTGTCAGAGTAACGCATGAATTACTCATCCATGCAGTATGGGCAGGCATCATTATAAAAAGGCTTCATTTTTAATGAAACATTTGCACAAAGCAGCCTATTGACCCCCTTGCCCCATTATATCCATCAATAGTATTTATTATGAGCAGTGAAGTATTTGCAGAGCTTAGACATAAATCATTTGCAAATCTGCTTTGCTATTTATAGGAATTCATTATTAAATTTTGCAATAAACCCTCTGAAGTTAAACTGCTGCTGACATTTGCAAGGAAGGACAGGAAAAAGAAACCAGCTGAAAGGCAACAGCCATGTTTTACTAGATGCACTCAACAAAAGAAGAGGCTAGAGAGGCCTAAACAGATGGATGACAGGAAAGGCAGGTTCAGCCTCTAAAGAGATTTCATTTAACAATGTCCTCAGACAGAAGAAACAGTGATTTATTTCCTAGGAGTGGAAAGCAAAAAAGAACAATTTGGCACTAGAATATTTATACCCAAGTAGCAGCCCACAGGTCATTAGTGCTCTAGGCAGCGACACTGCTCTCTTTATTATGAATTCACTTACACTTAATATTTTATGAAGGCTTGTTAATTCATCAGAATAAGTGATATGAAAGCACTACTCACATGTGTAATTGGTATGCAAGATGATTCACAAATAACCAGATATTTTTTTACTTCAAATGTACACTCGGCAAGTGTTTTTCTGCGTTTTCAGTGTGGCGGGTTTAACATGCACGATAATACAGCTGTTTATGTCACCTGTTTTTCAACTGGAGTAGATACATTTACATATTAGACTGAGTTACAAACTATGTTGGATATAAACATGGTCTGAATGCTACTGTGAAAGAGGATTATGGCACAAGCTCGATGTCAGGGTGACACAAAAAACCCACTGACTCTCTGTGTGCAAGCCCTGTGACCTGCCAGTGCTCTAATCAGGAACAACTCAACTATAAACTTGTCATTTAGTGAGCAAGTTGTTTCGAGTAAAAACACTACCAAAATGATTTAATTGGATACTCCTGAATTTAAATAACAAAATGTAAAGGATGACCTGTTCACTGACAACCTTAAGTTCTTTTCCAAGAGATTTGAAAACAAATTTCAGACAACAAGTTTCAATTGTCCATACTACAGCTACCAATAATTCCAAATGTGTCTGATATGAAAGGCTAGGCATAGGGTGGGCATGGACACTGATGACGATGATGATGACGATGATGGTGCAGCTCTTACCTTCCTTGTCACCAGTGGTTACAGGACTCTTGCACTTTACATGAGGACTGCTGCTTCGCTGTTGCTCTTTCTCAGCAAGTTGCTGTTGTGTGGTCTGCTGCTTTGCCAAAGCCTTAGTCTCTTGAACTGACTCGTGTACCATGGAGATCTGCTGCTGGTACAGGGCCAGAGCATGATGGGGCACCTGAGGCTGGGCACTATGCGCACCTCCCTGTGGCAATACCTCTGGCATCTAATGACATGAGAGAGAACAGCAAGAGAGTCAAATGTTTACTATGAAAGTTATTAGGCAAAAGAAATATTTGTGACTGATTAGTGGTTAAATTTTTAAAACATCAAAAACAAGTGCAACTCTTTAAACAGTGCTATATCTTTAAATGTATAAAATCCAATGTCGAGAGAACTACTTAACAGATCTAGATGGGTTTATTTTCAATAATTTGCTTGAACATTCTGGTTGATTTTGAGACTTCTCTTATTGCGCTAAGTATCATAGTTTGCTTGCAATACCAATTTATTTGAGCAAATCCGAGACACACAGTGGGGCAGGGCCCTCCTCACTCTTGTGCCAGCCTCGGAGCGTATCTTACCTCCGGTTATCTAGCGAACAAGAGGACTACTTAACGAATTTAGAGAAGGTTTTTTTCTATAATTCGCTTGAACATTCCGGCTGATTTTGTGACTTCTCTCATTGCACTAAGTATCATAGTTCACTTGCAGGAGCGATATATTCACACTAATCCGAGACAGAGGCTGCGGGCCGAGGGGAGGAGGAAGTGTGATGTCAGGAGTGGGGAGCTGGGCGGGGCCCTCCTTACTGTCTTGTTTCACTGCCACGCGGGTGGAGATGCGGGGGACGGCTACTACACAATAAAAATTAGCAGTTTCTATTGCTTAGCTCAGGAACAAGCTCTATTAAATTTCACTATGATAAATGGCTCACTGAATAACGACAGTGGATTACCTGGGCCTGGCTCAATCAAAAACTGCTTTCTGTGCAAAAGTATGTTGTGAAACAATGACATTTACTGAAACTCCAAGCCAAAAAACCAACAGTATGAATGAATCCTACTACTGTATGGTAACAAGACAATGCAGGGAACAGGACCACCTTTATTTCCTAGTCACCTCTCAAAACCGGTTTCCACATAAACCTTACAGTGAAAACTACAAACTCTGCAATCTGCAAGGTACCCATTTAGTAAACATTATCCAAATACTGGCACCTCAAAATGGCACTTAGACCACAGAAGCCATCAACTGAACAAGAATCTCAGCTGATCGGAGAGGCAAAAGGAAAAACAATAAACGTGTTGGGCTCTGAATATACAGATATACATACATACAGTGGAACCTTGGGTCACAAACGTCTCTGAACACGTACAAATCGGGTTACGACCAAAAAGTTCGCCAAACTTTTGTATCTGTTCACGACCACACACTCGGGTGACGAACAAGCCAGTTTCCCTTCCGGTTCGTACGCGCCGGTGATTTACACACGTGTTCAGTCCCTCCCTGTACAGTACATCGATCTCGGTCAGACGTGCATCGCACAGAGGGACTTTACCTCAAAACTGTAATCTCCTCTCCACCCAGCTTCCTGCTCATTTCCTTCATGACAGAACTCGACTCATGCAAGGATACTTTTCTTGGTTGTTTATGGTTAGTTTTTGTATAAATTAAGGATTTTTCAAATGTTCATTTTTTTTCCCCTGTGCTTAAAACTCATTAAAAAAAAGTGTTTACAGCGAGCGGTTCGCAAGGCTGTAGCGTGAACTCTTGCAATGTTAGTTTTCTCTGTTCAAGGTTTTCTCAGTGTTATTCAATGTTTTTACATTTAGTTTACTATTACACTGTATATCACATTCTATGATATAATTAACTATTTTTGTGCTTAAACATCTTTAAAAATATATATTTACATACAGTTCGTACGGTCCGGAACGGATTAATTGTATTTACATACAATGCTATGAGGGAAATTAGTTCGGGTCACGACCAAATCGGGCTGCGAGCAGAGTTTTGGAACGAATTACAGTCATGACCCGAGGTTCCACTGTCCTTACATACAAAAGTGAAACCAAAAACACATCCTGGAGACCAAGAAGGAGTATCTACAGATGACGCAGAAACACAAATCTAAATAGTAAGCACAATGCCCTAATATTCATGCAAATGTAATGAATATATAACAAAAAGAAACAAGGTAAATTTTGAAAAAAAAAAAAAAAATGTAAAACAACAAACATCAGATGGACGTCAGAATTAATGTCACAAGCAAAAAACAAACTACATTTAGGGTACAAGATAGCAGAAAAATAAACTGACTGAATAAAAGAGATTCAAACCAGAAATGTCAGTAATATCATAACACAGGTTTATTCTGGCACTGGTTATTGACATAATAATACTTTTTTGTTGTTTGTTACATTTTCTTTCAATTGCAGGTCCCAATTTTTCAGCCGATCCTAAATTTTCTTTTTATTTCAGTTCTTTTTGTGTGTTAATTTAGTTTGTTTTTTTTAACCTCTGACAGTAATTTCAACACTATTTGCCGTTTTACATTCTTGACTTCTTTTTTGGTGAACAAATAAAGAGTAAATGAAATACAAAATGAAACAGGATGTATGAAATTACAAGTTAAAAAAATGAAACCCTCTGTGAGGAACAATAATAAAGATATTAAATAAAAATGGATCCTGAGTGACTAATCACAAAAGCCAGTGGTCCTTTTTGTTGCAAATCCATTACGTTTACATCGGTATCTGTGAGAGCATTGCACATACACTCATTTACTTGTTTGTTTTCTTTTGTGTTTTTTGTCGAGCCTATGCCGTAACGCGCCGTCACCCATGTAGCCTGTGGTTTACCTACGCCATAGCCCGACGCGCACCTCCTCAAAAATGTGACTATGCGTTGCATCTACGTGAGCCCTACGCAGACCCTTGCAACTCTACAAGATGATTCATAAAACGGATTTCTGTTTGTCTTTTGGTTTGAAGATGGCGAATGCATAAAAAAGTGGAAAAAATATGAGGGACAAATACATGAACTTAAGGAAGAAAATCTGAGCAAGAGGAACGGTGATCACAGATGACAAAAACTACCTGCATTTTAATGGACTATTCAAAGTGGTGCAGTGCAGAAATATAAACTGCATGAATAACCAGGATGTAGGTTGGACGAAGAAGTATAAAGCAGCATTTACATAGTGTGGGTCTGACCCTGGCGTTCAGCTAAAAACTGTATATGTTCTTGGATCAACCGCCCAGCCAACCCCATAACCCCCAAGTTTATCCTTCTTTTTCGTAAAGGCCATTTGCCATGGTGATCAAGTCCAATGCCATGGTAACAGTAGACACAATAGTTCAAGCAGTGCTTTTAAGGAATAACAATACAAGTGTTGGGAGGAAAATATCTGGTTCAAAAAGTGAGCATGAAAGGCAAATTCAGAGGAAGAACACCAGAAATATAACCCTTTTCATTTGTTGTATGCAGTGAATCATTCTGTCCACCCATTATCAGCACCTCATTTGTTCTGATCATGACCACAAGGAGCAAGGGTCTAATCTGGAAGCATTCAGCACACGGGTGGGTGCGACTCCCACACCCACTCCAAGGAATCCAGTTTAGAGTTGCAAACCAACGTAACATTATTGCAGTGTGGGATTAAACTAGAGTACTCCGGGGGGAAAAACCCATGCAGACATGGAGGGAAGGTGCAGACTCCACACACACTAGGACCAGGCCCCGGATTAAAATGGTTACTCTTGAAGGCTTACACTGCTGACCAGTTTTTCACCCTGAAACGTTTTTAAATGTAAAATAACAATTGCTTACAATAGGAGGGATGGATGCTGCCCGTTGTTTCAGCTGTTTGAGGTCCAATGGCTTCTGGACAGGGGAGCTGATGACACCATCGTGCGAGTAGTTGAGAAGGCTGGGTCGAGGAGAATTTATCCTGAAAGACACCAAAACAAATGTAGCAATCTATAAAGAAATCATAAAAGAAGTACAGACATACTTCTAACCATTCCACTACTTGCAGTTCTTGTTTAATCCTTTAACCTGAAGTCTGCTTGACTTCAAATTGGCAAAGTGGGTCATTTCTTTGTAATGTTTACTTTCGCTCTTAGAGGTTGCCCACAATAAAAGGCTGTCATGTTGACGTCATGCTTTCTTCGAGGGCCTTGAAAACTGAACAAGCTTTTATGTGTCTAGAAGTAACTTCTTAGATGAAAACACCTCAGACATGCCAGAATGCAGAAGAGAGAAGCTCCAGCTCCTCAAGAATTCATCTAAAATCAACCAGGTACAGAAAATAAATCAATCCAGCATTCTGCTACATTATTGAATTCCCATTTACTATAAAAATCGTTTTCCCAGTGACTCTGTAAGCAGTTCTTTTAAAGGTGCTATATAATATACAGTACAAATTGCAGTATCCATCACTTAGGCAGCCAACAAGCTCTATTAAATTTCACTTTGACAAATGACTCACCGAATAACAACCGTGGACTACGCAGGCCCGTTTCAAAGATGTTCTTAAACAGATTCTGACACCTAACTTTGGCTAAGTTCTCCCACCATGCACTTAGGGTTGCTTCACTCGTCTAAGGCATCTTTTTCAACACTTTCTTCTAACACAAAGAATTCCTTTGTATTTGTTGTAAAGCTGTGTGGAGACAAGGGTTCAAAAGGAATTCTGCAGTCTGCTGTTTTATTGGGGAGGACATATTTCTTAGAGGAGGCGCAGGCGTCTTTTATAGACTTTATATATCAGTGAGGAAAATGAAGGATGCCCCAGTGGTTTAGAGGCGACTGGGGCGAGGTGTTAAAAGTCAAGAAATGTGGTGAAACTGAGTACAACCGACAACCACATATAAAGGCAGATTTTTTAATTTAGAGGTATGACGTGAGCAGACAAACATAGGGCATATGCATTGTACAAGTTGAGTATCCCTAATATGAAATTCCAAATCCGAAACTTTACAAGGGCCAATGTGATGCCATTGATGTTGCCTCTACTTTGTTTTTTTTAATTGCTGAGTGAATGTGAGCAACATACTGTATGTGGAGATTTATTCATTCTGAGTGGAGAAGTGGGGCCTGGTCATTTGTGAAGCATCGAGGACAGCAAAGCTATGACACACGGTCGATGACCAGGAGGGGGAGTGTCTGCCCTCTGTGAAGTGCCATGAAGCTTGGACACACAGTCAACAACAGAGGCTGGAGTCCCCCATTTAGCACAGAGCACCACAAAGCACCACCTCTCCATCGACCATCAATCAGGGTGAGGGTTGCTGCATGTGAAATGCCACGATGCGGGACAGATGCTGCATAGCAGTTTCAATATGCCGTGGTTCAAGGGAGCAAAAGGATAACATCTGTGAGGCAGTTAAAAAGTCATGAATGGCATGTGTAGTAAAAAAAAAAAACACACACGTAAACCAAAAAAAATGGACAATTCCACCCTGGGATTTTATTTATAAAATTTACCGTGAATTGTAGAGTGAAAACCTGCATATAACATTAAACAGGAAGTGCATGCACCAAAGAAAAAAATCAGATTTATAAAACCTGACACGCACAATTTACCTTTATATATCTCAGTCACCTTGTGCATACGTGACTGAGCCTCAAAACTCATAGTGTCACCCCACTTAATGGAATGTCAGTGCTTATGGTTAACTTCATTCTCACTTAGGTGCCCTCATTGCAACAGCAGTGCAGTACCGTGTTTCAATTACGTGTGCAGAGCTGGGCATTTTTATGCTGGCAAACACACATTCTGCTTTATGTATAGGGTGGTGCAGATCTAATGATGCCATTTTCATTACGCTATAACTTATTAAGTTTATTGCATAGAAAACCACCCAAAAAATCCCAGACCATCAAGAAGTGTGCGAACTGAAGACTCGTCCCCGCATAAATCAAAGTCATCCAGACGATCTGGATCTGCATAATTAGATCTGGACCACCCTGTATTTGTACCCTCACCATATGAGAACTGGATGTAGTGCCTCGGTGGTCAGTTAATGGCTTCCAGCACAGCAGCCATGACGGAGTGAAGCTTTCTGACCTGTCGGCCAGTTCCGTGAGAAGCCACAAGCAACACGCTGAACATGATAGTATAAAGATAAATACGATAATAAGTTGTCAAATGTTTTTAGGTAAAACTTTTCCGTTTAAATGCATCACAATCTATTCTTTCCTTCATGTTTTTGTGTCATGTTCTTCGGTCAGTGGCCAATGAGAAAAGCTTTTTTAAATGCTGAGTAAGAGCACTTGACCGTTAATGACTAATGTGAAGCTGTTGTCTCCTGCTGCGCTGTGCCATATGCTCGCTCCACCAGCCTGTGCTCTTTTTAATATCAGGGGACACTGAGGTGCCACACTTGTGTATGAACTCAGAATGTGGCAGGTTTAAATGAAACCTCCAAAGAGGGGGTTCTCTTCTAGAAGATGTCAACCTCGTGCCTAATGTGTCCTTGTAACATAAACGTGATATTCAATAAACCATTTTTCTTTCAATGCGTTCATTCACTTTACTGGGCAGAATACTTCTGGCAGTACGATTTCAATTTGCCCAGTCTCTGTTGACCAAAAGCATATGCGTCATGCATCATATCAGCCAGAATAAATAAAAAGCCATTCTTAACCATTCTTGCTCTGAAGAAGACGCAAGTCTTTTTGTTTGAATTATTGCTCTGGACACCGAAAGAAACCCGACAACTCACTTGGTCATCTTTGTAACTGACAGCAGAGCATTTAACGGGCAAAACCGCCCTAAGGTCACAACTGTAGAACTTGCATTCTGAAAACCTAAAAACTTCAATCTGGAGAACTTCGATAACAGCATGGCTCAGCTTACAAAGAACTAGAAGGAGAACATGAAACAGGACTTGCATAAAACAGCTTTTTTTTTAAAACAATAGAAGAAACAAGAAAGTAAAGGGTGAAGAACAAATCTAGTCATCTTCCAATCTGAAGAGTTAAAAGGCAAAAGATGGCCCCCTACAAAGCATGCTTTGTAACTATTCTGTGTCAAATTGGGAATAAATTTAGCAGGCCTCAGGAACTACGAAGACCACTGGGCCATTAAATTTCACCCATGATTAGAAGCAACTGACTAAATGAATTTGATTTAACTTGCAGAAAACAGACACAAAGCTGATAAGGTGCAAAAAGCACCAACAGATTGGTGCAGCATAGCAGGAAAACCTTCAGGAGAAGACAGGGGGCAATAGAATGGGTCATGCAAATCACACAGTGAGAACAAAGGTGCCATCAGGGAGCAGCATTCTGTGTACGTCTGCTCAGAGACCGTGGGCACAAGCCCAAGCGAGAGACAGCTGCTGCCCGGGAGAAAGCACGCAATGTCCTCCTTAGAAGATAAAAACACAAGCAACCAAGCAGACGCCAGGAGCATCTCACACTTTCATGAGAGACAGTGTGCAAGGCCAGAGAGAGTTGGCAAGAGCTGGGAACACCTCATAGCTGGCAGAGGACAGCTCATAGTGTCACTGAAAGGATGGAGGCTGCCTGGAAAACCTGGGCATTTCTAAGCAATACAAGGTTCAGGGAAGGAGGACAATCAAACATCACTAGAGAAAGTTCCAGCCCAGCATCTCAGGAGCAAAGATGGAACTGCAAAAGACCGCTGAAGTGGCCCTGTAGTTGACCAGACATGATCCAAGGATGTCACTTTAAGCTGCCTCACAACCAAAGGCTTATTGCATCTCAATTCCTTGCTAAAATTGTCCATCATGGCCTGGTCATTCGGAGCCCTTAATCATCCCCTGTCCCTTATTGACTAACTATCTCTCTCAGCCCTTCACCACCTATTAACTAATGTGTGGTGAGCGTACAGGCGCAAAATGGCTGCTGTCGCATCACTGACACAAGATGAATCTCTCCTTTTCTCGGTGTGGTCCTCACTCTAGTTGTAGTCTCATTTGGAGGAATTCTCCTTTTCTTCTCTGATCCTGGCAACCTCCTAAAAAAAAAAACAGCCACCGTACTAGAGGCCAGGAGCTGGACACATTCAAAATTAGTAATAAAAGGTTCATTTTTGGCTCCCTAAGCCTGAATGTTCTTCTGAGTAGGGCCCAACCTTAAAACTGCTTTTAAATAAAACATTTCTAAGCATGGAACTAGAAGAGAAAAGCCTGCAGCGGTAATTTGGATTCGCACTCTGCATACCAGTGTGTGAAGCGCGGTCAGTAAAGCTAGTACGTAACTATATTCTCTTCAAAAGTCCTTTTTCGTGGGGGCACAAGAGTAAGACTGAAAATGGCAGCACCTTGACAGGAAGCCGGAAAGATTCTCGCAAGATGATAAAAGTCAGACATTCTAGAGCAGGGGTGGGCAGATTCAGTCCCGGAGGGCCGCAGTGGCTGCAGGTATTTGTTCCAACCCAACTGCTTAATGAGAAGCCCATACTGCTCAAGTGACACTTCTGCTTCACTTTAGTTGTCTCGCTCATTAAGATTTTGAACCCTTACTGCTTATTTTACTCTTAAACAGCTGAATTCTTGGCTTTTAATTTCTCCTTATTACCAATCAGATGCAAATGACCAAAGACACCAGCATATCTCCGTTTACACCCCTGTGTGTATTTATTATGCACTAATTGGGTTTAATTAAATACTTGGAAGGAAAGTGAAGAGAAAAAAACTGAAGCACTGAGAATAACTCATCTGTTTTAGGCTTCAAATCATTTGGGTGATATCCTTAGAAAGGAAATAAAATCTAGGATATGAGAATGACTTGACATGGTAGAGTTAAAGCACTAGCAAGCCATGAAATTAAATAATTGACAAGGATTGGTTATTAATTAAGCAACTGGGTTAGTGCAAAAACCTGCAACCACTGCAGCCCTCCAGGACTGAATTTGCCCACCCCTGTTCTACAGGATGCAATCCTGTCTGCGTAGCGGTCATGTAGAGCAGGAAAGACAAACCTGCATGAGGAGGAGAGGACAGGGCAGAGAAAGGTGTGAGGTGGTACCTGGCCTGCCGTTCTGGATTAAAAAGAGGAAGGCAATGTGTGTGAAGGTAAAGACACCATAGCTAAGCTCTTTTTCATTGCTATGTGAGAAGAGATGTAAAATTCATCACCACTACTATTCACATTTTTTAACTAGTCCTCTAAAGTAATACATTTGGTGTCAGCTATTCGCCTTCCACAAATTATGCAGCTTTATGCCTTCCACAATTACTTTCTTCATCCATTTAACAGTTCATCTAAAATTTGGGATGAACCTTTCTTGCACTGTACATAATGGACCTTAAAAAACATATTTGCTATAGGATTTTGGACTCCATGCTAATGTTTGCAATGCACCATCTGTTAGAATGAAATTACTTTATGCATCATAGAATCAAAGGCAAATCACAAACAATGGCACTGAATGCGCCCAAAAATGTGTAAGAAATCAGCTTGTTACCTTAAAATGGATTTTTAAAGTGTATCGAGCCCAAATGCTGTGGCTCACCCATATCACAGACCTCAAGTAACCCACATGCGGTCCTTCCTAATACGTCTGCGCCTCGCTAGTTCAAGGGCAACTTGTTACTGGTATAAATGTGCCACAAACCTGTGCCCTTCTATCCAACTTCAAGACCTAAGACACATTCAATCTTGCTATCACCTTTATTTTAATTAAACGTACCGTAGCTTTATCAAAAAAAAAGTTTTGATACCATTCTGCTAAACAGAAATCTGATTTATTTCTAAAGATATTTTACATTTGACTAATTACACTCTTATAAACCAAATTATTATAATGAATAACCTGCCTGCGTCACTCCATAGTTGCTAGTAACTTTCTTGTAATGCATTTCTTTGGGATGGTACGTGGGAAATAGTATTTTGTTTGTCTTGAAACACAGCGCGTTTACTCTTATTATTTATTATCTTCTCTTTGCTACAGCCCTAGAACAGTTGCGTCAGTCATGCTGAACTCATGTGAAAAACACAACAGAAGAGGAGAGCGGGGCTTCGCCTGAAATGAGGTCTCTTTAAATGTGGCATTTGGACTGCAAAGGAAGCGTTAACTTTCCATATCTTACTGTTCTTGCCAAGTTCTCCCCTGGCACAGGGCCTACGGTGTTATTTCTTCCACTGCAGAGATCTGAACACTAACAAACCTGGTGAAAATAAAGCAGACGGTCTTTTTCATGACTCATGTGTCCTCTTAGTTCGCCCTGTCATTCCACACGTTACCAGTGACCCAGAACTTGGGTGAATGCTAGCCATAAACTGTCGGAGAAACAAAAGTCGGTCTGACAAGCAGAGCCATTTTACCTGCAGCTGACACGCCAATAACAAGAAGGTAGGGGGCAAGCAAGATGCCAACAATACTTTTTCAGACTGCCTGTTCGAGTTGTGAGGGGCACATCCTGAAGTGGGCTCCACAATCTGTTCACACACATCTACAGTGCAGCACTAAGAGGCCAATTCAACAAACAAATGCTAATAAGTTGGTATAAATCAAATGATGCCACCATCAGAATTGCAAAAAAAAAAAAAAAATTCTAAAATTACCAAAAGCAATGACTTATAACTTGTACCAGAAAAAATATGATTTATTTGCCAGGATGCACCAGGCCTAAACATTTTGCTTCCATTAAAGAGTGTGTATGAGCCCATGTTCTGACACCAAGTAAGTGAGTCATACGTATACACCAAGGAGTGTTCTATTTCGGCCAGGTTTCCTCTCCTAGCTGCGGTTCATGAACTTGTTTTATGTAGTTTTTGCTCACTTTTGGGTCATATATTGTCTGAGATGGACGTGTGGTCGAGTGCGGCTGTGGTACAAATTGAGCAGGACAGGCTGGAAATGGTCTCACGCAAACATATGGTAGCTCTTTGTGTGAACGTACAGTGTACAAGTACCACAAAGCTGAGTTTGTCTGCTTGGGTTCAATGACAAGTCAGGTGCATGCAAAAGATGAAAAAATGTAAAAGTGCATGCATGTGCCATCTCAGCAAATGCAAGTCAGACTTGCATGAGCTTCTTTTACACCTTCCATTGAATTCACACCAACTCCTGTGGCTGTGGTTGAGTGTGAGCAGAGTGGACTGCTCCATTCACACACACACACACACACAGGTCCTTCGTATATATGTCTAGTGTTCCCTTTGTTTTGTGGGTGGTCCCCCAAGGGGCAGGACCACCTGCCCATCACTGCCCTATAAATTTGGAGGGTCTCCCACAGTTTCTGGCAGTCCATTTCGATTGTGCTTGGGAGTGTTCAGTGCTTAATGTAATTATGATTTTTGACCCTCTGCCCCGTCTTCTCACTTTCACTGTTTTGGGACTTTATTTGCTTTGGATCGCTTTATTGCTTCAGGCAATTCCTTTGGCATTTGTGCCTTGCAGAGTTTGCTTTTGTTTTAGTGCATTTGTTAAAAGTGAAATGTGTTCACAAATGTGCCCCTTTTGTGTCTACCTGGCGTTTAACGGTGCCAACTACCTGTGGGCGTGTTTTGAACTTTCAGGACTAATGTGCTTTGGGACCCTGAGCATTCATAACAGTATTAACAAATAAACAGTTAGACAAAGATCATTTGCCGCAGAAGTAAGAAGGAACAACTGACAAGTAAACACAGTACATAATGAATGTGTCCTTACATAGCAAGCAAAGCAAATGTAAATCTAAGCAAATCATCTGTAAACTCCAGCACCACAGCTTTCACATTATTCAATGTGTTCACAATACCAATACGACAAAAAGCCATGCCAACAAGGGACAGCCTGGCAGCACAACTGCACTATCAAAAGTCGTTCTCACTAATGAAAAGGACTACAGTCTCATCTGCCCTCTGTTTGCTTCTGTGGTCGTGTGTAGAAATGCGTAACCCACAAGCGTCGAAGAGCTTTCACAAACAGAGGCAGCACCATAGCTGGAGAACTTTCAATTGGTCAAAGTGGTTCCAAGTGCGGTCAATGGCCATTTCCAACCACCAAAGGAATTATTTATTATCTCAAGGGAAACAGCAAGCAGTGCCAGCAACAAAAAAAAAAAAAAACTGACAAAAACATATTTTTTTACTTTACCTCACTGCTATGCTTCTGTGTCTGTAGTTTTGAAGCAAAGAAGCCATGTCACAGCTTTGTATCTGCTGGACTACAGGGTAAAGCTGGCAAGGCATTCATTCATTCGCTAGCCAAGCCGGGAGGAGACGGGCATGCTTACCTATTCTTGTCAGCAGTGTCAGGCTCCTCCACCTCATCGGCGCTGCAGGTGGCGCTAGAGTCACTGTCGGCATTGGAACCAGACTTTTTCCCAACCTTGCTTTCATCCTTCACCGATTTTGGCATTAGCTTAATGTCTGCCATATCCCCGTGAGTCTTTTGATCACCGATGTCCATTTTCTGATCTTTACTGTCCTCAGTCGGCTCTGTCTTTATAGCTTCAACCACAGGTGGTTCATCAGTTTCAACACTGTCCTCTTTCGGCTCCTTCTCTGACTTTAGGACCTGTATCATGCCTTTGTCTTCTGGATCACATGGTCCGATATCCATGTCTTTGAGGGCAGAACTGGCTGCACCACTGTCCTCATCTTTGTGCTCATCTGCCAATGACGGCTTGCCAACATCATTATCTTTGGTTTTGCCTTCTTCTGTAGATCTGGGAGATGGCAAACTTTCTGTGTCTGAACTATTGTTGGCTGCAACTGAAAAGACAAAAAAAAAGATTATTATTTTCATTCATTCTGTTCGATACACTCCAAAAATTAAACAGATTTTAAAAAGTGCCTGTGATCCAGACATGATTTGTTAAACTTTTGGGATGACAAAATGGTTTACTAGGTTTCTATCTGAAATACAAAGTAATGTCAGAGTCTGTAACTGGTGAGCACTGGTTCACTTTAGACGTTGGGAAAAATCTGCTCAGAATTGAAGAAAAAAACGAGTAATTCCAAAAGCGTACCGTTAAATAAGAAGCCCCTTTATGATGACACCCACATGTCCTTGAGCCTTTGTATCCAATTCTATGCACATTTACCATTCAGACCACAGATGAAGTAAAAAATCAGCTGGCAGAACAACTCAGGTATGCCAAGTCAGCTTTAAACTGGAAAATATTTTCCCCCTTAAAGAATAACAAAATCCAGTGGGCTGGCACAAGCGGACACAGTCAACGTAAAATCAGGTCAGCCTATGAGGCCTTAGCACGTTGCTTTAGATGTCAGTCAGTCAGTCTTACCTTCTGCATCTTCTGCCATGTCCTCCTCATTTCCACTTCCACCTGATACCTCCATTTCCTCCTCCTCTGCTGCTGATGGAATGCTGACATCTTCATTAGCAACAGCTGCTGAGTTGTTTTTCTTTTTCCGTCTAGCATTACGCTCTTTTTCCTGTAATAAGGTGAGCGACCTGGTTTAAGATATCCAGCAGGAAACGTGGCAGACTCTCAGCAAAAGAGGGGATTAATGCTAAGCAAAGGTAACTAAATGTAGAAAAGGGTATTTCCGTAGAAGAGGGCGGCCCACTCCGCACCCTCTTCCTTATCATGCTCAGCCTATTTTCAAAGTCACCATCAGGGCATTTATTCATTATAAAAAAGAGAGAACTCCCACTACCCCTCTCTCAATTCCAATAAAAGAAATATATGCAGTATGACTTAAAAAAAATTCCAAAATGGATTTTTTTTTTAAAACTTTCACATCAATGTGAGGGTCGTTGGTGTCACAACATTTGGTCGCAGTTGCATTCCATTTGTCACATTTAACAAGTTCACAGACACAGCTGAAGCAGACATGGCTAAGTGGGAGATGTTTGTATCAGTCAGAAACAAAGAGTAGGTTGAATGTGTAAACACAAGGAGCTGACCTCGGTAATTGGAATGAAGCGCTCAAAAAACGGCAAACAAAGTTGAGGCGGTCATTACTGGTGTGCAGTGCCCAGTAATGTTAGAGTTCATGAGGTTCAGACATCTTCAAGCAGCAGGAGTCAAACCATCAGTCAATTCAAAATCATTTGCTATGTGTTTCAAGGTCACACCAAAAAAATGTTAATGTCTGGCTGTGAGAGAGCACTCTTAGTCATGTGAGCTCTTTGGAATATTACTAAAGCAAGATATGAATGATAGGGCGGCATGGTGGCACAGTGGTAGTGCTGCTGCCTTGCAGTTTGGAGGCCCGGGTTCGCTTCCTGGGTCCTCCCTAGGTGGAGTTTGCATGTTCTCCCCGTGTCTGCGTGGGTTTCCTCCCACAGACCAAAGACATGCAGGTTAGGTACATTGGTGATCCTAAATTGTACTTGGTGTGTGTGTGGTTGTGCCCTGTGGTGGGCTGGCACCCTGCCGGGGGTTTGTTTCCTGCCTTGTGTCTTGTGTTGGCTGGGATTGGCTCCAGCAGACCCCCATGACCCTGTAGTTAGGATATAGCGGGTTGGATAATGGATGGATATGAATGATCCATCTATGTAACCATTTTCTGAAGTCACACCTTCTGGGTCTAAAGGACTTGAGAGTCTATCCCAGTAGCAACTGGTTACAAGACATGGTAGGACACACACACCCACTGCAGGACACCCTCATGCCCTAAAACCTTTGGAGTTGTGAAATAACCTAGCATGTGTGATTGTGGCTTGTGAAGAGAATAGTCAGAAAGCAGCAGAGATAACATGGAGGCCAGAACTGAGTTCAGGTACCTGCAGTTCTAAGCTGTAGTGCTAACAACTGTGCCATTACGCCACCACATCAATCTGTTTGGCTTCGTTTTATTTATAGCCAGCCACGGCACCCATCAAAGACAGGTATTAGAATAATTTTTAAAAATGTTTGCTTTCTCTTGCCCTACGTGTACCTGCAGCGCCTTCCCTGCGTATGTGCGTGTGTCTCTTCCTCTCTTGACTGGCGCTCCCGTTCTCAAGTGTGCTCTTGTAAAACCTATTTCTCAGACTCTTATCATTATTTCCGAGGCACCTTCTCACCTCCTGTGCCGTTTTACACTTGTCGGCTTTGAATTAGATTCTTTACACCTCCTCATGTGTCTCACACTCTCTCATCCTTTTTCATTGTTTCACAAAAGCCAAACTGACCATTCACATCAAAGCTAAACTGACCAATCAGACTGCCCTGAGGGACTGGACTCACAGACCTTAGAGTTTCACTATATAGTAGATATTACAATTCTTGCACTTTCTTTCTTTAAAACATATTCGGTGGTGACACATCGCCTTTACAGAAGAGGAAGCCACAAGTGTAATGTATCACTAGAAAAGACAAAATGGACCGCGTCTCAAATGTCAGTAATGAAGCTTTGTTTTCCTTCCCAATATTGAACTTCGTGACTGGGAAGAAGAAACTGATCACATCCAATATCTAAAGACCTACCATAATGAAGTAAAATTTACATCAGAAGCATCTCTTCATGCATGCAGTCTCCATTTTGTGTAAGGAACAAAATCACGTTAATTGTGGGCTTCACACCATGCATACAATATTAGAGGATGAACCTCTGCTTGGCATCATAATGTCTATTTATAATCCACAGTGCTTCACTTACAACTTTCATTTTGTGCTGTTGTAGGATCTCATCCAGTTTCTGCCTTTTCTTGTAATTGAAGTAGAAGTTCTTGCACTGGGACACCGTTTTTGAACCCACCATTTTTGCAATCGCAGACCAGTTTCTGCCATGTTGAAGGAGCCCTGGACAGAAAAGCAAAATGAAAAGGAAGGTAATAAAGACAAAAAAAAGGTCAAACTAAATAATATTTTATTTACACCGTACCGTTCTCATGCTTAAAGCGTTTTCAGCTAACAGTACAGCAGGAATTCAGGCACAGAAAAATATCAAAGAAATAACCATAGATACCTACTAATATCAAACATTAAACACCCAATGAAAAATAAACACACAAACCACAAATTTCTGAATCGGAACAAGAAACGATATGCCAGAAATCAGTACTGGTGTCACATGATGCCTACACCAGGTTTGCTGGTGGGATATAGTATATTACAAATCGGCGCTTAGAGTCTGTCTTGCATTGGGGAAGAAAAACAAACACAAATGAAGCACTGGTGCACCTCCTGGCTTTCACCAACTTAACAATCTTGAGCAACTCATCCTAAACAAAACTATTACTAACAAGCTTTCTACAGTAAAACCTTGGATTTCGAGTAACTTGGTCTGCGAGTGTTTTGCAAGACGAGCTAAAATTTTTAATACATTTTAACCTGATAAATGAGCAAGGTCTTGCAATACGAGTCGAACGTATATGCTTTGTCTGCCGAGCGTCATGTGATCACAACTGAGCTGATGGCTCTTGTCTCCCATTCTCGGTCTCAATCGGTGTGCCTCACTCGTATAGTCAACATCCGTACGAGCGTATACTGTTTACTATAGCATGGTGACCATGTGTGTGTGTGTGTGTGTGTGTGTTTAAACGTGTGAGTCTCTGTCATGCACCCCAAAACACGAGGCCGAGTCTCAGTACTTTAGCAACACCAGCTTTATTCAGCTTGAAACAAGAACAGTGTGGTTATTTATTATAGTGGGATCTACCGCTCTCCTATAAACAGACACAGCAGTCAGGCAGGGTCGTGACCAGGTTAGTGGCCAAGTAATACTGTGCTGATGCATTTATGATGTTCCTTGTATCACCCATCAATGGCAGGCGCTTATAGCTTGTCTGCGATCTGCTGCATGTCGTGCCGTTGGGGGGAATCCCAAAAGTGTTTAGAAACCTTACAGTGCGTAAAGCATTTTTTAATTTTGTGTCCAAGTGTAGTTACTCTTCGGGCAATTGGAGAGGTTTCCTGGTTAAAGTCGCAAAAAAAGAAGAAGATTCCAGTGTGCCAACAGGCAGCAGTGATTCAGTTAGTGAGAGTGAAAGTCATCCTACACAATAACCCTCCTCCTCCTCCTCCTCTCTCATCTCCCTCACACCAGCCACGGTTCTTTTCAAAGGTAAAGTGCAGGTTCATTTGTTTTACGTATTTTTACTTTATATTTTGTATTAATCATTTTTATATAAATATTTTTGGGTTGTGGAACAAATTATCTGAGTTTCCGTTATTTCTTAAGGGGAAATTTGCTTTGATATACGAGTGCTTTGGATTACAAGCACATTTCCAGAACGAGGTTCCAGTGTACTACAAACTCCAAGATAAACTGACTAATGAGGATCTCAGAGCATGAGAAATGGTTCCATATGTCATGTCAGAGTCTGGAGATTCAAGTGCCAGCCTTCCTTCTGAGTGATATATATTAATTTATAATATCAAAGTATACGCACTAAGCCAGCAGCTGTCTTTCTGGGTGGTAGAAAAGCCTTCCTACCTCTGTCAGGACTCGCTAGTTCACTTGTTAATACTGAATATCGCCAGCATTGGCACAAGACATACAAGTCCAGGAATGACATCAGTCCAAACCCCAGTCCAACTGTTAAGCAGTCATATCAAGCTCAAGAAGGCCTCACTGCTTCTCTTTCACCTAGCCACATTTTAAGTTACTTCATCTTAATAACTGGATGTTGTAGGCAGCAAGCGAAGCTGAAAGGGACTAGAAGTATAATGAATAGACAACACACTCGCCTAGCTCAATAAGATAAAGAAAACCCACGAAGAATACCTTTTTTAAAAGCAGGTTTTCTAGTTGTATGCCAACATCAAAGAGAAAAGTGTCTATTAGACCTCCTAAATAAACAGCACATGCAGACCGAGTACATTTTTTTCTCTCTCTATAAACCCATAAACTACATAGTATCTTTTGGTTCCAGGGTCTAGTGTTATGTTACTGCTACACACAGACATATTGTTTTATTATCAGAGTACATTAAAGTTCAAAGTGTCCTTTTCAAGAGGCCTCTGCAAATAAGTCACCAGGCTAAAATCAATAGCCGTGTTTCAAAAGCATCTGATAAGACGGAGATAAGCAGTGGATCAAGCATCATCAGCCAAAAAAAAAAAAGATTATTCAAAAGAAATGAAGGAACAAACTGCTGATGACTTCAGACCTCTAGGGTGGTGCCTAAAATTCATTCTACTTTATGAGAAGCTAGATTAAAAAGTGATAAGCCCGATTTTAATTAAAAGATGAATACGTGCCAATCAGCTCTTAAAATAATTGGAGAACAAGGCTGATTGAGCATACATCTAGCAGCAGGGACTTGAATAGGGTTGGGGAGAACAAACCATCAGAGCTACATGGAGGGCACTGATCACCTACTCACAGCATCTTCTCAAAGATACAAAACCATCCCATAGGATGACATGGTGGGTTGCTTCTGGGGATTTTAAGATGTACTTAAATGTCCCACTAGGGATAATAAAACAAACCAGGTTTATCAATAACTTGATAGATAGACAATCAATAGATCAACAGATGGATTGATACAACTTTATCTGTCACCTTGGGGGCAAACATGGCTTTTTACAGAAGCTCAATTAAAAAATAAAAAATAAATATCATTCTGACAAGTAACACACACCCTCTCAAATACACAACAGAGAGACTAAAAAAAAAATGAAGAAAACTTCTGACTTGGCTAATGATAAAAAGAGTCGTCCCAGTAAGGCACTATAAAGGTATGATGGGCAAAGGTTTAATACCTGGTAGGTCAAAGCTGGCACAGGAAAGTCCGATAAAGTTTTAGATGAATACTTTTTGTAGACTTTTTTATAGACCTAAAATTCTTTAATTTTAAAGATGAAGACAAAAGATTAACCTTGTAGCTGTAGTAATTTCTGAACACAGACAGACAGACAGATCTATATACACACACTATGGTCTGAACACACACCAGAAGGACTATAAAGGAAGAAAAACCTTCTGACTTTGCAGTCCCAGTGAGGTGCTATACAGGCGTTTCTACTTCTGGGTGTTTTATCACCACTGGTGTTAAGGAGCCGCCATAGTGCCTCTTGACCCACATCTGCTGATAATTTGTTGGCTGAATGTCCTCAGTGTTGGTGTGTCACAGAGAGGATGTGCAGCACTGTTTATAATGGCACTCAGTTTTGTTTTCATTCTCTCCTTTGCTACGACCTCCAGGATGTTTTCTAACTGTTCCTGACCTTTTAATTAGCCTTTCGATTCGGTGCTCCTCTCTTGAAGTGATGTTATCGGCTCAGCACACCACAATGGCCATCACAGAGTTCTAGAAGTTGGGATGGATGTCACTACCTTAATTAAAGGAACACAGTCTCCTAAAGAAAAAGAGCCAGCTTGGCCCTTTCTTATCTACAGTAGTTCCTCTGTATAATGAGACCAGTCACAGATGTTGACCTTCAAGTATTTGTAGTAATGCACCGCCTCTACATCCACTCCCTGAAAGGTGACCCGGCACAGTGGCTCTTTGGTGGGGCAAAAGTCAGTAAACGGTCCTTTGGTTTAACTGATGTTCAGTTGCAGACATTTCTCACAGTTCTCCACCGGACTTCAAGCCTGTCTCAAAACCCTGGACAATGGCCTCAGATGGATATCATCATCACCAGTACTTCATATAACCGCTCGGCTGAAGTATCCATTTATTCATTCTCAAGCCTACTTCATTCAGTTATAGGTCATTGAGGGCTGAAGCATATCCTAGCAGTTCTGGGCAGAATGCATTAATGCCACAGTCTACAGGAGAGCTTATTTCCTCATAATAATAATATTTTTTTTTTACATTTATATAGCTCCTTTTCTCACTACTCAAAGTGCTCCATGCAAGGAAGGCCCAGGACGTGAACCAATGATCTCCTTACCAGAAGTGCTAATACTACATATACTCCGCGACTCCTCAATCTAACCTGTACATCTTCAGCATGCGGTGGGTAACCGCTGGCTTGGACTTTTCAGGACGTAAGGTTCTCCCACTTGCTGACTCCTCCATACTTTTGCTTGGGTTAATTGTCGGTACGGAGGCTTGTCATTTTGATTTCAAAAGCATCGACTGTATATACAGTTTATAATGTGCAGTTGTCCAATGAATAACTTTCTTACTGTAGGACAGGCATATGGCATTTAGTTGGCAAGACTAACCGTGGGTATTGGGGGCCGCCAATATCATCAGAGCCAGGATCCGGCCAGGAGGGTAAATGCCACTGCATCTGTCTACGTTCATCCTAAAAAGGGGAACACGAGCCAGTGTAAAAGATGCTACTGAGCCACTGACACTTCAGGAAACAATCACACTTTGTGGATTTCAAACGACACACGAGAAGCGACTCAGGGCCCTTATAAAAGCTAAACCGACAGCGCGCCTCAGGACAGAAGGAGGAAAGCTACAGTGTTCTACAAGCCAGTCAATGTCTCAGTGACAAAGGAAGTGAGGCCAGGGTGCAAACCGCTGTGATTCTGTGCCCGCAGACGAGAAAGCATCAGAATAAAACCAGTCGGTAATACCAGGATGAGCGGTAGGGACAGCCTACAAACTTGCCTGCTGGCTGTCACAGTAAAGCAGTCAGCAGATGAAGCATCTATAAAACCCAAATTTTAACTTCTCAAGAAAATTCTACTCTAAATAAAATTTAATGTCATTAAGAGTTCTGCCTGATTAAAATTGAAAGCACTGGACAATAAACAATTGGTTGAAAATGCAGCTTCTCAAAGCAAAATAACATATTTGAGAATCTTTAATTCCTGCCTGATGGCCGTCAGAACGATCTAAAGGTTATGCTACACCAGAACCGGAGCACATTCCAGGTGACAAGACAGAAAGCATGCATGCAGTTCGAAAATAAATAAATAAGACTTGAAATCACCTTTATCACGATGAACTTGTCTTCAACTTGAACACCTTCCATTCTTCCTGCCAGGATCCCTTTCAAAGCAGCTGCTTTGATTTCCTTTCAGCCATGTTTACAGGCTTAGTGTTTTATTATGAGTCAGACGAAGCGCTTCTACTGCAGACCCAAGCACAGGACGCAGCGAGAGAAAGTGCACAGGGCCAAAGCCCCAGCACACCCTCTGTACAAAACACTTGAGAAGTTGGCAGAGGCGCATGATCAGAACGCTCGTACAACTGTCTCCGCCTCCTCCTGGTCGCTCTTGCCGACAGAGCGCTCTCGACGAATCAAAGCTGTGCAGCAAACTCCTGTGCCCTAAATTGTAGCTGTTTTCTTGTGCGAATGGTCTGTTTTGCTTTATCCATCCACTCTGTCTGCCACGAAGCTGATGACATGAGCAAATACCAGAACACCAGTGTAAAAGCTGCTCTGCTGCCAAATAAATAAAAAGAGACAGGAGGGGGGGCTTGGGGGTGTGTGTGTGTGTGTGTGTGTGTGTGTGTGTGTGTGTGTGTGTGTGTGTCTGTATGAACAGCTCCCTGGCAGGGATGTGAGCAGCCTGCCAGCTGAAGATGGATTGATGCTGTTGCTAAGAGAGGGAACCGCGGGTTCTAATCTTTCTCCTGGTATCTGCCCTGCATCTCATCACAGCTGAATGCGACCTCCAGCTTTTGTGTTATTAGGAAGCTGAGCCGAGCAGCACAGATGCGAGCTGGCACAGCTGCAGACGTCTCTGACTCGGTACATTTTGGACATTCGCAGTGCAGAATAACCCCCAGCAACGGAAACATTTCAGCTGCTTAGCAGCCAGTGAAGCAAACTGAAGCTCCACTGGCTTTTTTTTTTCCCCCCCCTCCCTTCTCTTTGCGTAAGACTGGCAGGGATTATCTAACTATATTTGCTAAAGAACAGCTTTAGAGATTAAAAGACTTACATAAAAATCAGCTCTTATGAACTGAGTTCACACTGGATTTTTTTTCTTTTCTTTTTAAACTACTTCAGGTGCAGTTTCTGTTGTTTTCCAGCTGATTCCCTCAGACCCTACCTGACCAAGCTCCGCTCTCTCAATCTTCATTGTTATGTGTTAAACACAGACCAATTACTTTATAAGTTAAGACTGCCAGTGCCATATTTGCAGTTACTCTGAAGAGGCTCATGTTAATAAGTGGGGGGGATTAAGCAACCACTTCAGTTTAATTTCGGACTAAAAGCCCAGGTAAGGCATATTGTGGGGAAGAATCGGTGTGATGGTTGAGCCAAAGATACAGGAAGAACAAAGTGGATTACACCCTGGCTGTAGAACAGTAGGCAGAGGAGTACGATAACGTGTTTAGTAGGTTTGGAAAAAAGCAAATGACCGTGCCCCTCGGCCTGTGGGGTGAGAGATGCTGCAGGAATTTGGGGGAACAGGCCTGCTCTTGAGTGCAAATGATTCCCTATACGAATGCAGTGACAGCTGGAGTTGTGTCCAAAGTTGAATTTGTTCATCGCTTCACTCCTATTTGTGGTCTTCATGGACAGGATATCAAGGTGCAGCCAAGGACATAAGGGTGTCCAGTTGGGGAGGCTAATGGTAAGCATTGTTGCTGTATGCAGATGATGTTGTCTGGCTTGCCTCATCTGACTGTGACCTCTGACATATATTTGATCGATTCACTACTGAGCGTAAAGCAGCTGGGATAAGGATCGGCACCATCTCCAAGTCTGAGGTCACAGTTCATTACAGGCGAGGGGGAAGAACTGCCCTTGTTGGAGGAGATGAAGTATCTCGGGATCGAAAAAGGAAATTTGAGATCAAGTTATTACACACGTGCCCGTGGGAGTCAGCTTAAGGACTCTGGTGAAGGTAATTACCTGCTGAACCAGGTGTTGGCACTGTGGTCTAATGCCTGATCGCTTCCTTCCTCTGCAGAACAGACGACTGACAGGCACTCCTGATGTCACGTCCGTTGTCCAATCTCCTTCCTCCTGAGTGGTTAAATAACCAGGGAAACGACCATCTTGTTCTCAGTTCTGTTCCGAACTTGCATCTGGAAAGACTTCACTGTAAATCATTGCATGCTTCATTTTTGCGCATTCTTTTAAATTATACGGGGGCACCAGGGTGGTGTCAGAATTCTTTCACTTTGTTGTGTCTCCTTTTTTACAAAGAGGATTGGAGAGGCAGCAGCTGAGCTGCGGGTGCTGTACTGGTCCGTCATGGTGAAGTGGGAGCAGAGTCTAAAGACAAAATTCTTGGTTTACTAGTTGATCTACATACCTGTAATCACCTCTGGTCGTGAGCTGTGGGTAACGTCCAAAAGAATGAGATCACGAGTACAAGTGGCAGGAATGAGGTTTCTTCGCAGGGTGGCTAGGCTCACATTCCATGGTAGGGTGAGAAGCTCAGCGATCCGGGAGAGCCTCAGAGTAGAGTCGCTGCTTCTCTGGATTGGCAGGAGTCAGTTAAGGTGGTTTGGGCAATTCTGCAATGATACCACCTGGATGACTACCCCTAGAGCTGCTCCACACACTGTGGCAGACCCTGTACACGGTAGAGGGATTATATCTCTTGGCCTTCGGTGGGAACACCTGAGCATTTTCCAGGAAGACATTGAGTTTATAGCTGGAAACAGGGAAGTCCGCGCTGACCAGCTTGGACTGCTGCCACTGTGACCCTCCATAGGAAAAGCAGCCTCAGTACTTAGAGACACAGTTCAGGGCTGAGTTCATTCCAAAAATCCTTCCTTTTTATGAAATCAACCTTTCAAATTACAGGGTCATAGGAAGCTGCAGCCTATGCTGACAGCAAGATGAATGCCAGCCCGCTGCTGGGCACACATCCACACACTCATACTTTGCTAATTTAGAATTGTCAATTAAATTAAGCTGCATGTTCTCTGAAATATGAGCAGAGACCCAAGCACCTGAAAAAAAACCCACACAGATCATAAAAGGAAGAGGAAACTCCATTCTGGCAAATACCCAAACTTGGCATGGAAGCCTGGTACTCTGAACTATTAAAGCACAACCATGCTTGCCCTCTGACCTTGTTCCTTTCCTTTGAACTCTAGCAATAAATACTCATCTAACATGAACCTGCCCACCCACACTTCACTTGACATCACACTGGCCCACTGCCCTAAACTTGCATACAAACAACACATTTCCTAAAACTTTCCATGTTTCTCTCTAATTCCTATTTTATCCTGCACCTGGAAGACCATGCATGTACCTGTCCTAATTTGGTCAAACAACGCCATTCTGTCAGACATTTTAATTTTATGTGAGAAACCTACCGTACAATTCTGATTTTTTTTTTTTATTCCTGTAAAGATCATCGACTGCCTTGCCAGACACAAATCAGGAATCAGTCATAAACAAGACAACATCCTCATGTCCTCAGCAACACTTATGCATACAGGGACAACTAACAATGACCGATTACCCTAACAAGTCTTTGTAATGTAGGTGAAGGCACTTCAAGAACACTCAAACGGACAATGGTAGATCACATATGCTCCCACAAAGACGGTGACCTACCGGCCCCAAATAGTATTTCTACCTTATCTTCAGAAAGAATTCAGAAATCCGCACTAGTTGGGCCCAAAGTCAAAACAACTGGTACTAAGCACATCGCAAACTTTAAAGCTGTGTTGAATGGTTTAAGTAATGTGGGGGCAGATCAGCGCAGTTCAGCCATTCCTGAAAGATAAAGGCATCCAGCATAGTGTACAAGTGTCACAATAAATAAAGCAGCAGACAGTTCAACTTTGGTCTGCTTTTGAAACCTGGAACATTTGCATGCATTTCAGACCCAGACAGCCATGACCTGAAATGCATCCAAGAAATGCCTACTGAAACAAGGCGGCTCAAACATCAGTCAGCATTCACAGGTAATGTTTTAATGGCTGCTGGTGATGAGCTTTTAGTCTCTTTCAAGTAATGAACCCAGGTCTGAGGATATGTTGATACAAAACTCTTCAGATTTCATGTTGCTTCTGCCGAGCAGGACTGCGTCTTGTGACGACATCTAAAAAAGTAATCCATACAAGTGAACGTTTTCATAAATACAGGAACTGTGCCACTCTGTACTGCCAATCCTCAAGTAACGTCAGGGTCCCGATTTACAGAATTCATTTTACCACCAAGCAAAAGCAGCAGAATGCGAGAGCAGCACCTTTTCATATATGCTGTCCTGTAAGTGCGTCTTGCACCCTGAGAAATCCATACAGGCCTCTCCGTCTGAGGTCTGCAGCTGGAGGATGCAAGTCAAATGCCAACATTTCATTAACTTTGGAGACATAATCCTCTCAAATCGAGGTCATTTCTACTTGAACTTGTCAGCTGGTAATTGCTTTTCAACTGCTGAATGGCAGAGTATAGCTGAATCTTTGCCAGAAAACTACACTGTTTATAATATAAACTTATTTTTATTTCATCAGAGGACATTCATAGGAACTAAAGACTGGAAGAGAGAAGACGGTATTTACACATGTACAATAATCAAAGACCTTAAGTAAACAAACATTTTGAAATAAGGAGTACACAATTACATAAAGGGAAATCAAACCCGATCAGCTACCCTAAAACTGGAAATGAGACTTCAGTCTGGAAACGTTACATGGGCAAACACAAAGAAACTGCACCAGTAAGTCTACAGCACCTGTCAGACACATACCTTCACGCAAGATATCTGATATTGGGTGAAGTACAGTCACTGACATGGCTGCCATATCCTCTAGAATGAAGGAGAAGCTGCCAGTAGATGAATGACCTCACTTGCGGCATAATCGTCACAAGCCTACATGTGGGAGTGCAACGACCACATGCACCTCCTGCTTTGTGCGTTCAGTGCTTGCACAACCTTCCCAGAAAAAAGTAATAATTAATAAATAAAAAAAGAAATCATTTTTAAAACTTGTTAAAGAGGCATCACAAGATTTTTCCCTGACAGTTAATTGACATGAATTTTTTTTTATTAGCATTTAGATCCAAAATGTGTACATTTTGCTTGTGTAACATCAACCATCCATCTTGTTTTTGGATTTAGGCCCAACTCAGTACTTTTTTTTTTTTTTTAACATTAATGCTATGACAAAAAAAAAAACAAAGTGTGTGATGAATCGTAAAAAACACCAATTAATGATCTCCTTAGCTCAACACATGTACCTCACAGAAGAACATACAAGAAGCCCCAGGATATTTGTACCCAAGACAGAGGGAGAGACTGCACTGTATAAATCGATGCTGCCCTTATTGCAGTAAGAGTCCAAAGGCCTGAAAAGCTGAATAAGCACTGCCTTCTGACTCCAAGGCCCTGGGTTCACATCCAGACCCCCAAGTCCACACTACTGTGTTTTGAAAAGAAAACAATCTCAGCTCACACTAGTGTTTTCACATCTTTTATGAACCTACTCCTTCTCAAACTAAAACGATCAAAAATGCAAAGACGACGCAGCCGTTCAGCTACACTGGGTATCTGGACATCTGAGAAAACAAGAAGAGGATGTGTCGCTGTGGAACTGGACCCGGACACAGACAGACGGACATCGTTTGTTCACCCAACATTTATTTACAGTACTATTTACAATAAAGTTCAGTGCACATTCCAGTGCCTCCATCACCGATCCCCCAAAGTCAAGGCCTCACAGTCTCTGGTGCCTTTCCTGGCCGCCTCCACTCCTCTCTCCGAGTTCCGTCCTCTTCCACCTGACTCTTGCTCCCAACTGAAGGGAGGTGGCCCCTTATATAGCAGCCCGGATGGGCTCCAGCTGCTTCCCGGCAATCTTCTGCGGACACACCCCCTGTGTGGCGGAAGTGCCGGCTGTGCACCTGGAAGCCCTCCGGGTGTCCCCAGTCTTCTTCCCTCCAGCACTTCCTGGTGTGGCGGAAGTGCTGAGGTCCAGGGTTCTTCAGGCACCGGGGCGCCGCCTGGTGGTGGCCACGGGCCCCTACAGGGTTGTGGCTTCCAAGCCCCCTACCCATGGCCCCCAACACAACCAGGGCGGTCGCCCCCTCGTGGTCTGGAGGAGGCACAAGCCCTCCTCCGGTCCTCCTGGGCATCCCGGCTGGGCTCCACCCCCAGCCGCATGCGACAGTCGCCCACAATGGACATTAAAGTGCAGCTTGTGTTTACTCCTGGAGTACAGCAATGGTAGACAAGAACACGAGTAAAAACAGAACGTTTTGTTTGGACTTACAATGATGTGCAACTGTTATGAAGATTAACGCACGAGCATAATGTGAGCAAAGCAGCTGAGCAAATGTAACTGTGAGTGCCAGCCAATCAGAGGGCTACATAAAAAGCACAAACCATTCAGGGCGTGACTAGAATCTGCATTTCCTAAACTTTCTGTTTTCACCCATCCACATCATAATGCTCAGCCAGCGTTTTCAGAAAATAACCCCTCTGGAAAGTGAAGTCTCCATTTTATACAGGTTAAAAAACACCGTGGTAGCGGGAGCGAAAGGAGAAAACAGAGACTAATGTCTGAGTTTGTACACAAAAGCAAAGTAGTGTGGACACAGCCAAAGTGTAAGGATATGAAAAGTTTTTGATGCAAAAAATAAATAAATCATCAAAACAAGAGTGCACAGCCATTAAAATAAATCAATTGTGGACAAACCATCAGAAGTGTGTTTGTTCGTTTGCGTAGGCCTCTGTCAGCTTAGCACACCTACATTTTACAATTTTGTCCCACTCACCCTTGGAGCAAAGCACAAAGCTCATTTGAAGTGTGAGGGGCTCTCCTGCGTGCTACCCATTTTTAAGCAAGTCCACAGATTTCAGACCCATTCTACTGAAGATGTGCATAACATTCTTCTCTTTTCTTGTGCATGAAACAAGTAGGATTTTTAAACATTCATAAAGCGTTCGGTATAAAAGGAACCTCGGGATACACTTTAAAAAACCTGTAGTGACAAGTCAGCTGGTGTGTTCAGGGACATCTTCAATGCCTCAATGAAAGAATCTAAAGTTTCCATCATCTGCCAGAACAACAAAACTGTCTCTGTGCCAAAAAATACACGGGATTGTCTCAAAGAATGCAGACATTCAAAACTCACACTTGTTTTATTGAAATGATTTTGACAGACTAGTGCAGGGACACACTGATCAAAACACTCTGGATGGTGTGGACCACCTCCAGTTTGCATACTGCCACAGACCATGTCCCTTGGTCTTCATATCATCTTGACCTACCTGGATAACAAAAATGGAAACCCCAACGTCCTGCTTATAGACTACAGCTCATCACTTGATACTGTTGTAACACTCTGTCTGGCTATCCTCATTTCCACAGTTTAGGACTTTGTGACATCCTTTGCAACTGGATTTTGTACTTCGTAACTAGAAGGCCCTGCATGTGCAGATTGGCAGCATCACTTCCTCAAACCCCACTTGTACTCCTTATTCAACTTTTCACTGTGTGGCCAGGCTCAGCTCCAGCTACATGATTCAATTTGTCTCTTTATTAAGATCCACAAACGCCAAAGAACTGGTCACATCAGGAGCAAGCAACACTATCATCTACACTGGTGCAGATACTGTGAAAAAGGTCAGCAGCTTAAAATTTCTTGGTGTATGACTGAGAGCGCCAAAGCACTTCCAAATATGCCCAGTAGAGGAGGAATCCTGTCAAAAACCCCGGCTAGATACAAAAAAGGACCACGTACAATCTTTATAAAAAATAAAGACTAACAATGAAGACCCAGGCAGCACAAAGGCAATTAAAAAAGAACAACAAAAAATGACACAATCCAATACAACCAAAGTCCCAATACAGAAAGCAAAAAACGAAGTCCAAAAAACACAGTAAAAATGTTAAATAACTAAATCGTAAATGCATAGCGATTTCAAGATGTACCCCCACAAGCTGTAGAACACCCTCTAGTTTTATTGGCTGGAGAGCAGTTCCTGGTGGTGACTGGATGGTGGCCCTGCCTCTTGGAGGAAACATCCACAATGCACATGAAACATAATACAAGCAATGGAAATACAGTAGAAAAATAACACAAGTAACATTAAAATAAAAAATGGCTCAACAAAAAAAAAAAAAGACATCGAACGCTGGCTGGAATATAACAATCTGAGTCACTGAACACCTGAAAGGGGCAGAACCCTTCTGGCTACCATCAAGCAAGCTCACCAACACCTTTACTTCCTCAGACATTTTGAAACACCCAAATAGCAACACAACCTCTACAACTTCACCCTCAGCTTCAGTTACGACCCCTGATGACAATAAAGAAAGTGGCACCAGCGAGGTAAGAGAAAGTGCAATGACCTCCCGGATAAAATTTCATTAAAGCTTTGTTTACCTTTCTTGGCAGTTTCCATTTCATCTTCCGTCCACCGAGAGCTTTCATTCATCTCCAGGTTTGCTGAAAACAAGACAAATAAATCATCAAAAAACATAAAAAGAGAAAACCAAGGCAAACTAAGGTCATGTAGCGGTTGACTCTGAGCAGCTGTAATCAGTGATTTTCTACTCGGACTGGTGAAAAAGTTAAATTATATATAAATATAAAAGCAGACGATTCCGTAGTGAAGGCTCGAAGTAGACACTTACAATGTGACTCTACTGGGTACACGAGTGTAGTATAGTGTCTGGGATTCGGCCGTGTAGCTACACTTCTGATGACACATAACACTTGAAAGGCAAGGACTCCACAGAGTGTGGCACCGGCAAGAAATCACAAAAATAAGTGGTCTTAAATCAACAAGTAGTCAGATAAATTAGCCAGTATCTATATTTTCATAATTCACTAGAAACATATTTTAAAGATTGTCTAGTGTCTACTTTACTATGGAGTTCCAGAATGCAACTGAGGCAGTTCCACCTGTGATATCCTACGACAAAGACTAGTGAGATGTTTCTTTATCTTCAGTCGCCAGTGGCAGTTACACCTAAAATGTACCTCCAGGAAACCTGCGCTGCATCATTTCGACAGGACTTTACTGTTCCATCTGTGATAAAAGAAGCAGCTTTGGGTTCAGGTGCACATACTTGTTTGCTGTAATGGCAACATATCAAAGTTTTCTCAAAACTTTATCAACTTATTTTAGAGTGTTGATCTAAGTATCGGGTCAAAAATACCAAATGACGCAAAGAGCAAATTACAGGTCAAGGGTTAAGGTACACCACCATGGTCAACTGCCAAGTTTAAAACATACAGCACCAAGAGACAGCCTGGATTAGGTATGATACAGATGAACAAACAATGCATCGTGACTGTTGTTTTAAAAGAGGGGAGGATACTGCAGAGAAAAATATGGATGTGAGACTTCAAGAAAAGACTGAGAAATCTTGGAACAAGTCAAAAGCACAAAATTGTGTTCATACGGGTGCAACTTGAGATGTAGGCACTGTCCCGCAAAGAAATGGAAAGGTGATTTATTTACTGAGCTAAACCGGGGGAACTGTGTAAAAAAAGAAAACAAAAAAAATAAAAATAAGCCTACCTCGCAAATCCTAACGAGAGACAAGTATCGAAATCGAACAAAACATAGAAAGAGGTCAAACCTAACAAAACTCACAAGAAGCACAATAACAAAGGTTTCTTTTGAGTATATAATTTATTTACAAGGTTTGTATCGGCAGATTGGATTAAGAAAAAGCCCCCAGCTGATCTATTATCCCATCACACCGGTTAGCCGAGGGTCACAACCCAGGAAGCCACACATCTAGTTACGCAGAAAGTGACACCAACAGCAGCTCTCAAAATGATGGTGATAGAAGGACTCAAGACATAGAAAATTCTAAATGAAACCTGATCATGACAGGTGCACTTTTGATGTGTGAAAGTGGGGGGCATGAACGCCTGTTTTATTATTTAAACCACAGATTTGAATTGGCCACGAGGAGCACTCAGACATTTGCTCCAATGATCCAGAATGAGTTGGGTCATCAAAGAACCCAACCACAATCAACACCTTTGAAAGATGGGGAGCAAAAGGAGTTTTGGAGACATTCTTGATTTACATGCCCAGAGTAACGGAAGAGCACACTGGAATACAGACCTCATGCAAGGGTACAGGAAACACATAAACTAACATTGCATTTGGGAATATGAAACTTAAGGGGCTACCGAGTATTACTGCTTTTAAAAAAACCGAGAAAACTGGTGAAGTTACACTTAAAAAAAAGCTGGGAAAGAGGTCTGGAAAGATGATGACGGGTACTGCAGAGGAGAAAGATTTAGAAGTGGCACAGCCTATTTGGTGCTTTTCTTTTTTCTGTCATGATGTCCAGCCAGAGAAATTTAAATTAACTGATGCCCTGATGAAGTGGTACAAGGATCTCAATGTGACACTATAACCAGAATGGAGAGGGCTCAATAGTCATGGGTAAGTTCCTAGACCAGTTTTTAAGTGGTTTACGAGGGGCCAAGCAAACAAAACATTGTTGGAAATATTTACATTTAACTGAAATCATCTAAGGGCTAATAATCTTTATATATAATACGTTACCGTGGCTGTCCGTTTGTCTGTCCAGGATTTTAAATTACCTGTAGCTCGCAAACCGTTTGACCTATTGAGCTGAAATTTGGTCCACATATACTACGTGACGTCTACTGTCCGCTTTCGGGGTGATGATTGACCTCCAAGGCTATTCCTCTGTTTATTTTATTTTACTGTAGAATCAACTCTTGGCAGCGGCCAGCAGGGTGGTCGTGTGGCACATGAGTATGGGCGCCGTTCTCATCCCTACCACCTTTGCCGTCACTTCCCTTACCTCTTCATATCTTAAAATCATTCTTGAGGCAGATTGAAGACTTAAGTGCCAGCTTAAGTGAGAAATTAAGCAAAACGTACTAAGTAATTGCAACACAATTAACGTGAAAAAATGCAGACGAAAGAAGAGAAGAAGCGGGCCGCTAGGGTGGAGAAAAGAAGAGCTGGTCAGGAAGCAGCAAGCGCATCAACCTCTGAGCAAACAAACGATAAACGTACAGAGAAAGAGCAGGAAAACTAGAAATGCTCAAGTCAAGTGTATTCACTGCACGTTATCATGCAGTGCGCCATTATTGGTAAGTAATAATGCACAATTTGAATGTGGATGTTCTTCTCAAAATTTTATGAAATCAAAAGTATGTTAATTCACTAAGTGTAGCAACCATGAGGAACGCAGCGAGAATCAGTACTGAGGGACCTTTACTTGAATTATTTGATTCCGAGATATGTGTCAAGTGCTGGCATCTCTCAAGCAAAACAAACCACAGGCCACATATTGACATACTGATAAATATACAATATTAAAGAATGAAACGCTATAACCACCTAGCTTGTTAAAATGATTAGCAATAATTACACAGCAAGTTTAACTTGAAACTAATGTGCAAAGACACGCTGTATGTTTTAGAGGGGCAGAGAAACGAGAAAATAATGAATACAGCAAAAAGTGTAGTGATTTATTTGTAACTTGTATTTACTTTTATAAAGATTACAGCCATCTTATAAGGTTATATGGTGCCCAGGGCCAGATTAAGGTGGGTGCTATTGATGCTGCAGCATTAGGCCCATTCCTGAAATAGGCCCAGATGAAAACAGATGAGAATTTTCCAGAAGCTGATAAGTTTTCCTTTGCTATATTAACCTCAAAATAATTCTTAGAATGAAATTTGGAGTCCGACTTTTGGACGCCTAGACACAGCGTTACTTATTATACAGTTACTATTGTTCTTTGTGCTGTGACGTAACTATAATGTCGTTGTGTTTATTGTTAACCGAAGATTTCAAGTTAATGCTATCAATTTTACGTTAAACAGTAATTTAGCTGCATTTTTTTGCAATATCTTGGGGATTCTTGCCACTTTATTATTGTTCGGTAAATGCCACGTAGTAAATCTTTTTTTTACCTTGAAATTTAGCTGCACAGTAAAAATCGAATTTAAATGGTTATCTGTAAAGGTAAAACTAAAACCTGGCATGGATGTTTAGAATTTTTAAAATCCTCAACAGGATTCTGGTCTATTATGAAATTTAAATCGTGGCCAAATTTTTACCCTCAAGAGCCTGAACTGAGTCACTTTGACCCAATGTCTCTGAAAATTCATTTTTTCTTATTCTGTTTCGTAAGAGAATTGCAAAATTTTGTGTATTTCATTGTTAGATTTTCTGCATTAAGTGCACTTTTCAGACAATTGCTATTGAATGTTGATGTTATGTAGTTTGATGTTAATTTTCGAGTTGTTACGATACTACGTCATTATTATTATTCATGTTCAATAAAGGCTGGCTGGTTGCGTCGCAAGCAATTAAGGCTCCTTGGTCGGTCTGAGTGCGCATGTACGGTGAGTGTCGAATGCACAGGCATCAATGGCGAGAACAAATAGGCCTTTTTTGCGCTGCAGCATCAGGCCCAGTTTCGTCTTAATCCGGCCTTGATGGTGCCTACATTTGGTTTACGAGCCACGTTTTGTTTGGTGCATATACATACATAAATAAGTATATCTATATTTGTGGGGACTTCCCACTGAAACTCATATTTAATAAACTTAACGTGACTGACTAGAAAGAAAAATCGCCCACTCTATTTTCTAAATCTGCATAATTCAAGTTTAGGTGTGCAAGAGGGGGAGTAGCAGGGCCTCTCAAACACACCTGACACAAGCCCTTTGTGCACACCCTCTCACTTACAAAAGGCCTATTTAGAGTTTACTACATGCATGACTGCCGCCACTGTGTGTTTAAACTTTTTTGCGTTTTTCATTTTTTGACACTGGAAGACATCCATGGGGTTTAAAAAGTTAAAGGAAATGATGACACGGTTACTCAAAGGGACTACAAAAAAGGCTGAAAGGTTAGTTCTGACTCCTACTGACTGCCAGCATGTACTGTATGAGGCAAATAGTTAAACGGATTTGAGATATAAAATCATGACATTCATTAACCCCAAAAAAGCATGTGGTTAAGTGAAGCTGTATTTAAAAAAAAAAAAAAGATTTAATTGCAGTCAATAAGGAACAGAGGGTGGCACGGTGGCAGAGTGGTAGCACTGCTGACTCACAGTGAGGAGGAGTTTGCATGTTCTCCCTGCGTCTGCGTGGGTTTCCTCCCACAGTCCAAAGACATGCAGGTTAGGTGGATTGGCGATCCTAAATTGTCCCTAGTGTGTGCTTGGTGTGTGGGTGTGTGTGCCCTGTTGTGGGTTGGCGCCCTGCCCGGGGTTTGTTTCCTGCCTTGTGCCCTGTGTTGGCTGGTATTGGCTCCAGCAGACCCCCGTGACCCTGTAGTTAGGATACAGGAACAGAAGTGGTGTGCTTGTAAACAATAGTGTATATGTATGAGGTAACCCTGGAAAATACATCACTTGACTAAGGTGTTTCAAACGCTGACAGTACGTGAATGACCGTCTTTCAGTTCATTAACCAATAAACAGCACAACCTCTGCAGTGTCTTTGGTCTTTGTCTTGTACGAGTTGACGTTGTGTCTCCTTCGACACAAGCTCTATAATGCTCTTCTTTGGCAAGGTTTAGGTTTGCACAGATTCAAATTCTCAAAGTCAAATGTCTACTATAAAATAGGTGACACAATTACGTCATGGTTATTATTTTGGAAAAAGCAGCAGTTGACTAATCACTCAGTTTACAAGCTTGTGTTCAATATACAAAGCAGTTAAATGCTGTCTATTTGTTTGGATCAATACCATCCTTGCATTCATTTCCATTAACCCACCTGCTGGCTCTGAACAAAGTCACCAATGGCCTATTTCTCTACAACATTGGTGCGCACAGACGGAACCTGTACTTACTTTACCGAATTGCACAACAATGGTCACACAGATGTAAAACGGGGCAGCCTGATATGGAACCCCACCCAGAATCAAGCTTAGCTTTGACATAAAACAAGCTTAGTTAATAAAGTTCATCTCTGCAAGATCACCGTCAAGGTCAGCTTAGCAAACACAAAACATGATGGCACAGACCACATTCCAAATACCCTACTGGTGATACAAAAAGATGGTGGTTTGCTTTTCTAACTATTAAAGTGAAAAAAAAAACAAAAAAAAACACGAGGGTTTCAAGTAGATAAACACCATAAAGCATAATCTGGCAGCTTTCCCATCAGACACACTTGGCAGGAGCTGCAGGATCTGTCTTGTAGCTTACAATTGCCCTCTGTGAGCGGGAAGGCACAGTGACTGAATGTGCTGTCAGCTCTTTAGCCGTGACCCCTGTGTTTGTGAAGGTTAGAGAGAGTTTACGGCTTGATCCTGTTGCCTAGTTAATTTGGAAACATCATCGAAATACTAGGCTGTCCTGGCGACCTTCCAAGGATGCTGACACTATCGAGCAAATCAAGCATTCTCCAGGGCGATCCACTAGGTGCACTGCTTCTGGTGACAGACTGCCTGCGGCCTTTGATGCAGCTACTTAGCTTGCTGCCACATCCATAGCAAAGCTGTCGTGTTACTAGTCTATCCATTTTGTTTTTTTTCGTCCACGCATATAGAAAGTGTGGAGCAGACGTGAAATGCAGGTGAGGGAAACTTCATCTTTGAAAAATTCATCTTCAATAAGCATTTTAAAATAAATTCTGGATATATTGTTAAACTTTTACGGTCCAAGAATGGGAACAACAGTGGGCAGCACGAGGCTGAAATGATAAGCCTGCTACCGCACACCTTTCATGACCGGAGTGTGGCTGCTGTCGGAGTACACGCTCACTAAGCAAATTATTAGGAGCACCTGTACACCTGCTTATTTATGCAATTATCTATTCAGCCAATCATGTGACAGCAGCACAATGTGTCAAATCCTGCAGATACGGGTCAGGAGCGTCAGTTAATATTCACATCAAGCAACAGACAGAAGGGCTATGGTACCTCAGGTGACCAATCTATACAACCGCAGTGAGCAGAAATGCATCTCAGAATGCACATGTCGAATCTTGTGGAAAGTGGGCTTCAGCAGCAGAACACCACATCCGATTCCACTCCTATCAGCAAAGAGCAGAAAGTTGAGGCTGCAGTGGGCCCAGACTCACCAAAACCGGACAAGAGAAGACAGGAAAAACATTGCCTGGCCTAATTAAATGGCTGAGGCACACAGGTAGGATCAGAATTCAGTGCCAACAGCATGAATCCATGCACCTCATCTGCCTTGTGTTAACAGTCCAGGCTAGTAGTGGTGGTGGTGGTGGTGATGCAATGGTGTGGGGAATGTGTTCTTGGCACACTCTGAGCCTATTAATGTCAATCAATCATCGCCTGAATGCCACAGGCTATTTCAGGATTGTTGCTGACCACGTGTATCCCATCATGACCTCAAGTTACCCATCTTCTAATGGCTACTTCCAGCATGATAAGGCACACCATGTCATAGAACAGAAGTTGTCTTACACTGGCTTCAGGAACATGACAAAGACTTCAGTGTTCTTCAGAGACCTTCCCAGCCAGCGGATCTGAATCTAGCAACACCTCTGAGATATGGTGAAATGGGAGATGAATGTGCAACTGACAAATCTGCAGACGTTATGTGATGCAATCATGTCAACATCATGTCCAATTTTTTATGGAACCCATGACATCAGGAACTGAGGCTGTTTTAAGAGGAAAAGGAGGTCCTACTGAGGATCAGTACAGCGGTCCTAAGAATTCACTAAGTTTGCACACAAATCCATCCACGATCATGTGGCCTTTTAACAGATGCTGAAGCACACGTAAAGTTCACTTGTCAGGAGAGGCCCCACACTAAGACAAACTTACAATTCAGCATGTTCAGAAATGTAGGTTTGAGGCTTTAAAATGGGGTGAAATATAGCAAATGTTCAAATGGGAGCCTGGATTTAAAACAGCTTTCATTTATTAGATTTTTTTGCAGTTACTGTGGCTCAAAACGTCAGAATAAAAGTATGTGGGTTACTAATTTACCATGAATACAATAAAATGGCAACAAGACATAGTTCAAAAGTTTGGCCTACATAAAAGAGCAAACAGGACTTCTTATGCGACGCCTTAGTTTATACGTTTATAAAAACACACACACACCACATGTTAACTAAGTGCTTTAACCGTTAGGCTTGAAATACGCAGTCAGGCCAGTAACAGCTTTGTATTTTTAGTCAACTGCTGTTTTCTTTTTGAAAAAAGATACTTTCTATTGGCTGGGTTTACTGAAAAGTAAAAAAGGCATGGAAGACTTGAAAAGTGACCCAGAACAAAAACACTGCAAAACTAACCAGAACAGACACACACACACACATGCAATTTTCTGACTGACTGCAAATATCTAACTTGGGAGAAGAAAATTTCTTACCAAGTTCACTGTTGAGTTGCGGAGCAGCAGCTTCTTCATTTTCATTGGCCATCGAGCGAGTGATGCGACCCTTGCGTCGACCTTGGCTGTTAGCCGTCTGGCGACCTTTGACAGTGATCATAGGCTCTTTGTCCTCTCCTTCTTCTCCTGAAGTATCACCACTTTTATCCCTAAGGAAAACAAATTAAGTTAGCCGGGGCTCCCTTAAGACAAATGGGCTACTCGGGAGGTACGGAAAGCAACTTTATGTGATGGACCCTTGAAAAAGTCGCACCATCGTATACACTTTTATACCAAATGGTAAAAGGAAGTTAAATGTGGACAAGGTCACTGCTTAGATTAGGTGGTCACTGAAATAGGCAAAAATGGGTGATACACTGCCATCTCGATGCCACGTTTCATTTCTGCCTGTGATCTGATCATTTATATTAAAAAGGAGTACAGTTAAGACAAAACAAAATGTGCATTCAGTTAATCATATGGGGAGCACAAGAAGACTAAGAAGATTTGGGCATTGGGGCCAAAAAGTTGAGGATGACTAGGTGAAGATATGCACTGCAATGGAGTCACACAGCATTAGATTAGATAGAAGAAGGCTGAAGACGACATGGCTGGAAGTAGACACAGAAAGAATTCATACATCAAGACAATGGTCGTGAAAGAAACTGTGGTAATCTGACAAGCAAATCTCCATGAGAGTGCCTTCTTGACAAAGGGATCTACTTGCTGCTACGTAGGCCAATACTGGTCATGAGAAGTGCAATAATATTTTTGAGGGTCTCTACAGACAAGCACATGCATCTGAAATAACAGGGACGACTGCTGCATGAGAAGCTTCAGTGTAACTCAATGCAATGTTCTAATTATGGCACAATGTTCAAAAGGAACCAATGCCTAAGAAGCATTCTAGCGATCAAATGATAGGTGGGGAGAGAAAAGAAGAGCTCCATCAAAACTCAATATATTATTTCCTTGTTTTATTTATTTATTTGTGGTCTACTGCTTTTTAAGCTTTTCACCAGGAAAACAATATGACCTACTGTACAAGTGCAATAGCAAAAGCAAAAGCTGTGTAAACTTGGCAAATTAATCACTGACTGCTTCTAATAAATCTCGAGGACTTAAACCTGCATGCAGCATCCAGCTGTACCAAAAATAGAGCCTGCAGATGTGAACAGAGCAGCATGTGAAGCTCCCAGGAAGCTCAGGGGTATACTCATCACGCCGATCCAAATGTGTCCAAATACCACCTCCTCTAGCAGTCAGCAATACGCCAACTTGTGCCCACCAGAGGTCATATGTTTAAACACCTGCCAAGTGTAGGTGCTTTGCCCTTGGCTTACATTTTATTTGTTGTTCTTCAGTAAATAAAACTATTCTTTTAAATTCATTTCAATAATAAATAGTGTTTCATCATAAACTAACAATTCCTTTCTAAACCTTCCCAGAATAGAAGCCATGTTTGTTAAACAGAACAAACTGACTGGGCTTCCTTTAACGGGGAGTTATTTACTAACACTACACACATTAGTGAAGAAGCCTGAAACCCCAAAAACAAGTAATTATGTACATGGTGCTAAGAACTGGACTGGGGGTACAATTCAAAAATCTCATGAGGCTGCCAATAAATGAGTGCGCTATAAGCAATAAAACATGTCACCCGATGTTTCAAAAGTGGGTGATTACTGCATCCATTACAGAAAGTGATATAATATCAGAGTATGAATGTATAAGTTTAATGGTAATAGGCCTTGCAATTTAGGAGCCTGAAAGTTTAAAGGAAGAGTAGCTACTGCCAAAATAAAAATGTCGCAGGTAGGGAAAGGATCTAAAACGTAGGCGCCACTGCTCAGAAATCATCCATGATTACAACAATAGTGGGTGTGAAATATTCAAGACACAGTGGAATGAGAAAAGTATTCACGCCTCTTCACTTTCTGCACACTTTATTTAATTTTAAACAGACATGTTTGCCATTTGTGCCCCTTAATCTACATTCAATAACCTGTAATGATAAAGTGAAAAATATGTTTTCAGAAAAGTTGGCCAATTTAATGAAAACCAAAGACTGAAATTGGACTCTTGGATGAAGTAAATAAAAAATCAGTCAACTTAATCGGCAAATGCACCTGAATGTTACACCATGCCGATGTTGTCTAACTTCTGGAACTTTCTATGTCACCACATTAACAGGTCACACAGTGCCACTACTGATGAGTGGTCATCTGCTGAGAGGGTGGTTAGCTTGTCATAAACGCCCCCCGACCCCCCTCATTCATCATGTTCTTATTCATAAGGCTGTGGGCCTGTGAGTGTTTGGGTGATCTGCTCATGAGGGTTCTTTATGGTATGATATGCCGGTTATTCCAATCACATTTCTCGTCAAATAAAAATGTAAGGACAAAAAATATTACTTGTACTTGATAAATTTCATAGAGTTTACTTGCATTATAAAAATTACAGTAGGTACGAGAAACAAAGACTTCATCAGACTGACTTCATCCACTTCAGAGCTGCATCAAGTCATTACACATTTGCTGTATATTCTCCGTACACGTACAGAACATGCCTCTGACCCACAATACCGACTATCACCTTGATTTAAATATGACACTGTATGTTATGTGTAAGTGACAACTAACAAAACACAAACACAAATAACACCACACTCCTTACTGCCTTTATTTAACAACAACTAAAGGATATGACGAAAATGAAAAAATGTAAAATGCAAATATAGGTGTTAAGCTTTGAGGTTCTTATAAGGTCATGTTGTAGATCAAAAGTCATTAACTGTTCTGTATATGTGGCCCAAGAAATAAAAGCTCAAAAAACAGTGAGCTGAATGAGCAGAAGAAAACTTAACAAAGCTCCCGTTTAATCTAAAGCACTTCTTGACCATTAAAATCATACAAGCCACTGCATGGCACCTCAGGTAATCCACAACACAAGCACTTGGACAATCGTGACTTGGTGTTTAAAAGATGTTGATAAGAGAGTACACTGAAAAAAGTCTGAGGAGAAAATGGCACAATGCATGCCAGCTAGTAACATACTTGAGAAGGTCTTCTTTTTCATTCTCCATTTCCACCTTCTCCTCTTCTTTCTCGGGGTCTCTCTCTTTCTCCTTCTCATCTTTTTCTTCTTGGCTGCTGCGGCTCAACTGCTGTTGCTGCTGTTGTTGCTAGGAAAAGGGAACATAAGAGCACTTAAAAAAGATGAAATATATTACGTTACAAAAATGACAGTCTTTTTTAATTAAACTCAATAAATACAAACGAGAAGCAGACTAAAATGTCAAGTTTCTTCAAGTTTGAATGAATTTTGCAAAGTAATACATATCAAAGAGAGTGAACAAAGTATGCTCAGGCCAAAAGAACGGTGAGCTCCATTTCCCTGTAACTACTGGAGATTCTTCCATTGTAAATGCAACGCCTATTATTGTCAGTTCTTGAATATGTCAAATTTTAACTCTTTGAGGGCTGAATATTTTTTCCAAAAAAACAACGGTTTCACTCAGAAATCAGTATAAAATGTCTGTTGCTGCATGCTGTGGTTGCCAGTTTGCCAAGAATGTGCAGCAGGCTTGCAGCCAGGCTGTCTTCGTGTTGGTGGGACAGCAGCATCGGTCACGGTCGCAGTGCATTACAATCTGGTTTCTACCTCTTATCATTGTTAAATGGCAATCATCCCTGGCGAACATTCGTCAGTACCACGACTAGCTGGAGACCAGTCAGCTGAAGCTGGAACCTCACATTCGTTTTCAATTACTTGTATCAAAAACTGAGTCTAACAAGTCATAGTCCAGTTCAGAGATAACATACAAGACGCCGTCCACGGAGTATATTGCTTTACACATTTGCTTTGATCTCTCTCCAGATGTCCGGGCCATTTTTGCCGTTGTGTGCACCTTGCTGCTCATGATAGTGCAGTGAATCTCTGTCAAATCAATGGATCTAACTTTCCTTCTAGCAACGAGAGTCCAACTAAAACGTAATGGTTAGTTTTGTCACAGTTTACAGTCGATTACCGATTATTGTCAACTTCTCCTTTCGACAAAAGTCGACATCAGCCCTGAAAGAGTTAAAAAAGTCATAAAGGTTTGACACAAGGGTCTTCCAAACTAAAGAAGCACCTATACAAGCCAGTGTTACATACAGGATTTACTACAAAGTTATTTGTAATCCTTTAGATCTGTGTATGGCTATAATTAATTAAGTTGGCTAACTATTTTTGTGAGAGAATGGCATATAAAAGAATTCAGACGTAAGCATCAGTAGACTTTGCCCCCTAGGAACCAGGTTACCCGAACTATTGTTTAACATTTCAGTAATTATTTACCACTCTGACGCTGATCTTTCTAACCATAAAATAGGCCATTATAATAGCAATTGACAAGAAGCATTCAAAATTAACTGCAGAATTCTGGAATTTGAGGGTTCCTCTAGCGTGCCTCTTCATCTTGCACAATTTGGCTCAAAAATTATTCAGCACATCGTCATCTCATAACAGGCTCATGTTTTGAGTTTGGAATTTTTCCGCTCAGCCATTTTAGCTCTTGACTGTCCACAAGAAACTGTGACACACAGACAGACACAAACCCATCATTGAGATGTCGATGTTTTTGGTATCGGGGACCCTAAAACGATGAGATCCGTCGAAAACCGGAAATCAACATTTTTGACAAAGATAGGTTATGGTGGGGGAGGGCGCAAAGCAAAAAACAGCAATAACCCCCTAGAAATAAACTGTGAATGTTCAATGTATGTGTTACAAAGATGAATATAATTCTAAAAGATAAAACAAAAGATGTCTGTAAGCTGTTTCACTTATGGTGCGTCCGAGTCCATGGCAATTCAACACACTACAGATATCCCAGCTTAGGACTTTTGAATATGCGGTCTTTGTCACTGCTGTGCCTCTCGGACTGCTGCTGCTTCTCTGTGAAGGCTCCCCTTTGTCTTCCCAGAAGAAACTGCTTCAGTCTGAAAACATTTAGATTTGGATAATAAGCGGTTTGTGTTTTCCAGGTGCAAGAAACAAAGAGATTCCTTTTGGTCTAGCTGGTGTCAAGTACATCTCACACATACACACACATTATATATATATATATATATATATATATATATATATATATATATATATATACACACACACACACATACACACACACACAGTGGATATAAAAAGCCCGCATGCCCCTATCGAAATGCTAGGTTTTGTGTGTTTAAAAAAAAAAAAAATGAAACCAAGAGAAATCCTGTCAGAACATATTCCTCCTTTATTACAAAATGACAATTTACACAAAGAAGGTGAAAACAAATCAGAAACTGTTCAGTGCAAAAAGGAAAAAAGTACAAAAAACCTGGATGCATTAGTGTGCACCCACATACCCCCTAAACTAATACTTACTTGAAGTAACTTTTGATTTTATTACAGCACTCAGTCTTTTTGGGTAAGAGTCTATCAGTTTGGCACATTTGGATTTAGTGATTTTGCCCACTCCTCCTTGCAAAACATTTTCAGATCAAGTGGGTATCTCCTGTACACAGTTCTCTTCAGGTTGCCCCACAGATTTTCAACTGGATTAAGGGTCTGGGCTATTCCAGAACATTGATCCTCCTTTGATGAAGCCATTGCTTTGTTGATTTTTATTTATGCCTTGAGTCATTGTCATGCTGAAAGGTGAAGTTCCTCTTCATCTTCCTAGCAGGTCCATAAGGTTTTCTGCCAAAATAGGCCAATACTTGGGGTTCTTCATGATTCTGTCCACGTTGACTAAGGCCCCAGTTCCAGCTGAAGAAAAGCATTCCCAAAGCCTGATGCTGCCTTCACCATGCTTCACTGTGGGTGTGGTGTTCTTTTGATGATGTGCTGTGATATTCTGGCACCAAACACATCTTTTGAAATTATGGCCAAATAGTTCAACCATGGTCTCATCAGACCATAATATATTTTTCCAAATGATTGTAGGAGACTGAGTGTACCTTTTGAAAAGTTTAGCCAGGCTTGGGTGTTTTTCTTTGTGAGAAAAGGGTTCTGTCTCATTACCCTAACCTTCAATCCAGAGATATAAAGAATACAACCATTTGTTGTCACATGTAAGGAACAACTAGTACTAGCCAGGAAATCCTGCAGCTTGGTAAATGTTGACCAGTTTTCGCTTTGTCTTCTCATCAGTCTCGGAGGGACGTCCTGATCTTTGTAGAGTCACTGTTGAGCCATATTTTCTCCACTTGTTGATGCGTTTCTTCACCATGCTCCATGGGATGTTTAATGCTTTGAATGCTTTTTTGTAACCCTGTCTTGATTGCTACATTTCAATGATGAGATCGCATCCATGTTTTAAAATCTCTTTGTGGACCTTGGCTTTTAGGGTCTGTTACAACCAAGAGGATATCAGAGTAATCCTACAGAAACAGCCAAAAGTTATCTGAGCTCAATCAGAGCCACCTTAATTGATGTCAGGTGTATACTACATACTATTTGAGATGAGACTTGTTTTGATTGATTGATTCGGAATGCAACCACATGCTTGATCATTAAAGGTTTTAAACACTAAAGACATCAGGTTTTTGAAGGATTTTTTTTTTAATCACTAAACAGTTTCTAATTAGTTTTTACCTACTTTGTATATATAGATTGCAATGTTGAAACAAAGGTGGAATAATTTCTGACAGGGTTTTTCTTCGTTTCATTTTTGTATTACACAAAATTGCAATTCTGGCAAAAGTGTGTAGACTTTTTATATCCTCTGTGTGTGTGTTTGTGTGTGTGTATATATATATATATGTAATATATATATATTATATTCATTGCATTTGTAGCAGTTGTAGTCCCAACCTGAACTGTGTGGGTGGTTACCTACCAGGTAATACTTGTGGTTGGTCTGTCAATTGGCAAACATCCGCCACGGTGCCCTCTTTAGTTGCGAGAAGCAGATCATGGAATGTTGCATAGTTTACTGTCAAATAATGCAAAGAGTACGTGACACGTGTTTCACCCTCATTTGGGCTCATCAGGCATACACACTCTACTGCTCCCCTCTCTGGGATCGAACCTCAGACGTCAGCGTAAGACACAAAGCACCCTTTACGCTGCGCCACGGCATGTGGTTCGTTTATTTGACACCCTGTAGGTCCAGAGTAATTACATTCATTGCATTCGTAGTCTGAGTCCCGACCTGAATTTTGTTGGTGGTTACATACCAGGTAACGCTTGTGGTTGGTCTGTCCTATATATATAGATATATATATATATATATATATACACATACATGCACACACTGTATATGAGAAGCAGCTGGCCTCCTGGCCAGGTTGGTGGGTTTCGTTTCCATGCAAATCCCCCGTAAAATGGAAGGACAGGGGCAGAATGGCTATCGGAACTGCATGCTCCCCGAAGCTGCCCAATGCTATGGGAAATGTGGCTGCCAGGGTGCACACCTGTGCCCCTAACTCCTGAGACACCATATGTTGTTTTTCATAAATACCGTAGCTGCCACAGGCTATCCATTTCTCCATTTCCACTTCTCTTTGATCCTTTTTTTTTAGACTTCCTCTTGCTTCCCTTCTTTTTTACTACACTCCTCCTCAGGTTTGTCTACAGCTTCCACCATACCCCTAAGTGAAGAGTGGGGCTCAGTGGATCCTTTTATTCTGGACCTGAGGGATACTTCTGGACATGTGACCATCCATTGAGAAAGTGCCTCCAGGTCAGGCAGACACTTATTCTGAGCAGCGCCCTCTGGCAGAACGCATGGCATGCAGCAGGGTTGTACTTCAGGGCTACAATACCCAGACTGCCCTACTGGTACATGCATGAGTACTCCAGCCCCAACATGCTGCCACCTGGCAGCCTGGAGGAGCATGCAGTTCCGCTAGCACTTTATGGGGGTTTCATTTGGACACAAAACCAACCAACGCGGTTGGGAGGTTAGTCACAGCTGACTGTTCGCTACTATATATATTTATTTGTGTGTATGTGGCTCTAATTGTGGTAATCTTTTAATTCACACAGCATCCTGATAATGCTGTCAATTTAAGTGTCAACTAATAGAGCAGACACCTTACTGGATTAAACTGAGCAGGACACGGCCACCAGCATATGTAAAGATGGAAGACGCACTACATGTTAAATAACACATTGACTGTATCAGGCTGAACATGTGCAGCTGTTTCCACAGTGAGGCATTACACGCTATGGATCGACTAACTCACAGTGCACAGACTGAGTGGGGAATCCATGTTGCAGATTTGAACTAGACTTTGGCAAAGACTTTGCAAGGCAGCTTTTTTGAACGACACAGTGGGACAACATTACATACAGTCAAAAGAGCAGTCGATGCCATATGCACTTCGTCAGGTCATGGGGCACTGCATTATCCACTGAGAAGAAGTCAATCTTAAGTGTTCTCTCATTTTTTGGACTGCATAAAGATACAAACCCGAATGGTTGCACAATGAGATGGAGTGCACTACCCAAACTAAAACAGAAATCATACCACTAGAAACATATTTAGTCCAGTTATTCAAGCAGCTGTGCCTACAGGAGAGCACACACCAATACGCATGCTCCTACTCATCAGGGCAGGCCCCAGAACAAATGACAAGATACTTGCCAAGCTAATCATACTTAGAAAAAGGAAAAGCCACATTTTGCACTGATAGACAATTTAAGGAGAATTTGACGTTCCACATCATCAATTTCAAACTAACTATTTTCACTGCACACAATGAGATGCAGGCCTTAAGCCAGCTGGCTGCTCTACGCCCACGATGTATCACAGCTTCAGAGCCTTTCAAGGCTGCCTGATAATCCAGGCTTATAAGCTTTGCTATAAAAGGTAAACTGTCTGTGCAAAATGTTTGTGATGTGTGCCCATGTTTTTTTTTTTTTTGACATGAAGAACAGATTTTAATTATGAGGGCACTGAGTTTTCCTGCCGGTTTTTAAAGATGCAAATTCAAATGCAGGAGGATAGCGTCACAGGAAAATAAAACAAGCATTCCAAAGGGCTTGGAGAAGGATCTTGGAGTTCACGGACAGTGACGTCACTGATGGACACAACTGGTATATACTCACAGCTGGCCTGAAGTCACTGCAGTCCTGGCTTTGAAAGAGAGGTCGGACATATTTAGGACCCCACCAGAAGAAAATGGCCTCTATTTTTAGAAGTGTTAAATGACTAAACATTTTTGGTAATGTATTATAGCATGTGAACAGAAATACAGCTGCATCTGGAAAACAAACACCACAACTTAAGATGTCCACAAACCACAAAAATGATCTTCACCCATCACCTCCTTCATGTGGAAATGAACATTTTAGTGGAATGAGACACATTCATCATGATGAACAATTTGTTTTCTTCCTGAAAACTATTATAAAATGCACAATATAAAATTTGTAAACTGTACAAACACTGTTATTATACTTAAGATGTTTTTTTTTCCCTGGTACTCTCCAACATCCTCCAGAAGTGCATGCTAACTGAGAACACTTGTCATCATTTAGTGTCTGGTACAAATACAATGCAATCAATTCTCGCCATCCACGGAGGTCGCGTTCCTGGAAAAACTACACGGATTCAGAAACAACAGATACTGAAGCAGAAATCTTAGGGAGAAATGGGGTTATGTTTCTGCAGGTGGGGGAAGATGTGGTCAGATGAACATGCTGGCTCTCTCCGTGCTCACCCCTCGAGGATTGTTACTGAACAATGCACAAGTTCAACTACAGAAACCTTGTTACGACTTTAACTTCCTCTTTAGTGAAGTTCGATTGGCAGGGCTGACTCGAGGGCCTCACTAAGCCATCTAATCGGTAGTAACAACAGACAGTGTGTACAAAGTGCAGGGACTTCATCGGTGTGTGTGCTTATGACCTGCACTTCCTGGGTGCTCCTCAGGGATGTGGATCAATGGCAAGCCCTGGAGCCCATCATGAATGGCCTGACCTCCAATTTTTGGTTAGTTTGCGCCTCACATAGGATACTGTGAGACCTGAATCTGGCTCCTCAATATTATGTCATTTCAAATAGGCTCTGAATGAATGAAACGAAGTAACTATTTTTGATAGAAAATGGTACAGCAAAATCTGAACTGAATTAATAGCAACAAAAGAACATGCCAAAGCAGGTAGGCTCAGCAGAATTGATTCTTAATTATTATTACCTCTGATAATATGTCAAGTCTCATTTCAGATGTCACAGTTAGTAGCACATGATCTGCTGAGAAGGCCTGTGCACTTTACATGGCATCAGAAAGTTGTACAACATATCCATTGAGAAACATGGCCCAGTGATGCACGGCATTTTTATCCCAAGTCCCTACGCTTCACATTCTTTTCAACAGTTACCACCAGCATGGATGCTGGTGAGATTATATGATGATTTACATATTCTGCATCTTTTAAAAACATCCAGCAAAAGAAGAGTTTGTTAAAACTACAGCAAGAGACCTCATAGTGATATTCTCAAATCATCTTTAAAGGCCTTCTCTCCTAATGATACTTAGCTAAATTGTACAATTCTCATATCTAAAACTCTGTCCCAAATGGGCTTATTCTTTACAAGGGAGAAACACCAGAACAATAGAAAATGAAACATTGTACAGTTTAACCCACCTGATCTTCCATGAGCTCTCTAAATATGACCAACAGGCAGCAGCCATCAACAACACGACTGAACGCCACTTCACCAAAGGGGAAGGGCTGCCCGTCGGCCGCCTGCAGTCTCTCCTTGCTTCCAGTGAAACTGTTAGTTTCTCCCTCCGCCGAGTGCTTAACATACTGAGGCTGTCAACTAACCACAACGTTCCAGTTCTGATTTTGTAATTTACTGGAATTCTGGAACAGCTTAAAGGATTGCTGATGATTCATAATGTAAAAACCACAACTGTCGCAACCAAAAGCACTCCTTTGTTGGCTCTTTCTCCAAGCAGTGATTAATCTTCTGGGATCCCAGTTTTTAAAAAGTACATAAAATTGTTAGGGAATCGTGCTTATGTTAAAAAAAAGGGGTGGGGAGTGGAACCATAAAGGATTACTGAGCATATATAGTGATATAAAAGTGAAAGGAAAATACAGAGGGCGGGGTGCTTTGTTCTGAGCTGGCGTAGTACAAGACTTGCACACTTTTTATGACATGAGATGCTAAAGCCCATGTCACATTAGATGACTATTTCTGCAATTTTCAGTCATAGCCTTCATTTTCATAATCTTAGCCAGTAAGAGTGGTGCACTCGCGTGAAGACAATCACCTAATGGGAGACTTACCCACTGTGTGAGACCAACTAGCCTGCGACTGGCTAGGACAAAATCAAACCAGTCTGATATTCTCATTAGTCGGAGGGGCAGGCTGTGTATGCAGGAGAGCCGACAAACCAATGAATGTTCATCGAGACGTACAATGCTAAGGAATGTAGTGACGAGGAATAAGGAACTCACAAACAGACGAGAAGATAAACTCTCTGATGCCTCATATTTTATGTACTAAAACAAAATGGGAAAAAGAACTAAAGGGCCGAGGCTGCTGCTGAACTTGCTACAACTTTTAACCCTTCCTGAAGCACTACTCCATTAAGCAATACGCTATTCGCTGTCAGAAAAAGGGGTGAGCACAACTGCACCGCAGGATTGGCGCTTAGTCAGTAAATGTGACATTGACTGCGATTTTCAGTCATGTAATTGGACATGATGCGGCAACAAGGCTGTGATCAGCAAATCTGACATACCCCAGGAAAAAATGTTGCATAATAGGACATCCATTTTAGGCTACATTTCTGAAATTTTTCAATTCAATTGGATTAACTACATCCAGGGAGGAAGGCGTTCACAGCTGAGGGAACCTTTTCAGGTTGAGACTCTATGCTGCCTGGCACATACCATGAGCACTTAAGAACTAATCGAATCAGATTATGCAGCAGCCTAATAAGTGTGGCATCTAAGCTCATGGGGTAGAGAGGATGACGTTCATGTTGCAGAGAGTATGTATGCCGAGAGGGTCAAGAGGCAGGTTGGGATCAGGTACCATTAAAGCTGCAGTGTGCTTTGAATACTTGAGTGCATTTCTGAGTTGGGCTTACCTTTGGGGGCATGCAGCACTGACACAGCAAAGATAGCTGGGTGGAATTGCTGAAATGAGCAGCTGAAGGGACGAGGTAAAGATAGTTTTGGCGAGTGCCCTCTTCTACGCGGTGGTGTGCTGGGGAGACAGCATAAAGAAGAAGGACGCCTCACGCCTGGACAAACTAGTGAGGAAGGCAGGCTCTATTGTAGGCATGGAGCTAGACAGTTTGACAATCAGTGACAGAGCGACGGGCGCTGAGCAGGCTCCTGTCAATCATGGAGAATCCACTAAACAGTGTCATCTCCAGACAGAGGAGCAGCTTCAGGGACAGACTGATGTCACCGTCCTGCTCCACTGACAGACTGAGGAGACCCCACACTATGCGACTCTTCAGTTCCACCCGGGGGGGTAAACATTAACATTACACAAAATTATTGTCTGTTTTACCCACATTGTTATCACTCTTTAATTTAATATTGTTCTTTATCAGTATGCTGCTGCTGGAGTATGTGAATTTCCCCTTGGGATTAATAATGTATCTATCTATTGTCAGGGATGCCAGGGGCAATGACCCGGCCGGGACTCCGTGAGGGACCAGAAGAGGGTCAAAGCCCACCCTGGATCACGTGGGGGCTGCCTTCCTGGTTGCTCTGGGGGCCACAGGTACAGGGCATGGAAGCTCCACCCTGTAGGGGCCCGTGGTCACCGCCATTAGGCGCCCCAATGCCTTGGGGACCTGTTAGAAGATTTAGGATGGCACCCGGAGAGCTGCCGGGAGGACAGCCGGCACTTCTGCCACAATGACGCGTGGCCAAGGGAGGAATGCCGGGAACACCTGGGGCTCATCCGGGGACTGCATAAAAGGGGCCGTCTCCATTCATTCAGCGCTGGAGTCGGGAGGAGGCAGGATGACGCACAGAGGAGGTGTGGAGGCGGCCCAAAGAAGGCATTTGTGGCCAGGACTGAGTGTGTTGGGGTGTTATTGTGCACTGAACTAGGTCTTAGTGACCATTATTTGGGTCTGTGTGACCATTTAATAATTGTAAATAAATGTGTGGTGGTTGAGAAACAACATGTCCGCCTGTCTGTGTCCGGGTTAGCTCCACACTATCTATCATATAGTGTGTGTGTGTCTGTCTGTCTGTCTGTCTATCTATCTATCTAAGAGGAGCCTGAGTTAAAGCTGTTTAAAGTATAGTTCAGAATGTAAGCCCAGGCTAAATTCCCTTCCAGCGGTTATCCACCTGACTGTTTATAGCCTGTCATCCTATCAACTGACTGCTCCAGTGACTACAAGTCAATTTGTACCTTACTTACCATTACAGAAAAAGAAGGAAGACCCATCATAACAGTCAAGATTCAAAGGTTTACGACAATACAATTAAAACGGATGTGGAAATAGGCTGAGAAGAACCTGATCTCTCTGACATGGCTATAAGAGTATCTCAGAGTTATCCTTTTTCCCAGACCCTGTTCAAATGGATTATGAAAGCTACATTTACTAGCAACATGGCCATTCAGCTCAGTCCAAAACTGATGACTATAATGAGCTACCTTGAAAGAAGCATCAACACTGACAATCAATGTGTCCAGAACAAAAATAACGTTGACAGCATTCCTGTAAGAACAAAATCTACCGTATATACTGCCGCTTAAGTTCTCCAGCGTGTAGGTCGGGGCTTAATTTAAGGTATTTTATAATGTCAGTCATATAAGTTGAATGCGATAAACTCACAATATTGGTCCAAGAGATTATAATTTGCTACTCCCATCTGAGAGAATAATCTCGGAGCACACAGCCTTTATTTTCTATGTAATGTGCCCACGTGACCACACGTAATACCCAAACTATTCCAGAACAACGTTTCCACTGATTTTTTGTATCTCACACCCTCATACACCTTAATCATAAGAGCATCCCTTATCTACAATGGAACGTTCGATCAATTAAAAGTTGTTGATTTGGCGAAAGAAGTTGGTAACTATGCTGCTGTTCAATTAAGATTCAACAATTAAGTAATAAACTGACATAGCTGAAAAGATTAATTATGTAGTCTAAAAATTCAGGTCATATTAATAGCTAAAACAGCAACAGTATAGCAGCCAAGTTATTCAAAGCATTAACTCCATCTCACTGTTAATGGAATCTGGGCCGAATTTATCAAGCGTCTTAGAATCACTCCTAAGAACTGTGCTGAACGTCACACTAGAATTACAATTTGTCACACCTCAGAGTAGGACATGAGAAGTAATTTACAAAAAGTCCTGGGTCCCAGTTCTAGCAAGGAACCACGTCTGAGAATGAATGACGTCAAGATTTTACAGCACCCCTTGTCACAAATTAACATTCATGAAGACATTTTGTAGTTTTCTGATACTAACTTTGAGACTTCACCACAAAAATAATCATAATAATAACAACACTAATAATCAAAGTATAAGGAGAAACAAAATATAATAAGGTAGGATATTGGGCTAAGATGAAAGTTAATCGTTGCCACATTGCAACATCGAACACCGAGCAGGAGAGACTGAGACACAGACACCGCATCAGAGTTAAGCCTGTTAATGGACACATCAATTTAACAATGAATGATCAACAGCAGAACTTCGGGAAGAATCATCTGTTACAGCATGGTAAACTAAGTTACTGAAACTCCACACAGCTGTTCCTGCACAGTTACTAAATTGCGTTCACTCTTGCTTTCTTGGAGGGTTTATTTTACTAACTAGACATTAAGCCCGTTACATTAATGGGCGCTAGAACAGTATTGCATAAACATTATTAGGGACAGTCTATATTAAATGGCAAGGGAACCTGACCTCATTCTGTTTGTTGTCTTAATTTTTTTGTTAAAAATATTTTTGCAAGAAGCCTAAAGTAAAATAATATTAAAAATAAAATAGAAACGTATATGACAATACAGTAAGTATAATTAATATTGCCTTAGTGTAAAACTTTATAACAATCTGTAATACACAATATCTGAAGAAGATATTTAGGAAAATGTTTTTATTTTTTTACCTCAGGAAATTTTTCAATAAAATTTCATTATAGACAACATTTTTTGTAAACACTCTTGTTCAGGACCATCTACAACCTTGAGAACAACATCTGTAAAACTTCTAACTCTTGATAATGCAACATATAACTGACCGTGGCTAAATACTGGTTCTGCAAGTAAATGGCAACTTTTTCTATGGTTTGCCCTTGAGCTTTATTAATTGTTATGGCAAAGGCTAATGTAACTGAAAATTGTCGCCTTCTTATGGAAAAGTATGTGTGGCGTCTCCCCAGCAATGGATTTTATGTGCGCGGCCGCGATTACCCAATCAGCACTCTCCCCAGCAATGCTGTCCTTTATTTGCTTATCATGCGCGGCCACGGCTACGCCATTCACTGTGTGTTCTGCTTCCAGTGTGTGTGCATCCACGATGCCGGTCGTGCGTGTTGCACTGAGCCTCGCACATGCTCACTTCACCAAAAGACACAAAAATTTGTAAGGGCATTCAAAGTTTGGTGTGAAATTCAGGAAGTGCTTGGTTATGACACACCAAAATCATTGCTATTGCAAAGGTGCCTCATCCCCGTGGCCAAAAAGCATAACGTTATAACACTTTAACTTCAGCTGACAGTGCGGGGCTTGTCCGTATAGATGGACCGATTACATAATGAACAAGAATATTATAATGCTACAAATGTTATTCCCTCAGGTAAGCTTGTTGCTGATGCCAGTGCAAATGCTCAGCATTGAGTTGTAAGGCTCTCAGTCATGTAAAAAAGTGACTTACTCCATTAAAATGCTTTCTTCCAAATACTAAGCACAACTATAATAATAATTCTTTGCATTTATATAGCGCTTTTCTCACTACTCAAAGCGCTCAGCAATTGCAGGTTAAGGGCCTTGCTCAAGAGCCCAACAGAGCAGAGTCCCTTTTAGCATTTATGTGATTCGAACTGTGTAGATCCCTAGCCACCAGCAACTATCATTTTCAGTCTCCTACAATCAGTTACAGCCAAATGAAATATAAAAGATTCAATTTAATAAACTTGGAATGCTCATTTCTGAATTCTAAAGGACACATACAAGTATAAATGGGAGACCTTCACATTTTCTTATTTATTCTAAACACCTTCACATCTCTGCAGCTGAACAAGCTTATTTGGTATTTAGTGTTTCTGCAAGGTCCTATACTGTTCAGACCTCTGATTTGGCTATCACTACTCTCAAGAATTCCAGCATGTTTTTAGTAAAAGTTTTTTTTTTTTTTGTGGTTTCTATAATAAACTGAGGTCTGTAAAAACAATACAATGCACTCTGAAAGAAAAATAAACAACAAAAAAAACAATCACAGTGTTCACATAAACATCCCAATAATTACACGTCATACAACTAAAAGAAATTTCAACAAAGATTAATATCCAATATGCTTCCTTGCAAATCTCTTGGTATGGAGATCAACATGCTCACCTTTTGCATAAAAAAAACGAAAAATCCAACAAGTACAATCCCGTTCAAGCTACAGTCATTACACAAACCAATTTAAAATCAACAGTGAGACAATATGCATCGTGCAGCATTCACATGACTATCATTAATAACAAAATGGAGAGACAAATGATTAGAAACCTAACGGCAGAGCTAATTCCTCATTGGCAAGTCAGAACAAAAGAGCAGACTTTTGGTTCTTCTTCAATAATTAAGTGAAAGCGACTGGCACAAGAATATCCAAATCGGGACACGAAAGTGTCCATCGCTTACTTCTTCTTAAAACAGAAAGGCACAGTGATGTATGGTGCTGCTGCTGCTGCATTAATTTCTTATAAAGTCACCTCTGAATGCAGAATTAGGCTGATAAAAGTTGGGATTCCAGGACAATTCAAGCAGAATTGTACCCTCTAACACCCCTCTGTAGTCTGACCACAATGACAGTGTATACATTTCAGCACATTTATGTTTGAAGAATCTTTTATGAATACAAAACACCTAACCATCGCATGTTCCATTTTAAAGCCGTGGGCATTAATATAGAGTTCCCTGTACTTTGTGACTATATCAGCCTCCACTGTTCTAGGAAAACTTCCCAAAAAATTCTTGAGTATGTTTGGGAATTTGTGCCCATTAAGCCAAAAATGCATTTGTGAGGCCAGGTAGATGTTGGACAAGGAGACAAGGCTCAAAACCAGCATTCCAAATGATCCCATAGTTGTTTGGTAAGGCTGAAGTCAGGCCTCGGTCAATCCTCGAGTTCCTCCATGTCTTTTTGGACCTGGCTTTGTGCACAGGGGCACAGTCATGCCAGAACAGAAAAGGACCTTCTACAAACTATGAATGCGCAACTGTCTTAAATGTTTTTGTTTGCTGTGGCATTAACAGTGTCCTTCTCTGGAACCAAGAGACCTAGCCTAGTCCAAACCCTGCCATTATCCCTCTTCTGCTAAACGTTACAGTGGACAAAATGCAGTCTGAAGGGTGGCTTCTCCTGGCATTCGCCAAGGCCAGATGGGTCCATCAGACTGCCAGACACTGGAGTTTGATTCATCACTCAATAAAACACATTTCCTCTGCTCCAGAGTCCAACAGCAGTGCACTTTATGACACTCCAGTCAAAACTTGGCATTACACATGGTAATCTTAGGCTTGTGTAAAAGTGCTCGGCCATAAAAACCTACTTCACGAAGCTCCCGATGCACAGTGCTGGTGCTGATGTTGCTTCCAGATGCAGTTTGAAACTCTGATGCAACTAAGGATGGCTGCTTTTTATGCGCTAGTGCTTCAGCACTTGGCAGCCACACTCTGTTGTTTTGTGTGGTTTACCACTTTGTGACTGAGCTGTTGTTGCTCCTTGACTCATTCCATTCACAGTAACAGCACTTGCAGCTGACCAGGGCAGATCTAGCAGAAAAGAAATTTCATATACTGTACTGACTTGTGGCAAAAGTGTCACGTCACTGACCTCTTCTGTACAACCCAGAGTTTGTCAGCAGAGATTTCATGGCTATGTGCTTAATTTTACGCACTTGACAACAATGAAACGCCTGTACTAAATAATTTGGAGGAGTGTTCACATACATCTGGCCATATAGTGTACATATGTGAAATATTCATTTAGGCAAATACAGAATACAACTGTTTAACTACATGAGTACGATCAAGATGTAATAGATACAAACAAAAAAATATGTATCGTTCCTCAGAAAAGTAAGTCTGAACCTTACCTGGCTCCTACCACGACGACGATAGTTTCTTCTTACAATACTTTTATAGTTTTCATTTTTCTTGGTCAGGTAGTAGTAGAGAACACAATCAGCCACAGTCTAAAATGAACAATATATATAAAAACATTACAGGTGTGTTTCTTAAAAATTCTCATCAGTTTACTGTCCGACTTTTGTTGATACCCATAAACCTGCTGCATGCATTTACCAGTTGCTATCTAACCTCCATCATTTTACTTGCTTCTCTGTTAGTGGCTGACATGAATCAGAGTATTTAACACATATATACTTTTAGGTTAAAATCATTTAATGAATCCCACCACAGCCCTCAAGCTGAACATGATCACAATCTGAAATGTATAAACTGAAACTTTATAGGGCTATGGTCATATTGCTTATTTTGAGTTTGTGGTGACAGTGCATCAGGAACAGCACCATTTAAAAGATGTCCACTCCCCCTGTCCTCCATCATAATCAATCAACTATCAGAAGATGTCAGTCACGAGGTGTAATACCTGAGGGGAAAAAAATCATCGAGCACACACTGATAAAAATCAGCAAATACAAACATACACCTCACATTAAAGGACCGTTCACATAATCCAGTGTCTCAAAGCCCAAGTAGCCCAACTTTTATTGCAACTATTCGAATCCAGATTTGTCGGCAAGGACTTCTTAATTTTATAAGGCTGAAGATGTACGTAACTGACGCACAGCTGGGTGCTTTTAAATTTTTACTGTATGGAGGTATGGTGTAATATTTGGAATATTTTGGCTAGATCTCAGATTTCTATGTGGTGTTATACTCTTTTCAGTGAACCTACCGTCACTCACAGTACATATAATCAACAGCATCAATCTGTGTAAATAAAATTCTAAATAACGACACCATTGAACGCATGGTGGGATCAATAGTGTTTTGTCGTGTCTCAGCTGGAATGCAAAATCGATTTCTGATTCTTTGATTTATGTTATGTGCATCGTTCTTTATTTTTGGTTTTGTCAATGTCCATGTGTGTTGTGGGTGGTCGCCCAAGAGGTGAGGCCACGCACCAAGAAATGCCCCCCATCCAGAGGGTCTTCCACAGTTCCTGGCAGTTCATTTCTAATTTGTTTGGGAGTTTAGTGAGTGTTTCTTAGTTCAATTCTGTGCTTTTTAGATTCACTGGAGTTTTGACCATTTTGCTGTGTTTGATTTTGCATTGCATTTTGTACTGAGATGTGTTCGCCTTGGATTGCACCTTGCTGGCAACTCTTTTTTGCCTTTTGTACTGTACAGAGCTTCATATCTTTACATATCTTTTTCTGAAATAAACCCTTGGACAAGAACTGTTTTATCTGTTTTTCAAGTTCAAATGTGCCAGGCAAAATGTTTCTGTCCAACCTGAAGCAACCCTTTTTGCATCTACCCTGACTAAATGCCTAAACGAAGAAAATACAATCTGACAATTGTTTTGAAAGTGCCATTGTACATTAGCACTATTAGGACAGTTATTTTAAATTTAGAAAAGTGAATAACTCATTATGATACATCTGGAAATATTCCTAGAAGATGCACTTTGCCATGGTATTGATTCACACAGGGGGTTCTGCTCATAAACCATATGTTATTAAATTGCCTTTCCACTTGCTTTGATTTTATCAACTGACAAAAGTCTGAAGGACTCTTGGGAACACAATTTTCAAAAAGCATTCTGAATACATCAGATTAAAAGTGAGTTTACTGACAGTCTTAATACTGCATCCCTTACACTGTTCAAGTTTGTTTCAGCAGGGGAGAATGAAAGAGAATTTCAACTTTCTTTACATTCCACAAGATGCTCACCTTTCTCTCCAAAAAAGAAGCAATCAAGCCAAAGTTCTTTGGGTGCTGGATAAACCTGTGGATCAAAAGAGGAAAAAGATTTAATAATCAGCCACATTTAGCCATGCTCTTTGAAATGGTTGTGCCAGTGGTCACTTAAAATGCTGGCATTCTGCACAGAATGCTAAATGGACATCTACAAGGACTGTACATGTTAAATAATGAGAAATATTATGTTTCAAAAAACATACTCAAAGTTAGACTGATTATGAAAAACATTCACATCACATGAAGAAACAAAATAAATACCTGATTAATTCTTGGACAATGGAAGAATATGTAAACAAACTCTTCCGGATTACAGTTTTTACCCTTTGTTCCTAAAATCTGCTCAAGCTTTATGCCAGATGTGGGATTTTGGGTAACCGCTGTCCCTATATCCAACTTCATCTTCAAAATTAAATTCTGTTTTCACTTTGCCATTACAGAACATAAATAAATCCATCCATTTTCCTAACTCGCGTATCCAGGGCAGGGTCACAGAGCAGCTGGAGTCCTATTTTTGTTATTTTTAATTTACTTCCCGGGGTCTTATCCTGCTGGTGTTGCATTAATAACACAGTATGCAATGGATCTTTGACAAATGCTCAGACTAAAGATGCTTCTCCTCCAGGAATTGTCTGCCTTCATTTTGTCTTCTGTCTTCACACATTTTTCTAGCCCCTGACGCAGAGATGTCTTCTTCCAGACTTGCAGTAATAGGTCTGGGGCAAGCAAAGCAACACAGCGCCAAGGCCGAAAATGGGGATTTAGGTCTCACCACACCATAAATGTCAGTTTCACTTAATCTCAGAGTACACCACCTGATTTCTACAGTAAGCTTGTGGAGATGTTATTTGTAATAGTAAGGGGTTTTTTCTAGTGGTCTAATATGAAGCCCCAATTGTTTGTTTGTTAGGTTTTTTTTTTGTTCTTTATTTCGCATTATACAAATTAGGAATTTGTTAGTTTTTGCATACCCCTTAGTGTCAGAGCGGAGGGTCAGCCATTGTACAGCGTCCTTGGAGCAATTACAAGTTAAGGGTCTTGCACAAGGGCCGAGCAGAGTAAGATCTCATTAGACAGTGACAGGGATTCGAACTGGCAACCTTCTGGATACCAGCACAGATCCTTAACCTCAGAGCCACCACTCCGTCCCTAGGTTTATCATATGAATTAGCAGCCATTCTCAGAAAGCTAATGTTAACAAGTACTGTAAATAAATGTTTATTTAATTTGAATAGAATATAAGTTACACAATTTTACACTGATATTGGATGATTCTTTTATTACTTATAAAGGAAGATCCTTACTGCTCAGCTATCTTTGTAATGTAATAACAGAACCTGTTATAGTTAGCAAGTAAAATGAACAAATCAGATTTGCAAGCAAAGCAACACAACAATGTAGAGTTTTCGGACTGTGTGATGGTATGTCACATTATGTTGTGTATTTGTGCAACAAACAGAAACCTAAAAAGTAAAAAGATATCCATTTATTATCCAACCCGCTATATCCTAACTACAGGGTCACGGGGGCCTGCTGGAGCCAATCCCAGCCAACACAGGGCGCAAGGCAGGAAACGAACCCTGGGCAGGGCGCCAGCCCACCGCAGAGCACACACACACACCAAGCACACACTAGGGACAATTTAGGATCACCAATGCACCTCACCTGCATGTCTTTGGACTGTGGGAGGAAACCCACGCAGACACGGGGAGAACATGCAAACTCCAAGCAGGGAGGACCCGGGAAGCAAACCCAGGTCTCCTTACGTGAGGCAGCAGTGCTAACACTGTGCCGCCAATAACAAGACATGTCTGCTTTAAATAAAAACAAATTGATCAAGAACTTTTTCTTATTAAATATTATAATTTTTTTCTTTTTGTGCAAACTGTTTTTGAGTTTGTTTCCTAAAACTAAGGATACTTAGACTGTTGAATTATTTGCACACGCGTCATACTCACTTGCTTAAATCTTTCTATGAAGAAAGCCGGAGAATTTTGGAAACCCTGGTCAAACACGGCTATAATATGTCCAGGTGTTATTAAATGCAAATCCATCTCTGCCTGAGAAAACTGTTACTCCATCCTGTTGGCAGAACACGGCCATAATTCAAAGTCATTTGTGTACATTGCAAGAAACTCACAAGTCAATTATAAGCAATAACGGTATTTATACAAACAAAATGGTGACTTCTGTCAAATAAATCTAATGTTTCCATAAGTGTTCTCTTTCATTAGTAAGATATGCACTTTGCACATGTATACCCGGAGGCAAGCAGCACATCACAGCTGAGTGAATCTGCTTTCATCAAAGATCCCACCAACATGAAATCATACACACTAAAAGGCTCATTACCATTAGATAGTTGAGTTTCGCACCTTTCCAATTATAGCCTTTTTTTGATTTCGTATTGTCTTTTCACATGAGCTTTTGGAGGTCAGAGCACAGAGTCAGCCATTGTACACTGCCCTTGCAGCAATTGTCAGGGTTAAGAGCCTTGCGGAAGGGCCCAGCAGAGTAGGATCACTTCTGGCAGTAACAGGATTTGAAATGGCAAACTTTCCAGATACCAGTGCAGATCCTTAACCTCAGAGCCACCACTCTGTAGAGTCATCTATGACAGCTCATTTTAACAGAACATTATGCACAAAACCTATTTTACAGTGCATGGCGACTGTTTGGCTGACACGCAATAAGACTTGTACTACGGAAATGTCTTCTTCATCTTCAAAATAGAAAACACATGGTTAAAGAAGTCCTAGGAAAGCTACAGAATGAAAGTGAATGTGAAGATCTTGACTCAGAGTCTGATCACAGTTTTGAAATGCATGTGGTGAAGGACTCGATGCTATGCTTGATAAGTATTGCTTATAGTATAACTTTAAAACATTGAGGTGTGCAGTTTTACATTTCAAGCACCACAGGTTCAATTACCTACCTGGATGCTGTCTGTTGCATGTTCTCCCTATGTTAGATTTTTGAGTCCTGCTCTTTCAATTTCAACTTTGAGTATAAACAGTGTTTCTTAGCGAATCGGTGAGTACTTTGTACCTGTGCATTTCAAAGTTTCACATGAGGAAAAAGTGGGTGAGAAACAATGGTTCAGGTGTATATGTGGTGTGTTTAGCTAGCTCTGAAGGGTCCTGTCTCTGGATGTTTTCTGCATGGCTGCCAGAAAAGCTTTATCCCCACACTCTATAACTCAGGCACTTGAAGAAACTGGTATAAATATGTATATACAGTATGTGCTTAGTTTATTCGAGATGCTAAATGCAAGAAAAACAAAACAACAAGTGAAATAAATACATGAAAACACACTAAACTTCTGTGGGGTGACTACAAAAGAAGGCACGAGAAGTTAAGTGAATTACAGCACGTAAGCCCTAACCTAGTGGGCAAAATGTCACATCTCTTTGAGTTGAGTGGTAAACAGAAATTGTTTCAAGGATTGACATGAAAAATAATTTGGAAAAGTAACGGTTTAGATGAGGGAGTAATAATATGTACAGTACATAGTCACAAATTGTTTTCTTTTTGTTTCAGAGTGATATATAGTGTGTGTGTATTTGTGTGTATATGCATGTTATGTATTGTATGTAACGGCGCACTGCACAAATATACTTGAGCATTTCTAGTTTTCCTCTTTCTCTGTACGTTTATCATTCGTTTGCTCAGAGGTTGATGCACTTGCTGCTTCCTAATCAGCTCTTCTTTTCTCCACACTAGAGGCCCGCTTCTTCTGTTCTTCCGTCGGCATCTTTTTGCGTTAAAACTGGTTGTCAGTGTTTGTGTTGCAATTATTACTTAGTACGTTTCCCTTAATTTCTCACTTAAACTGGCACTTAAGTGTTCAATCTGCCTCAAGAATGATTTAAGATATGAAGAGGAAGGGGAAGTGACGGCGAAGGTGGTAGGGAATGAGAATGGCACCCATATGCATGCACTGCACAGCTGCCCTCCGCTGCTGAGAGTTGATTCTACAATAAAATAAAATAAAAAGAGGAATAACCTTGGAGGTCAACCATCACCCCGAAAGCGGATAGCAGACTCCACGTAGTATATGTGTACCAAATTTCAGGTCAATAGGTCAAACAGTTTGCGAGCGACAGGTGACTTAAAATCCTGGACAGGCAAACGAACAGCCACGGTAGTGTATTATATACGAAGATGTATGCTTTGTGGACAGAAATCCCTAAAGTGTTCATTTTTGTGTGTGTTATTTAGTTCATATTGGTGTAACAATGGTTTTTAAACATTGTCACACACGTGCGAGTAGGAGGCAGCTAAAGGGCCTGAGTAAGTGTAATGGAACATCTGACCAGGGGGCGGCAGAGCGCACTGACTGTCTTTCTCAGTTCCCTACAGACCTTTCCCAGGAAATCCTGCAAGGTTCCGGTGCCTCAGAAGATGTCACTTCCGAATCCGGCCCCCTTTGCTGACATCACTTCCGAAGCCGGCCCCTTTGCTGATGTCACTTCCCCAGCCAGCCAATTTGCTGACGTCACTTTCGCAAGCCGGCCCCTTTGATGACATCACTTCTGGTTCCGGCCATTTTGATGACATCAGTTCCCCTCCAGGCCTTTAAAGCCTCCATCTTGGGCTACAATAGCCAGTAGTAGTTTGGACTCTGTGGAATGCACTTCGTATTTCTGATACAACAAACCCTTTTGCAGCTGGGAAAAACAATACATGGGTGGCTGCCCCAAACCTTTATGATGTCTGTGGCATATTATTATCACAACATATAAATACTTTCATATTGAAAATTTGAAGTATTGTACTCATTACTGTATAGCCATTTGCAGCTCGTTTATTACATAAGCAAAATAATAGCCATTAATTTTTGGGTAAGCAACTTAGGTGCAATAACGCCAAAAACCCCTAAATGCATTAATGGGCCTCTTAGTGGTCTCCTGCCTTCTGAAGTCTTCCTTACCCCAATACTTATATTATTATACATCTTTATCTACTAGTGCTCACAAAAGTGCTGTATTCTCTCCATTTCTTTAGATTAAATTTAATGTGCTTTGGCGAGTTGTTTCTTGGTTTAAAAAAATATTCTTTTGTGAAAGTCTTGCCTATTTCTTGATTTCCATGTTGTCACTTTTAAATGCTGTACTAGCCAGCTAGGGAAAAGAGATGCATTTAACATGAACACAAGTGACACACTCTGAGAGCTAAAAGGTGTATTCCAGTGGATGAATTCTATAGATAGCTGGCTGTATCATCAGACTGACCGAAACCCACTTCTTTATTTCGAAGGCAAAAATAAGCCAAAAGCCTCTAAGTCATAAAGAGCTCTTTGAACTTAGAAGTTCCCATTCACAATTTAGTTCTGCATTTTCAAGTCAGCATAAAACCACAGAGAAGTTGCATGACATACAGAAACAAAAGGAGAAGTGTCTTAAAACATGAAATAAAAAATGAGCAATCTGAAAAGAGGTTGCTACATTCAAGAGAATACGCAATCAAACACAGCAACTATAAGGCTGGTTTAGAAAAACCAGGCATTCTACTAAAGAACACATATGCAGTATTTAAAAAAAACAATCCTCGATAGCAGACGCCACTATGGTCATAAAGGTTATGACCATTATGACCCACAGTGTGAAGCGCATTCAACAGCTCTAAAAATCTACACATCAACTGCACATACGAGGCACAGTGATTCAACTAGACATGTAACGTGTGTCTGCTGTTTATACAAGTTAGTAAAATGCTCAGCAAGAGCCTAAAATGTATTGTGACATGTTAGAAAAATCAATTTTCCTTCACTGGAATACAAATGACAACAAGGCCCTCCTTTAACCTCTAAAACGCCTTTCATGTCATGCTGTGACTGTGGTCCCCATTAACCATCAATCAATTTTTCCCAAAAAGAAGTGCATGAAGCTACAGATTAGTTTGACAGGACTGGAATAAGGACAGGAAACATCTTGGAGGACTCCTTTAACCTCAGGGCACATTCACTTGTAGCAGGATATTTTACCGTCATCTCACAATCTCACAGACAGAAAATTAAAATTTGTGGAAGAAATTCACAATTCTTTCCCTGTATGAGAAAGTCTTCACTGAAAGGACAGAATCCAAATGCAGCTCCAGTACCTGTATCAGACAGGTGATCAAACGTCACTTCATACAGCAACTATCAGAAGGCAGACCAGAATGCAATTGAAACCAATAAAACAGAAAGTGCAGTCAATGAATTAATGCTTTTATATATTTAAAGAACATAATCAAACACTGTGGCAAATGAGACGAGACCATCAGGTGCTAAGAAAAGGTTCAAAGCCAAACCCGTTAATGCACACTGTAACCACAGGGCCCTTCATCCACAATGGACACCAACAACCACACTGTTCTGTTTTCATTTAAAAGCATTTTATTTAAACAAAAACTATTTCCATCCACACTAGTGTTTTCACACTGTTTATGAAAGTATCTCTGTCCACCAAAAATGCATCTGATGTAGCCATCTGTCTACACTGGGCATGTCTGAATTGGCAGATGTAGGAAGATGAAGTGTCCTTCTTAATTGGATGGTTAATCCACCGGCCTGCAAATCTGTCACAAAACTGTTGCAACTGGTAAATTTGTTGTCTTGCACAAAAAAGGAAACAGTATAAAACTCAATTTTAATGCAACATAACAAATGCCCGCATTATCTGTGGCCGCAATATTGGAATACGGTTTTCTCCCAACAAAGGCGACCAGTCAGGGAATGAGACCTTGTAATGTGCAGGATCCATCCATCCATCCTCTTCCGCTTATCCGGGGTCGGGTCGCGGGGGCAGCAGCTTAAGCAGAGAGGCCCAGACTTCCCTCTCCCCGGCCACTTCTTCCGTGGCATGGTGGTTAAGGCTTTGGGACTGGGCGGTCTCGTGGCCTGGAACCCCTGCAGATTTTATTTTTTTCTCCAGCCGTCTGGAGTTTTTTTTTCTTTTTTTTGTCCACCCTAGCCATCAGACCTTACTCCTTTTCTATGTTAACTAATGTTGTCTTATTTTAATTTCTTATTTTGTCTTTTATTTTTCTTTTTTTCATTATATAAAGCACTTTGAGCTGCTTTTTGTATGAAAATGTGCTATATAAATAAATGTTGCTGTTTGAACTTCAAACCCTGAGGTTGTGGGTTTGAATCCCACCGCTGACACTGTGTGACCCTGAGCAAGTCACTTCATCTTTCTGTGCTCCATTTGGAAAAGACAAAAAGAAATGGAACCCATTGGATCTCATATATTGTAAGTCGCCTTGAATAAAACCGTCGACCAAATACATAAATAGAACAGTCAGTAACCAATTAGAGTCTTATGTTTTCAAAACTGTACATTTTCACCTATCCACACTAAAACGATAGGCAAGCCGGTGTTTTCACAAATACACAACTCTGGAGAGCATTTATAAAAGTCTCCATTTTCAGGTGCTAAAAAAGCTGCAGTACAAAAGATGAAAACGGAGACTAGTGTCTTTGTTTTTAAATGAACACACAGTAATATGGAAGGAGACTCTGCCCATTTACTAACACCAAGCAGAAGGAGCAGTGGCGACCCATGAGACCAAACAAAATCTAGGCATCTTTAGTGATAATGGAGATCTGAATATTGATAAACGGCAATCACACAAAGATGGCTAAAATGAAAATGCAACCTCTTCCTCTTCACTTTAAAGCCTGTAAGCCTTCATTTATTTATTTTGGACACCAAGACTCCTATAATCACTCAAAATGTATGCATAAAAGGATTGTATTACTTGGCAAGTGACTTCCATTATATAAACATTAGATAAATACTCATCTGATGAATATGCTGCCCTTTTTCAGAAGTGTTTAAAGCTAAGGCTTCCGTAGAATAAACTGATAAACTTGTAATCTGTTATTTTGCAGAATTTTTCAAAAACATTAACCATTTAAGTAGACACTCCTCTGTTCTGCTTTGCAGCACAAGGTCCTGTCTTTCATATGTGCCAAAACAATTACTATGAGTTATACATATTCAGATTTCAAAGGAGTATATGAAAATATTCACCAAAATCATAAATGATATTCTGAAATCATAAACCACTGCAGGATGGCCTAGAAGCCCTTTTTTAGAATTTAATGGCATGCTGAAACCATAACAAGAAGAGCAATGAGCTACTATGCAAAACACTAGAATAAAATAATGTTAGCATGCTGCCCCTGAATTTCTACTGCCAGAGAATAAGTCATTAAAGTCTGCATGTGCCAGGACCAGGACTCTTCGCATGCCACAGCCAAGGATCAATGGTAAACTGTGGGCACCTTCAACACAGACAATAGAAGAAAATCTTATGTGACTACGTAGCAGTGTTTCTCAACCTTTATGCCTCTGAAACCCAGTTCTGCTTTTTCCAAGTTCCATGACGGCCCACAAACAACATCTGATGAGCTGAGGGTTCCCCCTTCGTGAATGGAAAGCGGTTAGAAGAGCCCCTAGAGGGTGTAGGGGGGCACTACTGTGTAGCACTGTTGATCGCATGCAGTGGGCCGGGGATGTGTCACAACAACTCAGTACCTGAAACCCAAGGACAGCCACTTGCGATCCACCGGCAGCAACACACAACACACAGTGGTTGAGAGACACTGGCGTAAAGCACCCGGTTAAGAAGAATGAAAGAGTAATTGTTTTGTGCTATGGCAGACACTGTATGGATGAGTTAAATATGCTCTTCATGAACTGTTAACCATTAGCAAGCTCTGTGTATGCTGGACCGAGCTAATCAATTTAGACTGGGAGAAATCTAAGAAATGTTTCAGAGCTGATGCTCAACTTTGGGCACATTACTATGATGCAGAGTACTAGTAATTTTCACAAGGGCAAAATGTCCAATTCTAACCATCTAAATCAGGATTTGACTGTATGTAATCATGATGGAGGAGCACGATCGATGTCTACTTCTGAATACTACATGTAGAGTGATTTTAGTGAGACTGAGCTTCTCACTGATTTTATACAGTCAGACACCTTAACTCATTACCAGTGTGCATCATTCTCCATGGATACTTACTTCTCTCGAAAAGTCTCCTTCTCTTGTTCACTCCACATATTCATGACTTGCCGATCCTTGTACACTTTCATGGGGTCATCCATCAAACCATTCATGTTGATAAACTTAATTCTTTGTTGCTCAGCATCAAAAAGCATGGGTGGAATTACAGCCAGCTGACGCATCTGTCTCTCGGAGTTCTATCAGAATTTGAGGGAGAAAAAAAGGATTATCCTTAAAACCATTTCAATATGACAAAAGACTTGGAAAACAGAGATAAATATCAAAGAATCCTTTAAGGTAAGTGCTCTTGTAAGAAAGATTTGAAAAAAGAAACAGCAGTAAAAGGCTGGCTGAATGGGAGCTATGAAAAAACACATTTTGACAAATCCGTCTACTCCATCTTGTGGATGAAAAAGATATTGCAGTAACTAACTGAAGCAAATTACAGTTAACTATGATGGCAATTTGCCATGCAGATAAAACCACTGGCCCTGCAATGGTTTAAATAAAAAGTTATAAAAGACTAAAACAAAGAAAGTGTCTCACATTAACTGACTGCCAAATTCTGTCAAAACAAATAGTTTCACGGTATTAAAAAATAGAAATAATAAATTCACCTTCTCTGATTGTATGCGATTGCAGATATATCAAAATCAAATTATTTTATTGTTATGAATGGATCTTTAACTATGTGTACCATTGAAACCAGTGCAATAAAAAGATGTATTTAAGCTTCTACTCTCAGTGTTAAAGATAGATAGATAGATAGATAGATAGATAGATAGATAGATAGATAGATAGATAGATAGATAGATAGATAGATAGATAGATAGATAAATTAGCAAAGAGAAAGCAATTAATATACACAAGTAAAATATGTATCTCAAAATGTATTGTAATAGAAACTGAGAAAAATTATAATTTTTGTTCATACTTTATCTGGAGTGATGTAACTTGCCCTTAATACATTTAGTGGTCTTATTTGCACCAAAAACAAAGGTCATCTTTAATTGCATTTCATCCTGGTCAAACTGCAAATCAAATGCAGCTTCATGTTTCTGCCAAAATGCCAACTGGAAACTAATGTGAACACAATGAAGTGGGAAGGTGAGATGTCCGAAAATTCTCATTGTATGTGAGCACATCAATCAGATCGATACTTTAAAAGGGATAAATATATGAGCCCTCCATCCTTGAAATAATATGGATACCAAATACTAATTTTAAATTGACTAATTAATAGACAGGCTTAATATTTTTAAATATAACCCTCATGAAATAAACACTTGTATATAAAGAAGTATTAATATAACAGAAGGGAAGCTTGTGGACAGCAGTGACATTTTCATAATGAAAACAAGAATTAGAACTAAAAATATTGTTTTTTGTTTTACAAGAACGTGAACTGAAATTAAAGCAAACAGAGAAACTAAAACTAAATAAAAATAAAAATGAATGATATATGAACAAACTAAAACGAGAACGAAAACTGAATAAAAAAAACAAAAAAAAACGCAATAGCATTTCCGATCAATCTGGCTCAGTCGTGCAGAGGGGTGGTTTGTAGGTCACCCAGAGTGTTCAGTTACATTGCGCTGTTCACTATGTGGTGATTTTGTAACTTGGGCTTACTATAGTCACGTGGTGCAACTTCAGTGAAAGACCGTTGGTTGGTGAGCGCATTTGGCTCATCCGGTTGAAGCAGTAAGCACTTGTGGTTGACAATGGCGAGTTTTGCACAGATGTTTGAGAAAGTAACGTGTGGAAATACTTTAATTACAGCGCAGATGATAATAAAAGCAAATGTAGCATGCAAGAAGAAGGCAGTCTCGCCTGTCATCATGAAAAGTAAAAAAAAAAAATAATAATAACATAAAATAACTTTGTACAATGGTATGTGCTATTAATTTGTTTTCTGTGGGATTCCAATAATTGCGATCATTTTATAGTCAAAATCTCCGAATTTGCGTATTTCCTGGGAAATATTGGGGAATAACGCAAGGTGCAGTAGCAACAAATGACAAACTGGGTTGATGCCTGCAAATGGCGCGCGCCTGTTGCTTTCTCTCTGTATGTCGCCAATCTAATGTTTGCAGACACATTTATTATACACCCTGTCTTTCCACAGTCTGGCTAACATCTTTAATGAATGTGTGTGACATATTTAGTCTTGCTTATCGGACATAAAATCGCAGTGAAAAGACACAAGGCGAGACAGACAGTACTGTGCCACACTAAAGGGGGTGGAAGTGAGCCCAACAGGTGCTTGTTGCTGCTGTTCTTCTATGCAGACTCTAAGCGCCAATAAATTAGCGACATCAGAAAGTCACTGCAGCGGTCCATTAATTTTTAATTTTTGTACCGACTGACAGCCAAAATAGAAGATTAAGACTTTTAAAACTAAAGTAAAGTAAGCAGGACTTTTACAAGAAAGCGACACAGAGATTTTCGTGGAGAAGTATAGGCTCATGGACTTTTTTTTTACAAATAAAGGTAAGACCATTAAAGGTTTTCAATTTTATAAAAAATTTAAAAACTAAATTTTGACCTTAAATAAAATATTCTTTTGATTTTCTTGTTATCCTTTTGTTGAACATTAATAAAATTGATTAAAGCATCAGAATTAAAAGCTTTTAAGAACAGCTAAATATTTCAATTAAGGTCAAAATTGAAATCCGTTTTTTTTTGTAAACCACTCTATACTTTCATTTGTATTGAATGAGTATGAAATTGCAACGGCAAATTCAGAACACAAGGAAGGCGCAGAGCAAATGTGCTCTCTCCGCTTTCTCTCGCTGCTATAAATGTAACGTTCTTTCTTAGACAAATAAGTACCTTACCTATGTGTGTGTAAAGAATGCTGATGAGATATGAAACATAACCCGTAGTCAATGTGTCAATGAATAGTGAATAAGCTACTCTTTTGGGTTCATATATTTGGAACTCTGACTCTGAAGAAGTCAGTGCTTCACCAGCCATGAACCTCACTGCACGTCACTGCTTCAGTACTGGCAGCAGAAATCATCAACATACCATCTGCTGGAGCCAGTGGCCGAGGACCTTCTCTGTGTACCTGCATTACAGGCGCTCGTCAAGCATTTGGATTCAAGTAGTATGGAACTATCTAAAGGTAAACCATAGATGCTAGCATTTGCTTTGTAAATAATCTGTAAACTGCACTATTCTTGTAACTGAGGGTATTAGGAATATAAAGGCAGCGATTTCAGTTGATAAATGTGTACAGAAACCTATGCTGATTTTGGTTAATCACGTACTTGGGGACACCAGAGGAAATTAAGGGGAAATGCATTGATGTCTGAATGCAAGAAGCACTCCAAGCAAAGAGTGGTGGAAATCTTGAACAGACTACTGAGATGTGGAGATGAGAGAAAAACCTTGAGAACTGCGGAGAAGAATCTGGTTGAGATGTGTGGAGAGCTTAGCTATCTGCTAAACAACTTACTAACAAAAAGGCTAAATGGTCTTCTCTCGATTATCAAATTTCTTACATTTTGATGTTCTACCAGAAATAGAATCCTGAATGCTATGTAACCAACTTAAAATTAAGGCAAAATCAGTAAGCAATTTTTACAAAATTCAACATTTGCTCCTAAAAGTTGAAAAGTGAACAAAAAGAAAAATCATTTACAAAAAACCTGTAAATCCAATACACTGCAAAAAGAGCAGAAGTACACTCTTTTTTGAACACAAGGCTTTCAGCTGATATTTACCACCACATCTCATTAACTACAGTGCTGCCATCTAGTGGACAGCTATAGATTTCTTTTTAGTGGCAACTGCTTGTGCAAAAATAGACAGTCCATAGCTAGATTTGTTGCGAGATTAATATTTTGATGATAATTACAGTGATTGAAATAGTGACAATCAGATGGAGGATATGGAACCGATGGGCTCTGGTACTGATACAAACAGATGCCTTGAAGGTGTTTCTGTATCACAAAGCATTCAACTTGTTGCGACTGTCAGGACATTACTACATGGACATTCTGTCTTCCACTGAGAGCAAACAGTCACCAACTACCAAATGTGTCGGATGCAACAAGTACGACACGTGTGCTTCTGAGCCTGCACACCGTGTGGCACCATGCTTCTAGGACTCTCCTTCAAATGAAGACTTTTAGTCGTGTTGCTGGTGAAAATAAAGTAATTATTTTGATAATAAAACCACTACTTTCTAATACATTTCTTTACAAAGTTTTGTGTTCATTATTTATCTTCTCTATATATATAAAATCCAACGTCTGTCTGTCTGTTTGCTTTTCATGAGAGAACTACTTAACAGATTTAGATCGGGTTTCTTCTATAATTTGCTTGAACATTCCAGTTGGGTTCGGTTGCGACACCGATTTATTCATCTGAATCCGTGAGACCGAGGGCTGAGGGGATAGGGAGGCGGAACCTCAGAAGTAAGGAGCCAGGCGGGGCTGTCCTCACTTGTGCACCAGCCTCCATTCGAGTCGCTCTACCTGTCGCCACATTTTGGAATGTACCTTGCCTCCACTTAGCTAGCGATACCTGTTTGTTCAGCAGACATCATTATCCAGAGATTGTTAAAGAGTAACGTTTGACGTTTTTAAAAGAGAGAGAGAGAGATCAGAGCTACTTGTACGTGTGATTTAGACAGTATCTGCTCATTGGCAGAGATATCACAGCCACGTGCTCTTTTCCCCATGTGGGGGACTCTCTCCCGTCAGAGCTGAACATGATCACACGCAGTGGCAACGTTTGACGTTCAGGCGTACCTACCCTCCGTTTGGCCAATGATATCCTGCCAACCTTTTACATTTATGGCAAAGAGATCACAGCTACATTCTCAACCCTGATAGCAAAACCAAAAATATTGTATATCAAGAGGCCCTCGGATATGAAAGCTTCCAACATAAATTCTTCTCAATAGAAATTATTACATTTTTTTAAATTGATTTTTCAAGTTGGTCCTGTTTCACTATGACGTGGGCGTAGCCACAGACGACAGCTAGTAATGTATAAACCTGTGCTGCAGCATCCTGGTAATAAATGGGTCAGAAGTCAAAGTGCTAATGTAAGCTACTTTGTAAATGTGACACCACAGAACAATGAGATCAGGAAGTACTTGTTAAATTCCAACCAAACATCCATTTAAACACAAGACATGCTGCAATTCAGACATAGTCAAACAAGAATGTTAAGACTTGTGAAGTGATGAAATAACATTTTTGTTTATCTGTCTCATACCATGAATTATGTGAATACTGGACTATATGTCTAGGCTGTTAGCTTTACCAGGTGTCTTCAGAAATGTGCAGGGCTTTGATATTCCCAATCTTTTATTGAAAAGTAGAACAAGAGATATGCTAGTGTGGTTACAATCCTATTTCACAGGCATCCTTATGTAAATATTAAGGTTCATCAAAATCAGTTTCCTTTTACAAAAAGGGGTTTATATCAGCATTACAAAAATATGATGACACAGAAACAACATGCAATTAACATTGAGTGACCATGGGGAAAATTAAGAGTGAGGGTGACCAAAAGCTGCCCAGCTCCTTGTCTTCTTGCTCACCTCTTGCTCTGTAAGGCCATCAATTATTTCTGACACTTCATGTTCACTTCGCAGTGCTGATGTTGAGAGTCCACCGCTTCTCTGTCCAACCCTGCTGGAGAAATAATCTTTTAGACTTTACGTAACACTGACACTTGCACAAGAGATTCCATTTTTATGACATTTACTTTGCCCTAAATAAAGTGTCCTCCAAGAAAGCGATCTAATTTCTACAGTTTCTATAAGGGGCTCCTTTAATATGCTTGTATGGTGCCTAACAAGGACTTCTCTCTTATTGTTAACCATGTCAGACATTTTTCTTTCCTCTTTTTTTGCAATTTTTGTTTTTTTAATCTTTTATTGAATTTATTAAAAGCATGTAATAAAGGATAAAGATGGAAACGTACTCACAAGTGAGAAGAGTGTGTTGAGCAGATGTAAAGAGTACTTTGAGAGGCTGATGAATGAAGAGAACGAGAGAGAAAAGGTTGGATGATGTGGAGATAGTGAATCAGGAAGTGCAACGGATTAGCAAGGAGGAAATAAGGACAGCTATGAAGAGGATGAAAATGGAAAGGCCGCTGGTCCAGATGACATACCTATGGAAGTATGGAGGTGTCTAGGAGAGATGGCAGTGGGGTTTTTAACCAGATTGTTTAATGGAATCTTAGAAAGTGAGAGGATGCCTGAGGAGTGGAGAAGAAGTGTACTGGTACCGATATTTAGGAATAAGGGGGATGTGCATGACTGCAGTAACTACAGGGGAATAAAACTAATGAGCCACAGCATGAAGTTATGGGAAAGAGTAGTGGAAGCTAGGTTAAGAAGTGAGGTGATGATTAGTGAGCAGCCGTATGGTTTCATGCCAAGAAAGAGCACCACAGATGCAATGTTTTCCTCTGAGGATGTTGATGGAGAAGTTTAGAGAAGGTCAGAAGGAGTTGAATTGCGTCTTTGTGGACTTGGAGAAACCATATGACAGGGTGACAAGAGAGGAGCTATGGTATTGTATGAGGAAGTCGGGAGTGGCAGAGAAGTACTTAAGAGTTGTACAGGATATGTACGAGGGAAGTCTGACAGTGGTGTGGTCTGCGGTAGGAGTGACGGATGCATTCAAGTTGGAGGTGGGATTACATCAGGGATCGGCTCTGAGCCCTTTCTTATTTGCAATGGTGATGGACAGGTTGACAGACGAGATTAGACAGGAGTCCCCATGCACTATGATGTTTGCTGATGACATTGTGATCTGTAGCGATAATAGGGAGCAGGTAGAGGAGACCCTAGAGAGGTGGAGATATGCTCTAGAGAGGAGAGGAATGAAGGTCAGTAGGAACAGAACAGAATACATGTGTGTAAATGAGTGGAATGGTAAGGATGCAGGGAGTAGAGTTGGCGAAGGCGGATGAGTTTAAATACTTGGGATCAACAGTACAGAGTAATGGGGATTGTGGAAGAGACATGAAAAAGAGAGTGCAGGCAGAATGGAATGGGTGGAGAAGAGTGTCTGGAGTGATTTGTGACAGACGGGTATCAGCAAGAGTGAAATGGAAGGTCTACAGGTTGGTAGTGAGACGAGCTATGTTATATGGGTTGGAGACGCTGGCACAGGAGACAGAGCTGGAGGTGGCAGAGTTAAAGATGCTAAGATTTGCATTGGGTGTGACGAGAATGGATAGGATTAGAAATGAGTACATTAGAGGGCCAGCTCAGGTTGGACGGTTGGAAGACAAAGTCAGAGAGGCGAGATTGCATTGGTTTGGACATATGCAGAGAAGAGATGCTGGGTATATTGGGAGAAGGATGCTAAGGATAGAGCTGCCAGGGAAGAGGAAAAGAGGAAGGCCTAAGCGAAGGTTTATGGATGTGGTGAGAGAGGACATGCAGGTGATTGGTGTAACAGAACAAGATGCAGAGGACAGAAAGATATGGAAGAAGATGATCTGCTGTGGCAATCCCTAACGGAAGCAGTCGAAAGAAGAAGAAGATGTAACATTCCATAAAATCAAGCCAAACTTAACAAAACAAAATTAAAATCAACCCTCACCAATGAGAAAGACAGGAAGACCAACAGCCAGAGTAAAACTATTAGAGTAGTAAAGAGGAAAAGAAGTCCTTCTCCCCAATATAAATATTTACTCTAAAATGTTATTGATTACATCCTGAAGATTTAAAAAAGTTTTGAACATATCCACTTAGTGCAAATTTGATTTTTTCAAATTTCAAATAGGATATAACCCATTGACTTAAAAGAGGTGGGTTTGGTTTCCTCCAGTTGAGGAAGGGAAGTCTACATGCTGATAGTGTAGTAAAGGCCATTACAGTTTGTATGTCCTTCTCCACTTTAAGCCCATCTGGGAGTGCACCAAACACAGCTGTTAGTGGATTGGGAGAGATTGTGACACCAAGGCTATCTGACAGGCATTTAAAGATTTTTGTCCAGAATAATGTTAATTTGGTGCAGGCCCAAAACATGTGGCCTAGTGAGGCTGGAGCTCGATTGCAAAGTTTGTGGGTTGAATCTTGCCCTGGAAACATTTTGGACAATGTTAAATGAGACAGATGTGCTTGATAAAAGATTTTAAGTTGAATAATTGAATGCTTTACGCATATAGAGCTAGAATGAATTCTGTGCATGGCTACCTTCCACTAATTTTCTGTTGAGTAAGAGATCATTTTTCCACTGTACTCTGGGATCTTTAAAATGAAGAGACTTTAAGATGGTTTTATATATTATAGAAATACTGCCTGAGTCTCCAAGACTGATCAATATTTCTTCTAGGATAAAAATAGGTGGGAGGTGAGGAAAATATGACAAGATTTCATTTTGCAAAGTTTCTAATATAGAGATAATGGAAAAATGATAATGATAATGTTTTCCAAACATTAAAAACTGTGTAAATTTGAGAGGGTGTAAAAAGTTGGTTATCACGTACAGGTGCCACAGATAAAATATTATCTAACTTGAAGTGCTTCCTACATTGTTTCCATATTCTGAGTGAATGAAGGACAATTGGGTTGTTAGTACCACAACTCTGGCCTATAGTCACACCTTGTTCTCCTCCTAGTGGGAACAATCATCAACTTGAGTGAGACATAACTGACTTTTGTGCACTTCATCAATTTCTTCCTTGGGTAATGTGCCTACGTATTTACTACTGATGCCTGTTAATTATTGACTTATTGTTGTATCTCTGCCTGCACTACCTCTTGTCGATGTGATTCAGAGCAGAGCACACAAGATAATGTTGCTCCTGTGCAGCTGAAAAACAAATAAACAAACAAACAAACTCCTTCCAAAGGGAGAGGTGTAGAAAAACTGCACAACTCCTTAGTGGCAATTAAAAACAAACACATATAAGTTTGATTCTTGACTTCCTTACTCCTAACCTGGAAAAAACAAATCACTTTTAAGTCAGAAGGCTCCAGTAACTACAACTGATACCCTGCTACAAAAATCGTCAAACTCCTTCATATTTCACAAATTTACAGTCAAATCAGGTCACATTAAAAACCTCCCAAGGCCCGCCAAGCTATATTAATTATGTTTTGCCTCACCTCTGCAGGCGCTCCTGCAGCTCCCTTTGTTTGCGGATTTCTGGGAACTGTTTCTCATAATATTCCCGCACCTTGCTCTCTTTGGCACGCCGACGTGGGTTATTTTCAATGCGTTCTACTTTTTTTTCCCAGGCTTCCATCAACTGGTCATATCGCTGGCAGAACTTCTGTTCCTGTGAAGAAGAAAAAAAAACACATAAAAAATAAGAAAACAAGATAAGTTATAGCTTTGGACGTGCGTTACTGAGAAAGAGCCAAAGCAAGCAAGAGGGAGTAACCCAAATTTTATTAGAAAAGATGAGAGGCTTCTTGTCAGAGTAAACAGAGCACACAGAAGAGCAGCCATTAACCGAGAAAAGCAGTTAAAGAACTTGATTATTGTCTGTAATATCCAGCTAGGGGATGATTGTGTTTTATGAATTTTCTTCTGCAATTTAATAATGACATAAAGATTTTTAATATTCCACACTGTCAACAGGAAAGATCCTGGATATGCCCACATGACAAGACTGAGGCCACGGAAGATCCTGTAATGCACAGTGCTGTAGGTTTGAGTTGTGCCATGGGTGAGTAAGAATTAGTGTTAAATTTGTTTTAAATTCAAGTATATACAATTTATTTTATAATAACATAAGATTTCCTGTCAGTATGTGCACAATGTACCCAGTTTATGAAAGTCCAAGTAAGATGAAAGAGCTCATTTCCCAGATATGTTTAATTTCAAACAGTCAAAATAAAAATAAGTCAGTTTTGCAACAGCTGTACAGTACGTACTGGAATGCGAAGTGAAAATACTGGATTACATTAATGAAAGAATTGTTTTCCTACCTACTTTACAATGTGTGTGCATTTGACAAAGACATACAATCAAAAGAGAAAGAGCATTCAGTAGTTGAAAAGGGGTTTTTTGAATAACACCAAGTAGAAAAAATGTTACATATATTCACTTCTAAACCAGTAAAGAGTCCATAGTAATAACCAATCAACGAGTGACTTAGATGGCCGATGAATTCTGTGATGGAGAGACGTGACCAGTATGAACAAGGAACACTGCAACTGTCAATGGATGTGACATTTGCAATCATTACTATGAACCTCATTCAAATATGAGTGGTCTACTTTATAGGTTTATAGTCATTAATGTGAACACGCAGTAAAAAAAAGAAACCAAAATATTTTCCATATAAAAAACAAACACAACCTCAACTGAATCCAGTATAAACAAACCAATTGGATACATTGATAATGCGTGTAGAAAGCGGAGATTGATGGAAAGAGCAAATAAGTAAAGACAGTTTTCCCATAAAAACAACAGTTTATTTAAAAGCACAATGGGTATTTTACAATTATGCAGTACGCACCATAAACCTTATATAATCCTACTCAAGCTCCAGCAGGCAGCACTTTTATTGTCCTATAATAGAGGATTTTATCAGGTGGTAAAGGCAGGTGAGTGTCCTGTCCTTAAAACTGAGCTGAAAGGGAGGAAAGTGTTCCAGATAAAGTGTTATGATCAGAGTGTGGCTGTCGGAAACTCGTCACTCCACTCCAAATGCCAGATGATCCATTCAAGTGGCCCCTACCTGTACTGCCCTAAGTAGGAGTTTATTATGAATTGTAACAAATGACAATACGGTAACATTGCAAAATCCCACTTAGCCCAGGCTATGGGGCCTACATTTTATTTTGTCCTGAAACACAACAGAAACTGTGGACACAACCATCAAACTCATTCTGTAAATAAATGGGGCTTCTAGTGCCCAGCCATTTAATCCACACCTCCTGAGTGAGGGCCAACTGTTGATTCTACCTCAAACCTCCACAAAGAAGTGTGTGTGTTTGTGTGAGACTGACTGTAACATGTGACAAACTGGCAACCTCTCTTGAACCCAAATGCTGCTGGGATAGGCTAAAGACTGCACCCCTAGATTATATTAAATGGGTTAAAATGGATGAATGGATATGTATATTATTTAATGGAGATACGAGTCATGTAGGGGCAAGTCCAAGACTCCTGGCTTAATGTAGCAGACAATGTACGCTGCATCAGGCACATTTTCCACAATCCCTTCCCTTTCCTCCCCAATGAGTCATATGGCAAATGTAGCTCGGCCCGGTATGATTAAGTGGGGAATCAGAGCCTCAGTTTTCTTTCAATAATCCAGCATCTTGTACAGGGCTGACGGTAATGGCATTGTACCAAAAACTGGTTCAAACGGACCACACAACAACAAATGTTTTATTCAGATGTTTTGCTTCCTGAAACCTGGTGATTATGGTAGAGCTTCAAGCTGAACACAAATATAATTTCAGATTGAGTGTATCATATAGGTTTTTGGAGAAACATGAAGTTAATTGAATTTAGTGTGCTTAATCGCTTAATGATGCTGACATACTTCATAAGTTCAGTTAAGCTAAAAAAATGTTTTTCATGCTGATTTTCGTCTGTACTCAGCTTCTGTCGCTTCTCATTTCAGTGTATAATAATAGATGACCAACATTCATGGTATCTACATGCTGCAATACTGCTTATCCATAGTTTCTGTTGAAATCTTGCACCATGTCCATCGCTGACTACACCAAGATTAGCAGGGAAGACAGCCAAGTGTGAATGAAGAGAATTAAACATGGTGACATATTGCACTTCATGGTTATTTATTCTTGATGTATGTTGTCAACCAGCTGGACACAGTTCAGTGCTTCTGTAGTTGTCAAAAAATTCTCAGATATATCCTTGAATCCCTTCCATATGATTTTCTCCAGTCCTACCAGTAAATCTTCCAACTACTTGTGATTGATGACTTGTCTAATTTGTAGACCAACAAAAATCCACTCCTTGATCTTGGTATCATGTATCTGTAGAAACATTTGTCTCAATATTGAAATCCTTCACCTTCCTCGTTCATGGCTTTCACCTAACGTTTTATCAGTCCAAGTTGTATAAGAAGACAGGAAAAAAAACATCTTTGTTGGGTCGATAATTGGTTTATGTGGCACAATTTTCTGTCCTGGTACCAGCTGCTTACAAAGTGCCCGTATCTATTTAATGTAATGGGACTCTTCAGCACAGCTGTTCCATTCACAGTACTTGGCATATCTGAGCTGTAGTACCACTAGTTTTAGATCATCACAGATGTTCACGTTTTTTTTGTTGTACTGTATGTCGTCAAACATGTGGGCATGGGGATTGGACAAATACATGGAAATTATTAAGTGTGACACCACCACTCACTTTTACTCCATTTCTTTAGACTGAAGGAGAAGAAAACCCTGGAACACCACATCCAGTACGATCGAAGTGCTGTCCCTTCTGGCCTCATTGGTATATAAGCCTAAGTCTGTGCGAAAGCTGGGATTCACAGGCAGAATATCTTCTTAGTAGACTAGAGCTGTGAGCCTCGGAAAAAGTTTTTTCAGTGACAGGAAATGGCAATTGTTTTCTTGGCAAAACTATGCCCTACTTCTGTTCACTGGACATTATAATAAAACATGGAATCTTGCTGACCCCCCAGCCCTTATCTGTTTGTTCTTTGTCTACATTTACAACTAGGGGGTTTGCCACCTGCTCGCTTTGTTCGCCAACCCCTTAACCACCCCTGCCTGCACTTCGTGTCGTTGTGAAAAGGGGGGGCTGAACGCACCCCAAGGAGACGCATCCGCTCTTCTGAAACCACGCTTAAACAGTGATACATTGTGAAACAAGTAACACTTGTTTTTTTACCTCCTCTTTGCATTTCGGCAGCACTTCGAATGTTTAAAAGCCTGTACAGCACCTGTCCTTTTGTCCTCAAACACTATGCGATCTCTTTTCACTTTTCCTTTATTTCTACAAGGACTATTTTCCATTTGTTTGCGCTAATGTGATCTTTTCACTCATTTTTTTGAGACTTTCGAATTTTCCTACTTCCATTATCTCTAACCTGCTCAGGCATGTGTATCACGGGACTTGCTTACAAAGGTTGTAAGTATGACATGTCGTGCCTGTCTCACTGGATGTGAAAGTGTCTCAATGTCCCTCTTCAAAAGTGTCTCTCTGTCTCTGCTCAAAAGACCATGGCTCGTCGCCGGAAAAAAGTCTCGCCCCAAGATTTTTATATATAATAGAGAGATATGTATATAAGGCATATCAGAGGAAATCGCAGAAATGGGTGATTGAAATAAAACAGTACGTGGCAGGAAAATATAAAGGAGAATTTTATGATTAAAATTCATAAGATACACCCAAAAGTGTTTGGGAAGCAAAATCTTCACTGTCCAGTGATATTCGTGTGTGGCATCAGTTTCATTTTTAACATTTAGATATAAGCTGACAAGCAACTAAATATGAATTTCAGTCTTTCTCAGTTCCTTTTAAAGAAGAAACTGGTATCACACACATCAGCAAAAAATGCAAGCACAAGCTGTGGTGGACTACAAGGCATCATACTGAATGAACTGTATGTATTTATAATTAGCTTAATCAAGAATATATTAAAGAGTTGGGTAATTTAAGAAAACAGCCACACAGAACGAATAACAGATTGAAACAACTGTCAATAGCTGGTATATTTAGGACATGCAGGAACAAACAAAAGGTCACGTTTTTAAAGCAAGATTCTGCATTGTAGTGCTGTATAATCCAGTGACTGGACACCACCAACACAACATACTATATATCTAAAACTATAAAATAAACACTTTAGTGAAACTTACGCAACAGGCATCAACGTGGCCAAGACACAAGAAGTAGTTAGTGTATTTTATACAATGCTGCAATTTTAAAAGAATGCTGGTATACTCACTTGTCTTTCACTGATGTGAGAAAATTCAGAACACAAACCAAATCTCCAGGCAGATATGACATGACATATGATGCAACTAAACAAGATCTGGAAAAGCCACATTACACAAATCCATAGCCACACCGTGTCTTTGGATGGAAACGTTATCTAGAACACTGAGACTTGCATTAATATCTGAAGTAAACGATTCTGTGCAGGAAAGCCAAGTCCCTCAATGGAAGTCTTACACAGATGACATGACATCTTGAAGCTAAAATTAGCTGTCGCCACAGCCGGTTGCACATTCAGCACTACGGTGGTACAGGTACAGACAGGGAGGGAGATATTCAGATTACCTGAAATCCTGCGACAGAAACCAGCAAGTCTTTAAAAATACTCACAGCAAATTGCACTGCTAGAATGAAGGAAGTAGGGTTTCACTGTGTGTTGGCAAATGTGTTAAAATAAAAAAGTAATGCAAGGCAATAAAGAAACAGCTCTGCTTTCAGAAATCCCCTTATCACTATTTTATCTTACTGCTTTGCAATCATACTAAAGCTATGAAAATGACCGCTGCATATGCCCTCTCAGTGTAAAAGCAGGCAGAAGAGCCTCATTTTCATTCTACTTATCTTGATGAGCATCACAAAGCAATATGCTGAGCTAGGGTTGACCGGGCCACCATCTCTCAACAACCGGTTCCAGCTCTATAATCCCTTCAGGATGTCTAGGTGCTTCCCAAAGTTGGCCATTCATTTAACATCTTATAGGGAGGGCTTCAAGGGAGCAGTCTAACCACGTGCCCAAATAATCTCAATTGGCTTCTCTCACTATGAAGAAGAAGAAGCACCATTTCTCTGAGGTCTTTCTATATCGCTGAGCAAGTTATTCTGTCAGTGGGCAGGAAACTCATTTCCACCTCCCCTGCTTGCAATCTCAATCTTTCGCCACTATCCAAAGCTTATGGTCATAGATGAGGATGGAGATGTAGTCTAACAGGTAAATCAGAACCTTCCTCTTTGTACTCATAACAGTCTGGTACAATGTTTCTAAAGCTGTTGCTGAACAAATCCATCAGCCAGTCACACAAACGCCTCATTCATAGGCAAGAATATGACATACATGACCTTTGGAATTATTTCTTCCTTCAAGAGTACAATCCACATTTTCCTGTGAGGGGATCAGTTTCACATTTTCAGAACAAATGCTCCTAGCTGTCAAATAACATATATAATGATCCCATAACAGATGAAGAAACACAAAGATACTGACAAATCACACTTAGATTAAACAGAATTTAGATTGTGAACTACAGCAAAAAAAAATTTGGCATAATATGGAATAGCATATCCAAAAAACTAAAAATAAAAAACAGAAATTCAGCAGTTCAGTTAAAATACTAAAAGATATCCACTATAAAGCATTTCTAAAGAAAACCCCGGGCTCTGAGGGGCTCAATTTGGTCATCTCTGAAATGTACACATAAATGGATTGATTTGGCCAGTTTTCACAAGAGTGAAACACATTTTATATAATAAACAGTGATTACTCAAGTAAAAACAAACAGCCATACTAAAAATGTAATACACCAATGAAATAACCCTTTAAATCCTTAATTATTTCAGATCAAACTTACCCATTGCTTACGGGCATGGTTTCTTCTCTTGAAATAAAGAATAAGCTTCTTACGCATTGCCTGATTTCTGGAAGAGAGAAAGAGAAAGAACTATAAAGGTAAAGTCTCAATAGGCAGCAAGAAGCCAACAGCCCTATATTTTCATTTAAAAATGCAGACATTAGCCTCCATTTTTCGTATATGCAAGTGTTTTATTTGCATTGTAGGGGGCTGGACTATGATCCGAAATATTCCTCACTTCAAACCGAAAGTCACATCATTATGTCTAGCCTAGCAAACATTTAATTTATTTACCTGTATCACATAACGCTCAAGTATAAACTAGCTTACTGGGATGACAGAAATTCTTCCATCTACACAGAGCATGTAACCATATTGTATGTTTCCTGTTCAAAGATTTATGCGTCTCGAGATCAGACCTACACATTTTGCGATTCACAACCTATTTTTTCTGCACTCTGGAAGTCTTAGGTTGCATTGTCTTTTCTGCCACTTGCTTAGCGTCTGCCTTTTTCAAGATGTGTTCAGAAACGAATGAAGTAGTGACATAATTGTGTGGCACAACATACTCAGCCTAATGATGTAATCATGTCATCGATGAAAGTGATCTCTGCCAACGGACTTTAATAATTGATTATTATCGATAACATCGATTAGTTGTTGCAGCTCTATTGTGTTGTTTAAGTGTATATGCCAAAAATGTGTTTTGCATAATTTGAATGCTGCTTACACGTGCAAAAGGCACACAATCTACCAATCACTACAAGATACGATAAATCCCGTGGCCGATGTACACATGCCCAGTGTAGACGAACATCTAGGTCATATGCATTTTCTGTCATTTAAATGATGCAAAAATGCTAGTGTGGATAGATAAGAGTATTTTGGGGTGATTTACAGTATAATTTAATGTCACATATATTTTCTGTCATTCTGGGCGTCCATCGTTAGGCATTTTTAACTGTCATGAACGTTTCCTTGAAGCTCAAGACCCTGGTTTCACCGTGGTCTTCCGGTGTGATCCTTCTGGATCCAAGCTACGGTGTATCTATCTATCTATCTATCTAAATCATTTTTGAATTGTGTGTATGTTAAATCTCTTGAGTACTGACTTTTGCAGTTTTGGACCTTTCCAGCTCTGCCCACTTACCTGTTTTTGTATATTTCTCTCCTGGTCACTTTGAAATACTGGCTGCTTTGCAAATCTCAAATATATTATTTAAATAATACTTGTGAAATATGCTCAAAGAAGAGAACATAACTTAAAAACATAAAAAAATATGAAACTTTTTCAAATTACAGAACAGCATTTATTGTGAAAGAACACAATAAGAGATCCCTTGAAACCGAGTAAAACTGTTAAGGTTTGGTAATTGGAGAGTCTGAAAGTTAATTGACACTTTAAGTACTTTTCACTTACACACACCAACCACAACAAATAAGAATGTGAGAGCAGTTGCACTAAAAGAGATAGGAATCTGCATTCTAACAATCTTGCCACTTACTGCCTTCAACGACAACAACAACTTTTATTTCTATAGCACATTTTCATACAAACAGTAGCTCAAAGTGCTTTACATAATAAAGAATAGAAAAATAAAAGACACAATAAAAAAACAAAATAAGTCAACATTAATTAACATAGAATAAGAGTAAGGTCCAATGGCCAGGGGGGACAGAAGTCCCTTAAGTCCTTTATCAAGCTAAAGTAAAAATGCACTACAAGATTATCACCCAGGGCCCACCATTGCGTTAAAGAAGCGACTACACAGCTGTTCTCACTAGCATTACACCAGACATACTTGTTAATAAAGCGCCTTTCTGTAGTTTGAATTAGAAACAACAAAAATTACACTACTGTTCAAGTTTGTAGTGTTAGCAAAATAAACCACAGTATGCTTAAGGGCTTTCCTTTTAATCTAATAAAACAATTAACATACCAAAATGCACTAGGGTAGGGTTATCACTGCATCTTTACAAATCCAAAAATTGAACCCCAATTAGTTAACCGGGCACTGAATTTTAATGCTTGCCATTCATTCCTATGCTTGTATTTATTAATCGCATGATCAGCTTTGTTACTAAATGAGGAAAGGATTAATGAGGAGCTTCACTGTCTACCAACTTTACTGCCCTACAAGCGAACTCTTCTGGTTCTTAGTATTATTCAGCCCCTGTGCCACGGCCAGTCATGTGCTTCCTTTAGTCTTGCGCCTTTTAAAGACGTCAACTGGCTTCACATATGAGGAAGCCTGCACTCTGCTTTGGCCTCTGGCTTGACACACGTACAGCTTTGTACTGAAAAGGGCATTGTGCAAAAAGAAGTAAAACTGTAAAAAAGGAAGAACATTCAAAGCAAGCATTTCTACAAAAGATGCCCTTTAGTCCAGTTGTTAACTTAATGCCATCCTCAACCACTGACAAGGATAGTTGGAGATGCATCTTGGTGATAGCTACTCGTGTATCAAGACCAACTAGAAGTGTGGAAGAATAAACCAATTCCAATTTGGCCCAAGTTTTCTGCATAAAAAAATATATTTTTTAACAGATCAGTAACTGTTGCATTTCACTACAAGCTATAAAACACATGAGTGGAGAGAGACAGCAGAAGCAGCACCTTTAATCTGGTCCTGTTTAACATTTAAATGCAATCAGCATTGCTCGGTGCAAATCCATGAGAGGGTTTCACAAAGTATCATGCATTTTTAAAATGTTTTCAAAGAGATTATTCAATTCATATCGAGATCCAATAAACCAGGCTTTTAGTGCCTTGCTCAAAATGAGATGAAAAGCAAGTCAGGGAAATCTGATTCTCACTGAGTGTTACCAACTGCACAATCAGTGACTGTATTTTCTTTTTCAAATGTGCGCCACATCAACTGAAGTGCATTTACAAATCAGCTCCTTGCCTTAGATGAAGTTAAAGGAGCACTGTGTTGATTGTGCAGAATGCCAGCTAGTGACATCGATGAAAAGAGGATTATGAATGGTCTATATTTATACTTTATGATTATAGACATTTGTAATATTATGAATTTGTTTCAAATGCTGTTAATGTTACATAAGTAGTAATTTTTGGTGCTACACTCAATTTGTATTAAAGAAATGGAGAAGCAGTCAAGATTAGAATATTCATTTACTGCTATCAGGATGCTGTGATGGTGTAGCGCTTCAGTGCTACTGCCTCACAAATCAAGAGTCTTGTCTTTGATTACTGGCCTAGGAACTGCCTTGCAGACTTTCTACTTTAGCCCTCTTCCTGAATGGATTCTCTTTCAATGCTCCAGTCTACTTCAACTGGCTGGATTAACTTGTAACTGTAGCAATATGGCATCTTACTCAGTGTCAGCTCCTGCCTCATCTTCACCACTTCCAGGAAATGCTCAAACTTCTGTAAACCCCTGATTGGAAAACGTAAGCTCAGGAAAAGGATGGGCAAGTGATAATTTAAATGCCTTGTGTCCTTCTCTTGGCCTGCCAGTCTTCAACTACATTGTCAACAACGTCACCTTAACAGACAGAAAGCGCCAATGGTAATAATCATGGTAAACTATGGTAAAATAAACATCTAATAGCCTTTAAAAATGTGCTGAGGCCTTGGAGCCGAGCAGATTAATATTCTCCCAATACACCTGATGAGAATTTTTCTCAAAATCTTCCTCTGCCTTTCTCTAAATCATTAATCCATCACTGCGTGTATATTTCTTTCTTGGCAAACTAAAAGGGATCACCAAGGCTGCCATAACTTCCTTCCTTTGCTGAGACTGAGTGGTTTACAAAGACCACACAAATAAGATGGTGAACACCACATCTCCACTACAGTGCTTTCCGTCCTTCTTGTGCGACTGCACTCAGATTCACCTTATTCTTCACATACAACAGACGGTGCTGTGATATTCTGCCATAACACCTACCCTGGGCTGCCAAGGCGGCCTAACTGCAAAATGTCTCCCACCTGGGAAGTGAAAGCTGGCTGTTTATTAATAGAGGCTGGAAGAAAGCTGTAAAAATGTATTTCAGATTTCTCTACAGAAATGAAAGCAGAGTTTTACTGACAGACAGTTTTGAGCAGAACAAACATTCAATAAGGTTCCAAGATGAACATTTGTTATACAGAACTTGTCACCCTTAATTTGCCTAGACAGGGACTGAGACAAATGGATTCAACAAACAATATGTGGGTCACATTTCAGAAGCAAGTCAACGAAAAGGTAAAGTTTTCTACCAACTGAGGCTGACAGCACATTACACAACTTCATATTGGACAGCGGGTCAAACTCAACGGCAGAAACTGTACATAAAGAAAATTATCTACAAGTCCCACCCAAACAAAAACAGAGAAGGCTCTTCCACATTAAGCTCCCAGCTCTACATCCCAGTTAAATTTCCAATTATGTAAGTAACTAAGCATATTATTGAACCAACATCACATTTGTCAAAATGAAGCAACACTGTGCAGCATTACTGACCGTCGGATTCAGAAAACAAGTTTGATGTGTTCACATGTGAATTAGGCTGACTAGTTACACAAAGCAAACATACGGAATATCCAAGACAGCGACCAATCCTGTTCCGACACACCGGTGCCTTTAAACGGCAACGTACAAATAGTATGTTTCTGAATTTTAGCCAATTGCCAAAACTAACATGTGAACACATTAGTTTTGCCCAAAAATATAAATACTGTAGTCTCAAAACTGAATGGAGCCAGTCTGATCAGCTAAATTAATACTACATGCCAATAGTCATAAATAACAGCAAAAAACATGCAAAAACTAATTCAGATATGATTTTACCAAGTCTGATTTTTATAGAGTTAAAAGGTTTAGCAGGCTTTACTTCTGTTTTCCTTTACTATAACCTATGCAGCGGCTCTTTAGATAGATAGATAGATAGATAGATAGATAGATAGATAGATACTTTATTAATCCCAAGGGGAAATTCACAAATTTAAATTCACTTTAAAAAGGGACGTCAAAGGTTTACATAACTTAAATTTACTTGCCATTAAAATTGATGCTTTTCATCACAGAGGAAAATGATTTTATTTTTTGTGGTGTTGTTCAAGAAGTAAATTCGCACAAATTATGCTAAATGATAACATATCTGCTACTCTGCCCCCTACAGGTCAATTAATAGCTGCAGTCTGTGTATCGTCTTAGTCTCAGGATGCCGCACTGTTGCATACTTACATCTTTATATTGTCATGGTACTGCTTGGTGTCAGAAGGCTGATTGTAGAGAGGCTGAAACAAAGAAAAAAGAAGCTGAGATATATGAGAATGTCAGACAAAATAATTCAGCAAAGCAATGTTCACAATCAGACTGAATGGAAGTTACATTCTGACATCGCAATAATCATCACACACACTGGAACAGTAAAACGCTTGATACGCAACCAGAGAAGGCTCACACCACATATTACACAACACAATAATTAAAATAAAGGGGAGTGTGTGGAGTGGATATTTTTCTTATTAAATCCCTAAAATGATTTTGCTTTTTGGTGCCTTGCTCTCCTTGTAACATAAATGCCTAGCAAAGACGAAAAGTTCATTTTTAGGAACCTCCTTTGAACAATAGCTGAGAAATGAGAATAAAACAGATGCATTTTCCTATGAATTCAAGACAAATGAAAGTTGTTGTCTGGAAAAACTGAGAAGGATAAAAATGTTAACAAATCTTGCTTTCTACAGAGGCGAAAAACACAAAAGTTTACACTAGGCGGACAACAGCTCCAAATTTGTAAGAATAAAAAAGTTAAAATACATGTTAAAATGATTTAAGTTTTTTTGTTATTTTAAATGTTTACCAATTAACACATTTATAATTCAATGTCTTTCCTTAGTTTAAGCCTTGGACTCTTAAGGCAGCTCTAAAGGATAAGTTTCATATTTTTCAAGTCAAAGTTATGTCTTAACAAACATACTTTATATGCACTTGCCACAAAAAAGTAAGCTCTAAGAGTAAGTGTTTTCTGTAAATAAATAAATAAATAAAAATCTCGCCCTCATTGGCACTTTACAGTGGAGGCTATGGGGCATGGAGGAAAAGCTTAAAAACCTTCCAAATACGTTCATTTCTCAAGACAGTTGTCAAGTATTGATCCGCATCTTGCAATTACACACATGTTATAAAATAGTTTCTACATGGCATTGTGAAACAGTAAAAACCCAATGTTATGAGATCCAGCCATTTTAAAGGAAGACCAGTCGTGTGTGATAGCACAGCACTTAGTCGTCCTTTTCGTGGTTTTATTCTGATTTACTCCCGTATTTATGAGAGAACTCGGCACAAGCAAACAGAAAACATATCCTTACCACAAGAAAAACAGTATAAGAAATGTGCGATAAAATGATTAATTCCAGATCCCATTTGTTGTCACAAACATGTGTCGGAAATCTGGAAGGAACGAATGCCAATCGTCAATATATATGGAAGAGAGTGAGGCCAGCAAGTCCTACAAGCGAGATTGTACTGCACAATCAGCAATGCACAAGCAAAGAATGCTGTAGTATTTTATGAAGTCAGAGAGTGAGAGGTTGGCCTGGAGACCTACAACGCTAAAAACAACTTAATGCTTAGAAATACAGGTGTGACGGCTATGTGGTAATGGAGCAAACGCAGGAGTGACCCGGGAAGTGATCTCAGTGACGCTATATGCACTAAAAGTTGCAAGGCAGGTGGAGCATGGCCGTTATACAATATATTAATATCACAATATACTCAGAGTGGTAGCAAGAGGGCCGCACACCAGGCTTGGCAATGCAAAGGCAATAACCGAAGTGTGAAGTAATGCTGTAATGTCTGCATGCTTATACAGCACACCACAAATGCCTTAATGCTAAGTTTGCTAATTGTACAAAAAAAAGAGAAGTCTGATAAGGGCTCAACAGTTGGTCTTCATGAGACAGAGTGGCTAGCCTGACTCATCACTGCACGTGTTGACTGTATGAATGTGACAGCAAGGCAATGGTTAGAACCACAGCTGTAGAAGGCTTTCGTGGCCATCAAGGATGATGGGATTGGAGCCACAGAGACTATGTCAAAGTGGAGATGGAGAACTATACATAAACTGATCTTCTTACTATGGCGAAGTGTCTTCAGATTCTTTTCAAGTGAATTAGTATTTTACTTGCTTATACTAGAACAGAAGACTCAACAGTTTACTGACAGAACTAATCACTTGTGGGTTGTGTTGTGCACTGGGTCTAATTCAAGTCACTGGCTGTGACATTTTATTGCTCACACAAGTATATCTATCTTAGTATACAGGAATATATAGTAAAACATTGTCTATATTCTTAGTTTCCTTAAGTGACACTGTGAATATACATCATCCATTCTGATTGCTAGGCATGATGACTGCCCCAAAAAGGTGCCACATGTCTGAAAATGGAAAAAACATGACTTTGAGTCTGGTAAAAATATGCACATTTGGTTGCTGACAGCCACGTGGTGACAGTACTGCACAGATAAAGCCTTATGTATTCACAAAATGTCTTTTAGAGTGTACAAAAAAAACAGGCAGTGCCACTCGATCCCTCAAAGCGGCAATAACAAAGAAAAAAAAAAAACTCCTGCCTTCATGAGAAAGGTCTGGTATGGAAATAAAGCAACACTTGGAAAGGTAACACATAGGGGGCAGCAAAGCCCAGAATGAGAGCAGGAGATTTAAAGAATGAGGAAGAGCAAACAGAAAAAAAAGTAAACATCAGTGAATAGGATGTGTGGAAATGTCCAGGTCTTAATTTGTACTCAAAAAACAAACCATGCAAACAGACAAAAAATCTAAACGGACAGCACAAGACAAGACACATGAAATCAACCAATTTGAGGAAAATGCCTGCTTGTAGAACAGAGTAGTGACAACTAAGGTTTAATATTGACTGTTCTCACAGAGACACACAGGCACACCTTCATGCTTCTTCCTAAACTTGATGGGCAGCTTGTGGCACTTGCTACTTACCAAATCTATCAAACGATAAAGCAAAGTCCTAAAATGTTTAAACAAACTATAGAACTCAAGGGAAAATTTTACTTTTTACAGAAGCTATTTAAATAAATCGACAAACAAACAAATAAATAAACATGGATGTTAGTAACACTGGAGCACCACAAGAAACGGTTCTCTCTCCTTTTCTCTTCACACCTCTGAGAGTAAATGTAACCCCAGGTCACATCACTTGTAGAAATTCACAGATGATTCTGCACTTATGGGATGCATTTTTAAGTCAGGTGCAGAACTTTGTTTCTTGCTGCAGGAAGAATTGTTTGCAACTAAACATAAGCAAAACCAAGAAACTGGTTGCTGACTTTTGCTGTACCAAAAAGTCTGCTCCCTATTTATGGAGTAGATGCAGAGGCGGTGCACTGCACTCCTACAAGTACATCAATGGCAGGTTGGACTGGTCTCGTAACACAGAGGTATTATATAAGAGGGGGCAGCACAGGCTCTTTCTTCTTAGGAATCTGCATTGCTTTATTGTGTAATGAATACAAGTAATAGTCTCTGTAGGATGTTATGATCACACAGTCTGAGAAATCAAGGCATATGACTATTTGTCAAACCCATAACCCCTTAAACAGTATTTCAAAGTCAACTGCTTAATCACATCTAAGAGAATAAAAGAGAGCACAGACAACCACAAAAAGTCAATTCAAGAATGCTTTCAAACTCAAGGATATTTAGAAATCAAGACAACAAACTGTAATTCCTAGTGTAGCACTTCAGAGGGTCTCATGAGAAGCAGCTTTACACTAGTTATCCAGCCATCATCTTAAACTTGCACAGTTCAACAGTACTCTATAAAGTTGCACTAGGTGTTCAATGGTTATACAAGGGGAGCCCAATTTCCTTTTGACAACTTCAAAATTCTCTCTTTGACATGCAATACACCTGTCCCAGCTCTCCTGCCATTGCTGTAAACATTTCCTCTATTAATCTTTTGTTCCCATGTCTAAAGATTCTTGTGTGTTTTTTCTGGTTTTCTTCCATGGTGGAAATTTTTCTTCCCTTCTATCTCAGTCTTAATTTCGGGAACAAACTGAAGTTACAGGGAATGAGAGCTGACAATTACAAGGGGTGACAAGCAACAACCATATTGTTTTTCGTCAAATACTTTTTGACTGACTACATGATGTGTGCAGGTTTTGGACTTCTCTAGATGGTTTTTCCAGACTCTTTCCGATAGACATTTCAACGTTTCAATGTAAGGCCGCTGATTAACAGACTGCCCACAGTGAATAAACTCTTTATAAACAAGTCCATCGATTTAGAAAAACGTGATCATGATCTTCTGAAAATGTGCCATTATGGCCTGGAGAAGAAAAAACAAAATGGCCAAAGTCCCATGCGCACATGAGCATAAACTCCAGAAGTATGAACTCGATCAACTCAACGGATTGATTAACCAGGCTGTACGCATATGATAGCCAGCAGCATATTCAATACCTGGACAATACTCCAGTGCTATTGACAGATTCCAAGAATTTTTGGTTCCCCCTCTTATTTTTATTAAGCCTGACAGCAGAGTAGAGGAGGATTTTAAAGACTTCAAAAATCACAGGAAACTAACTTTTTTGTGTTAAAAGCAATACGTATGATGTTCTGAGAGAGAGATAAAGATATGGGAGTGCTATAATACATAAGCAGTCGCTTACCAGTTCCACTCTGGGACCAAGGCCTTCAAGGATTCGATGGGCTTCTTCTGCTTTTTTCTGTATGGAAAAAAAATAAAATAAAATATCAGAGCAAGAAAAAAAAAAAAAAAGTAATAAAATGTGGAAATTATTTCAGGATTGGGTTGTCTGCACTGGACAGATAAAGATCAATGAAGGCCTGGTTGATTTTAAGAAATGAGTTGAAGTTGAAGAAGTGCAAAAAGAACTATCAATGGAAAAGATATAACAATAAAGCTGAGCAAACTTGGAAGGAATCCAAAAAGGGATTAATAGTGCAAAAAATGTAACTTCATCAGAATTTTATAACTTTCCTACATTTTTGATAATGAACAAATTGAATTTTGTTTTGTTTTTTTTTTAAATGGCTTATTTCACGTATATAGCAACTCAGAGATTATCATTTTCCAGCCTTCCTCATTACCTTCAATTGTGTCAAACACACAGAAGAAAAGAACAAGGAAGGAATGAGAGGACTGGAGGGAGAGCGTTAACAGAGCAGACGAGTAACAGAGTGAGGGCTTCAGTCAGTGTGTTCAAATGCACTTCAATAATCCAGGCAGCCACATAAACCTGATTTCTAAAATGCCATGTGAACCCTTAGTCCGGTTAGACAAACCGGGTGAGTGGCCTCTGAGAAAACCTGATTAACAGTGGTACATTTCTTCGCATGTAAACAAATAACCAGGTTACTGTTAACGTTTTTGTACTCTTTGCCTGACTGTTGCACTTTGTCAGCCTGCACATGTATTTGCTTCGCACACACAGCCATAGGTAGAACCGTCCTTGAAAAACACTTCCAGAGGCAAATGTTTGGCCGATTGCATTATTCCTTCTCCTGGCTGAAACAATCCTATCATAATATTTCAGAAATCTCTAAATCAATGCTGATGTGCTAAATGCAAAACGATAAGCTAAACAGCACAATCTTGAGAGGGGTACTATAACACGTTAACAAGTGTTACATAGTATGATTACGTTTTAAAAGTAACAAGTAACCCGATGCAATGCTTACAGCTCCTTATTGGAGGAAAAATACCTCCATTGTATTTATTATTCCAGGCAATATGCACGCACATCTTGTATGCCAGGCCTTTTGAAGGGCTCAAATGCACAGCAAAGCAGAAAATAGTGTGCTGCATGCAATCCAGTAACAGAAACATATTAATAATAAAGTGTCAATTTGACTAAACATAGTTATAAATCACAAAAAAATCATCATAGGTGTTACTTTTATTTTCAGATTCACATTTAACTCTTTTTTTGTGTAGTTTAATGATGTTGGAGCATTTTGACAAAGAAGACCACCTGCCCATGTAAACATGGGTTTTTAAGCAGGTTTCTGCATAACTAACTAACTCTGCATGTAAACAAACGTAATGACTAAGAAATCTGCAAAAGAGAATGAGAACAGAAACAAATCACAAATGGATGAGACTGATGAGGCAAACAAGAAAAAGTGGAATAGACAAACGAGCAAGAGAAGAGGAAATAAGAAGACAAAAGAGAGACACTTAGAAGCCTCTGAACAGCAAAAAATGACAAGAAAGAAAATATAACAGACAGGACAATCAGAATTTGACAGAAACATTTAAAGAGCAAGAAGGAGGGAATGCAGGAAAGGTAAGAGAAAAGAATAAAAAACTGCATAAGCATGGCATCTTTTATGATGAATAGTAACTCACAGAAGGCAAAACATAAAACAGAAGAAAAAACCAGAAAGAAAACTAAGCAGGGACAAAGCATAACAAAGGTATGGAGGGATTAAAGAAACTCACTCACTTTCAAAAAAGGCAGAGGGCTAAGTTTCAGGTGCTCGTTTGAACCCATGTGCCCATCTGAATATCATTTTCTCTTGGTTCTCTCTCTTTGAAATTAGGCCTTCAGACAGAAGCTGCGTGCAAGTCCCTAATTAAAAAGCACTGAGGCAGGGTCGTTGGCAGAGCTGTCTTCAATAAAAGATGGGTTTGTCTTCTGCAGTAATCTCTTCCTCATTAATCTGACTAAAGCAATGTGCGGCACTGCACATCACTCACAAGACACCTTCCATCCATTTTCTGAACCTGCTTTATCCACTACAGCGGCCACAGACAGTTTCTAAATCAAGTGAATTCTCTTCTGCTGCTAAACCTAAAAAGGCCAATGCATAGCTTCACTGCTGTTCCCGTTATCAGCACGAGCACTCTAACAAACTAAGCATTGTGCCGATTTTCTTTGACATTTAAATTCATGTCACAGATGTAGACTAATTACAATTCAGATTCAGAATGGCATTATAGCCATAATTTACTGAATAGTTTTTTCAGCTATTGCAATTTGTGTCAGACTTTGTCTCACCTATCTCTCCCACTGCCTTTTTCTTCACATTCAATCAATCAAAGCTTTATGTGACGAGACAACTGAAAGCAATTTTTGCTTATTTCAACGACTTAGGAAAAAGTACACGATAGATTGAGAATTTTATTATATACAACATCATGAAACTCTGGGTTGTTTGAGGGGCTTTTTCCACAGAAGAATGTGGACCTTATGCACACCTTACTTCTATAGCAATTTCACACTCCCGCGGCAAGCGTTTTGAGACTGCTAGCTTGTATAGGGACACTAGAGGCTACTGACTGCTGACATACAAACTGAACACTAAATTACTACAAAGAAACACTAAAGGAATAATTAATATGCAATCAATAGCCCCTTCATTAGGTACATGTCACTCAAATGGAGGCTGATCCCCTGTTTGACCATAAAACTAGCCAGGGAGAAAACACAAGCTCTAGTGGACTGAAAAGTGGTGACTAGAAGGACCACTACACTAAAATGAATTTATTTTTAAATTCTTGGATCATTTCCAAGACTTTGCTGGCCTTGCAGGATGGAGAATGATTCTGTTAAACCCACCATTTACCGATGGGTACAATATAGTGATGACAGTAAGCATCTGAGCAGCAACAATGGAACAGTGCTCCATTTATATGACACAGTGGAACTTCAACTTCAAGCCCCCCATACCATAACTTCACCACTACTGGCATATAAAGTGGACACAATTTAACAACGGAGTCACTCGTTTGTTCAGAGTGTTCAAGTGAATCAGTAGGAATCGGTTTGTTCAGACTGGGCCTCATCGTAAAACAAGTTAATCATTTAGATAAGTCTGTTTTGGCAACGCACAGCTTGTAGATGGCTGACTTTAGTCACGACTGGTAATTGACAGGAAACACAGGGATAGGACTGGAAACCTAACGGCAATTTATATAAACGTCTGAAGGTCTTTCTTCAAACAAAGAACCACAGACCAAGTATAGTACGGTGGAGAGCAGGACTTTAGGGACCTTCAGTTGTCAACTTGATGTTATTTTGGACAATCTGAGGCTAAGGATCTGTGCTGGTATCCAGAAGGTTGCTAGTTAAAATCCCTGTCACTGGCAAAAAGAGATCCTACTCTGCTGGGCCCTTGAGCAAGACCCTTAACCTGTAATTGCTCCAGAGGCGCTGTATAATAGCTGACCCTGCGCTCTGACCCCCAAGGGGTAAGCGAAAACTAACAAATTTCTAATACGAGAAATTGTATCAGGCGAAATAAAGAACAAAAAAAAAAAATAGGATGGACAAGCCTGTTGGGCTAAATAAATGGCATGTTCTCATCACAATCGTTCTAATGTTCTAAAACCGTGTCAGTCTCTGCTCACGCTGAGGACAAAGCTGCCTTAGACTTGATATTTTTGGGGTAGTAATCAATTTCTAAGCTATTCCTAATAATGCTACATGTGAAGAAGGTGCCACCGTTCCATTTTAACGATTTGTTAACTGCAGACACTCACACAATCGGGTATCCAAAAAAAAGATGGAAAAGAATGTGTAAGATATGAGAATAACATATAACTTAAACCACCAAAAATGCAAGATAACTTTAAATAATGATTACAAAACCAGCTGGTGGTAGGGAGAGATGATTTAAAAAAACACACATTTTTAATTGATAAAGATGTGCACCTAGCTGAAAGAGGTTGTCTTTAGGCTGACTGTTTACTTTAAAGAATGAGTGCAAGAATGTGCTCTCTGATGGACCAAGTCAGCTTGGTAGATCATTAACATAAAGGAAATATATATTAGTTGTACTCCTGTGATTAAATGTTTAAAATATACAGAAAGTACCAGCTCTCGCTCTAACAATCAAAGAACAAGAGGATTCAATTGCTCTTCCAAGCTGTCTTGTCAATTCCCTTGAACTATCTGAAGGATAGAAAGCAACTGACAATCACCAGATAAACGTGGGCTGCTTAGCTAAATCAACTGTAGACCTGAATGTAGGCCTTCACCAGCATATAATCACTGGCCTGCATGGAAAAGTACTCATATTGTCAGTAAAGAGGAAGAAAATGCAAAAATTCTGGATCTAAGATATTTTACAAAGCCACACACTACACAGCCACAAATAAATGGGATGTGAACAGCTCGTTAACATTACAGCAATCTGGCACAGCATGCATCAAAACAAGCACAAATGGGCACACATCCAGAGGCTGTCCTCCATATCACATAGGCGAGACACAAGGCTGCCCTTGGACACGCATCACACATCCAATCAGCCGGCAGTATCCCTAACTGATGTGAACCAGTCGCAGATGCACAACATAGCTCATCTGATTAAAGGATTTCCACCTACTCTGCCATAATACAGGCTGAAATGTTTGAAGAAGGACTTCCTTATGAATACATCACTATACTAGTCCTGTTGCGTTTACCACTTGCTTTATAACCAGTGGCAGATTTAAAGGACGATTTGTTATTTTATTTCAACATTTAATGCATATTCCCATCCAGTCTCTTTACCTGCAGCTGCAACCTAATCTTTATTTAAAGATTATAGCGTATTAAACAGGATGTATAAATACAAAACACTTTAACAGATTATCACTGAAAGTGCTCCACATTCTAAAAGTGATAAACATGGAGAGTTCTATGTGGGTACAGAGTTTCTTCTAAGACGGAATTTATCAAGAGGCAGGAAAGAGCAAAATGTGTTCGGAGAGATGTCAAGCTTGCATTCTTGATCTGTGTCACGGGCTGCCGTTGGTGGGTTGCAAGTTGATATTATTTTTAATAACAGAGAGTCACCAAGTGGGTTGGCACTCAACTCATTCCAACCCTGCTGTGATGATCGCGTTCAGTTCACCAAAGGGGTTTGGGCCCAAACCCCCTATAATGATCACGCTCAGTTCACCAAGGAAGATCTGCTCCCCACGCTCCTTGACAATCATGCACAACTAGTCCATGGGGACACCACAGATGGGTCATGAAGACATTTACATGGGGGGGAAAAAGTGGGTCACAAAACAAGTAAAGTTAGCAAACACTGTTTTAGATCATTTAAAATATATACATGAGCGAAGTGTGCTTATTTAAAGCACTGCAAGAGAGTAGCAAGTGCTTTAACTGTGAAGAGTGACTTATGAGGCCACATAACTACAGTGGAAACTAAACTATGAGAATAGAAGCTCAAACTCTACACAAGTCTAACTAAGTGACACCTTATAAGACAATTACAGTGAGAAAACTAAAAGAAGATGTTGAGGCAAGTTACCTGGTTATTGAGGGTACACACACAAAAACTGAGAAAGGTCTAAGTCAGCAGTTCATGTCCATAGTGAAAACTGTAGCTAGTGATTAGGGAGCAAAGGCATTGATTTATGTAGGGGATTGTCTGTATGTCCTTCATGAATGCCAGCTAACAAATTATTGTTACCATTGTTAAAGCACAAAATGTGCAGGATATGTCACACTATTTATAGTCACTTGATGTGACACCTTGCATTCTCCAGTTGAAATGACTGGAGATACAGTAGGCGTTCTGCTTTTGCCTGATTTCACAAAGTGCCACAAAACATATAATGTATAGCCTAACCTTAGCTTCAGATGCTTTCCTAAATATTCTCAGATGTAGCTCTTACACATGGCAAAGGCTTAGAAACCTACTGAATTTGGAATCTGATTTTGTTTTTCCCCATCAGAGGAGAAGGCCCAGAAACAACCTCTTTGTCCAATGCTGATAACACTTAAGCTGTGACAAAGAACCTTTTTTTTTGGGTGTCTATACATCACATGTCTTTTCACCCATTTATCTAACACTCAAAGGCCAAAAATGTCACCCTACTGCTGGGGTCTCTTAGTACAGAATGATTTTAAGCTCTTAAGATTATTAGGAGTTTAATTATAATGGAAAATGCATTTTATCAAAAAAAATAAAAACTGGAATTTTTTACTTTCCCCTCAGATGTAAAGAATGCTTAACGCATCAGGTACAATAAGGTATGAGAAAAGTCATCAAAGATGGAAGTGGTTACTTTGATCCCAAACAGGAAGACATTATTAAAATTGCAGTAATTCAGCAAGTCTAAGAATGAAAAAAAATAAAGATTACAGCAATGCACATTTTTGTTAAAAAAACATTCATACTTTTGCTAAAGAGCAGTAACTAGTTTGTAATGAAAGTCTGCTTAATAATTCACTTTAATACAGATGCATGTAAAATGAGTCATTTTAATGATACATTTTCCAATATGCAACTCCAAAAATATTTTCACTTAAAATGTCGCTGTTACGGGCTAAACTAGATTTTAGGATACACACCACTAATGTGCCCTTTCAGGTGTGTCCGCATACAACAGTGTCATTCATTTTTATAATGGAAAGGGGCGCATGAACTGGACTGGGTGGGTTTAAGGAAGTTGTGTATTTGGAGGTAAGCTCACATGATCTATACTTTAATGTTGACACAAATGCCCACCCGGGGATGCCCTTCCTGGTCTTGCTGAGGTAAGCATAACCACTCCAGAAGAAGAGGGGGTGCTGTCCCTAGCCCTATCTTCTCTTTCACCCACAGTTCTGAGAAGACACCTAGCCCTGCCCACATCACTTGCTCTGCCCCTTTCACCTTGGATGCCATAAAAACGGGCAGCCTCAGGAAGGTGGTGTCACATGTTGACCGTGCCTTCAATGAGGACAGAGCTGTTAGAACCTTCTTTTGAAAAATGACCTGGTTGGTGAAAGCTAATTTTGCTTTGCCAAGAGCACTATTCTTATTGGTATTTTGCAGAGCCATTTCAATGGGGTAGCCTGGCTAGTACTCCACCATTCTTTCTGGCTTCACATAGTGTGTTCACCTAGTCACAATGACTACTAAAAGATTGAATTAGTAATGATTAAAATAATAAATGCTATCTCTTATTATTTAGAATAACAATAGTCCAGCTCTGGTGCTTCTCTCTCCTGATTCGGGTCATTTGAAAAGTAACTTACCCCACCATCATTAATCACAAAGAAGGAATCATAATCATTACGTGTAATCTTTATTTAGAAAAGCACAAGAAAAGAAAACTATTGGAATCAAATAACAATATTACCTAAAAACAAGTCAATAAAAAATAAATTAATTCATTGTAATAAATAATTAAAATAATAAGAATTTATTTTAATAAATTAAAATTAGAAACTATAGGCTTAAGTTAAAAATTTTCCTCATGTTAAGAATTAGAAAAACTTGTAAATGGTTATTCTCCGTGTATATTTGAAGCCAGCTGCATGGCACAGCTTGCCAAGTAAAGCTGGGTTGTTGTCCTTGTCTTGTCTCCATCAGAGGCCCATAGGATGTCACTGTGACTGTATGACTGATCAGCCTACAAGAAATTCACTAAACAGCTCATTTATGATTCGGGGGCAGCAAGAACAAAAGTTAAACTGTGGTAGTTTTTTGTAAGCCCAAAATTGAATGGAAAAAAACTCTTGCGATACAGAAATACGTTAAGAAGGCTGAACTGGAAGGAAAGCAATAAATCATGACCTCGATCACTAAGAAACATTGAACAGTCCCAAAGGGAGGGTGAAAAAATAATGATGTCTACAAGGGAGACGTCAAATAAACCCACCTTGTTGCCAGGATATGTCCTGGACTCAATGACACGGAATTTGCGTCTCCTTACCTTGTTTGTGTATTTGAAGGCAACATGAGGACAGTGAGACAAACGCATGTTAAATTAACCATCCAAGTATATCATCTTTATCAGAAAGACAACAAAATCCAAAGGAGTATCACATGACAAAGTACTAGAGAGACATAACGTAAAATGTACTTTGCCCACAAGTTGCCACCAATCCAACCACAAAGGGAAAAAAAAATCAGTAAATGGCCGAAGGCACATACAAATATTTCTGTTTTTTTGTTCTAGTGCATGACTACATTATATAGTAAGAATGAAATCAGGAAACAATGATGGAGGGAGTAAGATGAAGGCCGTACTAAACTCTACTGTGATTGATGTTACTGATAAAGTTTTAACAAGTAAGTCTTGAATAACCTACTCCAAACATCAGTTTTTAATAATTAATAATTAGTAATAATTTGAATCTGATTCATTTCATCATTAAAATCCCCATGTCTAGAAACAATCTGCATCTGATATCATTAATAATACACACCACAGAACTGGTTTTGATAGTCGTAATTATGTTGCTTCTGTGGTTTCTTTTTAATTAAAAGAAAAAATGTATTTTCAATTTCATTAAAGCAGACATTCCTTGTATGGGTGGGTGCTATGTTATGCCGGGATGGTTTCGGTGCTGTACCCATGTTGATAGCATTGGCATCGATGTCCCCAAATAAACTGATTCCATGTACTGTACACTGTAAAGAAGCAGACCTGTAATTTGGCAGAGGCATTAATGGAGTCCTTACAGCATCAGCAGCATTTTAATGACATGTTTTGGCCTTAATTTTCTCCTTTAAGTTGCACAAGTATTACTTGGATCAATTTTAGGTGTTCTAATTGCTAAATTAAATTGTAATGTTATTGCTTATTCTGTCCGGGGGCACAGACAAGGTATTACTGGGTACTGCTAATAAACAATACACTTATCTTCACTGAACAGCTCTATTCAGTCCAACATTCTTTTTATCTAAGAGTCATTGTTGCCCAAACCCAATTAAAAAATAGGAATTATTCATTTTTAGCCAGCATTCAAGGATTAATACAAAAGATAATATGCTTTTGAAACCACACAGTATATTTTGTTAGCCAAGAATACATTCTAAACATTACAGTTTTTAATTTAGGTTAATTAATCATTAATCTTCAAAAAGTCCGTGATGCGTCCTCAAACACCTCAAAGCATAATTTAATAGGAAAATACTTAAACAAAAGTAAATTGTCCTTGTCCGTCCAAGTTGTGTCAAACAAGTGTGCTGTTCTCAGTTGTCAGCTAAACAAGTCTTATAAAGACAAACAAGTGATCGGGGAAACTGGCCACAAATGTACTGTAAAGGTCACTGATACCTCCATCCATTTTCTGGACCCTACTATACAGATGAGGGACACAGGGATTTATCAGTCTCCGATGAGTAAGTCGACTTACAAAGGACACATTTCTTCAAAATTTTCAAAAGAGACTTCAACATAATACCATGTATCAATGGAAAGGATGTTGGTCAGAAAAGCAGATGAAAGATGAGAAAGGTGGGGTCTTATGTGATAGGATCAAAATACTTTGAAAAACTGCTGAATGAAGAACATCCAAAGGTAGCATTTGGTGGTGGAGCACCTAATGTAGGACTAGTCCCAAGAATAAGGGGGAGAAGAAGTAAACTAATCAAACCCCCTCTATCTTTCAGTAAGAAATAATCATTTTCCAAAAATAAAGAAATATACAAAAAATAGATTTTTAATTGTCACACAGCAAAGTCTGCCACTGAATTTTTCACGAGTATCAATTCCTCAAAGGAACAAATTGCTACTAAAATCATGAGTTCACTTTTCTCTTAAATATCTTCCTTACCCTGTTCTCATCATATATGATCTGCACCAGGCTGCGATGCTTGGCCTCACTTGGAGGAGGAGAAACAGGCTTCTCAGGTTCTGGTGGTTTAGCAGCTTCCTCTTCCAGTTGTTGCTATTAATAATACAAGAAAAACAAAATTACATTTGGGGTTGAAGAAAAAAAAAAAAAGAGGAAACAAAAAAAATACCTGAAATATACATTCACAAATGAATGTATCCTGAAATGTGTCACCATGCTATTTTAAAACACTACCATTTTTTGAAAAGTATCCCAAAAAAATGCCCTGATTTTATCAAAATGAAGTGAGGTGTATTTGTTTAATTAATTAAATGGAAAAACTCATGTTACAGTTCTAATTGCTCTTCGTGACGCTTTCAAATGTGTTTGCTCAAGAAAACAAGCCCCTGAAGGAATTGACAGAAATAAGCAGAGTACAATTGAAAAATAAGACCTGCTTTGACATGGGTTTTGTGGCTGTATGATGGCACAGGCTAAAACCCATTAATGACCGCAACTTTGTTGAATGTGCGCCAAGGCCTGCACAACTTCCACATACAGATTAGGTAGGAAGTGAGACACAAAGTTTCATAAGCGGTTCCAGGAATATTTAAGAAACACTCAGGAAATCAAGCCAAGTCAGGGACAAATTCAGCCTAACATATAACTCTCCATGAAATGGCAACTGAAAGAAAGAAAGAAAGAAAGAAAGAAAGAAAGAAAAGAAAGAAAGAAAGAAAGAAAGAAAGAAAGAAAGAAAGAAAGAAGCTTCAGACAGGAATATCACCTGAAGTTAAGATATGAGGACAGAGCAACTGGTTGAACTGCTATGCCATACAGAGCTTGCCAGGTCAACAATTCATAAGTTTCATGGAGAAAACCCAAGGGTCTCCACATTCAGTCAACAAAAACTACAATTTATCCTGTAAAAAACAATAAAGATTCTAACATACAAGGTTACTTTTTCTAAGAATTTAGATCGCCCTTAAAACAACTTTGTTAAGCAGACCTCATAACTTTGTTGGATGACTGGGTGGTTGAAGCTAAATTGATAAAATAGGGAAAAGATCTAAATTGATAAAACATGGAAAAGATGCAGAAGCAGCATGGAATCTGGATAATCCAGCCCTTCATCTTGTCCATTGACACTGCAATGTACTTTCACTGACTGTATTAGCATCATTTCGTAACACACCTGGTTTTCAAATGCATTTCTGAATGTTTGCATTACTCCATGTTACCTCCTTTTTTTTTTAAGAGAAACAGTCGCATTGTCTCTTGACCTCAGGTCACAAAACACATACCTAGTGGAATGTGAAAAAACTGAGAAGCCAAAATTTTGCTTTCTAGAGATGTTTTCTTCTTTAATGGTTAGAGGCCATTGCAAAATGTTGTACAATTACTATAAAACCATTTGAGGTGAACTCAATTAGTTATTCTCCAACTTTACTTTTCAAAGCATATCTATAAAATTTTAATTTCCCCTCGGGGACAGATAATGTATAACCAATCAATCTATCTATCTATATCTGTATCTATGTGTGTGTATATATATATATATATATATATATATATATATATATATATATATATCTACTATATCTATATATACTGTATATATATATATATACACAGTATATATATATATCTATATCTACTGTGTATATATATATATCTATATCTACTGTGTGTATATATATCTGTCTGTCCATCCATCCGTCTATCAAATCACAAGTCACATACAGTATAATGATAAGAGACAAAAGAGATGAAGGACTCTGTATCTGATACACTTTCCTTGTTTTTGAACTACCCTCCAACTTACCTAAACTGACTTGTTTATTTATCTCTGACACACTTTGACTTGAAATATACATGTCCAGGACCACTAAAAAGGCACCACAGACAAATTTTTGTGAGCAACACAAAAAGTCTCTGATATGGTATACTCTCGGTGGGGCATAATCCCTACAAGAAACTTGAGCCTCTCTAAAGCACATCTCAACAATTTTCTCCTTTTAGTAAAAATGCATTTATATTATTTGTCTTAATTGCAAAAATTCAATTTGCTTTCTTTTTTCATTCTACAATCAGCTGCATGGGGATAGCCACAAACCAAAAGGCAACATCAGAAGCAAGGTCATCAGTGGACGTTAACCTACAGAACATCCCATGTACGAAAGATCCTTGCAGAAGCGCAGAAGGATTTGCAGTCTGAACTGTACTTTTAACAGTTTTCAACTGTTTCTTTTACATTCCTACTCCTCTATTCCATGAAAGTTTTTGAAAACCTGTGTGGAGTCTGGAAGCATAATTTGGGTGGTTTTCATCTGCTAAAAATACAGTTAAATATGTTGATGCTTACTCAGTGAACTCCTATTCTTATTATGATGTACACTTATCCACATTTACTGTCATGCTCTTGCTAAACTCAACAATATCCAGGCTACTGAACTGGGAAGGAGCGAGTACTGAAGATGTAGGCCAGTGTGACTGCCCTGAAAGGAATAAAAGTAGTAGGGGTTGGCAAGTGTGGGGCTCATAGACATGGCTCAAGCTTTCTACCACTGAATTAACTAAAGCCTCCAAACATATTGCATAACTTACCTCCAAAGGCTTCAATAACTGGTCTTTGAACCATATTTAGATTAAGTCTGCTCTGTTCCCAAAACCACCGTATTTAAATATACAGTGTATATATACAGTATATACATATATATATATATTTTTTAAGAGTTTTTAACTCTACAGCACATGCAAAATCTAAAAACTACACAAAAAAGAAGCACTTGCCTGTAATAATTGTTTTTATGGGTTTACTGCCAGCTACCTTACTGAGATCAGCATTAAATGAGATGTTGTTCAAAGGCAGGCTAGCAAGTGCCGGCAACAGAACTTGCTTCAGCTGCAGTATGGTGCAAGATACCTCCCTTCAGTAGAATTGAATACACTTACAATTAATAATTACACAGTTTAAATTTTCCAAACAGCTACTAATATAAAAAATGAACACTAACTATGAGAGATCCTTGTGTCATCTGAAATAATACAAACTCATTTTAAAAGTTCTCTATTTAAGGAGTGCAATGCAAAAAAAAAACATGATCAAACACAACTGTTTAACTGGGGGCTGCTCGCTACCCTCAACGATAAAAGATTCACTGACTTCAGCCACACCAGTGCCAAATACATTTCACGGACTGGCTACCAAATTAAAAGGCATAAGTTGTCTTGCACATTTTGCTATGGTGCTACAAATATTTTGAAATTTTCCCTAAAAAATTATTTATCAAAAAGAGGATTGTTAATTAACAATCTGAAAATATCAGCTAAGCTCTATAGGTCTGCATCATCTGCATTTTATAATCACAATATATTTAGAGTTATACAAGCCTAGAATGCACTTCTCCAGAGGCACTTTAGGTGGTCATCACAGTACCAGTGTACTGCTTACCAGTAATTTATATGGTAAAAAGGGGAAACTTTTGTTGGCAGCTCTCTCTGCATAAGGAAATTCCAACAGTTCAAAAGCTTTAGAAAAAATAGTGGGTGTATCAATAAAATACACAAGGACGCAACAAAAATAGGGGGAAGAGAAAAGAATAAAGCTGGTGGCACATTACACAACTTCTAATCTGAGGGGTGTCAAACTTGATGACTGTGATGCTGATCAAATGTTAAATTAGATGAATGCGTAACAACTTTTACATTTCTAAAGCATCACAAGCCCTTTGCTGACAAACAATAATCTGATAGTTTTCTTTGTGCAGTCTTTATGTTATCTAAATGTTCTCATGTAGTGACCTCTGGTAGCTAGTGTCTTCTCGGCGCTGGGCTTCTGAGATACAAATGTGGGTCCACACTTGGCACAAAGTATGGTAAGCAAAAATCTTGGCCCTTTTTTTCTTGTTCTTTATTTTACCATATACAATTTCTTGTATTAGGAATTTGTTAGTTTTAGTATACCCCTTGGGGTCAGAGTGGAGGGTTAGCCATTGTACAGCGACACTGGAGCAATTGCAGTATAAGGGCATTGCACAAGGGCCCAGCAGAGAAGAATCTCTTTTGGCATTAACTGGGTTTCGAACCAGCAACCTTCTGGATGCCTGTGTAGAACATTTGTCAGCTCAAGTGACTGTCCCTCCTCTCGTTGCAATTCCCAATAGGCCCTACATAAATGTGAGTGTTTGTGACAGAGCCTTTGTGATGGTTTGGATGGTCTATAAAAAGGCACTTTCTGCCTTGTGCCCAATGTTGCCAGTATAGACTCTGGCTCCTACCTTAATGCGGAGATACCGTACAGACGGAATTGCCATTTTATTTAAAATGCAACATTTAAGCCACTTGTTTGCACTGTTCACATAAAATACCAAATGTTACGTACTGCCTTTCTCTAGGGAACAATACTTCATTACTCTGGAAAGGTATGGTACAGTACACCTGCTGAAGTTTTTCTACAATTGGAGCTTTGTTGCTGTAGAGTGGGCAAAACACACCATGATCTGTTCTAGTCCAGATATTTGCATTCTGACAGATGGCTATAACTAGAAACAAACCCATGATGTTCAGATTAAAAAGATGATCAGCAGCTACTCCTTAAAGCTTTAAGAAATAGGAGGAACTCCTACACTTCCATGCACAGGAATAGCTTCTAAGTTTCTTCGTGAAGTCAGCTGAACTCTCATTCAACAACACCTACCCCAAAAACGTGCAGCACCCACAGCCCACCCAGCCACAACGCAAATCCCGCTGACTACGTCAAGTGTTTTGTCATGGAGTGGGTGGGACACGCCACAATTAATTCCAAATCTAGATATTTATACCGTGGTAACTGCCAGTGGCCAGCTGTGAACCTGAAATGCCTAGATTACAGAGATGGCCAGGGGCGGCTCCTTAAGTCTTGGAGCAAGACAGAATCCCTCATGGCACAGAAGTAAAATCCAAGGGTTGCTTTTTTTTTTCTCTTATAGCCAGGGCCAATGGTAAAAGCCACAAAGAATGTATTGTTAACCAAGATGATGAGAAATTCTCTCTCACTTAAAACGTTGGAGAGCGGCTTCTGTGCACCTCTGTAACCAAGTCTGCATCATGGGTTTGTTTACTGGTCACGGGCAAGTAGCACAATGCAAATGTCTGGACTGGAATACATTATAGTGTGTCCCACCCACTTTAAAACAAATATAGAGCCAAAGCAGATTAAGTGACTTGACAAAGCTCACAGCGACTCAACCCATAAACCCATACTTAACAGCACAACAGCTCAGTCAATAAGCAAACCACACTATTTATAGGAATTGAAGTTGGTGGAGACTAAACTTGTGCTGGTTTACAGGAAATTACATGGCAGAAAGCATTACAAAGCCATTAATAATAAAGAAACGTATAGTCGTTTCTTTATTTCTATAAGGGAAGCCCAAAAAGGCTGAAGTCTAGTTCAAGATCATAAGAGATGTGGACTGCACCTTGTGCTTTATACGACTACACCACCACCATGGCCATAAGCTGGACTCAGAATCTTTTTTCAAGTCATCTTTCTTTACCAAACAACCTTTCAAGGTACTTCACAGGTACAAGACAACTGCTTTAGTGTTAGTGCAATGTGAGATCAGGCAGGGTAAGTAACTCGCTTGAGTAAAGCGTGGTGGGAGAGAGGCAGAAAAAATAAAAATTACAGGTATGAGAGCCAGGTCTGTCGGGATTGAAAGAAGTGTCATTGAGACAGCTAAATTTAAGATCAACTTGAGAGACTAAAGCAAATAAAAAAATAACTTTTTTCTAAAATACTTAGGGGGAAAAAATAAAAACTGTAAGAAAAAAACAGCCATGTGCCTGAAGGCATATTTTTTTTTGTCATATCTCATAAAATGTGAAGAACTGGACAGATGGCATGAAAGAAAAACAAGCTGTCAAACTTAAAGTAAGAGCCTGCCAAGCTACCGGGGACTGGTGTTAATGTTTCAGCAAGATCTGCTCAGCTCACCTGACAACTTTAGGATGAGGATGATGAAGCAATTGGTGTTCTGTTTGTGAAAAAAATAGTGTACACTCCATTATGGTTCACTAAAACATGATAAACTTAAAGCACCCTGGGAAAAGAAAAGAAAAAAAAAACCTTGTGTGCTTTGTGGGTTATTTTGGCTCCATTCCCTTAAGTAGATTCATTCCAATTACAAATCATAGCTAACAACATTCCATATTGACTGGGTACCAAGCTCCAACTACAGATGGTTTGATTCATGACTTGCCATAAGCTCCCAAAACACAGAGAGCCATTGGTCATATCACCTCACCCTGATTGTTATCTTTCTGTAAAGACTAAAATAAGCTGTGAGGTACCCAGAAAGACAGCTGATTAATACATCAAAACCCAATGAATTTAAAGAGACACTGAAAAACATGTGGAAGCAAGCTCCTTTTTTAAAAATGAGGTGTTAACACCTGTGGAAGCAATTTGCTAAATGACACTCTCCTGACATCGCTGCCTCAACTAAACGCTTGATTTGAAGCATGAGGATCAAACTGGGCAATAACAGATTCCCTGTGATTAAGGAGAAGTATGGCAGAAACAACAGCAAAGGTTTTAAGAATAGAGAAACTGAGTGTTTTCTTTTCCTTTGTTCGGTTTTCTGCTTTTTGAACAAGTTTGCTTTCTTGGCACAAGCATTCAGTTATCTCCAGGAAACCAGTCAAGGCTCTGGACAAAGCGCGGGAAGCCAGACAGTGCAATACAGTGGCCATGGTGTTTTGTTGGTGCCTATGCACCCAGGTCTGCTTCCTGCCTCTACCAGTCTGACAGTACACAGAAGGCTGTGGAAACTATTCACCTCTGAAAAGCACATATTACAACAGATGTGCTTCTGTTATGTTTGGAACAAATTAGTGAGCCAGGGGAAAACTTGTCCAAGACTGAAGAAAATCAATACCAAAAAGACTTCAGGATACTTGTTTCAAAAAAGGCAGTAAGGAAATCATTTAATCTTGTTTAAGATTCTATTGTGGTTTAAATGTTGGTGACACTGCCGGTTCCTTCAAACCACTGTCATACATGTAAGCTTTGGGAATGTTTTACAGACTTATGGTAAAAGAAAACAGAGATGGAAAAGAACAACATTGCTGCTAACTTCTGTTGTGTCTCTTTCACTAGAGAAAGAGAAACTGCCAGAGGACCACTAAGGTCACTTCTTGTCCCTGCCTGCCAAGTCCTGCCCCTTCTGGTCTCAACCATATTTAACCAAAGACTCCACCGGAAGTCAGCACTCACTAACAGGCCTACTTCAGAGGAAGTCAGAAGTGATTTGTTTTGGTGTATTGCTGATCCGTCTTCTTTTTCCATCCTTTGGATGGTACAATCAAACACGACATCCTTCAGGATCCCGACATTCATTTCTTGTTTTGTTTCTTCCTTTATTCACCACTGAGGCCGTAACACCTTCTACCTTCAGTTTCATATGCTCAGCTGGGTGGACCCAGTTTCATTATATCCGATGGTCTCCTACCTCTGTAATACAGTCTGGATATAAATGTAATGCTGCGTCCCAGTTTACTCGACATTATGCATTCATGTATGTTCTGATCCCCCAGATCGACAAGATGTGTTAGGGAAACGGCAGCTGTGGGTGAGGATGCTTTATGATAGATTGCCACCCCAACTGAGACTTCCGCAAGCATTTTCATTTAAAACTTGCAGGCTAAGCACACATGCTCCATAAAAATGTAATATTAAAAGCAGACTAAGGAAAACTCATTAATATGAATGACTGGAGAAAAAATAAGGAGATAAAAGAGGCAACATTTTCTTTTACTATGATTCTCTTGATGAATAGGAACAAAAAGAGTTTTTACTCATTGTCAGGATACAGAGAGTGAAGCAAGGCTTTTAGCGATCTTTTAGAGCTTCAGAAAATCTAACACAGCTGTATAAAATCTGCACCGTGCACAAACATCTGCCATGTAATTCATATCACTTCAGGGAGCCTGGGTGGAGTACAGTTAGGACACTTTGGGGAGCAATTAGAAGTTCTGACAAAGCAAAGCACTCTCCTAGAATGCACTGCACACTGTGTCTCTGAAGTGCACAGGGCCCTGTATGAGGTAATCAGCGCAATGTGTTGCATTGGTGAGCTGAATGTGCCCTGTCTCCTCACTTGGGTGGCAAACACCACTCTGTTTTTCATGCTGAAAGAGACATGCACAATGTGTTCTTCAGAGAATTCTGTGATAGCTGTGCACAGTACTGGCGAAGACTTTATTTAAATTTTGACATATGCTCCAAGTTAAGAAAGTGGAATGGTGAGAAGCAAAAATATTAAAACACTGAAATGCACAGTATCAGTAGTCTCTAATGCTCCATCACTAAGTCAGTATCAATTAAATGAAGAACTGATGAAAGGATTCATTCAATTACCCATTTTCATTAGAAATATCTGTTATTTTTAAATATGACTTATGCTTGTCAAACATATGAGTTTGGTGAGTTGGACTGTAACACAGTCACTACAGTCACCATGTCACATCTACATAATCAGAGGCAGTTATGGCACACTCCTGTGACAACTTGTTATAAGGCATAGGGATGGGCTCTGTGTGCAAGAGAAGCGCCAAGCCACGAGTGGTCACCCAGAAAAACAATGCATATGACGCAGTGACAAGGAATAAGCAACACAAGTGAGAACAGAAGAGAGGCTTGTGTGTCCAGTGTCATGTTTTATGTACTGCAACAGAATGAAAAAAAATTACAAAAGGCCAAGAATATAGCTGAATCTGCCATACCTAGAAACCCTCCACACAGGCAGCACGTTACTGGCTGTCAGAAAAATGGGCGAGCTTGCAATACTTAAAAAATTGGAATTTTTCAAACATACTGAAACTCATCAGCTTTGACATCCTTTCCTGTCTTGTAAAGTGACATCAGCTTAACATGATTCCAGGGTGGAGTGGTGGCTGTGAGGCTAGGGATCTGCACTGGCAATCGGAAGGTTGTCGGTTCGAATCCCATAAATGCTAAAAAGGGACTCTGCTCTGTTGGGCCCTTGAGCAAGGCCCTTAACCTGCAATTGCTGAGTGCTTTGAGTAGTGAGAAAAGTGTTATATGAATGCAAAGAATTATTATTATTATGATCTCTGCCTGCCTTCCTAGAATGGAAAAGGCCCTGGCCAGAAGAACACAGAAGCCACATCTGCTCTGCCTACAACTCCACACATGTTCTTTCTCATTTATATTAGCAAACTGCATATCACTAAGTGGTAAATCTTCAGTTTTTAAAGCTGTAGACTGCTTATATTAAGTTTCAAATTTTCCTCAAATCAACCAGGAAGCAGTATACAGGTTCATAGAACGATCTAAGACTTTGAGTACAGTCACCCATCATAAGGACGGCCTGCCAATCAAATATGTGCAATGTCACATGTCCTGAATCCCTATATGAAATTTTAACATAAACACGGCTCATCTACGGGGACAGAGGTTACAATGACCATAGGTAGCAACAACACATGAAGTGATGTCAGAGACACTGATGACCATTTCATGTGGATGTCAGATAACGAAACCTATACAGTAAATATAACAACAACTGCTAAATCAAAAACAGCTATGAACAACATTCACTCCTGACATTGCTAAGTTTTTTCATAACAGGCATTTGGCATCTGATTAATAGGTACTTACTGTATATGAAGGGGGTCCTATGTGGAATAGTGCAGGGTGAAAGGCAACTGGCATAAGCAAAGACCTCTATTTGTGTTTGCATATCTGCATGTGTGTATTAATGTTAAGGTGCAAGAGTATATAAACTCCACTATAACACACTGAATAAAGTTAATGACATACTAATATTTCTTCATACTGCATATTGAAAATGTTCATGAACTTAAAAGCTAAAAAAAGAATCTTAAAAATGGAGGAAGTGACAGACTTCAATACAAAAATGTTTAAAGTAGACCTTAGTTGTACAATTCAAGTCCTACAGTTTGTCACGAAACAAGCTTTTGTTCATCTGTATGCTTTATATCCCATGCACACCTCATTCAAACCCTCCTATCTTTGGCAAACCCAAATATTTCATGCACGCTTTCTTTTTCAGTGATTCATGGTCTGAACTTTAGGGTGTGACAAATTAAGCACTAGCAACTCTAAACTGGCCTGGAACGCATCAGGGTGGTGGTATGCTTGAACAAACTACTAAGAACTTGTATCCCAGAATGAGACAGCTTTTGCCTGGTTTTCTAAAAATTAAAAACTGTAGCTACCAACAAACTTTGAAAACTCAGTTCCATTAAATGAATGGAAAACTATGTATATAGTTGGCTCGCTTTGCTCACCAACATATTCCCCCCGCCCCATCCTGGGCCTGCACTAGGCACCAGCCACTATGCAATATATTCAATCTCTTTTCTCTTTTCCGTTATTTCATTGAATAATAATTCCCATTTGTTTGTGCTAATGCGATCTTTACTATCATTTTTTTGAGACTTTCGAATTTTAGGATTTTCATTATCTCTAACCTGCTCTGCTTATGAATCACGCCAACGTTGTTGGATTCTTGATGACGTTCTTCTTTGTCATCTGCTCTTTGTTTTTTATTTCTGGCCTCAGGCCTGGTTAAATCTCCTGGCATAAAGTCTCGTCTTGCAGGACGTGAAAGTGTCTCTCTGAAAAAGTCTCGTCCCAGGATTTTTTTACATATACACATATATATTTATTTTTAGATAGATAGATAGATAGATAGATAGATACTATTAAAAAATAAATATATATGTGTATATGTAAAAAAATGCGCGGCACATTGGCGCAGTGGTAGCACTGCTGCCCCGCAGTTAGGAGACCCAGGTTCACTTCCCGGGTCCTCCCTGGGTGGAGTTTGCATGTTCTCCCTGTGTCTGCGTGGGTTTCTTCCCACAGTCCAAAGACATGCAGGTTAGGTGCATTGGCCCTAGGATGTTCTTGGTGTGTTTGTGTGTGTCCTGTGTGTCCGTACTGACCCCTACTCTCTCTTCTGTTTCTTTTTCCGGTTTCTTTGTGGTGGTCTACTCAAAGCATCATGATGCTCCAACATTGATGGATGGATTAAAAGCCAGAAGTCTACGTGACCATCATCATCAAGTCCTTCTGTGAGAACCCTAAATCCAAAGAGGACTGTTTCATTTATGTTAGGTAGAATGCCCAGAGGGGACTGGACGGTCTCATGGTCTGGAATCCCTACAGGTTTTATTTTTTCTCCAGTCGTCTGGAGATTTTTTTTTTGTTTTTTCTGTCCACCCTGGCCATCGGACCTTACTCTTATTCTATGTTAATTAATGTTGACTTATTTTATTTTTCTTACTGTGTTTTTCATTTTTCTTTTCTTCATTATGTAAAGCACTTTGAGCTACTGTTTGTATGTGCTAAATGTGCTATAGAAATAAATGTTGTTGTTGTTGTTGATGCCCTGCCCAGGATTGGTTCCTGCCTTGTGCCCTGTTTTGGCTGGGATTGGCTCCAGCAGACCCCCGTGACCCTGTGTTCAGATTCAGCGGGTTGGAAAATGGATGGATGTAAAAAAATCCTGGGATTACGGGCGTTCAATAGTTAAATGAATTAAATAATGACAATAAGCACAACAAAATAATTTGAAAAAGCAGCAGGCCACTCTGATTAGTGCTGCTGCAACACTTGGGACTGCGATTTATACGAAAACAGCTGCATCATTTCATACTGTGATTTTTTTCAAAGCACCCACATGAAGGAGTACTTTACACTATAAAAAGATGAAAAATATGACTTCTCCCTATTAAGCTTAAGGCTCATTTCAAAAATCTTCCTTCTTACATAGAAAGCTTTAACTGGCCTAGGCCCTACTTACCGATTTGAACTTAACATTACAAACAAACCAGAGCACCTTTAAGATGTCAAGCTGCTGCGTGAGATTTTAGCTACAGGCCCCAGAGCTGTGGACTGATGTGGACGATGCTGTAACAAATGCCACCTCGGTCTCACCTTTTAAATTCATGATGGAGGCTTGCGTTGCCAATCTAGTGTGCCGTGATTAATGTTGCTGATTAGCCGCTCTTGTTGCCTCTCTGTTTGTTATTCATTTCTATCAAAATAGAAGTATTATAATAACTGCAAATTGTTAAGTGGATTGGGAGGCCTGGGAATGTTTTAGAAACTGTCTAAGAGAGTGGAGGACATCACTTGAGAATGAACAGAACACGAAGAAGCGAAGGTGAGTTAACAGCAAGCACATCTGTATCTTATGTTATTTTTGTTGCTGGTTTTGAAGGAATGACATTTGCCCTGAAAATACTCAAGCAAGATTAAGGAAAATTGAGAGAAGGAACCAAAACACAGTTTTGTGGTTTTCATTGGCTTTATGCCAACTATATAAAGAGGTAAAACAAAATGGAGTCAAAAAACCTACACTGTGTTATTTCTTTTTAATGCCTACAGTTTACATTTTTAGCATGCGAGTCAGAAAAGAACCGTGCTACTTTTCACTACTGGGTAAGAAGTCAAAGATCAGTGAAACAGGGACTGCACTGTTGGCTTTTAGCCTGGCCAGAGAGGAGATGTGTATTTGAGCTGCGATGGACCAAATTCATCCATTATCCAACCCGCTATATCCTAACTACAGGGTCATGGCGGTCTGCTGGAGCCAATCCCAGCCAACTCAGGGCGCAAGGCAGGAAACAAACCCCGGGCAGGGCACCAGCCCACCGCAGGATGAACCAAATTGCCATCTTCAAATTAAGGAATGTCAAAACACCTTTATGTAACAGAGATCATCATCACACTACCTTGTTAATGAAGAAGCCGTAAGCGAATATGAAAACAACTTTTTCCGCACGCATACATGATTAAATAATATGGACAGAAACAGTAGTAGCCACAAAAACGGATGCAGGCCCCAGAGAGGATGAGTACAGAAAAGAAAAAAAGTTTACACGAGACTAGCTTGTTTTAGAAGCTGTGAGAAACAAAGGCCATTCATGGGAAAAACAAACAAAGGCAAATCTAAAAATAGTCTCCAAAAATCTGCCGGTTTTCCATTCAACATGAAGCCGCACTTAAGAGAATACTTGTTTACTTTGCTATTTGCAGAAAGCAGGATAATAAGCTTAGAGTTTTTGTGATTCTCGCTGTAGTTAGGCCTGAGGCTGGATCTACTGTATAACAGAGATGTCTTGACTGGTTTCCATAGACTTTATTGACTTTCATGAAGTTCTTCCGATGGCTCAGAGACTTCTGCCATCCAAAGCAGTGAAGGGATTTGAACATACACACTCCATCAACAGACTCCCCTCCATTTCAGAGAAATAGTTTGATCTTATTTTTGGAAACAAACTACTAGAAGGCAGTGTACATGGAGATAAGGATTATAAAAATACTCATGGCTGTGATTACTTTTGATGGATGTGGTTACTACAAAGATGCCTCACAGCTAAGTTTAAACGTCACCGTGAAAGAAGGTTCAATCCAAAAAAGCCACTGTCTTCATGCAATTCTGAGTTGATTAAAGGGTCCTTTAAATATTTTGCATCCTGTGGGTAGCTGGTTATATGCTGGCAAACGGTGCTTTAATTGAATGTGGGCTGTTTTGTCTGATTTTAACGCATGAAATAGTCAACTTTTTAAACGCTATAGGCAGCATGTAACCATCACTAACATCTAACAGTGCTTGCACAGAACTTTGATTCACGCTTTGCCTCATTTGTATTTAAAACCAGAAATGAAAACCAGAACACTCAGCAGTTTTGTGGTGACTCATCAGGACAGTGAGACACAGAAACCATAAAGAAATATCTCGTCAACCCACTGAAACAGGAAGAAAGAGACAAAAGGGGAAAAAAAATCTGCTTTTTTGGGTTTTTTTTTTTCTCTACTACCATATTTTAACTTATTCTTTGGCATGAACTCTTCATTTAGCAGAAACCACTGCACCAACAGGGCGAGGAACTACAAATAGGTGTTTTGATTTATAAATTCAACCATTAAAAAACAACCAAGGGATAAAACAAGTGTGGAATCTGCATCTTAGACAGGATGAAAAGGCTTCTTAGTGAAATGCTGGTGTGGAATACATTTTTCTTTATTTTTTATTTTGTTTTAAAGATGGTGTGGCTCAAAGCCAAGAGCGAGTCAGTAAGGAAAGAATTTCACAGTCATAAACTTGCCTGTAATCCCCTACTCTGCTGGGAATCTCTCTGCATCTATTTGAAGATTTTTTTAACCTATTTTCAGTACTTTTGTACTCTCATACTAACACAATGTGGGTTTGTAGAGGTGTGCAGCAGATTGCACTTCAGTCCATTAAGAATTTCATTTCAATGTGAAAAATAAAAAGAAATTAACAGCAGGCAGCTATTCAGGCGAGACAAACAAGACTGCAAGTGTGTGTGTGTGTGTGTGATAATGACACTTAGCTGTAGCCTGTTCCACTTAGTGTCTAGAGTTTGTGCCACCGGAGTTACCAAAATGGCACCCCTCTGTGTTCATAATGTGGTGGGGGGGATTCTGTACCCCAAAGATTCTATAAATGGCGCCCTTCGGATGACAGCAACCCAGGCAGCCACCTAAGTTGCCTAATGGATTAAATGGCTTAGTCTGTAGCAAGAGAAATACTTCATTAATTCATCAAATTGGTAACTTAACACCAATACACCTCCCTTAAGAGATTTTGATATCCAGACACATTCACTCTATCGATATGAGAACTTTGTATACAGGTGGAGCAAACCAAACATGTTTTAAGAAGAGACCTGTGTAAATAGCTGAGCATATCCCTGCTTGTGACTCTGTGAGGGAAAGCTGATGTGGTGCTCGCTCTTACATGTCTACTGCTCTACTTAAGGACTAAGTTAAAGCAATGGATCATGTTCCATCAAGTGCGACATTCACTTTTGATAGACTTTTGATAGATACAAGGCTGCTTAGCAGGAGAACACTTCAGGAAGAGGCGCCTTAATTGCTCTACCTTGCCCATTAAATATACACATTTTACTATGTCAGAATCTGTGAGTCAATCAGAATGTCATGTTTCACTGGTCAATCATGATCCACAATACAGTTACGTAAAAGCTAGGAATGCAAATCAAACCAAATCAAATAGCCTTTTATTGTCAATTCATTATATGTGTAGAACATACAGGAGAATCAAAATACTGTTACTCTCTCAACTTCGTAGTACAATAAAATATAAAAAGTATAACATATAAGATATATAACATTAGAACTTGTAAATTAGACCTGTGTACAATGTGCAATATTCATTAGTGCAAAAGCCAATTATAGTTATATATATATATATATATATATATATATATATATATATATATATTAAAAAAAAAAAAAAGTGCATTATAGAGTTTGTGTTTTTAAAGAAAGCATGGTCAAAATAGAAAACATTTCCACTTGGCCTGTAAAATTTACCATTTAGTCTCTACAAATTCACTATATTCAGAGCAAAAATCACCAACAGCTGTCTGAGGAAGAATGCTGCATACATCTCAGCAGGGATGAAGAAGTGTTAATAGAAATCACTGGAAAATAACTCAAACAGAATTGAAATTACATCATTGCCCACAAGTATAGGTCTAGCTCACCTGCTTTTTCCTAAGCTTAGTGATCTGCTGCTCGACCATGGTGATCTCCCGATCCACTCTGTCCATGTTCTGGATTAACTCCTCTTTGGAAAATCGAGCTGGCACTAGATCTAGCTCCCCTTCAAGTTGGGCTGGACTTGCAGGTGAGATCGGTTCCAGTTTGCCAAGACTACTAGACACACGTTCCTGAAATTACAAACAGACAAACCATTACTAACAGAAAATGTGACAATTTAAAAGAACATAGAAGATGAATCCAGTTCTGTAAAAAGCCTTCAAACACGGAACAAAAACAAGATATAGCAAAACCACCCAGACATTTTGAAGGACATCAGATTTGGTAAAGACTTGTAAACCATAAAAATCGGCGAATGGCACTTTTAACAATGATTATGATCAAATATTCAACATTATTATAAAGGTAAACCACAGTAAGTAATAACAACGAAAAAATACAGAATCCTTGAAACGATTTCCATCCATGCCTCCATTTCCTACAAACTTAAAAGGACCACATTGCGCTAGTGGTATGATCGGACTCGATGATGAGCCCACTCTACACAGGGCACTAGTCCACTACAGTGTCCTCTCACCTGTACTGGGTCAATTCGCAAATTGGTCTCTGCCTTGTCACTCTTAAGTTTTTAAAAGGGTTTTTAAACTGATGTTATACGGCAGTCATCACTCACCCAAGCACCGGCCTGTCTCAACTCATTTTTGGACAAGCTGTGAACTTGAGAGAAGGCACAGGGTTAGCGAAGAGGACCTGAAGGCTACCTTACATCTGAATCATCTAAGAATGTAAAAGACTCTGAAAAACGTAACGTGGGGTGTGTTATACACTCCTGCACTCCACTGGTAGCACTACGATCACCCACGCCGAGAACCTCTATTACAGCTTATCAGAGGAGCAGCTTGTTTGAGGATGATCAGGAGCAAGGATAAAAGCAAGGTGGAAATAATAAGCAATGGCTCTTAAATAAGTTGGATGAATTGTCACATTTCAAGGCGAATCACAGCAAGTTCGGGTACTGTGCCATTTTAGATACTGCACAGAACCAACTTCAACTTCCTATTTCAGATGATGTTTTAACGATGGACAAGTTTAATCTTATATGATCAGACAGAGTGGAAAAGACATGAATAAGTAATGGTAAAAAACGAAAATGTGCAATCCAGACACTGAATACTGACTGACTTCGTCCATGTTGCTTCCTAGGAAGATCCTGTTAATGTTAATTAACTCAGCAACAGAAAATATTTACTCTGTTACCAACACTCTAGTCATGAATCATGCTGACCCTACAGTTCCGGTGACTTCAACCTGGGGAACACTGGAAAGAAAAAAAGTCTATCAACATGTTCCATTTATGGAAAAAAACAAACTGGACTAACCTGCTTAATCCAAATTATAAAGCCTTTAAAAGTAAACCCGTGGCACAGCTGGGCAAAACTGGCTACAGCTCACTCCCACTTACCAGCCTGTTATAAGAGGGTAGCAGCTCTCTTATTATCCAAACCAAATGTTCTGGTGTGTGTTGGGGTTATGGTTTGTTATGATATTTATAATTTTAAGTTTCTGTCCGTGGCAAGTCCCGTAAGTTTGTCTCTTGGGGTAAGCCAAGTACTATTTATCAGTTTGTATTAGATCTAATTCATTATCTACTGTATCAGTCATTGCTCTGCTCAGTAATTTACATCCAATACGTTAAATTGCCATATATGGATGGCACACGTTTTTTGTACCAGTGGATAAACAACAAATGCTGTTTGTGTTGCATTCTTCAGTGAAATAAAACTGTTTAGAAAATGAAACACTTGAGTGCTCTTTTTCCAGGATTAATCAGCTCTGAATCAGTCATATACACTCAAGCTCTCAGGCCTTGCGCATCTAGCCCAGGGTTTTAACAACTAAATTCACTTCTTACAGTTTGAAGAAAATGTAACAGCATGCATGACGATACCATCAGTGCAGGAATTTACAACTGCAACCCAGCTGAAAGCCCTACCTCTCAAAATTGGCCAACTGGAAATTAGTCAATTACCTTATTTTCACCCACACAGCTTCTGTGTGCAGGCGGCCAACTCAAACCTTTTTTTTTACTTAAATACTATTTTCCTACCGAGAGGGGAGTTTAGTTATCTACTGTAGGAACATGTAATGAAAATACTGGCAAATGATTCATTTGGTGAAAAGGTAATGCTGCGTGGATAGAAAGTTTGAGTTAAAATAGCAAGGGTTGCATTTTTATAAGCACCTGCAAGGCAAAAAAAAAAACATTTCAAGCCATTTTGGGATCTTCTGTCAGGCGGAAACAAACATGCAGTATTTAAGATATATTACCCATGTGTACAGGTCCAGGCTATACTCACTGAAAAGGCAGGGAGCAGAGTACAGAGAACAACTCATCAGAGTACAAGCAGGCTCTTGTTTTCTAAACTCAAAGGCGTTCTCTTTGCTTCTCCTCGACAACTTGTTTCAATGACTCACACTTGGTGGAGTGCCGCCAGGCTGGAGTGAACCCATGGCAGGTGGACATGCCATTTTAAACTGCCAGGGCAAAAGATTTAATTTGGAAACGCACCATACATTATATCAGGGAATCAAAATGACTTGGTTATAAAAAAGAAAAAGTTTTGACTTTTTGCAAATAGAGATTAAAGATTTGCATTTACCACGATCCAGATGAAAGTTGTAAAATATATTTGACCTGGGGCAAAATTCTTACAGAGCACATACTCTTTGGGTCTGGCCTCACAAACACATATGTTGGATTTTGGCCAGGGCTCAAATGCATGTGTTTTTGTCCTGTATTTCATTTATTAATGTAAATTATGTTAACTGTCTATCATATTTTCTTAGCTTGTGTGAAGTACTATGTGTTTTGTGGATGGTCCCCCAAGAGCTGGGCCAGTCATTGTCAGGAAATGCCCTCCACTCTATATAACTGAAGGGTCTCCCATAGTTCTTGGCGGCTCATTGTAAATACACTCTGGAGTTGGTGACCTCTTGCGTTTTGCTGTGCCCATGTGATTTACTGGATTTTTTGACTTATGCTCTGTTTTCAACTTTGTCTGTATTGGGACTGTGTTTGCTTTGGATTGCCTTACTGTTTTAGAAAAACCTCTTTTGCCTCTTGTGCTCCACATAGCATCTTTTCTTTTTTTTTGCAAAAGAGCATTCTTAGAAAAAAGATCTTTTTTATTTTAGAAGAATTCTGCATTTGCCCTTATTCTAACCAGGTTTTGGCAGAATACCCCCCTCTGGTGGGCATTTTGGGAAGTGTTTTTGGAGGATCTGGGACTGTGTGCTTTGGGACTCCTAGTTCATAACAAACATGTGTCACAACCTTTAACACACACTCTTCTTTACTCATTCCTGGACAACCTCTCCAATCAAATTCTCATTCAAATCATACACAACTTCATACCTGTTTTACATAATATATATATATATATATATATATATATACCAGCAAAACCAAGGAGCTGGTGGTGGATTTTAGGAGGCCCAGACCCCTCATGGACCCCATGATCATCAGAGGTGACTGTGCAGAGGTTACAGACCTATAAATACCTGGGAGTGCAGCTGGATGATAAATTGGACTGGACTGCCAATACTGATGCTCTGTGTAAGAGAGGACAGAGCCGACTATACTTCCTTAGAAGACTGGCGTCCTTCAACATCTGCAATAAGATGTTGCAGATGTTCTATCAGACAGTTGTGGCGAGCGCCCTCTTCTACGCGGTGGTGTGCAGGGGAGGCAGCATAAAGTAGAGGGATGCCTCACGCCTGGACAAACTGGTGAGGAAGGCAGGCTCTATTGTAGGCATGGAGCTGGACAGTTTGACATCTGTGGCAGAGCGACAGGCACTGAGCAGACTCCTGTCAATTATGGAGAATCCACTGCACCTACTGAACAGGATCATCTCCAGACAGAGGAGCAGCTTCAGCAACAGACTGCCGTCACCGTCCTGCTCCACTGACAGACTGAGGAGACCCCACACTCTTCAGTTCCACTCGGGGGGGTAAACGTTAACATTATACAAAGTTATTTCCTGTTTTACCTGCATTTTCATCACTCTTTAATTTAATATTGGTTTTTATCAGTATGCTGCTGCTGGAGTATGTGAATTTCCTCTTGGGGATTAATAAAGTATCTATCTATCTATCTATCTGTCTGTCTATACTCATGTAAGTTAAGAATCATTAACCATATGTTGCACTAACTTAATTCTGGTGTTTTTACCAAATGAGCAAGGTCACTAACTGAAATCATTTTTGTCTTTTGTAGTTTCTAATGAAAATCCATGATGGCTGTTCCTAAATGCACCACATTCAAGATTAGGCAGGAAGTAACATTCAAAATTCCGGTTGCATGTCAACTATGAATACAAGTTAGCTAAAAAAAAAAAAAAATGCCTCCAACAAAATGTCTTAAGAGGAAACTTGATACTGAGAATCGTCATTCCAATGACAAATGGACATGAAAGTTGTCCTTAACATACCATCATTCCAAAATCCTCAGCTGTCTGATCTGCAATAATACTGCCATTATCATAAAAGATTACAGTGTGAGGTGCAACTATTTTCAGAAGTATGTCACCTTCAGTAAATATTCAAGAAATAAACATTCTACTTGAAATCAGAGTCCATATAAAACAAGAGAAAGTAGAATAAAAAAGGCCAGCAGCAGAACAACGGCTTTTAACAAGCAAATTCTAAAAAGAAGTAAGAACGAAGGTGGTAGAACCTGTAAACTATATGAGGAGACTGCATCTGTTTTGGAGAAAATAAGAGTATACATGGTGGCATATGAACATTTCTAATTTAATGAACCTATTTCAAATAATCATTTTTTATTAGAATGTTGTTTAAAACACACATCTTTATACGAATGACTCCTATTTTGCATTAACTGGTTACAAATAGTCGCCACATTCCAGGAAGGCACACTTCACCTGTGCCATTCTACCAGCCACTGAAAGCGTTCAGAAACAAGGCACCAGGAGTGAGCTGAAAATCCTAGGAAGTTCAAGGCACACAAGAGCAGCACTTAGTAGCTGACTTCATGGAAGTGGACCAGGCCTAACACATTTGATCTATCTCTGCAAACATTTCAAGGCCTTTTTCAGCTGTTTGTTCTCCAGAATTTCAATCATCACATTGCATTTTCTTTCTCAAACGCTTGTGCATCATTCTGCCACTTACGTGGTGCTGGGTGAAAAAGGAGTAGTACTAGCAGTAGCAGTTAGGGCTGCAAAATGAATGTTATATTAATTGCAATTAAATTTATGACTCCCTCAATATACTACAAATTGTGAAAAGTGACAATTACTGCATTCCATTTAGTTTTCCTGTTCTCTTAAAAGATCAAGCTTCTCCAGTCTCAAACTGTTCAAACCGCTAAGGAGTGCTGTAATCAAGCACACACACACACACTCACTAAGTGCGAGGTGCACTGGAGAATCAGAATCGGAGGCACTCAAGGCAAATGGCTAGCGACATACCAAATATTAAACACATTTTATAGTCTACTCCTAAACAACATCTTTTAAAAAGTGCAAATATATTGTTTTATTTGCAGCAGCTTCCAGAAAAATTGAGAAGTATAATTTATGTTGAACCTAGAACACCTGATACTTTTTAGACATACAGGTACCAAAATCATCTTTAATTTAGAAATGCTATTCTCAAAAGTGTACCATGCAAACTGAGACATTACTGCTCACTATCATTTATACAGCCATTTATCACATAGTCCAGTATGAAGAATGCATTTTGGGTTACTGGTACTGGAAGAGTATCAATTAAAAAAAAATAAAACTACATTTAAAATGGTACAGTATTAGCATACCAGGATTATTAGTACCAGAATTAAATGCCAGCTTTCTTCTCACTTTCCTGCCACCTCCCCACTTCACTCAACACTCACAGTGTGATTCTCCACGATCAGGACTGCACGGGGGAATATTGCGTCAACATCACCTGGACTTTAGAGGGAAGTGGTGTGAAGTGCGGCACCAGTCATCTGGTGTTTTCTTCTAAGCCATACTGGTACGGTACAGGGATCTAAAAGCTGGTATCAATACCTATGTTAAAATTTTAGTACCGGTCCAACATGTGAGGGCATGAAAGCAAAGCAAGCAGCACCATGTCCCAGTAATATCAGGTTTGTGACAGCCATCTCCCCGTTACCTATTTAGAAGTTGACACAAGTTTGTGTAGAGTATGCTACTGAAAGCAAAATCAGATTACAATGTTTGTCATGTCTTGTTTACCAAAGGCCAAGGCTGCAAATAAAACTACTTGGTTTTAAAAAATGATCAACACTATCAGAGGTCATTTCCTCCTGCAATTATTCTTCAGAAGTTGCATTGCTTTTACTTAATTCCAAATATGGGACAGAAATTAAAATGGATCTGACACAAGTGGTTCCTTATTCCACCACAAACTATGGGAGCATGCCTGCACATAGCAGTTCATTACCCTGATGCAGAATAGATGCTGAAAAGCAGATACTTGCAATGTAAAAAATAAAAAATAACATAATCAAACACGATTTTTTACATTTTTCAACAAATCCAGCAATTTCACATGAACAACTTTTCAAGTGGTTCCCTGTAAAAAGAAGGTCCACTGCATTGTTGGTGAATATGGCATATGCAGCTGGCACGACAAGGCACATATTTCATTGTAGTGCAGTTAATAGAAATTAATAATCAAAATTATCTTAAAGGCAATAATCACTACCAGATGACTGGGAATTAAAGCACAATCCAGGAACAGGGTAGTAATCGGGGCTGGATGGGACGCCTGCCCGCTGTTCGTGTCTTTTCATTTTTTTCATGCATTTGTTGGTATGCTGAGGACCACTTAGATATAGACAATCCCCTTGGGATTAATAAAGTATCTATCTATCTATCTATCTATCTATCTATCTATCATATAGTGCCTTTCACATCTATCTATCTATCTATCTATCTACATAAAGTTACAGCAAATCAAAAGGTCTTCATGAACAATGTGTAGATACAGATGATCTGCACCACTGATGAACAGGCCTTGCATTCTTTACTGATATTAAAGATCACTGCCTGAGAGGAAAGATGTAATGGTTTGTCATTTGAGAACACTTTTATCTTAGATTTGCGGTTTTGCTCTACTTGATTTTATTCGTTTTATGCTATGAATCCATCTGTTTACTGCATCAGTTTTCTAAATAAAGTCACAAGCTGTGGGGTCTAACCCTGACAATCACAGACAAGTAATAGGCACTCATTCACTGGGCCCACTCACAAACAAAGCTGTAAAGCTAACAGTAGAACCTTTGACTGCAAACACAAAAGAAGAAAACCCATCCATTCATTCAAATGGAATCTGGAAACTAAGCCAGGGTCCAAATGCAAGAAACTGACTACTCGGTCTGCTAGGTCAAATGTAACAAAGTATTAAAATATAATACAAATTTCAATAAAGTAATTCAGTTTTGTCCAGAAATTGACCAAGAGTCGGGTGACTGTGCTGCCCAGGGTACCTGCCTCAGGTAGCAGTCAATGTGAACTTGATTATTTTAAAACCCAAATGGAGACTTGGGCGTCACAGTTGATTAAACCTCTTATTTTATTCTATATTAATTAGAGTTCCCTTATTTTAATTCTTATTTATTTTGTATTTTTTCTCCTTCTTCCTCATGTAAAACACTTTGAGCTGCACTATTTATATGAAAATGTGCTATATAAATAAATGTTGTTAAGCCAGACAGAGAAAATTCTGTGCACAAGCACTGCACTATACCTCTGATGAAGGCACCGTCTCTCCTAACAGGTTAAGTTAATATGGAAAATGCAGCACATATGGTTTAAGACATTTGGCAGGGGAGTCATTGTTCTGCGTTTTGCTCATAACAGATGATGCAAGTTCAAAGGAGTCAATGCTGGAAACACTAGTGGAGAATGAACACCACCACCTTACAAACGCTCATGCCAGTTAACCTCATATAGATCCTGCTTCCCTGTAATGTTTATCATACATATAACACAAATGGCTAGTAAGGCAATTTCAGATTTCCTGGAAGATGTGGTTAATGTGTGGAAAATCCAGGAGTTTAATTTTGGGGAAAGTGACAGAGTGCAAATGTGGTGTCTTGCAGCAGTCTTGCTACTAAATTTACTTGGGCATCATTCATGTTCTGACTACCCCAACAGAGTTTGTGGTTGCTTGAAATGTCCTTAGCCATCACGTTTAATCTGGTGTCAGTGCTTTCTTTATCTGTTGTCTCCTTTTTATTTACCTTTCTTTTCTGCGGGAGCTTCACTTGGCCAGCTATCCTCAAAATACATGCACATGTAAAGATAACAAAATCTAAGAAAGCAATTTACAAAACTAGTCAGATCCATCAAGAAAGAGCAGCACCCCATCTCCATCTGCATGTCAGTGTGAGTCACCACTAATGTATTTCTATGTTTAAATAACAGGTTAAAATAATAATATATTTACTCCACTAAACGTCAGTCTGCAAGCCACACTGCCTGTGACCTGCAGGCCATGCACAACGGCACGACTGCTCAATGACTGAGTGGTCACAAAAGAATTAATTAAGGGCTGTGTGGCCCAACTTCTCGTCAGAGAGAGCATTTAGTGACTGACGAAGAACTAGTAACTCAAGGGAAAATAGTAGGAATGAAAATACAGACAAAACAAGAAAAAGCGTCAGAATGCAAGCGAGTCTGCATCCAGTATAAAAAAAAAAACATCCGAATTTTGGCATAAATCTTAACATTCATAAACACATTTTAAAGATGGACTGGAAAGCACTATTCAAATGCTTATGACACCTTAGAGACCTCAATAGTGGCTCTGCCAGCGTTGGAGTGCACTATTGCCATGATGATTATGGAGATGTCATAAAGCATTTTTGCAATATTATACACACCGTTTACTGCTTCAGTGGGATTTTTTTTAAACCCAAATGAAGAAATCGAAACATGTTTTACTAAGTCAGTTCGTATGCATCTCAGTCTTAACAAGTATTTTTCATGGCAAACATTGCCACAAAGGGCATTAAAACACTACAGAACACCAAGTATAAAATATTAAACTGAAAACTAGAGAGGTGCAAGCACCCTATGATAGGGGTCCTGTGGATAGATATTGAAATTGTGACTAGAAATGTTAAATCAGGATCAGGCACAATTAACCATAAAATAAAGGTAAGGTGTTTTCATTTTATAGTGATGAAGGCAGACAGACACACACACCAGAATGGCTAGAAAAGAAGAAAAGAATAAATAAAGAAAACTTCTGACTTGACATTCACAGTACCAGTGAGGCGGTTATACAGACATCTGCTGTTGGTATGAAGGGGCCCCAGTTGCATTTCCTGACACACTTCTGCTGAATAATTTGCTGGCTGAAAGTCCTCTAGGTTAGTGTGTCAGAGAGAGAATGTGCAGCATTGGTCAACGGCACTCAGTTTTGTTGTAACTCTCTCCTTTGCTATGACCTCCATGGGGTCCAGAGTGCATCCTATAACTGAGTTTGCCCTTTTAATTAACTTGATGATTCAGTGGGCCTCTCTTGAAGTGATATGACCAGCCCAGTATACCCCACTGGCCATCACAGAGTTGTAGAAGATTTTAAGGACCGCAATCTCGTAAGGAAGAAGAGCCTGCTGCACCATTTCTCACGAGATAATTCCTCTGTTTCATAAGACCAGTATAACCTGTTTTATAAATAGTTTACAGAAAATTTACATATTTTATAAATTCTAAAAATCAGTCGATCTACGTTCCTACCCTCACCTGTGGTCATGAGCTATGGGTAGTGACAGAAAGAACGAGACTGCGAATACAAGCGGCTGAAATGAGTTTCCTCCGCAGGGTGTCTGGGCTTTCCCTTCAAGATAGGGTGAGAAGCTCAGAGTAGAGCCACTGCTCCTCCACATCGAGAGGAGTCAGATGAGGTGGCTCGGGCATCTGATCAGGATTCCTCCTGAACGCCTCCTTGGTGAGGTGTTCTAGGCATGTCCAACAGGGAGGAGGCCCCGGGGAAGACCCAGGACACGCTGGAGGGACTATGTCTCCCGGCTGGCCTGGGAATGCCTTGGGATTCTCCCGGAAGAGCTAGAAGAAGTGGCTGGGGAGAGGGAAGTCTGGGCATCTCTGCTCAAGCTGCTGAACCCACGACCCGACCTCGGATAAGCGGAAGAGAATGGATGGATGGATGGATACATTCTAAAAAACGTAATTTACATTATAAGCTTCATTTAAAAATAATCTACACAAATCTGTCTTTTTGTACCTAGGTCTGAGCTGATGGACAACGTCATCAGTGGCTAACTAATATTCTTGATAAACATCACTTTGCAGATGATTTGTACAACGTGAACGAACATATCGTAAATACCCTGTTCACATACACTAGGCATTTGTATCTGATTTTTATATAAATAGGATGTAAACACATCACACGAGAGACTATTTTTTTTTCTTCTTTATTTCACCTTATACAATTTCTTGTATTAGGAATTTGTTAGTTTTCACATACCCCTTCGGGTCAGAGCGCAGGGTCAGCCATTGTACAGCATCCTTGGAGCAATTGTCTGGGGGCATCAACCCCAGAATTAGAAGTGTCTAACCGTTATCATGTCCTAGCGGAGCTGGACGGTGACTCTGATAATTCTGAGGTGGTAGGCAGGGTTGAAGAGCCCCAAACGGGCCACCTCAAAACCAGTTCCCAAAAAGAGAGAGGTAGTGATAGTTGGGGACTCAATCATTAGGGGGATTGAAGCGCAGGTGTGCTCCAGAGAGAGAGAGTCACACGGTGTGTTGCCTTCCGGGAGCTCAGGTGGGAGACCTCCCTGGAAGGGTGGATAGGCTCTTGGCCAGAGTGGGGGAGGATCCAGTTGTCATTGTCCACGTTGGAACAAATGACATACATAAGGGTAGTCTGTCAGTTCTGCGATCCAAATTCAAAGAGTTAGGTACCAAGCTGAGGAGCAGAACTGACAAGGTAGTCTTCTCCGAAGTTCTGCCTGTGCCACGCGCCAGTCCAGGTAAGATTGAGGAGATTAGAAGGCTTAACGCGTGGCTCAAATCTTGGTGCAGGGTAGAAGGGTATAGGTTTATGGGGCATTGGGACTCCTTTTGGAACAGATGGGACCTGTTCCGCCGTGACGGGTTACATCTGAACCGGAGGGGCACCAATGTATTGGGGAGGCGTATGTGTAGGCTAGTCGAGGATTGTTTAAACTAGGGAATGGGGGGGCAGGGAGTTTAGGACAGGCCAGATTTAGATCTATACATGGAAGAACAAACAATGGTGTAGAAATAAAAATGCATAGTAATGTAAATTTTAAGCAAACACGTAAAGATAGAAGGATTAACACATTAAAAATAGCTTGCCTTAATGCTAGAAGTATCAAAAATAAGGTAAGTGAGTTGGAGTTGTATGTAGCAGAGCATAATTATGATATTATAGCAATAACGGAAACCTGGCTAAATAACAAAGATGGGGATGAGTGTAACATAGAGGGATACACATTTTTAGGAAGGATAGACAGAACAGAAAAGGAGGTGGGGTTGCTGTTTATGCCAAACAGGTTTAAATGTAAGTCATCTTCAGTTGGATGATGAGCCCCATCTTAGTGAGGACATGTGGCTTAGCCAGGAAAATATTAGGGAAAAAGGTCTCATTTTAGGAGTGTGTTATAGACCACCCAATTCAGACAGTAATTTCAACACACATCTTTTAGTAATATTAAAAAGGCCAGTTTACAAGGGGATATTATAGTCATGGGGACTTTAATTATCCAAATATTAACTGGGATAACCTTACAGATGGAGGAGCACAAGAGCAGGAGTTTTAGAAGTAATCGGCGACTGTTTTTAACACAGCATGTTAAAGCACCAACAAGGGGTGAAGCCTGTCTGGATTTAGTATTCTGTAATAATCAGGATAGAATTGAGGGTGTAGAGGTGATTGAACCACTAGGGTCAAGTGACCATAATGTAATACAATTCTCAGTATTTTGTAAGAGTACAGATGCAAAGACTAAAATTGTTAAGTTGAACTTTAGTAGGGCTAATTTTGAGCAGATGCGACAAAGTCTAAGTAGGATAGACTGGGATAAGCTTTTAAATGTGGAGACAGTCGAGGAGCAGTGGAACAGGTTTAAAATGTTTTACATGTAATGCAGGACAGATACATACCTAAATTTGGAAGTAATAGGAAACTAAAAAACTCCACGATGGATTAATAAAGATTTAAAAAAGAAGTTGCAAAGGAAAAAACTGCTGTATAAGGCATATAAGACTAATGACTGCAAAGAGAATCATAGAGCGTATGAGAACATGAGGGCAACCATTAAGAAGGATATCAGAGAGGCTAAAAGACAGCTGGAGAGGAATATAGCAGATAAGGCAAAAGACCAAGAGATTCTTTTAGTATTTTAGTAGTAAAAGAACAGTTAAGGAGGAGGTCAAGTTCATCAGGAATAGTAAAGGGGATTAAAAGATACAGACAATGAAATAGCAGATGCCCTAAACTTACATTTTTCTGAGGTGTTTACAAGTGAGCAAGTGGATAACCTCCCAGAGGTAAACACAACTACTAAGGAGGTACTGAGGGATTTGGAAATTGTAGAGGGAGAAGTGCTGCTCAGATTAAATAAGATGAAATCAAACAAATCACCAGGCCCAGATAATATTTATCCTCGTGTTCTTAAGGAGGCTAGTGAGTACATATATAAACCCTTGACACATATTTTTAGGAAGTCACTGTGCACTGGAGAGATTCCAAAGGACTGGAAAATGGCAAATATCATCCCATTATATAAAAAGGGTGACAGGGCAGATCCAAGCAACTATAGGCCAGTAAGCTTAACAAGCATCACAGGAAAATTAATGGAAGGAATTATTAAGGATAAGATTGAGCAACACATAGCAAGGACAGGAGTTATTCTGAACAGTCAGCATGGGTTCAGAAGGGGGAGGTCGTGTTTTACTAACATGTTGGAATTCTATGAGGAGGCAACAAAAGGATACGATCAAAGTGGAGCTTATGATATTATTTATCTGGACTTTCAGAAAGCATTTGATAAGGTGCCACATGAGAGGTTGGGCATCAAGTTAAAAGAAGTGGGAGTTCAGGGTGATGTTTTTAGATGGGTGCAGAATTGGCTCAGACACAGGAAGCAGAGGGTGATGGTGCGAGGAACCTCATCAGAACTGGCGATGTTAAGAGTGGTGTTCCACAGGGGTCAGTGCTAGGGCGCTATATATATTTTATATATATATATAAATGATTTAGATAGGAATATAAGTAACAAGCTGGTTAAGTTTGCAGATGATACCAAGATAGGTGGATTAGCAGATAATTTGGAATCCGTTATATCATTACAGAAGGACTTGGATAGCATACAGGCTTGGGCAGATTTGTGGCAGATGAAATTTAATGTCAGTAAATGTAAAGTATTACACATAGGAAGTAAAAATATTAGGTTTGAATACACAATGGGCGGTCGTAAAATCGAGAGTACACCTTATGAGAAGGATTTAGGAGTCATAGTGGACTCTAAGATATCAACTTCCCAACAGTGTTCTTAAGACATTAAGTTAGGTTATATAACACGATCTGTGGAGTACAAGTCACATGAGGTTATGCTCAACCTTTATAATGCACTGGTGAGGCCTCATCTTGAGTACTGTGTGCAGTTTTGGTCTCCAGGCTACAAAAAGGACATAGCAGCACTAGAGAAGGTCCGGAGAAGAGCGACTAGGCTGATTCCAGGTCTACAGGGGTTGAATTATGAGGAAAGATTAAAAGAGCTGAGCCTTTACAGTTTAAGCAAAAGAAGATTAAGAGGTGACATGATTGAAGTGTTTAAAATTATGAAGGGAATTAGTACAGTGGATCGAGACTTGTATTTTAAAATGAGCTCATCAAGAACACGGGGTCACAGTTGGAAACTTGTTAAGGGTAAATTTCGCACAAACATTAGGAAGTTTTTCTTTACACAAAGAACGATAGACACTTGGAATAAGTGACCAAGTAGTGTGGTAGACAGTAAGACGTTAGGGACTTTATCAATACTCGACTTGATGTTTTCTTAGAGGAAACAAGTGGATAGGACTGGTGAGCTTTGTTGGGCTGAATGGCCTGTTCTCGTCTAGATTGTTCTGATGTTCTAATTACAGGTAAGGGTCTTGTTCAAGGGCCCAGCAGAGTAGGATATCTTTTGGCAGTGACGGGGATACAAACCGGCAACCTTGGGGATACCAGCGCATAGCCTTAGCCTCAGAGCCACCACTCCGCTTCTGTAGCAGGCACATACATGCCAAATTACATTTTCCCCTTCAAATTAGCATTCAGACAATTGCCTTACCTCTGTTAAGAGTTTTAAATGCTTTAAGCATTTTTACTGATAATGATTGCCTCTTGAATAAGAATGCCGCCTATGGTATATTATGAAGAGAAGGCAACAAAAGCAGAGGATGTTCTATAATGCATTCATTTTTGCAGCACTTGTTGTGAAAGTCAGTTACTCTGTAGGTGTATGAGAAGTGAAGACTCATGGGATAAAGTCCTGCTTGGACAGTTGAATGATCTCAACTGGCTGTCCAGTCTGTATGCGCTGCCTCACATATTACATTTGCAAAAGACTGCAGCCACTACCAAGAAGGAAAGTCATGAGAATTTACAAATATGTACACATTGAAAAGTATGCCACAGTGGTGCTACAGTATCTTGCCACCGGTGCCAACTATAACACTTTATCCATTTTTTTTGTAAAAGTAGACCACTAGTAAATTAGGGAAGTCTGTTTCATGCTCTCCAGACAACCCTGTAGGAAACATACTTGCATATACCAAAAGTAAAGCAACTCCGTGAAAATGTAGGCAGCTTCTAAAGGTTTTCCTCAGTGCATTGGAGCAATTGATGGTTCAAACATCCTCATCACCAACTTCAAAGAATATGATATGGATCATTACAAGCAAGACTTAATTTTATACCAAACCAGAGGTGATCATTTCCTGTACCGGATGTCTGTGGTTTAGAAAGAAAAATGCTTGTTATGCTTTATAGCAATGCTATGGAAAGAGTGTATAAAACAAGTATAATTTATTAATATTCGATCACATAAATAACGTGAAACTGCTGTGGTTTGTCTGTCGACAGCTTGCACTGTCCTGCTTATACTTTGTGCTTTTTCAAAATCCAAAAGCAGGAATAATTAACGCTTGGTGAGATGAGCCTTTATCACTTATGCTAGCAGCTGGATGAATGATAATGCACATTCATCATTTGTGAATCTTTTCCAACAACAGCCTCTCTTGCTCAGTCGACAAACAACCTGGGTTAAATATTCAACTGCAAAGCAAATGAGCACGGTTAGTCAAAATTATTGACAAATACGTTCAATGGTACTTTGCAATGTACACATCACCCAGCCCTACTACAATCCCATGTTAATGCAGGAGGACTGGATGGAATTAGTGGGTGGAAGTGGTGTGGGCCAAGAAGTAGTAATAGATTTGTTTCTTGAACAATATGCTTTTGCTTAATCTCCATTATGTCCATTTATTTAACTAACAGCCAACACAACAGAAGGTGTCACCATAAGGCCAATATACTTTTATTTCAAGAAACTCGACTTTGTGAACTCCAATATAGTAGGACATGTCAACTGGCACTTTAAAAATGTGTGTCCTTCGGCTTATCAAGCTGCCCACTACAAAGGAATTTCTCTTCTCAAACTCTGAAGAGCTACTCCAAATTATGAAGGATGTTAGAATAACGGTGAATCCAAATCAAACTAGTTCCCGTTTAGAATCATAAATTGCTTACCACCCTCAACGCGTGCCCTGCAGAGATTATACAGAAACTGAAGGATTTATTATTTATTCAACCCTTTGTGAAAGGATTTCTTTTATTAATCTTTTCAATACAATTGACATTTAAGAATAGACTACATCAGGGGTCCTCAATCCCAGTCCTGGAGAGCCGCAGTGGCTGCAGGTTTTTGTTCTGACCTGGTTGCTTAATTAGAAAGCAATTCTTGCCAATAAAGCACTAACAAGCTATGAAATTAAATTAACTCTGCTATGTCAGGTCATTCTCATATCCTAGATTTTCTTTCCCTTTCTATCATGCAAATGATTTGAAGGCTAAAATGGACAAGTAATTCTCAGTCCTTCCCTTTTTTCTTCCAAGTATTTAATTAAACCCAATAGTGCAGATAAATACACACAGGTGTAAATGTAAATAAGCTAAATGGAGAAATGCTGCTCTCTCTTGTCATTTGCATGTTATTGATAATAAGGAGCAATTAAAATAGCTGTTTAAGACAAAATTAAGCAATAAGGGCTCAAAATCACTAAAGTGAAGCAGAAGTGTTACTTTAGCAATAAGTGCTTTTTATTAAGCAACTGGGTTGGAGCAAAAACCTGCAGCCACTGTGGCTCTCCAGGACCGTGATTGAGGACCCCTGGACTACATGATTCTTTATTCCTACTTTACTCTCCAACTATAACAACTTATTACTCTTTAACAGTGGCTCAAATGAGTCATAGTGGGAGCAATAAAGAGACAACACAATTTCATTTGCTTCTCATATTCCCCATAAAGTAAAGTAAACCAAACTATTCACTTGGCAGCTGACAAAAACAGTGCTTTCAGTGCATGATTTGGGTCCAAAGTAACAGTGGTTCAAGCCAACTGAATTAATTATCTTCTCTAGAAGAAGTGAGTGTCTCCTGGACATCATCAGATTAAGAATTATGCACCCTTACTGTGTCAAATAGGCCTAACTTTTCCTCACAGGAAAATCAATGCAGAATTTCATACAGTTCAGCTCAGAGATTTTCTTGGAATATATCCAGTGTCAGTACCGAGATATCAAAGTGTTTCTTTTTCAACCCATTTAGCCATTAGTTACTGCTGAGTGCTTTGATTTTTATTTTTTTAATTTATTTATTTTTTTTAAACTTGGCTCTCATCTTCAGGAGAAATGACAAAGTAAACGGATTGGATGAGCAACCACTTGAGAGGAGATAGCTGACTTTAATTTAACACAATATACGCTGCGACTAAACACATCAAGCCTGAGCCACGATTAAGCTTTTGATAAAACTGAATTAAGATTCACAGCTCTGTCCGATTTAGCAACATCCTTCTTTAATTAATGCAGATATTAAAGAACTTGCAAAGACTTTTACTATATTGACTTAATGGAGTCATGTGTTGAAATGAGAAAGACTTAATAAAATCTTCAAACATCAGGATAAATCATCTAAGCTGGTTGTAACTATTGGGACTATTACACAACTGGGAGCTTGGAGAACAAAACGAAGACATGTCGCTACCTCAAAGTTACCTTGTATTCTTGAAATCCAAAGAAGCTCACACCGTGTGTTTCCATTTAAAAATATCAAGTTCCCTGCTGACTGTGTGAGCCACTATCCGCACCAAGTACTGCAAGGTTTCTAGTATAAAACACCTGTTGTGCTCTAATTAAAAATAGTGAACTTCTATGTCATCTGGACATAGTTTTTTTCCGATGCAATCGATAGAGAACCATGTGAAATGTCATTGGCCCATAAGGTAACCGAACATAACTTAACCTAACCCTGTTCTTTCCACTTATTTTTAACCACCAAAGTTAAATTAAAGCAATGCAACATCTGCACTTCTTCTTTTAATATCATTAGCACTTGAAGCTCCTATTAACTGCTAGTTGTTATAACATTTATATGGAATGGCCAAAGTTGACATTAACCTGTTCTAACTCTTCTGGATTTACATTTCAACCATTGGGCTTATCCCGTCTAAAGGCTTGATTTAATTCAGCACCCTGGATCAAGTCAGAAAGTAGACTTAGATAAACCAGATTTTGTTTCCTGCTTTAACCATCAGGTCTTGCCAACTTTAGCTAGTTCCCCAAGATACAATGGGATAATCAAAGTCATTCTTTGGTAAAAATGCCCCATTGATACGGTGGACAAAGAAGTAACTTTGCTTATTTTGTAACACTTTCTTCAAGGACTCTTGGAAGATGGCTACCCTTAATCCGTTCCTGGTTCTTGTATCCACACAGCTTCATTCTGTTATGAAATGTTACGAATTTGTTCCACATTCTAAGGTACCATACATCCATGTATTCCTAAACCTAAATCTTTATAAAGATTCTGTATCACAACTTTAAATCCATAGTTTAAGCCACTTTCCATTACTGGTGTCTGGCGGACTGTTCTTACCAAACAATTTTAAGTATTATTTTGATGAAATTGGAGGAACCGGTATTTTGTAAAGAGAGTCACTGCTTTAAAAAATCTGATTCAATACATTGAATTTCAACATGTCTACAGACTATACTTAACTGCCCGTTGATGGTACAGTACGTACATACAGTATAAAACATGACATCCTCTTAACGTAGTGGCATTGACTCTAGCCTAGTGTTCTTGGTGACAAAACTGTTTGGGGACCTTTGGCTTGCAAAAGATCTGTTTCTTTAACATTTTTCTTATTTTGTTATATTTAATGCTATTTTAAAGTTTTTAATATTATTGTACCTGTTGTACATCTAGACAGGTCTGACCTAATCTTACTGCCAGCTATCACAGCAGTAGCTCTCTTATTATCCAAGCCAGACTTTTTTGTGTGTGTTTGGAGGGTATTGCTATTTATTTTAATATTTATATTTTTCTTGAGATTCCGTAAAGTCTTAACTAACCTTTGGGGACAAATAAAGTATTATCCATTCATCTATCTGCCAGTCTTAATTTTTATCTATTGTTGCAAAGCACATTTGGTTAAGGAAAACCATCCAAAATTGCCCACACTGACCAACTCTCCTCCTTGGACCTTCTACTGTAACCAAAGTGTTGAACAAAACTAGAGATGCACGATATATCGGGAACTGTATTGTTATCGGCCAATCTTCATTCAAAATGACAACATCGAAATCGGTCAGATGTGTACATTTTAACCGATATAAATCAGGCTTGTCAACAAGAATGCCCTTTATATGACTCAAATCATTATGCATCAAGCTTTCAACATCACAACTTTTTATTAATGGCTGGGGTTGGTACAGGTGGTTGTCCTGTTTTTCTTTACCACAAATCTGGCCAACCTAATAATAATTTACTTTTTTATTATAATATAGGTAAACGTTTGTAAACTTTTTTTTTTCCAGCTGAATAACTATCTCAGTGAGCCCCTATCTCCAGAAATAACTGCGCCCTCCAGTATTGGAAAAGCAATGCAGCCCATTTCCCAACCTTGGCCAAGGCAGTGATCAAGTATCGGCACCTTTTACCAGTGTAGACAGTGAACGCCTGTTTTCAGCTGTGTCAAATATATATACGTATATCTGGCGGAGTGGTGGCTCTGAGGCTAGGGATATGCACTGGCAATCGGAAGGTTGCCAGTTTGAATCCCATAAATGCCAAAAGGGACTCTGCTCTGTTGGGCCCTTGAGCAAGGCCCTTAACCTGCAATTGCTGAGCGCTTTGAGTAGTGAGAAAAGCGCTATATAAATGCAAAGAATTATTATTATTATTATTATTATTATTAAATGAAAAGAGAAACAGGCTTGCTGGTGAAAAGGCAGAAATGCTTCTTTTTGTTAAGAAAAACCTACCATTTGTACTTTTAAAGAAGCCAACTTAAGCCCAGGGTTACTGGCCTCATTGTACTCTTTATTTCAGTTTTACTTAAAGTAATATATGTCTGATTATAACACAAAGAATATGCATTCACTTTTTTGTTAATACAGGTAAACTTCCATTACAACGAACTCCCCGGGATCTAAAAAATGTTTCATTATAACGAAAATTTCGTTGTAATGAGATTCTGTATTTGTTACTATAGTGCTTTGTTTAACTTGCGTCCTGGCATTTGCAATCATTTCAATAGCTTCTTTTGTGTTAATTTTAATCTCTTCCTGCCTACAAGTTATGCTGACGAGAATTTTTCTCAGCATTTCCTTGCTATAATAAATTTTCCCGAAGCGCCATTGCAGCGTCTGTGGAAGATTGTTTGTCCATTGCTGGGGCAGGGAAAAAACAGGCTCATAGTGCTGCAGTGAAGTGGCACAGAAGCAAATCATAAAAGATTGGGGTTGCGCTATAAGTCCCTGTCTTGCACCCCAAAACACCCCAAAACTGAGTCTCAGTACTTTAGGAAAAACAACTTTATTCAGGTTGAAACAGGAACGGCACACTTATTTATTGTAGCGTGATCTGCCACTCTGCTATACACAGACATAGCAGTCAGGCTGCATCACACATTGATATCTTTTCTGTTTGCTTTGGCGGAGAGACGTAGCATAGCTGAGAGGCGCAGAATATCTTTGAGCCAGCTGTTGCCCCGGCAACAGATAAACAGTCTTCCATAGACACGGAGATTGGACACTCTTTGGCATATTGTCCAGTTAGGGGAGGTCCCAAGACAGTTTACAAACCTCACATTTTCTTGAATGACCACCGCATTAATAGGAACGTTTCTTGAACAAGCATCTCTGAACCAAATAAAAACTGCTTTTTCGACATCTTCAAATGCAGCAGTTCACACACGTTTATAACCCAAGATTTTTTTTTCTTTTTTTGCTCAGTCTTTCAAGAAAGTTGACAGCGTCGATGGCGAAAGTCCGATTTTACTGGCAGCGTCTTTTTTTTTTTTTTACCACAATCGAGAGCTGCAGAAATGTAAGTTTTTTTTCTAATATGAACTGTTATCGTATTTTCGTGTCTGCCATTTCTATAGGAGGGTGACAATGAGTTGAATTCCAATGAATGTTTTTTAAATGTTGATGAGCGATAAGCAAAAGGTATCACTGAAAACCGTACGAAACAAAAAGGGCAAAAAAAAAAAAAAACAGTACGAGGAAAGTTCGAAGAAAGAAAAAAAATGACAGTGTTTCTGCAGCCACAGAACTAACTGCTCTGCGGATCGTTCATTCAGGCATTTCAATGTCTTTTGTGCACTTTGTTGTAATGAAAGTATCTGCTGAATGTACTTCGTAGTAACGAGATTTCTATAGACTCATATCATACGGGGAAGCTGTCGGGACCATGAAAATACTTTGTTTTAATGAAAATTTTGTTGTAAAAGATATTCCTTATAACAGAATTTTACCTATATACCTAATGCTATGTTATGTAATGGCATGGTGTCTTCATGTGCTTAAGTTACTCAGAATGTGTATGTTAAGTAGATTTTTGTACATGACCTGGAGTATTTTTTCTATACAGATGAGCCATATCTTGCTCTTTTTCCCCCACATAAAGTACTGGCTGCTTATATAGCAAAGAAGAGCATAAAATTCAGCAAGTTTATAAAAAGTTAATCTCCGTTTCACATGCTACTGTTGTTTCTTTGATAATGCATAATATATTTTCAGCATACCTAAAACATTCATACCTGACGTAAATATATATATATATATATATTTCGGTATAGGCAAAGATGGACAAAAACACATCGGTTATATATAGCCCAGAATTTCCATATTGGTGCATCACTAAACAAGACAGCAAAAAACCAATAGTTATTAGCAATAACCTAAATAAATAAATTTGCTATCATCCAGTAGAACTGCAAAATGTCTACATTTCAAGGGTGCACAATGTAAAATATGGAAAAACTGATAACATTATTAAAGTTTAAATTAGAACAAAAAAAACTGAAAATGAAAAAAAGAGAGCAGCACTTTCACTGAACACTTAATAACTGATGAAGTAAAGCAGTAATACCACTCATTACATGAATAGCTTAGGAGATCTTTCCAGCCTCATGGCATTTTTACTATCATATACAATGACAAAGGATTGACATTCTACACAAGCTGCAGTTATACTTAACAGGCCAAAAAAAAAGGATAAAGTAGGATTTCACGTAACTCGAGACTGAGGCATCACTGGCAGAATTCACTGATCTGAAACAGCAGACAGCCACATACCTGTAAGGCCAGATTCTGAAGATCTTATGTGCGGCATAGCTAAGGAATTAAGTAGATGAGATATTCAGTGACAGGTATATTTTGTTCATTCTTATCAGGCAACTAGGAGAACAGACAAGAAGCCAGAGCCTGGCTTAACCAGCCTGAAATCAGCCATCCTCAAGATACCAGTCAGTGCCCGTACACATAGGGCACACCCAGACTCATTCACACTCATCAGGTCAACATACAGTTGAAAATTAACTACACGTCTTCAAATTATGAGAGAGAACCCATAAAAAGAAGGCAACACTGTGAAAACAACATGCATAAGGCAAACTCAATGTGAACAGAACTACAACCTAATTATTATAAATAGCAACATTATCTATTGTGACGACGAGTATTGTAGCTAGCAGATTCTCTCACGTGCAACAAGCATCATTTTCAGATTTTACTCAAAGCATCTCAGGAGATTAGCTAGACGGTATGCCCTCTTAGTCGTCCACTCTGACACGTCTTCTGTTTAAAGCTCTACACCACCGCACATCAGAAAGTTTTATCTCAACCACACTGTCTGCTTCCTGAACAGCATCCATTCAGTCAAAGAGAAAGATGCCAATCATCAGCATGTGACCCCTAAAAACACGACATTGCTATCTTTTGGACTCTTGAGGATTAACCTAGAGGTGTAATGAAGGTAAACTGCCACTAGCAAAAAAAAAAGCCCAAGAAGATCATAAATCCTCTGCTGTTTAATATGTTTGTTCACATGAGCAGCATTATACATGTGGCTGCAGTAACCTTTACATGTGCTCTTCTGCACAGATGCTGCATTGCCTTCATTTATGAAGGGTATTATCATAAAAGCCACTGACGCCACAGCAAGCACCAACCTACTCTAACACATGTAAAGATGGCTTTTAGTAGCAGCCAGTACCTATCTGATGAACAACCAAAAGGCACTTGTATGGATTTATCTACTTCAATGCAATTTTCTTCCCAGTATTACTGATCAGGTCCAAGAATTGGCCTGGACAACAAGTGGAGCACAAGAAAACTAAGCGACTGTTTCACGGTCACACATTAAGTCAAAGCAGGCTGCGCTCAGACATCTAGTGCTACGACAACTACATTCACCTAAAAGTGGAAATTCCACCCATACTATAGCCTGGAAGCAAGACAAACACGTGGACAAGGCAGCTTGCTACAGCCAGGGATGTGAGGCCAATTGCCAATGCACGGTCTTGCACCTCACCTTCCACCTTAATCCAAGGTAGACATCTATCAGTGACCTGACAGCAATTAGTAAACTAGCTGGGCACCAGTTCTTCAGACTGTTGGAAAGTTCTGACAAGCAGCTTAGTTTTTGACTTACTTATAGAAACATGATATTATACCCAAAGTGTTGCTGACGTTACAACAAAAGCTATTTCATAATGAAATGCAGGCTCCCAGTGGCTCACTTGGTCAAAGCACTTACGATTGCAGCAAAGTGAGTCACGCTGCAGAGATTTGAGTCCCTGAGGTGTGCATCTGTGGCTGAATACTTGAAAGTGTCAGGTTCATGTTCAAGTACAGCTGCCAAAGCATTCAGGGAAAAAAGAAGTGAAAGTGGGATGCTAGCAAACAATGTCAAAATGTCACCTGCTGTTGTGCATGCCAAACTTAGTACGAAATGCTCAAATGGTGCTGACTGCTGTGGATTACCATAAAAACCAGGACAGCTGTTACAAATGGCCACGACGACAAGAACCAGGCAATACCCTGGGCGTCAAGGTCATAAAACTGGAGAGTCTAATAGGTACAGTACAGGCCAAAAGTTTGGACACACCTTCTCATTCAATGTGTTTTCTTTAATTTTATGACCATTTACATTGGTAGATTCTCACTGAAGGCATCAAAACTATGAATGAACACATGTGGAGTTATGTACTTAACAAAAAAAGGTGAAATAACTGAAAACATGTTTTATATTCTAGTTTCTTCAAAATAGCCACCCTTTGCTCTGATTACTGCTTTGCACACTCTTGGCATTCTCTCGATGAGCTTCAACAGGTAGTCACCTGAAATGGTTTTCCCTTCACAAGTGTGCCTTATCAGGGTTATTTAGTGGAATTTCTTGCTTTATCAATGGGGTTGGGACCAGCAGTTGTGTTGTGCAGAAGTCAGGTTAGTTGGACGATCATTTATTTTTCAACAGGACAATGACCCCAAACACACCTCCAGGCTGTGTAAGGGCTATTTGACCAAGAAGGAGAGTGATGGAGTGCTGGAAATGGTCATGAAAATAAAGAAAACACATTGAATGAGGAGGTGTGTCCAAACTTTTGGCCTGTACTGTAGGTTGGCATTAGAGGCAGACAAGTGTGAAATTAAGAAACCCACAATATAAAACCCCATTCTGTGGAATACGGAAATTGTGAGTGCACCACTTATGTCAATGTTTTAGTGTTCCTCAGCTGGTCTGCTTTAGTAGTCTGCTGCACACTCACGTAAGACGCGAAGTGGAAGAAAACTAAAAGACAATGGAACTCTGCATCACACTCTGAAATGAGCACATGGAAATCTCGAAGTTTTCATTTTTGTATTAAACAGAACACCTAAAAATATCAAACTGACAAGCACCGCCGTACTGAATAGGAATGCATCACAATGCAAAAGTGAAGTTCTCAGTAAAAGTTGGGACCACAGAAAGAATTGCCTTCTCATTCAAAAAGAGGATGAGTTGTATTTGTTTCCTGATTTTCTTCATTTGCAAATGCAAACAATCCATCGACTTCAGTGTTTTCATCTTTAATGAACCAGCACAAGGCCAAAACGAGCTGGAAGCTTTCCCAGCACCGACTGGTGCAAACTATGGAAGGACCCCAAAATGGGGCAAACACTCTGCTGCACATATGAACTAATTTCTTCCTGTAAAAGCTCACAAAGCACCTCTCCAAGCACCAAAGGGTCACGTGAGGTCCATCTTACCTGGTCCATCATAGGCCAGACACCTTAAGAGACAAGCCCATAAAACTTTTCATTTTCTATTTATTTTCTGGAAAAGCTTTTCCAATTACAATGTTGTGACTAGCAGGTAACTGCACTGAAAGGAGTGGGAACAAATCCATTCTAATCAGTTCATCACAAGACACAAGAATTCTCATATTCACTACCAGATCACTTCAGATATACTGACAAGCATGGGAAAGTAACAAACCGAGGTGCCTGCATCCATCACGTGACTCTGTTGACACTCGCAGGGTGTCTCTGTGTGTTAGTCTTAACAGGGACGTTTGCTGAGCTTTATATAAGCATGTAGTGGACCGATCTTGCCTCTGCCCTGCATATCCACTAAAGCTTCTCGGCAATATCAAGAGTCCAACAGTAATCCAGAAACAAAAATCACATATTCTGCCACTTTTATCCAAGGCGACTTACAATTTGTAGCACATCTTTCATTTTTCCAGTTGGCGCATAAGCAGGACAAGTGACTTGCTCAGGGTCACACAGTGTCTGAAGCAGGATGTAAACCCACAACCTCAGGATTTCAAGTCCAAAGCCCAAATCAATATGCCATATTACCTGCCACATATAATAAATGAATCCTTGCTTTACAGTTATCTTTATTAGCAGTTGCTTGCAAGCATTTGTAACTGCTCACTGCAAATTCAATTCCACGAATTTAGAAAAGGAGGCGATGGTTTTTAAATGTCAGTTGCCATTCTTCTATTCTTAAGTAGAGACATGAGTTACTTTAAAATTCTCTTTTTCCCTCACGTCTTTCCCACTAAACCACAAGAACACACAAGACTCACTTTAAACTGTCAGTTTTCTTAACACATGCTGGTCTACCATGATGTGCATTTTGTGTCTGAACAAACAAAAAATATCTCCTTTAATGGCAGGTGCTGCTGCAACGCTCAGAGCACCCTTATCGAGGGCAAACATTTGTCAATATGTCTGGTGGCTCTCTGGCGTTGGATTGTTGTATGTAGTACTGAGCATTTCAGCAACAGGCAAGCATGCCAAGGTTTCGATGCAGGCGTGCCAACGCTACAAAACTGAATACTTAGACATCCGGTGGAAAACTCCCTAAGGTTAATCCTAGCAACAGATGTGAGCTCAAAAAACAAAGCTGAATTAAAGAACCTACAGTGCCAAACTACCCAAGAAATGCCCACGACACAGGCTCCCTCCTCTCTGAAAAATAAAACCTGACTTGAAATGTGGCAGCTGTACAAAAAGCAGCAGCCCTTCACCTTTCACTCTTTCAGATTGTTTGGGGCAGATTATACATCTAACTAACAACACTGTTTCTATGACATTTATACATTGTGGGCGCCTCTCCCACTACTGGCACATTACTGGCATAGAAACAGAATGGGGGCACAGAGCTCCAAGCTTAACGTAACGATAATGGACAGCAGCTTCCAATTTCACATACTGTGACTTGAATGCAGCACCTTAACTTACATGCAGAGCTCAAGTAGCTTCACAGGATTGTACAGCAATGCGTACACACACGGTAGCGATTCACTGATCACAGATGTAAGATAAATCTTTTTATTTGCAGCTAAATTTGATTCAGAAAGTTTAAGAATGTTGTGTTATGTAAGCTACAATAAAACTCATACTGACTAAATCACTGGAAACAATGGACCATGTCTAACACTATAAGACATTTCCACTTTGCACACAGTCTTTCTTGTTTTCTGCCATACCCCTCAAATCAAACATGCCATAGGCAGCCTTTACAGATCAGTCTGCTTGCCTCTGTGTGTTTAGAATCTCTTACTGAAACACCAGTCATGACTTATAATGAAATACATTGTTTAGAACTGCTGGCTTTCCATAAGGTGACGTAAAACAAAGTCAAACTATTAATAACAATGTTTTACGCATTCATTCTCACCACGGCAGGTTTTCTGCAGTTCACTGCTCTTAGTTATGCAGCCTGCACACGGCAAACGAATGCCGACGATTTTACGAAAGTCCTTCACATCGTCTTAGTGGCACATTTAAAATGGAAACAAATTTGGTCAGCGTGAAGATGTGAGCATTACTGTTTTGGCTCGCTGTGCTAGTTAAAACTGTGGCTCAAAATTATACAGTAAGTAAAAGGAAGCGATTTATAACTACCTAAGAAGAGCCACATAGGGTATCAATATATTTGCAACGATTAAAGTAGCCAAAGCAGATCAGAAAACAACAGACAGCTTATTCTCTCACTGCATTTGATAGATTATATGGTATAAGGGTTATGATCATTAAGTACATGAAATAAGACTCTCTGGAAAGGTATGACATGTGGACTATGATTTGCAAAAAAATTTTAATTGATTTTCTTTCTTTTTTTTTTTTTTTGAAGACTAGGGGGCTTTGCCCCCTGCTCGCTTTGCTCGTCAACCCCCGTGCCTGCACTACATCTTTGTGGTTCTGCTGCTCGCGTATGGGGATGCGGATGTACAATTTACTAACTATTTTACTACTAACTATTTTATATTACAGCAAGTAATTAACCATATTAAAAATATTAAAATGCAATAATTTGATTGTAAATTATGTTTCATGTTATGTTAGATTTATTCATTGTGTAATACAATTTCATTGTGTTTGGCTTTTAAATTGACATGCAAAATCTTTTTAAACTTACACTTTTACTATAAAACTTAATTAAAAACAATTTTTTGAATTACATTTTTGTCAATATCGCATTGAATTGTGATTCTGTGTTTGGACTTTCATCGTGCCGTGTATAACTGCCCATGATTGAATTTCGTTTCTTTCTCTCTATTAAATAAAATTACTTTTTTGAATGTTTGGCTCTGAGATTTGTAAATTGTCTTTGCAAAAGCTATTCTAACAGGAAACTGTTAACATTTTAATACAAATGGCATATCAAGAACTCGCACGATCACCACCAACTGCTTCAGCATAGTCTACTGATATGCATTTAACAATTCTGCCGTGTTACTGATTGGCATTTTTGCCGTTAATTCGTTTGACTTCATTGTTTCTTGGTCCTAGGATTGGCCGTATACTCATTTTTACTGTTGATAACCCTTCGCGATAAAATGGCTCGTCTCGTTGGAGCAAGAACTGTGTTTGGCAAAAGCATTCACACGAATGAGATGTGAAAGTATCGTGTGCGTGGTTTTCTATGGTTGAGAGGAGGTCATGACTTGAAAACATCTCATGGCCAAAGTCTTGGCTTGCGGAACTTGAAAAAATCTTCTAAAACGTCTTGTCTTCCAAAAAGTCTCGTTGCAGGATTTTTTTTATTATAATAGAAAGATATCATTTATTATTTGCGGCAGATCATATGACAGATTAAAATATATCAGAAAGGTATCACTGATAGTAAAAAGTATGGTGGATACATAATTCTGGAGATCTGGCACCTCATCACTGCAAAGGCAGCAGGATCATTTTACTAGTGGAATGTACAGCAGCTGGACATATTTTTGTACAAGTTAATGATGGTGCATTTACAGTATTCTGTACATACGGGGTGCCTCCCAAGACATGTTTCAGTGATCGGGCTACCTACTAAATATATGCTCAAGATGGCCATGTTCAACTGTTATTCAAATATTGGTATAGAAACCTTTAATCTAAGTGGACCTCTGCACATTCATGGTGAGAAATGCACAATCAAATAAACACATGGCCCTGTTACGGTGCAGTGACAGCTGCCTAGGATGAGCAAGCACTCCACCTTCAGTTTTCAATGTTTGTCCAGAGATGGAGCCGCAAGCAAAAAGACAAAACATCAGTTCCAGAATTGGGGTGGTGGGTTCAAGTGTTATTTTGGAAGGAAAGAAAACAGTATGTAAGTAATAGTAACTTGCATCTGACCTCATCAACTATTCCAGAATACTGTCACAGGCATCAAGTGCTCTGATCCACATTTTATCTACACTTATCACTTCTTTTCTCTCTCCACTGGTTTTAAGCTTCTACTAGGATGCAGTTTATAAAAATGATGCAATGTCGAACTATTTAAAACAATATGTTGTGTAAGGGACAGCCGGCATTTCAGTCTGACCAGGATGTCCCTCAACTAAGAGAGAGAGCCTGTTTAGGACACAACATCCTCTGGGACGCTATATGGCAGCTCCTCTGGACAGAAATGGTTCCCAGAATTCCAGCAGGGCAGCATGGGACATGGAGTCCAGTTCTTCAGCCTTGTTGGGTGCCGTGGGTGCTGCCAGGGGGAGCTCACCAAGAACCCGGGGACTATTATGCTGATGTTAACGCGAAAGTACTTAGGAGTCACGAGGTTGGAAACCCACAGTACTTCCAGGACACCTGAAGAAGGCATTTTACCCGGAGACTGAATACTTTCGGGTCAGAGACTTTAAAAGGACTGTAGGAAACCCCAGCAGACTGAGCCGGAGTTGGGAGGGAGTTTGACAGAGCTGCTGGGAGGAGTGGAGGATTTGTTATTGATTTATTGGAGTATTGTGGAGTGGAGGTGCTTGGGGCACATTATTATAACAATAAATTCAATTATTTAGACTTTTACCTGGTGTCTGACGTGTTGTCTAAGGGTTCAAGGGGACGATAGCTCCCTCTATATTCCACAGTTGATATTCTCATTGGGAGCTACCAAGCCCTGATCCATGTTTAAAGTCAAGGCATTTTATGATGGTTGCAGTGTGCTTCACTTTCCTTCCTATGGGTCTCATTTTTGGTAGCAGCATGTTCCAAAAGTCCTTACATGTCTTTAAGCACACTTTTACATATATGTATAAAAACAGTAGCAATTTAAAATCAATATCTATTTCTAAGAAGATGATTGTGCTATTTAGGTTGGCTTTCCCTAAACCTTGGGTAACACATTTGTAGCAAAGAAAATACATTTCAGTACTGACCCATTTCCACCATTATATAGCTCAAATCTATTGTTAAATCATTATCTTATGTTGTGGCATTAACTGTGCTTTTACAATGACAACATAATTTCAATAAAGCATCTAATGCAAAAAAAGGAATCAAGACCAATACAAAAAACAGCACCGCAAATTCATTTAGAAAATGTTACTACTTTATTGAAAGACACTGTAGTAATGTCCATCTGACCTCATCGACTTATCCAGAATGCTAGAGCTGGCTTAAAGTTCTCAACTGCACATTTTACCCACACACATCTCTTCTTCACTCTCTCCACTGGTTAAAGTTTCTATTAGGATGTAGTTTAAAACCTTTGTTTTGAACTAAAACAGCTCTGTGCCTCATTACCACCAAATGTCAGTCCAAGCAGTATCTGATCCACTTCAGCCAGCTTGTTCACAGCCTCTAACCTCTACAGACCAGTTCAAAATATGTACTTTTTTCATATATTCATCTTAAGCTGAGAAAAGGGCTTTCCATGGCTACTGATACTGCTCAGTATCTGCTAATGTACAGGAGCCTCTTACCTCTCCTCCTGGATATCTAGAGTTGTCAACCATCAACCAGCTCAAGTTCTGCATGACAGTTACTGTTCATTTAGCTATGAAACTTACAGCAGTACTACATGTTTTGTACCCATGCCTTCTACTGCTTATTAATATTGTACATTTTAAGATTCCTTCAAATGGATATATTTATGAATTATTATTAATCTATGTAATTATGAATTATCTATAAAATAAATACAAATGCAAACAGCAGACTATCTTGAGTGTAGGTATTAAGGAAACAATAAGATCATAACTAGTTGTATGTAATTTCCTGCCACATCTATACATGTAGACAAAGAATCTTCACCTATTGCTGACAAAATGCAAAACTCTTCTTGAAAACTAATCTATTTCCCTTCACACTTTCCACAGGGCTTTAAATAAGCTGTAATAGCTCCAAGAGGAGGAAACCACAAATAAATGTCTAAAAGTCATTCTAGCATTGTAACGTCAAAGAATACTAAGGTGGAAACTGAATCTCCACCCACAGTGATTATTAACCACAAGAAATGTGTATCACTTACATCCCAACATCCCACTTACATCCTTCAGAGCCTTGAAAAGCCATTTTGCCTTCAGCTCTTAATCTCACAAGAGGTTGAAATGTTTGACATTCACAACAGAATTATATCTGGTGCAGTTAGTGAACTGTGACACCCAGGGGTGCTTTATTCTTATGCCTTCTTTGCATAACTCTGGTATATGTGTTATTTTTTATTAAGGTTATTGTAACCAATTAATTAATTGCTAATATTAAGAATTTTTCCTTGCCTACAGACACCAGTGAAATCAGCTTTGCTGGAAGTCACAAACAGCAAACGTCTCAAAGAACCACTTTAAGATTGTAGGGCATTAGTAATAATCATAAAATGAAATGATCTATCATGGCAAATGTGCTTTGTCCTAACTCAAGCATTATCAAATACGGTTTACATGTCAAAGACAGGCACCTGTCAAGTTTTACATCTGAAAAGAAACCGTCTGCCTTCATGCACATTTTTATTATGCAAAATTGTACCCAGAAATGGAAGTTTCTATTTGTTATGCTAAAGTGTTTTATCTTGTACCGATTGCCAAAAAGTGTTATAAAGGCAGTCAGCAATTTTCAAAATGGATTACTTGTGTTGGCATTGAATATTTCCTTAACAGAAACAAATTATTAAGCGCTTTCAGCTGTGGAAATCAAACAAGGGAAAAGAGCAATGTAAGTAAATGGAAATGGAAGAACTGGAGACCATCGCTTCCATCACTGCAAATTTAGAATGGCAATTGAAAGCAAATCAAATCAATATTTGAAGCTCTTTATACCTACTAAGCAAGCACAAAGAATAACTAGACAAGTGAATTGGGCATAAAATTCCTATCACTGTACAAACTATGGCTGAAACCAACGTCACTCAGGACATTCCTCTGGCTGCTTAACTGGCAACACTCCTAGCAGTGTGGCATTGTGAAGAAACTGGACTTGAACTCGCAATGGGCACTAAGCTTTGGTACGAGGCAGCACTGTGATGCGGTGGTGTCACTGCTGCCACAGAGTAAGCAGACCTGAGTTTGTGTTCGAGATGTTCTCTCCATGTCTGCATGGTTTCTCCCACTATCCAAAGACACGCAGGTTAGGTAAATACCTTCTCGTGCATTTGGTGTATGGGTGTGTGTGCGTGTGTTTGCCCTGCGATGGACTGGTGCCCTGTCCAGGGTTTGTTCATGTCTTTCACACTATGCTAGCTGGGATAAACTCGAGCATCAACCCTGCGATGCTGGTCTGGATTGAGCAGGTAAGAAAATGTCATGACATGACACGCGTTGGTATGGGTCAAATTTAAGTTCAGGTTACTGTCATATGTAGAGGACATCCTGTCAGCACTCCCTTTGCAACAAACGCACAGCACAGCGGGGAATTAGTATTGGGTTATTTTAGTATTCACTTAATTTGACTGACTGAATACAGTTTCTTTGAGGCTCAGCACAGGAGACAAAATATTTTATTCTTTGTCTCACATTTTATCTGTTAAGTACTAAAGACCTGTTAGTAGGCAACTTCAAAAAGTATTACCAAGGTCAATGCAGAAAAAGGGCAGTTCAAGAGTGTCCAAAATGACCGCCTGACATATTTCTTAAGCTCATATTTGGCTGTATGCAGTAATTTGCAGACTGGCAGCAATTTGCTTTTACTGCTACTCTCCAAAGAATCAGACCATGTTTAAACATGAAAATTAAGCTTGTTCTAACATTTGCAAAACTTCATAAGGACATCCCAACAACCAGTAACTAAATAGTCTAGGACAGTAGACCGGGTGACATTTAGTAGAGTCGCAGCTAAAAGCACAGACAAGCCTGACTGGTCACTAGTCCCAAAAAGATTCCGTTAAACATGCTCTCACCTTTGTCATGTCCTCAGCTGCCCCAATCTGTGAATGGGTGACATGGGATGGATGCCGACTCAAAGTCTCATTTCCCAAGTCCAGTCTGGGTCTTTTAGCTTCCGAGAATTCTGCTTCTGATTGGCTGCTAGACTCCTGGATATAAGGGTAAGGTTCATAACGGAGATGCTGGTCCTGACCTCTATAAAATAAAAAATAGGAAAAAAAATGTGGGCTTTGAAAAACATACAATATAAGCTATAAGTACAATAACTCCAATGCTCTCACTTCAACAGGAACCACAAGATGAATGTCTCTTAAAAGGATATCCCCTGTAAAGTGAGGCACATAATCTACTTGGGTTAACAACACTGAATCTCAGACGTACAATAAATGAAGCACGGATAGAAAAAAACCTGGAAGACAAAGGCTACCTGCTCTTACTGACAAAACATATTTATAAAATGCTGGCTCCATGTCATAATGAAATCAGAGAATGCAAGTAGTAGGTGGGATATCGTCTTGTGTTGGCCTGGAATGGCTCATCATCCAGGCAGCATACAAAAAGGCGGCCATTAAAACATGAGGTTACAGAGGACAAGGTGTCGAGTAGAAATCAACAGGTTACTATTAGGCTCACACTCAGGACTCCGCATCTGGAGTACGAGGTAAGACACAAAAATAACCAGACTGGTAAAAATATATATACTGGTATATTTATTGATGAATTACAGCATTCTAAACATTGTCACCTTCTATATCAGTGTTTCCCAAACTTGGTCCTGGGGACCCCCTGTGGCTGCAGGTTTTTGTTCCAACCAGCTTCTGTTTTTAATTGGACTCCTGGGCTAATTAAGTGATGTGTTATTTCCCAAGTTCTGTGTTTAGGGAACAATATAGAAAGTAGAAAACTACATTTGCTAAAAAAAAAAAAAAAATTAAAATGTAACAAGCAGTTATATAGGAATAATGTATTTTTTTTCTTTTTAACTGTATTTTCATCTTGATTTTCATTCTACTTTTCCAGGTGTTCTAATTGTTTAATTAATCCATTATTTACTAATTAGTGGGTCTGACGCTATAGTAGTTGCAGCCTTTGATTATTCAGTGTTGTTTGCCTGCGTGTCTGCTCTGCTCATTTTTAATTGTCATTAATAAGATACAATGAAGGGGGGAAAACTGCACAGAGAAAGGTCAAAATATAATGAAACCAACAAAAGAGAGTTAAGAATTTAAATCTATGGCAAAAGCAGAAATATTTCTAAATGTCTTATAAATGTAAAAATTACGCTGCTGTGCTTTTCTGAATGTCGAATAAAAGGAAACAAAATAGCAGCTAATTAAATGAGCTCAGTGTTATCAGGTGTTGTCACTGATTAGGAATCTGGTTGGAACAAAAATCTGCAGCCACAGTGGGCCCCAGGACCGAGTTTGGGAAACACTGTTCTATATACTCCCACTCCCGATCTCTACACTGCTCCAAACCTATCTTCCATTGATTGAAACAGCACTGGAAGTCGTCTTGCTTGAGGGTCTTCAACAGGCTTGTCGTTTCTGTCTTCACTTCATTCACTGAAGTAAAATGTGCTCCCTTCAGGTCACTTTTGATTTTTGGGAACAAGTAAAAATCACAGGGAGCTAAACTGGGCGAATTGGGAGGATGTTCGAGGACAGGAATGCTTTTGTCAGTCAAAAACTGCTTTACGGAAAAAAGAAAAATGATCATTTCGAACCATCTGATTCACCGTTTTGATGTTTTCATCTGTCCGAAACGAGCGACCTGGACACTGAACGTCTTTCACATTTTCTTACCCTTCCTTGAAATGTTTGTGCCACTCAAAAACTTGTGTGCAAGACAAACTATTATCACTGTACACTGTTTTTATCATTTCACAAGTTTGTGTGGCCGTTTTGTTCAATTTCACGAGAAATTTGATGTTGATTCGCTGTTTAATTTTTTTCACCGGACATTATAGCGTCAACTCGTGAAGCAATTGTTGTGCAAATACTGACTCGTCTATTCACAGAATATACCTAGCCGGTCGGCGGTTTGAGAGGGGATATAGTTCTATGATTCACATTCAGCCGACCTCCAGACTGTTTTCCAGGAAAGCCCCAAACCCAGTCCGGTTATTTTTGTGTCGTACCGTGTACAATTTTAGTCTGCATTTTCCAAAAAAAAAAAAAGAAACAGCAGGTAGACTGGGCCTAGGATTATGGGGCAGTGAGATTTAAAAAACAGATTTAAAGAGCCGACTCTTACCATTTTAACCAAAGGGAGGTTAATAAGAAACCTGACTTAAGACTTCCAAATTATGAGCAGGATTGGTAAAGGATTTACAAAAGTAAATTTTACACAAATTTTTCAAGTTATTTGTTCACTTTATGAACCCTGCAGCATGGTAGGCAGACATTGTAAAAACTACTTTTTTTTTTTTTTGAAAAGGTTAGATAAATAACATCTGACAAACTGTTAGGTTAAATAGCCCGTCCCTGTCAAAATCTTTCTTATACTCTTGCTCTTAATCTTTTCCCCCCACAAATGCAGCCTTGTTTCACGCGTTACAAAGTGAAATAGAACTTGGAGTATATCTTGTAATTGATGTTTGGACATCTCTGACGTCTTTGAATGTTCTGATTCACTCTTTAGTCCTGATGGGGTTTACTGCAAGTATCATTTTTTTCTTGAATGAACTGTAAAGTTACATGTTGATTTCAATATGGCTTCTTGTAATGCTATCAACTGTAACATATCTGAAAAGAGAGAAATATTTCTTTAAGACACAGGCAGCTTAAAAAGGATTTCCTTTCTCTTGAATATTGTCTTTAATTTGACAGAGAACAGTAAGATATTTGAGAAGTTCTTCCAGCAAACGGGTACACCCACACATGTTCTTTGTACATGCCGCCAATTCAAATTCAAATAAAATGCCTTTGTTCATTTGTTTCTTTGGTTTTTAGTAATATTAAGATGACTATGTTTGAGAGGGAATATTAAGGATAAAAAGAAAAAAGTCATTTGAAACTGATCAATATGAACAGCAATCAAGATGCTATAAAAACACATTTAGGTTTAATGTTCACTAGTTTCTAATGTAGTCAAGGGAACATCACTCGTGAAATCTGCAACTCACTGATACCAACATTATGACAGCTGGTTTTATTTGGATTTTAAGTTAATAATTCTAAGGCGGCAATACCTTTGCTGCAAAGGATTTTTTACCTCTTTAATTCAGTAAACAAAAAAAGTAATATTCATTCATTTTTCATTTGTGTCAGGAGTAAAACAAATCACTACAAACTGGGTGAAGTGTATAAGTTGCACTTTACCCATTTGCCTATTTGTGTGCTAAAGCCTTGTGAACTTAATATGGCACACTCTCTATTATGAAGTATTTGACTCCAATCAGACAACACATTTAATTGGGCCAAAAGAATCCAAACAAAGAATATTCCACGAAACACACTCAGTGAATAAACCTCGCTTAAATGGAGATGTAAGGCTTATCTGAGCCAGTTTCAGTTCCACCAAAGAGGACTAGGGCAACTCGAGATTGATATCCACAGAAACTAAGCGTCATGTCTTAGCCTGTCTTTAACCGTACCAGGCTAAAGATGAAGCTTAGCGCAGTGGTGTGAATTGAGAGTGCATGAAATCCACGATCGATGAGAAACAAAACGTCAGAAAAAGGTTTCCGGGACTTTTTTTTTTTTTTTTACATTTCTAATGTTGCTGAATTCTTGTTTAAATTAATCATACATGTTCATTAACAATGGTAAAGCATTCACTGAAAATAAACAACATTTAAATGATGTCATCTGTTGCCATCTTTTTTGGCAGTGACAGGATTTTGTTGCACATTTAATGTTGCTGCACTCTTAGCTACACTAACATTTTAGTTAGTGTGATATTCATTGCAAAGTGGTAAAACATTAAAAGCTACACTGTTGATAGAATAACAATAAAAATTAATGATATATCTCGGTGTTTCCCAACCTCGGTCCTGTGGCACCCCTGTGACTGCAGGATTTTGTTCCAACCAGATTCCTGCTCAGTGACAAAACCTGATAGCACTGATCTCATTTAGGTAGCTGGGATTATTTTTATTTTTATTCTACATTCAGAAATACACAGCAGTATGATTTTTACATTTATATGACATTTACAATTATTTCTGCTTTTGCTATAGATTTAAATGCTTAACTCTCTTTTGTTGATTTCATTATATTTTTCCTTTTCTCTGTGCAGTTTTTCCCCTTCGTTGTATCTTATTAATGACGATTAAAAATGAGGAGACACCCAGGCAAACAACACAGAATAATCAAAGGCTGCAAGTACTTTAGCATCAGACCCACTAATCAGTAAAGAATAGATTAATTAAACAATTAGAACATCTAGAAAAGTAGAATGAAAATCAAGATGAAAATATTGTTAAAAAGAAGAAAATACATTATTCCCATATACAGTGGTGTGAAAAACTATTTGCCCCCTCCCTGATTTCTTATTCTTTTGCATGTTTGTCACACAAAATGTTTCTGATCATCAAACACATTTAACCATTAGTCAAATATAACACAAGTAAACACAAAATGCAGTTTTTAAATGATGGTTTGTATTATTTAGGGAGAAAAAATCCAAACCTACATGGCCCTGTGTGAAAAAGTAATTGCCCCCTGAACCTAATAACTGGTTGGGCCACCCTTAGCAGCAATAACTGCAATCAAGCGTTTGCGATAACTTGCAATGAGTCTTTTACAGCGCTCTGGAGGAATTTTGGACCACTCATCTTTGCAGAATTGTTGTAATTCAGCTTTATTTGAGGGTTTTCTAGCATGAACCGCCTTTTTAAGGTCATGCCATAGCATCTCAATTGGATTCAGGTCAGGACTTTGACTAGGCCACTCCAAAGTCTTCATTTGGTTTTCCTTCAGCCATTCAGAGGTGGATTTGCTGGTGTGTTTTGGGTCATTGTCCTGTTGCAGCACCCAAGATCGCTTCAGCTGGAGTTGACAAACAGATGGCCAGACATTCTCCTTCAGGATTTTTTGGTAGACAGTAGAATTCATGGTTCCATCTATCACAGCAGGCCTTCCAGGTCCTGAAGCAGCAAAGCAACCCCAGACCATCACACTACCACCACCATATTTTACTGTTGGTATGATGTTCTTTTTCTGAAATGCTGTGTTCCTTTTACGCCAGATGTAATGGGACATTTGCCTTCCAAAAAGTTCAACTTTTGCCTCATCAGTCCACAAGGTATTTTCCCAAAAGTCTTGGCAATCATTGAGATGTTTCTTAGCAAAATTGAGACGAGTCCCAATGTTCTTTTTGCTTAACAGTGGTTTGCGTCTTGGAAGTCTGCCATGCAGGCCGTTTTTGCCCAGTCTCTTTCTTATGGTGGAGTCGTGAACACTGACCTTAATTGAGGCAAGTGAGGCCTGCAGTTCTTTAGACGTTGTCCTGGGGTCTTTTGTGACCTCTCGGATGAGTCGTCTCTGCGCTCTTGGGGTAATTTTGGTCGGCCGGCCACTCCTGGGAAGGTTCACCACTGTTCCATGTTTTTGCCATTTGTGGATAATGGCTCTCACTGTGGTTCGCTGGAGTCCCAAAGCTTTAGAAATGGCTTTATAACCTTTACCAGACTGATAGATCTCAATTACTTCTGTTCTCATTTGTTCTTGAATTTCTTTGGATCTTGGCATGATGTCTAGCTTTTGAGGTGCTTTTGGTCTACTTCTCTGTGTCAGGCAGCTCCTATTGAAGTGATTTCTTGATTGAAACAGGTGTGGCAGTAATCAGGCCTGGGGGTGGCTACGGAAATTGAACTCAGGTGTGATACACCACAGTTAGGTTATTTTTAACAAGGGGCAATTACTTTTCACACAGGGCCATGTAGGTTTGGATTTTTTCTCCCTAAATAATAAAACCATCATTTAAAACTGCATTTTGTGTTTACTTGTGTTATATTTGACTAATGGTTAAATGTGTTTGATGATCAGAAACATTTTGTGTGACAAACATGCAATAGAATAAGAAATCAGGAAGGGGGCAAATAGTTTTTCACACCACTGTAACTGCTTGGCACATTTCTATATTGTTCCCAAACACAGAACGTGGGAAATAACAGTTCACTTAATTAGCCCAGGAGTCCAATTAAAACAGGACCGAGTTTGGGAAGCACTGATACATCTCATTTAAATTATAACACCATTTAACCCCAATGTTCTTTTTTGTCAGTGACAGTCAAATTCAAAAGGTATAGTAATAAAAAAAAGGTGTTCTGTAATGTTAAAATGGTCAGTTATAATTGAACAAATTCAAAGTCAGTAAAGTAGCCCAAAGAAGTTTATAGTAATATACAAGAAGAAATGCCACACTTCAACATCTTTTAGCATCAACACTGGTCTTGTCCTGTCCTTGCGAATTATACAGAGATTAAAAACCACCAGCCAAAATAATGAATTGATGTAAGCCAGTATTTGTACGTACATTATAAAATAATAAAGACTAACACATATCAAAGAGACTCAACTGCACAACTTTATAATTAAATGATCTTGACTTCTTTATTATTTTTATAATAGTCCGTATTGTTTTTTTTTCCCTAAAAATCTTACATGATGTAAGATACTAGAAATAAACAATTGTTTTGTAATTGAGGAAATGCCAGTAAAATAGAAACACTTAGTGTAAAAACTGTCAAGTCTGCTCTGGAATTTCATACAGATGTTTGTCATTCCATTCAATGCATAAAATGTGAAGTGTGGTACTTCTATAAAATGCAGATTTATCCAAAGCTGTATCTGTGACAGTAAATACATTTACTTGGGCTTCCCAAACTTCATTGGTGCAACAGAATGCACTTGTATGCGAAAGTACCAAGCTAATTAGAGCCTGACTAAGTAAAATACAAATCATCACGGCGTCAAAGCACAGGACGGTCCTTTTAAATGACGGTGACAAGTCGTATTAAGCAATCGGACATTCTGATAAGGGAGCATGGCACCAGCGGCAGAAGATGCAGCATTCTTTATGGCTGCTCAATGTGTAATATACACTTGTATACACTCACCTAAAGGATTATTAGGAACGCCATACTAATCCGGTGTTTGACCCCCTTTCGCCTTCAGAACTGCCTTAATTCTACGTGGCATTGATTCAACAAGGTGCTGAAAGCATTCTTTAAAAATGTTGGCCCATATTGATAGGATAGCATCTTGCAGTTGATGGAGATTTGTGGGGTGCACATCTAGGGCACGAAGCTCCCGTTCCACCACATCCCAAAGATGCTCTATTGGGTTGAGATCTGGTGACTGTGGGGGCCATTTTAGTACAGTTAACTCATTGTCATGCTCAAGAAACCAATTTGAAATGATTCGAGCTTTGTGACATGGTGCATTATCCTGCTGGAAGTAGCCATCAGAGGATGGGTACATGGTGGTCATGAATGGATGGACATGGTCAGAAACAATACTCAGGTAGCCCGTGGCATTTAAACGATGCCCAATTGGCACTAAGGGGCCTAAAGTGTGCCAAGAAAACATCCCCACACCATTACACCACCACCACCAGCCTGCACAGTGGTAACAAGGCATGATGGATCCATGTTCTCATTCTGTTTACGCCAAATTCTGACTCTACCATTCGAATGTCTCAACAGAAATCGAGACTCATCAGACCAGGCAACATTTTTCCAGTCTTCAACTGTCCAATTTTGGTGAGCTCGTGCAAATTGTAGCCTCTTTTTCCTATTTGTAGTGGAGATGAGTGGTACCCGGTGGGGTCTTCTGCTGTTGTAGCCCATCCGCCTCAAGGTTGTGCGTATTGTGGCTTCACAAATGCTTTGCTGCATACCTCGGTTGTAACGAGTGGTTATTTCAGTCAAAGTTGCTCTTCTATCAGCTTGAATCAGTCGGCCCATTCTCCTCTGACCTCTAGCATCAACAAGGCATTTTAGCCACAGGACTGCCGCATACTGGATGTTTTTCCCTTTTCACACCATTCTTTGTAAACCCTAGAAATGGTTGTGCGTGAAAATCCCAGTAACAGCAGATTGTGAAATACTCAGACCGGCCCGTCTGGCACCAACACCCATGGCACGCTCAAAATTGCTTAAATCACCTTTCTTTCCAATTCTGACATTCAGTTTGGAGTTCAGGAGATTGTCTTGACCAGGACCACACCCCTAAAGGCATTGAAGCAACTGCCATGTGATTGGTTGATTAGATAATTGCATTAATGAGAAATTGAACAGGTGTTCCTAATAATCCTTTAGGTGAGTGTATAATAAGTGTACTGTTCCAGTAATTCTGAAGTTGCGCTCTTGTATGTAATTTTCAATTGCTGCCAAATGCGCTTCATACTGCTATTAAATACTTGTTTCTCAGTGTTTGAATTATGACATTTGTAGAGCAGAATGTTTAAAATCAAACAGGACAATTCAAAGGTAACTTTTTTTACAATTAATAATTCCATTAATATCTAATTAAGCAATGCACAGATTCTAAACCATTGGTCTGTTATGGATTGCCAGACTCACTGCCTTTGTAAGGGACACTTTTCTTTTGTTGAGTTATTACAGATCAACTATTATTTCTTGATCGTCAGCTGAAAAGTCTCTCTTACTCTCTGTTACATGTTCTTCAATGTCTTGACAAATAAAACACTAACATTTCTATGCTGTCCCATAATACATCATACATCCCATCAGTGTCATGTTTCAGGTGCTGACGATGCTGTGATCTTCGTGGAGTCAATGGAGGCTCTGATCAGGGTGCTCAAGAGACTGAGCGAGGAGTCTGAGTGTCTGGGCTTGCGATTGTTCTGGATAAAAACCAACGTCCAGGCCTTTAATGGCCTCTTGGGCACAGCCATCAGCAGTTTGTCCGTCTGTGGAAAGTGTTGATCTTGTCGAGAGGTTTACTTACCTTGGCAGTGACATTCATGTCTCTAGTGACTCTTCCTATGAAGTCAGTAGACGAATTGAGAGAGCATCGGGGGTGTCATGAGGTCACTGGAAAGGGGTGTGTGGTACTCCAGATATCTCAGCAAAAGGACGAAGGTCCAAATCTTTAGAGTTCTGGTGCTTCCTGTCTTGCTATATGGTTGGGAGACAAGGACGCTATCCAGTAACCTGAGACAAAGACAGGACTCCTTTGGTACTGTGCCTCTCCGGAAAATCCTTGGGTACCGTTGGTTTGACTTTGTGTTGCTCATAGAGTCCCGAATGAGGCACATTGCCTGCAGGGCAGTGTCAGTTACAGCACTACAGCCATGTGACGCGTTTCTCCGAGGGTGATCGTGAGGGAGCTCGTAAGATCCTCATTGTTGGGGATCCGAGTGGCTGCACCAGGCCAAGTGGTTGCCCAGGTAACACCTGGCAGTGGCAGATAGAGGGTCATTTCCAGAGGGTGGGACTGGACCGCATATCTGCCTGGGGGGTTGCAAACCGGGATCCCTAGTTGCTTTGTCATGTAGTGGGTGCAGCAATGCATTGTACCAGTGCATGCTCACCAATTTGACTTGACTTGACTTAGACATTTTGGTGTGCATTCGGAAGAAGATTTGTTGTTTGCTATAATATAACATCCATCCATCTAATTGTTTAAGATTATGGACAATTGATTATGAAATAAATTGTAAAGTACCTGGATGCTACCTGTTGACTCAAAACTTTGTTGTCACTATTATAAGGAGTGTTGTCATCACAAACATACATAAATTTTCCTTCTAAACACATTTTTCATGTTAATTTTAAAATTAACTACATTTTTTTTAATTGCTCTATTTTCCTTTGTACTGTGGATGGGAATTTGTATTCCTAAAATGTTTAATTTCATTTGTTATTCTTTTTGAAACAAAACAGCATATCACATTTTAACTAAACACACCTAATGACACCAGGCTGTAATTACATTTTGTTTAATTCCTGTACCTTGAAATCAAAAGGAAAGATACCATAATTAAACAATAATAGGAAACCTGTGACTACATGCACTGCTCTTTAGAGAGGGGAGTGGTGTTTGAACATCTTCTCCTTTTGTCATTTTCAGCACATTTTTGATTCTGTGCCAGTCACCTAATTTGTGAAGTTGATAAATGAGGGCTGAGTACACATATAGATGACAGGGTGCAGTTCACACCCAAAGATTTTGAAGGTGTTAGGACAAATCTCAGGTACTGAAGATTCCTTTTCGACAGAGTATTAGTATCACTGTGTAGCAGTAAAGGTTATTACGACAAAAGTAAGAATTGGGGGAAAGGTCAGATAAACAGAGGCTATTAATCGGTGCACTCATTTGTTCTTTTTAATTAACTTGTTACCTTAGTTTTGTGAATTTCCCCTTGGGATTAATAAAGTACAGGGGGTCCTCAGGTTACGACACAGTTCCGTTCCTACAACAGTGATGTAACCCGAATTTTGGTGTAAATCGAAACACACTCTAGCCTAAGTCACTTACCTATCTTAACACATTTGCAAAATCATAATCTAGAACATAAAAACACAAAATCTAAGCCTGAGAAAAAGGAAACGGACATAAATATACTGTACTGTACACTGTACTGAAGTAACAGAAAAAATTAGTGTAAAAAAATGCTTACCTTTATTTCTTCTCATGTCTCAATTTTTTTAAGTTTTTATGGGAGTGAGTGTTGTATACTCGAAATGCTGTATGTTGAAATGTTGTAACCTGAGGACCCCCGATATCTATCTATCTATATAGTTTGATGAGAAGGAAATGAAGACCTATGCAAATAGAAAAGGGTGCATAGGTGGGCTTATACAGTACTTAAAATGGACAAATTTAAATCAATACGCAAATACATAAATTCTAGAAGAAAAAAAATCACATGCCGTGATACATGATCCTATTTCACATTTGTCACATACTTAAGAAGGCTCTGAAACCTCTCTCACTCCTATACAGATGTTGGGTCAAGTCACTTCCCTGGCCCTCTGTAGGCTTTATTGGGTTTTCATAGCACAACATGGCCGAAACTTTGTGAACAACTGACCATCTTACCTAAATGAGCTTGTTGGACATCCCATTCCAAAACCAGGAGCATTAATATAGTGTTAACCATGTTAATGTCCCTCTCTGCTTACTTCCATGTGTTTCAAGATTAAGATCTTCAGCACTGTAATCCTACATTCAATGAAGAGATTCATTCATATTATAGGCAAACAGGCTGTACCTCACAAAAAGTGCAACAGAGGATGGGGAACGGACCAGTTCAACTTTAATCTGACAGTGCGCCTCTTTCAGTCAGCAACCTGATTACTTTAGATATTCTGTTTATCATTAAACGTATTTGAGCATGGAGGCAGTTCATAATATAAATTCTATGTGGCTTTGCTTTCTACACTGTGGCTTTAAAAATATTAATTCCAAAAAGTGAAAAATAAAATGTTCAGATATGAAATTCTGCATGACTGGTTATATTTTCAAAAAAAAAAACTACTTCTGAATAGAACAACATAATCCATTGCATTCATGAAGGAAAAGAAAAGAACTCAAGGCTATGAAGACAATAGCTATTTGCACTGCTGACTTTGTATTATTAATATGTATATCATACCATGAATAGAGAGCCAAAATTCTTTAAAAGGCAAACTAAATCTTTAAAAAGAGGACAACATTTCAGTTTTCTATTAGCAGGAGCAAATCTGCCTTTCCAAATCCATTATGTTCCAGATTTTGTCATGAGCAGCTCTCATGAGTTATTATGCTATTCACAACTCAACAATCCCAAACGGCTACCACTTCAAATTAGTCCATTCTCAGTGCCGAGAGGGTTGCTTCACTTTTAACAATCATGTTATCAAACGCTTGGCTTGGACAGGATTATTCACTAATTTATGAGTATTTATATAGTTAGGATGCATAAATGCTCTTTTATGTTAGAGCCGTATATGCCTAGAGTGACATGAGGTTTAAAGAGTTACAAAGCTTATTAGCGGACCCACGGTATTGTCTGAGAAGTATAAATGGCAGCCTTCTTGTGAATCCTGTAAATCAAAAGCAATACTGAATAATAGATCATTTTTCAAAAGATACCGTTTATTTTATTATTGTCACAGACAAAACAATGCTGATAGAGATTTGTCGTACCCACCACATGCAGTACTACCTGGATTGGGACCCGCATGCAGTGGGTGACACCTCAGCATCGCACTGGGACAGTGGGATTTTTTTTTATGATGGCTGGACTGCCAATCCTGCCACCAACACCCAAGTTTGCCCTGTAAGTTGGAGGACCTGCTTGCAGGGGCTGCATGCAGATTAACGTCATACCCAAGATAGAGCAATGGCAGGGTAAGGGCCTCTCTCAAGGGCCTAACCAAGTAGAGTCTCTTCTGACATGTGTGGGATTCGAACCAGCAATCAGATTCCCAGCCTCGGAGCTACCAATTTACTGGATTATAGGAAATATATTTCAAAGGTGATTTACACGTAAAGAAACTATCAAACACCTGTTGACTTTTATTTATTTTCAAATAGTAAGAGTGCCTTTGGATAAAATGTCTTGCTCAGGATCACTGGCAAGCGGGCATTTTACAGGCCGCCTTATCCAGCTGGCCACAATCCCTGCTCAGTCTCACACACTGCTTGCCTAAACACTTTTTGAAAGCACAGGTGAATTCCACAGAACAGAGGGGAATAAAAATAAAATAAGGGTGCCTACCTCCACCCTGCATCATTAGGTGTGTTCACATGTGCCTCAAACACCTGGTTATTCACAGTACCCTGTTTCCTAAAATACAGTCTAAACCCTTTTTCCGGTTAGAGAAATCAGGGTTTTGGACTCCAAGTAGCCGGGTTAACGACGGTAGATTTCCTTGCGAATAACCCGATTATGTGGCCGTATAAAACCTTAACCGGGTTACTGTCAAAGGTTTTGTAGCCTGCACAAGTCTGTTGGCACTTTGTCAGCCTGGGCATTTATTTGCTTCATACACACTTCCAGAAACATTTAAAAAATAAATTTCCTGAGGTAAATACTCAGGTGATCACATTATTCCTTCTCCTGTCTGAAATAATCTGTCTCATTATTTCGAAATTTGTCAAATTTATGTCAATGTGCGGAACAGACAGTACTAAACTCTGCAACCACAATCCTAGGAGCAGTAGGGAAACACTTTAAAAGTACCACGTGTTACATAGTCCGATTAAGTTTTACAGTAACAAGTAACCTAACACAATAATTAACTTACTGAAGTAAAAACACCAGTATTGTTGTTATTATTCCAGCAGCACAGGGTGAAAGGCAAGTGCACAGTTAAGCAAAGAACAGTGTGCTGTGTGCAATCCAGCAACAGTGTCCATTGGACTCGGCATATTTTAAAAACAAGAAAATGATCACAGGTGTCACGCTTATTTTGTGATGCATGCTGGCAGATAATGATATTTAACTCTTAATGACGGAGCATTTTGCCAAAGGAGAATGTCAGAAGATTACTTGCCTGGATTTATAAGAAACTAGGGTTTGGGGTGAACATGTAAAGACACTGATTGCAAATGAAAAAAATCATTACACCTTATCTTTACCTGGCAGGTAGCAAAAAGGAACAACAACAAAACATGACATCATTATAGTTCGTGACACTAATTCAGTGTAGTTATGCAAAATATTTCATAGATATACAGTAAAGCAAACATGTTAGCGCCGAGTGTTAATTTTTGCAAAAACGCCACAAGTGAGCCTAAAATACACAAACACACACAAACGTACATGTTTGTTTGAATTATGTTGAAATGTTTATTTTGGAGATCCTTTTGAAAAGCTGCATCACCTGAGGGAACACAAAAGTGGATTCCAATCTGGCTGGATGTCTGCTTGTCCAATACACATATTCCCACCATTGAACCCAGCTCTTGCACAGATACCCTATTTTTTACACGGGAAGCCCATAGGCTACGTTTGTTCAGTGCCCTTAACCAGAACAGTGTCAGGTACTCCTACCAGGTCTCAATAAATGCAAGCTTCAAAATAAGCTTCAGCAAAAAATTGTTGCTAGTAATTTAGCAGGTTAACTCAGAAATCCAAAGGCTTCCCCCCACACACATATAAAATGCCTCATCTCTTCTGAAATTGCCTCTTATTGGCTTTTTCTTCAGAGACACCATTAACTGTACAAATCTGCACTTCACACTGATCGCCGGGCATTCAGCCAAATCTGAGCAGGAGGGGTGTCTTTCACAGTCTTTACCATAAACTTGCAGATGTCACAAAATGAAATTCTTTGTAGAAGTACTTGTGACAAAAAGCATAATATGTACTTTAGTGCCCTATTCATCATTCAAATCATCAATGTTCAGAATATTTAATCTAAAAAATGAAGGTACCACACCCTTGCTGGCTTAATGTGCATATGGCTGTTGCAACTTAACTGATTTTAGTGACTTGATGCCACTTTGCATTTTCTTTTCTGCTAAACTAGTGTTGAAGATATATGCACAATTTGTGTCAGTTAATAAAGCAGCATTATGCCTGACTCACTAGTGTCTCTCATTTTAGCTTTACATTTAACGTTGCTGCTTTTCAGATGGTGCCAATCCTTCAAGGTAATTTCTTTAGAAGTCAAAACCTTTGCATTACATCCTTTCGTCACGTTATTGAATTCAAAGTTTATCTATCAGAAATTTCATTACAGGGCATTTAGATCTTGAAGTAGAAATTTCAGTAGAAGTCTTGTTGTTTACCTATAATTTCTAACTCACGCACTCTCATTTATAGTGTCATCCATGCATATAACTAGTAGAATTATGTAATAAATGAACTGGATCCCTGTGTCAAACATCAACCTTACTCAGACAGCCTGTCAGAATTAAACCTGTTTCAATATTGAGCAAGACTGCATCCTGACCTAATCCGTAAGTCATTACCCAACCCGCTATATCCTAACACAGGGTCACGGGGGTCTGCTGGAGCCAAATCTCAGCCAACACAGTGCGCTAGCCCACCACAGGGCACACACACACATTCACACATACCCACACCACAATCGAGAGCTGCAAAAATGTAAGTTTTTTTTTTCTAATATGAACTGTTATTGTTTTTTCGTGTCTGCCGTTTCTATAGGAGGGTGACAATGAGTTAAATTCCAATGGATGTTTTTTAAAGCAATAAAGAAAAGGTATCATGCAGGAAACAAAAAAGGCAAAAAAAAACCAAACAACAGTACGAAGAAAGTTCGAAGAAGGAAAAAAAAAAATCACATTGGTTCTGCTTGGAGATCGTTGTGCACAACTGAGCTGCGGCCACAGAACTAACTGCTCTGCAGATGATTCATTCAGGCATTTCAAGGTCTTTTGAGCACTTTGTTGTAATGAAAGTATCTGCTGAATGTACTTCGTAGTAACAAGATTTCTATAGACTTGTGTCATATGGGGAAGCTGTCGAGACCATAAAAATACTTTGTGTAATGAAAATTTAATAGTAAAGATATTTGTATCGTTGTAACAGAATTTTACCTGTATTAGCACTGTGTTAAGCATTGTGTGTAAAATTAGAATCCTGACAGTCAGACAGACCCTCTATATCAGTGGATGTTGCATTCAGGTTAGTGGAAAACTGCGCGTCAGTGGAGGCCACCTTCCTCATTGTGATTAGGTTCTTGAAAACAGAAATTTTAAAACCACCATAGTGGCAAAAGGAAAATCAGATGAACCGTGTTATGAGATACTGACAGCAGTTAATTTTCAGTATTGATGAGAAAGAAAGCTAGCAATCCTTTACTTGCTGCAACAAATTTTTAAAAGTCATACCTTGAGCTAGCTGTAATTTGGCAACTCAGTGTTTGGTCGTCACTCCATCAAGAAAAGGTGTCAAAGTGAAAAGTAAACTGACACTCATAACAAACACCAAAGTGGCAAGAAACCAGTGCATTAAACAACCAAAAATGTGCAGATTCAGCCAAATGACAATTATCTCTGGCAAGGAATTTAGATGGTGCCTGACACTTAAGGGCACACATTCTGGCAGGAGTCCCACAGACTTGAGTGAACAGATTTAATATTTATATAACACAGTGTAATTTCAGGAGGAAAGGCTGAAGTTGATTCTCTGATTACCTTATATACTCGCGTATAAGTCAGGGTCTTGAAACTCAAAAAAATCGATCATAAAATCAGACCCCCAACTTATACGCCCTTTCATATATATGACACTTTTTTTTTTTCTTCTTTCTTCCTCCACTCTCGCACCAGTTTCTCAGACACATTGAATTTTGTTGCAGTGGCACAGTTACCAATTTTTTTCGCCACTTCAACGACTTTTAATTTAAAACCAGCTTCATATTTTCTTTTGATCGAACACTCCATCGTAGATAAGGGATGCTCTTACAGTAAAGGTGTATCAGGGTGTGAGATACAAAAAACACAAATTAGTGCAAATGTCGCTTCGGAATAGTTTGGGTATTACTGTGTGCTCACGTATGGACAATACATTGAAAAAAAAAAAAGGCTGTGTGCTCCGTGGTTACTCTCTCAGGTGGGTGTTAGCATATCGTAACCTTTTGGATCAATAGCGTGAGTTTTCTGCATTCGACTTATACGACCGACATTATTAAATACTGGAAATTATACAGTAAAATCAAGCCCACGGGAGAACTTAAACGCCAGTATATATAGTAATTCTCAGGGAGGGGGATAAAAAAAATTGTCGCACACAGCCCCCTAAGTCCGAGCTAATTTAAGCGCAAGCAAGCAATTTTACTTCTGTGTTTGTTAGTCATAAAAGCAAGGGCATGAAGGTTTGATGGTGACGACAAACTGAAGCTCTTCTTAATGTTTTTTCCTGCTTCTGTAGAAATGTCTATTTAGCATTCTTTACGTCAGGTTTTCTTGAAGACTCAATCTTGTCCTATTTGGTGTCTTTGACACCTTGTCCTTGTTCAATGCCCACACAAACATCACTGCACTGGGTTTTAAGCAGAGTCCCAATTGGAAAATCATGGACAATCATCAAAGCTTCCCCCTTCCCCCTTTGGAGATTTGTGGAAATTCGTTGGGCCCCCTTGGAGAATCATCGCTGATCAATTGGGGTTGATGTGTGTTGTAATTAAGAACAATTATCAGAGCAATGTATATTTTACTCAACGGCACAATTCGCAAACCATCTGTGACCCATTATCATTAAACACAACTGGGACTCGCAAACCAATAGAGGAAACCCGCAATCCAAAATGGAAACTTATGGTTTAAGAAATCCTTCTTTACATTATAAGGATGTCACTGCTAAAAAAATAATATAAAGTAGTACTGAAAATAAAGAAGATGCAATTCAGAAATACAAACAACAAAACAAGATAACAGGTGATCTTCAAAACTCTGACTTGTGACATTGATGTGGGAATATCCCAATAACCAACTCCAACTCCTAAAATCTAAAATAAATAAATAAAAACATAAATAAAGAGATGTACGTTTTTTTCCCCGGGGTGGTAGCACTAAGTAACAAAGAGACTCAGGCTGCTGGTTCAACTGTTCTCGCATATGTTGATACTTAAATGTAAGACAAATCACCACATTTGCGATATAAGGAGACCTCTTTCAGTTACTGGATTATAAATCTATTATTTTTATTCCAAATATTACTACTGTAAATGTTGTAAAAACAAAAACAAAACAGAACACTGTTCTCAAAGCATTTTCAATAGGTTTTCATACCACGTGCTTCAAAACTTTTCTTGATTTATAACTGGTGGCCTGAACTTCTAAAACTTTTCAGCACAAAAATGCTGAATTGTATGCATAAGTTCTTATTACTTAGTATTTTTCCCCATGCTCTGCATATTTGAGGGTCTAGGGGGAAGAATGCTACAAAAGTTCCAGAATGTCTAAAAAGTCACTGGATCCTGTAAAGAGCTCCTTGCAGTGGGAAAGCACCTATGATGAAATGCAACACTTAGGATTAACTCAACTACAATAAAAGCCCAACAGCCTCCTTCTTCAAAAGCAGAACACTCAGTTTAGCCTGCCAAGTGACACAGTCAGTAAATCATGAGTTAACAAATATGTCTGTATGAGGGACTGGAGCACTAACATATATCTTGATCCTGAAGCAGATATATTTTAAAACAAGACTTCAAGGAGATTTATGTACACTATCTTCTAAAAGACCAAACTAATACTAAAACTGAGGTGAAAAATCATAAAGTAGTGCACAGCACTGATAACCCATTACCCTATTTTTGCAGAGGAAAGCCATATAGTTCTTGTTATTAATAGAACACCAGTAAACAGCCAGAACATGGACTATTTCACAGACTTTAGACATGTCTGTTTTTTGCAGTAGTCTACCTTTTCAATTCAACATTCTATTTAGGACTACTAATAGGAATTCTTAGCTGCCACAAACAACAATTTACTACTCCATTAAAATCCAGATTCAGCAGTACCCGTGAACAGAGCCAAAACAGTGGTCTCAAAAGGCTAATGTCATTTCACTGTCTAGTCAAAATGATTCTTAAGTATAAAGTAAGGCAGAAATCACAGCTGAGTGACTTGAGCTAGAAACTTGTACAACTCAAATACTGAAAGTCAAGGAGTACACATGAGAAATGAACAGTACAAGACTTCTTCAAGACTAGGCAAAGACTGTACAAAATGCACTTTCTTGGATACTTGTTACAATTTAAGAGACTGAAAGGCACACAGAAAGGCTAAGCCAGTCAGTAATCCACATTGAAAGCATGGAATATAGCAACTAGCTCATGATCTTCTAAACAACAACAAAAAAAAAAGGGTTCACCTCTGACTATCACCTTTTTCATGCAACATTAAGGCCTTCTGCAGACTTTACTGCTAAAAGATCTATATATATGTAATACAGTAATCCCTCGCTACTTCGCGGTTCACTTTTCGTGGATTCACGACTTTGCGGGTTTTTAAATATGGTAGTAGCATTTCCTAGTCTAAGAACAACAAAACAAGTTCGGTGACTAAGTGCGTTGTAACACGGGCTGTGATTGGTACATGGGAGGGAGACGACAAATCACAGCTTCCCGCTTTCTAATCGGGCCCGTGATTGGTGCTTTGACTGATGCCCAGATCCCACAGCACCTCCCCTTGTCTCTCTGTTGCGGCCATTTCGCTTCAAGCTTTCTCGCCGAGCGGTTTACTTTACACTGTACTGTGTGTGATTTTTTTGTGGTTTCTTTGTGTTGAACTTCGCTTCAATTTTCACCCCCTGCAATGGTTCCCAAACATGCTCCTTCTTCCAAGGCTGGTGCTGAGCCTAAACGCCAACGAAGAATGATGACGATCGCTGAGAAGGTGAAACTTCTGGATATGTTGAAGGAAGGGAGAACGTTCACGGCTGTGGCTTCAGACTGGCTAAGGATATGCAAGAGCGGTCACAGGAATGGGACGACGATGTGGTTCGATCGGTCCAGTTTTGCAACAAGGTCGATGACGTCATGACCGCCTACAAGCTGCTCTTCGACCGGAAAAAGAAGCAGCGGCAGCAACTGCTGATCACAATGTTTTTGCAGCCTCGCAAAAAAGAGCCAGTTCCTACTACTACTACGGATATACCTTCGGAAACTGTGGAAGAGGTGCCCCAGGAAATGGCACCGCCGTCTGAAGAGACGTAAAATACAGTCATCAGCTGCGCAGTAAAAGTCATCATCACCTTCATCATCATCATTTTTACTGCACAGCATATTCATCACCGTCATCACATCATATATAGATACGTGTACTTCGCTATACAGTAACTGTAAACTTATCTACCGATTTCATATTGCTTAACAGTTGTTCCTGTTATTAATAGAGTAAAGGGTGGGTTGTAAACAGTACAGGGAGGGTTTAAAAACGTCCAAATACACGTTAAATAATTAAATAAATATGGTGTCCCTACTTCGCGGAAATTCAGTTATTGCGGCAAGCCTTGGAACCTATCTGCCGCGATAAAAGAGGGATTACTGTATAAGTAAGTGAAAGTATAAACTATGAAAATAGATAGCAATGGAAATGTAGAAAAGCCTCTCTTGCTACAACAAATACCTTATTGCAGATGGCCTGTTCTTTTCTTACTACCTTGGTATTACACGGCAAGGCTGAAGGTGGACAGGTGTGCCACTTGATAGATATGCCCACTAACGTTACTTGCTTGCGTCATCTGTTACAGCAGAAGCTTCCTTGCTAATCTAACATCATGTCTCACCTTGAAAAATAATTTCATGCTGCCAACAAATTCTAATCATGAAATCATGAATTTAATTTGGACTGCATATACATTCTGCCTGCATTGGGAATCAAGCAGCATTACTTCTACCATAATATTTTAAGTTCACTTCATTGAGCCTGACAGGATGTGGACAAACATAAGAGTCATAAATTCAGCAGGGCATTATAGGTTGTGACTTGTGTAAGCAGAGATAAGCCTTTGATAAAGTATGGCACCACACCTTCTGATTAAAAACAGATGCCACAACTAACACAATTCCAATGGTTGTGTAAAGAGTCACTGATAAAAAAATAAAGGAAAATACTTTGCCAAGAATAAAACTGCAAACATCACAGACAACAAGCTACCTGTTGTCTTTCATGCTATGAAGTTTTGACCTAGAAAATGATCTCCTCCAACCAAAGCAAAATGTGTACCATAACATGTGTGGTTCAAACTGCCACCTAAGGTTTTTGGGAAGGGGAAATTCCCAAATTAGAAATACGTTAGCTATAGTCCCCATCAATATTATCCTAACTTTTTCAGTGCAGAGCCCTAAAAAACAAACAGGAAAGGTTCAGGGACTATCAGCATGCTATAATTTAGAAAAACGAGCACCAATTACTAGGGCAAACCTGAATTAAATCAAATTAAATTAAATGTTAGGGTTTCAGAGTTCAAGGAAAAATCATGAACCTCCCTCTTCAGGCATTTGCCTAACCATGCATTCCTTCTAAATAGCTGGCTGAATGCTAATCCGACACTTGCAGTTCAAGGCTAAATCATTTTCTTTATCAACTGTCGCCTCTTTCCAGTCTTTTCCTCTCTCATCTTCATGTGTGCCACTCTCTTACATAACACCTTGGCCTGTGCTCAAGCACATTATCAATCTGAGCCACACAGCCCACGCATGACTGCATTTGATAACTGCACTGAGACAGGGGGGGGTGAGGGAATGCTGGGGGTCGGGGGAGTGGCCTCAATACACAAGGATATCTTGATGCCTCACACAAATTAAAAGATAATGCATACGGGTTTATATAAACGTTCAGAGAAAAATAAACCTTTGCCTGCTGTCTTCAAAAGAGGTGCTTCTAAGAAACAAGCAAGATATTTGCATTGGAAGAGAGTTCAATGTACAAACATTACAAAAATTCATAGGAACCGAGTGACTGTCGTTATCATTGTTTTTGCTCAGCTAAAAAAAAAAATGTGAATCTTTAGATGAAACATTCTAAATTCATGTACAGTTATATATCATCAAATTCCCATAACACACAAACCCTACTTGCCCATCCATTAATTTTTTAACCTGTTTATTTCAATTTAGTCTTGCAGAAAGCCAGAAACTATCTTTGTGCTGCAGGTTTGACAGGGTGAGTAGCAGTAAGAAAGCCATTTCTTAAAGGACAAAATAGGGCATTGATATACTAGCTATGGACTACTGCAGACTGCACAAACTATCCTCTGTTTTATTTTATTTTTTTTGACCTGCACTGTTAAGCTGTGCTTGAAGCTGCTATGCTGTGAAGCGCCTGTGACCTCATAAGCTGGTGACGCTCAGAAACTTGTCTTCTCATTTGGCTGTGACTTTGGTTCTGCCAGATCTCTTCCTGTCAGAGTTTCTTCCAGTTTCCAACTGTCTTTGGATTGTGTAGGACACTGCCGGACTTACTGACACTTTCTCGTAGTGACAGGCCTACACTTCTAAGGGTGATAATGCTCTGTCTCATTTCATTTATTAACTCCTGTTTTTCTTGCCATTATCCCTGGAATATTGTCCAGGTAGTACTTCAGAGGGTGTAGTAGCACAGTCTGTTCCAAGTCTGCTTTAAGACAGACTGAGGGTTTTTAAGTAATCAACAGAAGTTTGGACACCTGTGCAGATTGTTTGCTTCAACTTGCAAGGCCTAGTTTACTTTAATTGCTGCAGAACATCTGTAGGTTGAAACCTATTAGTTGCTCCCTGAAGAAGACCCATTTGTAATATTCTGAAATCTCCTTTATTTTTTTGAGAACATAAAATTTACATTTAAACCTCTGGCAGTTTACTTCTTACCTTTTCACCATTTCAGGTCATTCATTGCATTTCAATTGATTAGATCTGAAGAAAAACTGAGGTGTTCTGAAGCTTTTGACCAAACTGGACACTTGGTACCCATGCAGAAAACAAAGTCAGAACTACAAACAGACGTTACTTACATGTGTTTGGTTAATTGTGAGAAAACCGCAGCATGCAAAGACAATTTGTGCAGACTTGGAAGAAAGACAAAGTTTTGCCTACATAAACATTAATCAGGAAGGGATATGAATTCAGGTTTCAACCACAGAGTGCTATGTCACTCCCAGGAGAATGAATGCTCTGTCAAGAGGAATGATAAAAATAGGGGAACTTGTAGATCACAAACAAAAGGTGTCCTGGCCCAGAAATATCAGGAGGACCCATACTGTATGGGGCCAATACAGTAACCTAAAAAAAAAACCTTCATTCATTCTGAAACAGTTACAGTTTTAGAGCAAACTGCCTGTTAGTTGAAACATATCATGTATAAAAAGCAAATAAACAAAACTATCAAAAAATCTAAAATGACGTGCACCAAATGCTACATAATTAACATTTCAAAACAAGAATGCTGTTCACTCAATGGCCATTTTGTTAGGTACACCCGCCCAATAAGGTGAACAGACTGCTCCTCCTCATTTGACTGCTGCATGTCAGAAAAATGTTGTCCTCCTGTACTACTACTACAGTGAAAAGAGTGATATACAACCAGTAGGGGGCAGTTCCATGGGTAAACTGCCTTTGTTAATATTAGAGGACAAGATAGAATGGCTCGACCCCTCTCAAGAAAAGTAAATTTTACAATCAGTAGTACTTGGGAGCATTCTCTAAATTCTTTAAATGTATGTCACATAGAGGGTGTTCACGCAATAACAGTCAACATAGATGACATATAAAAAACCTAACCCTCAAAGAGAACTGTTTGTGCATACTCAGAGCACTTCAAAACATTTAATAATATTAAGAAACTTCCTTTATACATTTTGCAACAAACACTAACACCAACCTTTCTTTGCCAGGCTGGAATTCAGGTAGTAAAGATGGTCTTCGTCTATGAGGTTGAGGCATGCCTGAAAGAGTCACAAATGAACCGTAATCTCTGGAATGGATGTGATAATCCAGCATTCCCGCTTCCTGAAAAACAAAAAAAAATTAGATATGGCAGGTGGATGTGAAAGTTGGGAAAGATAAAAACTACACAAGTAAACTGCTCAAAGAGGTTGGTGATGTCAATTTACAACAAAAATGATTTGAGTAACTGTATCTATGGGCCTGTTTACACTAACAAGAGTGCTGCCTCTTTATATATTTGGGAATGGATAAAACAAATTAGTCAGCAAGAAACACACAATATACTTTTGACAAAAAAGGTCTCAAAGCTGATGGTTTTTTTAAAGGAGTTTGTGTGCAAGTATTGTACAGTTAAATCCAGCTTGGCACAATTATGCCAATTAAAGTCTATGAAAGTTGGTTTGATCAACATTCGGGTTTTCATGGCACTTAAAAGTTGCTATAATATATAAAGTTTGAAAAATTATCAGAATTCAGTCTGATTTGCTTATTCATACATGGATTAATATGTTTTCCATATCAAAGTAGTACTGAATTAAGGAGTAGAGGATCCCCACAAAGTCACTGCAGCCTGTTACTATTGCTTGAAATACCTTATGATGAAATCATTCATATTAGAGTTAGAACATTTATGTCATGCTATACTGCATGCACAAGATTGTAATTTTATGGCTTGTTAACAAATATCCCAGTGGGTAGATTCTTGGGAACCTTACTTGATCTTGAACTGCCAAAAAAAGAAACCTTTAATACACACACATGAATTTACTATCAAATGTCTGAAATGGCCTCCATATTTGAAAGGCAGCTATTAAGAAAAAAGGATGGTAAGATTCTGAATGATACCTTTATAAAAGGTGTCAATTTAGACAGCTTTTATTTTATTTTAAATGGGGGAAAATTTGGGAGCCAGGAATATAGCCACCAATTTAAACAGAAAAAGGTAAAAACTGAGTAATCTTCTTCTTCTTCTTTCAGCTGCTCTCATTAGGGGTCGCCACAGCAGATCATCTTCTTCCATATCTTTCTGTCCACTCCATCAACGGCATGTCCTCTCTCACCACATCCATAAACCTTCTCTTAGGCCTTCCTCTGTTCCTCTTGCCTATCAGCTCTATCCTTAACATCCTTCTCCTAATATACCCAGCATCTCTTCTTTGCACATGTCCAAACCAACACAATCTCACCTCTCTGACTGTGTCTCCCAACCGTCCAACTTGAGCTGACCCTCTAATGTCCTCATTTCTAATCCTGTCCATCCCCGTCACACCCAATACAAATCTTAGCATCTTTAACTCTGCCACCTCCAGCTCTATCTCCTGTGCCACCATCTCCAACACATATAACATAGCTGAGTAATGATAGTGAATATTTGATCATGAATGTTTCTCAGATGTTATTTAGTTAGTAAAGATGACAAATTATAATACCTTTGGTAAACAAAAATAAGAACATATCCAAACACAAAAGACTGCAATTGAAAATAAATTGTGTTTTTTTCCCCCTTTTCCCAAATGGAAGAGTAACTCCCCTGAGTTATGGGAGCTGCACAGATTGACATTAACAGAAGGTGACTTAATTTCCACCTAGGAGACATCAGGGATCCTCCCAATATTTATATTTATCAACGGCTCACACACCGTCATGAAATAATGGACAACAACCCTACAAAACTGATCAGAATTCCAGACTCTTAACACTGAATGTACAACTGAATACAAAGCTACTAGAAAGCATTCCATTTATTTACCACAATTTCACTTCATCAGCCCCTTCCTAAAATACTGAAAACAGAAGATTCTCAGGTTAAAGAGTGTGAGATTCATGCACATTTACCAAACTGAACTGTTACAATGTTTAAAGATGACACTCCAAGGTAAGTAATGAGGCAGCAATCTTGAAAGCCGTGTGTTAGTGTAGTCTGCAACTACCAGTGTCAGAAAGAAAAACAGCTGGTAAGCAGTGGTGGTCAACTGTTTACTGCAATTGTCATTCCATTTCTTAATCCAAATTCAGACAAAGACATTTTTTGCACAATATATCCTAATTTCAAATACAGAAATGATAGAAACAAAACTAAGAATGAGAGTATAATGCAAGCATGAAGAAGTAAGGACTCCACGATGAGTACAATTGCACCGTTCTTCTGTTACTGACAGATACATAAATTGTAGTTTCCACCTGACACGCGCCATACACTGTCTTAATTCATCAACTGCCACCTGAACACACGGCTTGTTTTACCATCACAACATGCTGAGATAGGCCGTGAAGCAAGTGGCAAACAGCCACTTGGGAATGGGGAAACAGTGCTCTTCTTTATGTGCTTTGGAGTCCATGGCATTTTCACATTCATACAAAACAAAAGCTTAAGGGTGTCCGCTGTACTGAACTAAATGTCGTAAACTTGTACATTTCATAACCTGCGTTGTCACACACAGCAGAATGGTCAAGTTTCACAGGACGTTTACATGCCGGATCCACAAACTGTGTATCCATTTTCACAATTTAGCACAGTAGGTACAGGTACAGACATTGCCGGGCAGAGATTTCCAGATATTTCACCCAGGCCCTTGACCCTACACTTCACATTTAAATGCTGCTCAATAAGGAGAAACACTAGCAAAAACTTAAAACCAGCTTACAGAAGAAATGAAGAATAGTCCAGCTACCAATCACTCTTTTTAACTTTGTGTAAAAAAAAAAAAAAAAAATAATAATAATTCAGTTAATTTTCTCTATCATATGTGCTTATTAAGACTTAATAATAAAAGAACAAGCCACATCTATTCTCCAGCAAAAAAAAAAAGTCTAAAATTGTGAAGAAAAGACTATCATAGTTAATTAATGCGGTGGGCCGGCACCCTGCCTGGGGTTTGTTTCCTGCCCTTGTGCCCTGTGTTGGTAAAGATTGGCTCCAGCTGACCCCCGTGACCCTGTAGTTAGGATATAGCGGGTTGGATAATGGATGGATGGATGGATAGTTAATGAAATTAATATATTAGCATTTGAACCTGAACTGCAAGCGAGTTATAGGATACGTTTACAAACATTTCCGCCATCACTTGTAGTCAAACAGCTCCTCATGAACCTCTGGTGACAACATACTGCATTTTACTGTTTACAGTAGTTAATTAAGACTCTAGTCTGTATCAATGAACAAGCAGATATTGCTGTAAAGATCACGAGTCTTCTCAATCACTGAAGCAGATCTCTGAGCCCTCAGCACTGCCAGCTTGAGTCAGTGGGGTAAACAGTGAACTCCAAGTGCCGAAGCCTCCCAGTTGCTTTATTTTGCATTGCTACCAGTTCACTTTGCCCAGTCAGCAGTCCAAAGCAAATCTATGACTTTGTTTCCTATCCCCAGTGCATGGCCATACCAGAGGTTAGCCAAGCCAAAGAGACACTTTACTGCCACACCTGCCTCACGCAGTCTTCCTGACACATATGTTGTTACAGTTAAGTCACTGCTCTCCCGTGCCTCTTACATTACGTTTGTATTTATTTAACCTGCAATGCACCTGAGAAACTCACCATGAGCAGTCTCACTGCCATATATATTCAAACACTTTCGTCATTAGTGAGTGGCAAATGTACACAAGCAATCAGATAAGTCAAAATGAACTTCATGTTGAGCTCTTTGAAATCACTTCCTGCATTGATTTCTCTGGCTTTAAAGGTGGTAAGAGCTACTGTGATGGCGTATGTCAAAGGCACGCTTTTAGTGATCATATAAGTCTCTTCAAAAGATGCCAGGCACCTTTAAAATCAATTACCCTTGGGAGTGTGCCTCTCTGAATCATATCTAGGCCGGGCAAATTCTTGCCATCACGACATTTTAAACTTTGGAGTGGCTGCTCGTGACAGTTTATCTTTAACCTCAAGTTGTAATTTGGAAATTTTGCACTTTGCCTTAAGCACCTGTTACAGTGAAGTGGCTTTTCCTGCTACTGACTGAACAAAGTCAGCACAGCAGTGACACAGTTTGCATTGTTTTCTGGCAATTTGTACCGGTTTTGCTTGGTACTCTAGTATTTAAAATATTCAAAAATCACCAATCCTATTTCTGGAAATATCAAATGACCACTTGTTGCAATAAACTGGTCCACAATGGTATCATAATGAGGAGTAGCAACTTTTACTATACAATTTTATTAGAAAGTACCTTACTTTCTACAAATCTCAAGGACAGGATGAAATTTTATCATGTGTGAAAAGGAAATTTATGTGGTGGTTTGTTATAATTTATTAACAGAAAAACATCACACTAAATAAAGTATACACAAAGATGAAAAAAAAATGCTTCAAAAACAAAATATGTTTTACACTTCTTCTGCCTAAGCACTGAATGTGTAATTTACCTCTTGCACTGTGTGTACATAGAGGAGATGAGGAAAAACAGAGAGAGAAGAAAAACATGAAAAAAAAAGTGTCTCCGCCCGCCATAAGAACACAAAACACCAAATGAAGCATAGAGGGGAAACTATGGAGCAATATGGCAGACTCTGAGGTAAAGGCTACTAAACCACAGCTGTATTTAAATGTTCAACTATTTTAATAAAGACGCACCTAACAACGTTCACAGCCAAAAGACATTCTATCTAGTCTGCATGTGTAACTGTTTATCGAGTTGTTATGTAAAACACCTAAACCAGTATGGCCCAATGTGCCCATGCAGAGTCTGCCCAGCTACTTCCACTCTTCAGACTTTTCATCCTTTGCTTTTACTTCCGTACCCTGATTATTACATTCTACCCTTTAAGTGGGCCTCTCCAGATAAGAAGGCAAATGAGGAGGAGGAGGAGATGTTATCTCAGCATTTCACAACACTGCCTCTGGCGCGATGCCAGCCTGAACCTAGAAGTCACCGTCTTTCTCTTTCTTAAACAAAGGCAGTAAAAGACAAACAAGACTCTATAATGTAGGATTTACATTTTATTTATTGGTGTTGGGGAAAATTTGTTTTTTTTTTTTCCTTTCCCATCTTATATTTAACTGAAGTTTCCATTTTTTGTAAGTAACATTAAACAAAAAAAAAAGGAAAATATACTCTGATCAAAGCAGCCATTGGGAATTTAGAGCATGTGGGTTCAAATCCCACTACTGACACTTGACCTGCTTGTGCTCCAATTGAAAATGGAACTGATAGCCTCTCTCTCAAATGCTGTAAGTCGCCTTGGTTAAAAGCATCAATCAAATAAGTAAATGTAAAATGAATGTCTGGTGTTGTTCACTGGTTGAACTATTACTACATTTTAAGAATGAAATGTAGTGTCATTAAAGAAGGCAACAGTACAGCAGCACGAAAAACAAACTGTGCAGTTCGCTGATTCATGAAGTGTTAATGTCCATAACTACATTTTCAAACTGCGCAATCCAAAAGGAGAGAAGGAGAGGATTTACCTTGTGATAAAGATAATGGAAGACTGGAACATCAACTGGGATAAGCAGTGTTACCGTACCTGGCTTGCAGGTCATGGATGGACAGACAGAGCAGAGTGAAGCACATCCAGGCCAGGATGGTTGCTATTCCCTTTTCTGTTTGGGAGGACAAAGGAAGGGTGACAGCATCCCTCTAGTGTAGAGGATGCTGTTAAGAGGGGGCTCCTCTGTCATATGGAGGTTCTCTGTGACCCGAAAGTGCTTCCTCATTATAGTGCTGAGGCACAGGAAGTACTCCCGGGTCTGAGTCAAAAAAAGACTCAAGATGCAGTCGGTAGAAGAGAAGGACAGCACTCTCCTGGGAAAGAGTGGCAGAGAAAAGAAAAGATTTGTGCATTTCAACAACTGCAGAAGAAACCTTTGCTAGACAAAATATCTTCTTTGAGCCCAGGAATGTCGCTGATCTAGTTGTGGCTCAGGCCCTCAACAAGTGTTGCTAACTTATCTAGTGGTGCTTCTATTAACTTGTAACTAGCAGTTCAAAAGCTCAGGAATGGTTGAGAAAGAAAAAAATGTTGGTGGCAGCTTAACTACAATCAAAGACATATTTTTTTATTAGTGGTTTTATTTTTCTTCCTGTTACAGTTTGTAAAAATGTAGCCTACTGGGAGTTGGAATAGCACATTAAAATTGAATGCAGCACATGTTTTTACTTTTCAGCCTGCATTTTTTCTTGTCATTGATTTGTGATTGAAACCCAGAAGGTAAGTTTCTCAGTAATAAGTGGAGAGTGTGCCTCAGGCTAAAGAACAGTGTAATCACATAGTATGTGGCCTGATTAAAAAGTTACTAGAGAGCTGAGCAGGAGGCTTTCTCTAACTAGACTAGACTAACAGACTAGACAGCCCATGTCTCTTTAAATACATCAAGTGTACACGTCTCTCTGAGACTGCAAGGAGACAGTGCTGTTTGTTGGCTGCAGATGTTTTCAGGCAACTCATACCCTTGGACATGGTGATAAAAAAGAAGTGGTATAATTTTGAAATGTGCATACGTAACAAAGCCATTCAGTATCAGTAAGTAAACCAGCATTTGAACGTTCAAAAGAAAAACCCTGAAAAATGAAAAGCATGACAGCAGAGAGCCAAATTGGCAAATGCTCTAATATATCGAAGTCACATCTGCTTTCTGTGAAAGCTCTATTTTTTCAAGCAGCCCTCCAGCATCATCGTCATGACCGTTTTTGATTAGAAATCCCAAGAGGGAGCTCCTCATGAGCAGCAGAGCAGCTAGAGTGGCTAAGCAAGTGCATGGGAATGTTATAAGAAGTGGCAGCGTTTTGCTTTGAGAAGCAGGTTAGGATATTAAAATTTAACATCAACTGAAATATCCATCCTTGGTATAGAAAGCTACTTACTGTCAAGGCCAAACAAGAAAGATCCAAGGTAGGAAGAAAAACACATTGAGGAGGGGAGAAGATGAGAGACAGTAACAGTGAGGCGTGTGGGAAAGGAGTACAAAAATAACTAGGATAACCAGAAGCAAGGCCAGGTGTGTGACGAGCATTCTCCTAAAAAGTACACATTCTACCCATGTTATTTATTTATTTATTATAACACTGTGCTCAAAATCCTGAACTATATCTATAGGTGGTGTTGTGATTCCCTGATTAAAAGCAGTACAATGTTAATGTTTGTCTATAAAAAAAAAAAAGTAGCACATCATAACTTTTTGAAGGGAAAACCTATGGATCTGGAGATGACTTGACCGGGGTAGTAGGGCAGAAAAAAGTTTAGATGGCCTGTGGACTCGCATCACAAAGCATCTCAGTTTACAGATTTGCACTGTGGTGAATTGCCGGCGGTTAATCAGCAGACATTACAGGTTCGAGGCTGACCGCCAGCACTGAACTGTCATGTAAGTGCACAGAAAACGTGGAGGCAGACTGAGAGAAACAGGAAGTGCTCCGCTCACAGTATTCAGAAAACCCCTCTGTGGCTGACAAAAGAAGATCTCCTATTAGAGCACTGAGGCAGACGTTGCAGGTTTGTGACTGACCACCAGCAGTTCACACCAGTACAAACATGTGAGCGAAGACGCTTTGAGGTGCGAGTCCACAGTAATTCAGACTCCAACCAAGAATCAAGAAGAAACAGAGCAGGACTTTGACAAGGGCGGTGATTACTATGAACAAGCTTGTGCCTTTGCAGAGATCTTCTTTCTTTTTTTAACTTCTTCCTCATCTTCTTTCAGCTGCTCCCATTTGGGGTCGCCACAGCGGATCATCTTCTTCCATATCTTTCTGTCCTCGTCATCTTGTTCTGTCACACCCATCACCTGCATGACCTTCTCTTAGGCCTTCCTCTTTTCCTTTTCCCTGGCAGCTGTATCCTTAACATCCTTCTCCCAGTATACCCAGCCTCTCTCCTCTGCACATGACCAAACCAACACAATCAACTTTTTTACTACAAGTTTGTCATGGGACATATCAAATAGTTCAAATTCAAGCAGTGGTATAAAATAAAAAGTAACTCTTCAAGAAACAGAAAAGGTGAATTATGTTTCAACACTAGAAACGTTTGCTGTCACAGAAAAATGATTTTATGTGGGTAGAAAACATGTCACTTTCAATGTCACCGACACTTCAGCAAATAGTGTATCACTGTTAAGACACTGCTGTCTATGTTATCTCAGCTGTTTCACTGCCTGTGGAGGTTAAGCTAAACGTCACGGTGTTAGCAGCAGATGAACTGAGAAGGACACCAACTACAGTATATTGTTACTCTCGCAGCCATTATCATCGCCAATGTCTTTTTTACGTTTCATTTGGCTTGTCAGCACAGTGTCACCCATATTCTTCATGTCAAATGTTTGCCCACATAATTTGCAATATGTACATCTTCACCATTTTGGAGCCATAGCTTTTATTTTTTATCTGCCAACCATATTTAGCAAGCACTTTTCAATTGATTCTAGCAATCTGACAAAGTAGTGCCTGATAAAGCAAGAATTTAATGGGTAATGTTGGCAGGCATGCTAACAAAACTACATTAAAAAGCACTAACTACTTTGGCCCAAGTACAAAATAACCAGCTTCTTTTCCAAAATGTAATGGATATTTTGTAATTTTTTCAAAGCCTTTTCAGGTCAGATTTTTTTTTTTTTTTTTTTTTTAAAGGATTTCAATAACCCTATAAATTCTCTTTCTGGTAAAAAAAGACACACACACACACACACACATATATATATATATACTTTTCTGTGGCCAGTCTCAAGACTTTGGGAACATTTATCAGCTGTATGTTTTAAGGACTTTGTTAATTGTTTTCTCCGGTGCTGCCATTATAAGTATATGAATGATGCTTCACTTAATTACACACATTTCTGTGGAAATGAATGTGTACTACTATTTGGGGGAAAAAAAAATTTGATTTCAAAAATGTCAAAATTACCCTTAAATAAAAAGTATGAAATATCTGAATTCCACAAATAGAATAGTAGGTAATAGTAGGTGTACAATTGCTTTCCGGACTCAGACAAGGTAAGCAGTACCACCCTGGCACACAAGGGGGTATGTTCACTAACACTGTAAGCTCTTTTTGGTCAACAGCTCCAAGAAGACGCCCACTGAGGGCAACCAACTTTGCCTTTTTGCGGTGAGAAGACTATAAATTTGAGACGTTCCCAGAAGGGCCTGACTCATTTTTTTGTAAAACCACCAGAGAACAAAGCTCTACACCAGAATGACCACCCAGACAAGCACCTTCACAACTAGAAGAGGCGCTTAAGACTTATCTTTTGTTTTGTGTGGGTACATTTATACAAAGTTCACAGTAGCAGTGCTTCTTTCTCTGAAATCTGTTTAATTTCTTGCTTTGTAACTTCCCCTGTCACTTAAAGCAAAGAAGGAACAAAAAATAACTGCTTTGGCTAATATTATCTTTAAGTAGTGGTCTAGACCAAAGCAGGAGAAAAAGCAAGGCATGTGATGTAGCCACACTCTCACGTGTTCAGCCAAAAAGGCAGCCCTCACTGAAAAGTCTTCATTTACAGTGGGAAGTATTTGCAACTACAGCAGAAGGCCATGAAAACATTTGAGTCATGCCTCCAACTGCCAGGAAACAGAGATCTTTGAATTAAACACTACCTACAAGGCAAGTGAAAGTCCTAACAACGATTTGTTGATATCAGCATCTCTACCATGACAGAATAGTCGATCAGCTTTTTAATCAGTCAGATCATTCCTCAGGATAACAATGTCAACAATCTTTAAAGGAATGCTTTAAGAACATCAAAACTAAAACAAGACTCTGAATGTCACCATAGATTGAGGTATTCATAAGAAATGTGAAGATTTACTTCACAAAGTACAAGTACACAATAAAGAAGAACAGATCATTTGAATTGTTTTAAAGTGTAAATATTCTTGATTATAATTGACATTTATCATTTTTCACTCTCTAATAGAGGCCCATTGAGGGCAAGTAAAAGATCAAAGATAACATTACATTCATTATCACTGACCTTGAAATAAGACTAAAATGATACTCTGCAATCTTATATTTGAAATTTGTCATGTTGCAACTTACTAGGAGGGGCTCTTAGGGGGCTGGGAGACCATTGGTAAAGAATCAAAATTTCAAAAGTATTATCATATTCATGATCAGCAACCTCGCAATAGCATAAAGTGACACTCCACATCCTTTTATGATAAATCCACAGCTTTTTCCATGTTTTGTGAAAAGCAGCAACTTTGATCTATCGTATTGCATTAGGGGGGCAAACTCCTTGGGGTTGCTTGGTGTGGCCTGCACATCTTCAAGTCCTTCTGATCATGTTTGCTGCAGACGCCTGTTGGTTTACTTTTTATCATTAGGGTTGAATTTCCTGCATAAACCCTTAAAATTGCCTAACAATTAGAATTTTATAGGTTTAGAGGGCCAACCCTTAAAGGCATGATGTCCTGCATAACTAGACATCAAGATGAGTGAAACAGATTAACGTATGTGGGGGTTTTCTTGTTCTTGTGAGTCAGGAGGCAGCATTTTAAAGCATTCAGAAGTAATTCTTAGGAACACAATGAACATGAAGAAATCAAACTGCACTGCAACCAAAAACAGGAACATCTTTTTGAGAAATGCACATGATTAAGATTTCTTTACATATACCAGCAGCATCCAGTTAAAGAGAAATCAAACAAGCCTCAAGCAAACACTAGGAAACTCCTCTGACAAGAAAATATTACTAAATTGAGAAAGTTACCAGAAAATGTGCCACATTCAGATATTCATACCCAACACAATGGACCCTCTAAAGTTTGCATACAGACCAAACAGGTTGACAGAGGACACAGTTAGCACAACACTTACACACCTAGAGACCAAGGACTGCTATGCCCGATTGCTGTTTTTTTGCCTTTTAATATTGTAACTAGCAAAATACCCGCGCTTCGCAGCGGCGAAGTACTGTCTTGAACTTTTTATTAAGAAGAAAATTAAACCATTTTAAACTGAGGGAAAGTATACCAATAATTATTTGTTAAGGATCTCTTTGTATACCACATTGTGAGTTCGGCCCTCCGGTTGTAATATGACCAAGCTGTGCGCTGAGCTTACTCTTGAGCATGTAATGTACAGTTGGCCATGTGAACAGTAATCTTGTTTCAAATCTCACAGCTTGGATTGCTGCTGTCATAATCGGTTTGAGTTTCATGGTTTGTTCCAATTACGACAGTATTTGTAGGACTTGTGTTGAAGAGACATTCGGCATCTGTCAAGCGTTGTAAGTATACAACCTGTTTCATCAATAACTTCACATCCAGCTTTTGAGAGTTTAAACATTCATAAACATAAAAGTGTCCACTACTGAAATAGTCACCTGTGAATCTAAGATGCTTAAGAGGCATTGGCGGTTGTCGAAAGGTGTAAAATATTTGGCCATTTCGGTACACTTGAAAGCAACAACCGAACAATTCAGCAGCAGCCATCAACTCACATGCAGATCCATAGGTGAAGGGCTTAAGCATTTCACTCTTCTAGTGCTCCTGTGTAGTCTAATTATCTCCTGTACCGTCATCAGTTCACACCTTGAACCTGTCCCAGTCATTCAATACATTAGACACAATGTTCCTCCAGATATCAAGAGTGAGCCTGATATGGCCGTGCAATATGTAACACAGAAAATGGAAAAAGTAGGTGGTATCTCCGGGCATGGAAACCACTCGGTAAGTGATAGTTCTTTGATCGATAGTGATCATTTCGATAAGACATGTTAATGCGGGTACGGTTGGAATGATAAAGGAAATGGGTACCTGAACAATGTAAATGTAAGTCTAAAATACTTACACAATAATTAAATCGTAATAAACGAACAATAAAACAGCGGAGAAGCCGTGGATTAAATAAAAAGGCTGCAGTTATCAGCAGGGAGACGTGAATCCCGTGGCGAAGCAAGGAAGGGAATGAAGAGATCGTAGCGACGGACGGCCTTTTATAGGCAGGCAGCCAACAACGTGGGAGGCGTTGGGATGGGGGACCCAACGCCACCTCACACGGTGACCGAGCTGCAGGCTATGGACGTATATATGTATGTAAGTAGGATTCAGTTAGTGTTGGGAACCTGCATACCAAATTTCTTGAAGATGGGCCCATAAGTAACAAAGACCGTTGGAAAGTTCAATATGGCGGCCGACAGTGGCGTCATACTACCGAAATAAGTACATACATCGGTTTCGGTTCGCACAGGGAAGCCGCCTACCAAATTTCGTGAAGATGGGGCCATAAATAAGAAAGTTCGACATGGCGGACGTTGTAGACCGTTACGTGTAGAATTTCGAAATGAAACCTGCTTAACTTTTGCAAGTAAGCTGTGAGGAATGAGCCTGCCAAATTTCAGTCTTCTACCTACACGGGAAGTTGGAGAATTAATGATGAGTGAGTCAGTCAGTCAGTCAGTGAGGACTTTGCCTTTTGATTAGTATCGATATCAGCTAAGCCAACCAACAAGCTCTTCACTTTAGGGGTGCCACCAACTCTCTGCAATGGGGCCTAGACTTTTTTACAAGCTGGTCGGGCTGGGGAACAACATTTCCAAAGCAATAACCATAAATACAGGAACCCCAGAAGAATGGGTTTTGAGTCCCATGCTGTACATGCTCTTCACTCAGGACTGTGTTGCTTCCCAGCACAAGAACAACATTAGTAAATCTGTGGACAATACAACCATCACTGGACTGATTTCTGGAGGTTTCGAGTCATTGTACAGGATGGAAGTGGCTGGCTGTTTGAGGTGGTGTCAGGATGGTAATTTCTTTCTTAACACCAGCAAAATGAAGGTGATGATTATTGACACAAGGAGGAAGAGAGGGCAGTCACAGCACCCACCACCGTACACTGGAGAGACTGAGGTGGAGAGAGAGGCCACATTTAAATTTCTTGCCATTAACTTCACTGAGGATCTCACTTGGACCTACCACATGACAGACCTGGAGAGGAAAGCCTGTTAGCTGTATTTTCTGAGAAGGCCAAGGACGTTTGGCATGCCAAGCACTATCCTAAGCAACTTCTGTAAATGCAGGTTTGAGAGTGTCCTAACCTACTCCATCACAGTCTGTTTGGGAAAAGTCCAGCATGGCTTTACAGACCACAAGGCTCTACAGTGGGTGGTAAAATCAGCGGAAATATCATTGGAACAGCACTTCCTACACTACAGGACATCTATAGCACCAGAGTTCTCAGGAGGGCCCATAACAGTACTAAAGACACAACCAACCCACAATATGAATGGTTCATACTGCTACCATCAGGGAGACACTACAAGTGCATGGCAGCTAGCGCATCAAGGCTGAAGACACTTACGCCATCAGGCTTGTAAAAACACCCCACCCACTGCCCCTCCCCTCAGAGCTGCAGGTTAGCTAGTGTCTTGAGACCATAAGTACCTACAGAGCTTAAACTCAATAATTTATTTATTTGCATGACACTCTTATTTCTTTTTGTTTTTTTGCATTTTTGGCACCTGAGCTGTTTTTGTTCATTGTTGTGAATTCTTGTTTATTGCTGGAGGGCTCGCTGAATAATATTTTTATTTTATATAGGACAGTAAAGTCGAAGTTGAATTTCCAGATCCATTGCTATCCCACACCATTCTGTCAAACATTTACAACAGGACAACCACAGTTTAGTTATGTAAAAATCTGAATCAGATTGTATGCACTTAATCAACTAATTGTCCTTGCCTCTCTCCACGTTGCACGCCAGCATACTACGACTCTCTGTACTGTCTTTGAGTAGGCTAATCGTGGGGTCAGCTGCACCACATCCAGTGCACATGTTTCTCCAAACATTCAGGCACAATTCTCCTCTGGGTTCAAGTATATCATCTAAAAATCTAAGAAAGTAGCTGTTTAATCAAAGTGTGGTGTTCCACAATAGCACTCGCTCAATGCATGAACTCCTGAAGAGGAAGCATTATGGAAATAAAGTATATCATTATGGTGATTTCAGACTACAGGTCATTTGTGAACTGAATGGAGTTAGTGTAATGGCTATGTCAGCGTGCAACTGCAAAGTTTATTATAAAATAATGAAAGTTAAAGGTTGCAGACCCCCGTGACCCTGTAGTTAGGATGTAGCAGGTTGGATAATGGATGGATGAAAGTTAAAGGTTAATTCCAGGCTGAAAAGTAAAGAAGGTAAAACATGTAGCCTGGCTGCTACACACCTGATGAGGGCTGCACAGCTGAAACCTTGTTTGTGTCTTGTACCTTTCTGTCCTTCACAGCATGGAGGTAACCTATGAACCTTTTTTTGATTTGTGAAACTGTTCCACACTTTTGACAACCCCAACCCACCCACCTTAAATGCAACGCAGTGCTTACCGTGTGAGCTCGAGGAATCTGTAGAGGAATCGCCATTGGGCTGGAAGTGGAATGCGCATCCACTAACCGTCTACTGTGAGCCACAGGCTGGGAGGATCCAGACATTTTGGACATTCCCGCAGGTCACTTCAACATAAGTGAATGGACTGGTGAAAGCTGTTCATCTCTGATCCATAGCTGGATTACAATCTGTAAAAAGTACAGAAAACAGAAATAAGTTCATTTTGAACACCTGCAGATATAGCAAGTCAGACATGGGGAGAACATTAATGCAAAAAAGGCAAATATTTAATCTGAAAAGGTACTGGTCGCTAATTTCTTGAGATCAGGGCAGTCTTCTTCACAGACTCCTAGAGGGGTGAATAAAAAATTAAAACTCTGCTTTTGATGCTGTCTGACTGAGACGATCTCCACAGAAGAAACCCTCTGTACTGTCATATGAACAGATCAGCTGTGCCTCCTGCATCTCCCCAGCATATCACATACATAAAAGAACAATTGTTCCTCCTGAAATGATTTCATTCTGATTTTTAAAAAAATATTTTAAAAAATCATGTTCTGTATATTGTGTTACTGAATTGTGCAAATATCTGCAAGAAAACTACAAAACTGATGAATGTTTAATCTGTGAAGCGTCCTTTAAAAGAAAAAGTTTATTTAGCAATTGTAAAACCAAGAGAAGTGAATTAAACACCATACACAATGCCGAACAACTGACCAAAATTTAAATAAAAATATAAGAAATAGTATTATTTTATAATGTAATAATAATACATCTTGCCTGAAGGAGGGGCCTGAGTTGCCTCGAAAGTTTGCATATTATAATCTTTTTAGTTAGCCAATAAAAAGTGTCATTTTGCTTGGCTTTTCTCTATAAGAAATAAGATAGTGAAATAATTTGCTCATAGATTTAAAGTTAAAATTAACATGCAGTAACTTGGCAAACTTATCAGGCAGAGTGGTGGCTCTGTGGCTAGGGAACTGCACTGGCAATCAGAAGGTTGCCAGTTCAAATCCCGTAAATGCCAAAAGGGCCTCTGCTCTGTTGGGCCCTTGAGCAAGGCCCTTTACCTGCAATCGCTGAGCGCTTTGAGTAGTGTGAAAAGCGCTATATAAATGCAAAGAATTATTATTAAACATAAGACAGAACTAAATACTCATTGACTGACTAAAAATAACTGCTCGAGATGATAATATTTACATTACTAGCAAGCATACTCAAATATCACTTAACGTTTTTGTCATAAATTAGATTTTTATCAAGATTCCACACGCAATGCAAAGCCTTAATTATCTGCAGAATTTCAAGTAAGCCATTTCAGATCCTTCCAAACACAGACAGCTAGAGAACAATATATTCCACACAGTCTGTTCAGTTTATGTGCAGTGCACAGAATGTACTTTTGAAAGGTAAAATGGATAAAAGTAGTAAAATACACATGAAGGTCACCTAAACATATCATGTGGCCGGCCATAAGATGAGAATAACTGAGTCAGCTCCCAACTTTTATAAAGAATCTGAAGGAAACTTATAGCAATTTTAACAGTTTCCTTACTAATTTGCAAATAAACAAACACATGTGTTTAGAAACTGGTCTGCCCTAAAAAGAACCTTTGGAATGGATCAGAAGCCAAAAGCCCTAAACACATCTCAGAAGGGCCACACAAACTCCAGAGAGCTCTACCCCAGACAAGAAGAGAAGATAAAGACAGTCCTCAAAGACACCCCTGCCCATGCAGGTCACTGATTACCAGAGCACTTGAGTCTAATGGCTGATCCTCCTTACTTCAACCTATCTGTGGGGATCTTCATGATTACTGCTTGCAGTTCTTGATTACTCAGTCAAAAGGGCTCTGACTGAGATCTAAACACTAATAAAACTTTTATTCCCATTTTCATACTCCAGATGTGCACACTCTTACTTAATTTTACAACCTTTACATCAGATTCACTTTGTCTAATGATTCCTAAACCAAGTATAGTTTTTATTAAGAAAGCTTCACACACAGTTGGTTTCAGTGGTACAAAGGCAATGTCCAATACTAAGGAAATATAAATTCCTTAATAATCTCAATAAACAAAAAACAGCTTCCCTTTTAACCTTTACCTTCATATTAAATCATTCTCAACTCTACTAACATTCGGCTTTTATGTGAGTCTCAGTGATTTGTAATTGATTCATTCTACATAAATACAAATCCAGATGTGGTAGCTCATTCACTGGACAATGCCTGTGGTTCTCTGTATGAAGAAAAACGTCCTAACGTTGTGTGAAATTTCCCCTTAACAAGTTTCCTCCTGTGCTCCCGTGTTCTTGTTGATCTCATTTTAAAGCCACCTTCTCAATTCACTGGACTAATTCCCTTCATCATTTTAAACACTTCCGTCATATCACCTCTTAATCTTCAGTTGCTTAAACTATAAAGGATCAGCTCTTTTAGTCTTCATAACTCATCCCCTGTAGCCCTGTAATCGGCCTAGTTGCTCTTCTCTAGACATCCTCCAGTGCTGCTATGTCCTTTTTGTAGCCTGGAGAACCAAACTGCACACAGAACTCCAGATGAGGCCTCACCAGTGTGTTATAAAGCTTGAGCAGAACCTCCTTGGACTTGTACTGCACACATCAGGGCGCTATATAACCTGACATTCTGTTAGCCTTCATAATGAACACTGTCTTTTAGTTAACGGTAATGAGTTAACTACAATTCCTAACACTTACACATTAGCAGTACCTTCAATTTTCAATATTCCCAGATCCTAAAGTGGCTTAAGGCAGGAGCTCACCCCTTCTAAGTTGGTTTTCAAAGATGATTCTGCTAAGCCTGAGTTTATGGGAAGAATTCAAATGTAGAGAACATTCTTCCAGTTTTCTTGTGGGCTTAGCCTTAGATTATGACTTTCACAGTGATGGTGGTGCATATGTGGAAAAATACTAAGGAAGAAATAACGACATACTGTATATTACACAGATAGTTGTATGGGTATCAGTGTGAGTGGAAAGAAAACAAAACCACTAAACTCTAAACAAAATTAAACTGTGTCAATGGAAAACTCACAAAGGCAACTCCGTAGCTATTTGTTGAGATATTTTCTTTGTATAATCATATAATTCTCATTTTTATTGTGCTAAAGTGACTCCAGTAACTGATAAACAAAATAAAACTCCAAAACTAAGGAAAATGTGCAGCTATTGTTTCTTCATGTCAAAAGCCACATGAATCTCACCTCCATTTCCATACTAAAGACCGGTAGAACCTTAGACTTACAAGTAAAATTCCATGGTTCAAAATAAAAAAATATTTATTTTAAGAAAACATTAACAAAGCACCTTCACTCTACACAAAGTGCAGAGAACATAAGTGTGTGCTCATCTACTTAGGATTACAAAGGGGGCCTGATGTGCTTTAAGGTAAATAAAAAAGGAGGAGAAAAGGCGCTATAAAACAAAAGCCATTCCAAAACAGACAGGTTTGTTGGAGTCTAGTAGCACACAACTGGCAATAAGCACATTCATGCAGTGTTCTCCAAGGACCTCTGAAAAAGCTGCCTAGGCATAAAACATTAAGGTGTAAACAGCCTACCCTAATATCACCCAATCTGTATTTATATACTATCCAGTTGAAAGGAGCTACAAAAGTTCAAAAAGCAAATTCTATAATATATTGCTGGGGTGTTCGTCACTTATCTGTTTGAGCTCCCACAGTGGACCCCTAAACAGGGCTGTGGAGTTGGAATCAGAAGCAATTACTGGGTTACTGTAGTCGGACTAAATGCACATTGTAATGGTATCAGATTTCCAATTTGACATATACTAATTCAAATAAACTATTTTAAATTTTATAAATATTGTTTAATAAATAATATAATAGAGTCACAGCGGAAGTGCTACAGCTTTTACAGTTAAACTTTAACAGGTCGGAGTGCTAAAAAGTAGATTGATGATTCACGCTGGCATTATTGAAATGCTCTGTATATCCTAACAGGTTGTGTGCTTTTGATTAATATAGTAAATATAGGAGTCTCATTTTTTTTGTTTTTTATTTTGCCTTATACAATTTCTTGTATTAGGAATCTGATAGTTTTCGCATACCTCTTGGGGTCAGTGCGTAGGATCAGCCATTGTACAGCACCCCTGGAGCAATTGCAGGTTAAGGGTCTTGCTCAAGGGCCCAGCAGAGTAGGATCTCTTTTGGCAGTGACGGGGATTTGAACCAGCAACCTCTGGGATACCAGCGCAGATCCTTAGCCTCAGAGCCACCACTCCATTCATGATTACAAAGAGAGGAGTCGGAGGTACGATAAATGGAGGAATCGGAGGTTTTGTGTACCGACTCCACTGCCCTGCATGCCCCTATAAAGAGGTCACAGTAATTGCTAGATTCTCTGGAGCAGTGTTTAACATACATGTCACTCTATACAAACAAACATTAGCTTCTCAGCAACAGCATATCAATTACCTGGATCCAAGCCCTCAGATGCACCTGATTTTACTGCTTTGATGGTATCAGGCGATTTGCCTTACAATATTTTGTAACCGATTTCAATCACTCTGAACCTTGACACAACTACAACTGTTCGGAAGAGATCATTCTAACCTTTCCAACTCAGTGCCCACTGCACTTCACTAATGGCTTAAAACACAGCAGATAAAGCCCCAGTAATCATTAATCTACAGGTCGCCCTCAACTTACAAATGCATTGGTATTCCTGTGCATATCCAACAGAAGCGGACACTTGTGCTAAAAATGCCTGTTAATGGAAACAACTGCCAAAAGTACATAATGCTTGTAATGGACAGCCAGGTCCCATGCCTGGTCGGGACAACACTGCTGTATAAGGTCTGGGGGAGCAGCCATGGACACCTCAGTACCTCCCCCGGGACGCTTGGTGGCAGCCTCCCTGGTTGATGATGCCTCAGTTTCCCGCAGGGTTTCATGGGAGATGGAGTTCTTCCCAACCCTGTGGGCACCTGGGATGGCCGCCAGGGGGCGAGGCAGAGATAGTTAAGCCCAGCTGTTTTAATCATCGGCCCCACACGGGAGTGCAATTGGGAACAGGTGAGCAAGCACCAGGAGCACTCCGGGAGGGCCATAAAGGAGCCAGCAACCACCACTCTGGGCCAGAATCGGGAGGAAGAGGTTGAGGTTGCCTGAGAGGAGTGGTGGTGCCAGCGGAAGGATTGCTGTGTTTAAAGTAAGGTGCTTTGGGATTGTGTTATACCTGTGGGGTTCACGGGGAAGACGTGCCCCACAGGGGAAGAGTGTTTGGGACTGTGTTGGGCCTGTGGGACACGGGGAAGACGTGCGCCCACGGGTGAAGTGAAAATAAAAAGATTTCTGTTCAATTTACACGTGCCTCAGTGAGAATCTGTGCCGGGTCGGGAGCTTATATAGCGCCTTATTCACATGCTTTATTACTTACTTTAAAGACAAATGTCTCAAACTTACTAATTATATGACAGAGAACCACCATTTTTGTACTTTTAATCACAAAATACAAATACATTAAACTAAAACGAATCTCAAGTATTTATGTTATGTTGACTGCAAACTTTCTACAGTTGTTGATAATTACACAGTGCCTTGCAAAGTTGAGAAAGGTGTAATGATAGTCTGAATGTCCACCATTCTCAACAACAACAAAATATTTCTTGTATTGCCCAAAATTACACAAGAAATGCTTCAATTGGGCTTTAACAGGCCCTGTTTTTTGACAGCTTTGACTCAATAAGAAGATAAGAAAAAAAAAAACTTCCAAAAAAAAACCTTGTGGGGAAAACAGAAAAATGGATGGAATCGTGGAATAGGCAAATCAGAGAGAGACCCCCTTCCAGGTAGGTTGAGCATGCAATTGGTGTAAAGATAAGATGCAATACACAAAACAGAACACAAGCACACAAGTAATCCTCTTTACTGAGATAGATGGCCAATCTACCATGGCCGCCTCAGAAATATAATACAAGAGTCCAAATGACATTGTTCTTGCACAGCGCTCCTCACCAAGTTCAACGTTCAAGGCAAAACGCAAAAAATAAAAACGGAAGTCCCGAGATGAAAATTAAATAAAATTCAACTGAGAAGAAAAACTTGCGGGCTTTATGTGTTTATATCTGTGAAAAAGCTGTTTGTTATCCAAGACCTACTTGTAACTCTTTTGGACTAACAGTACAGAAATTAGTCATAATCTAAAGTGTGTAACTTCTTTTGGGATTGGATAATCAAATTTCATTATCACAAAACACACTCACAAATAAAGATTTTCCAAATGTCACTCTCTGAGCCTGCTTACTGTTTTAAAGAGGCGCAAGGAGAAAAGCGTGTCATCAAGGCAGCACTTGGTGCAATACAAGAATGTTCTCTAAAAAAGGTTGCTAGTACACAATTCGGCCAATAACCGCAGAAAAAGTAATTACTGGATACAATTAAAAAAAAAAAAAAACACAGAATGTACCTCATTTTGACTTCCTTTTATTCATCAATTAATTAATTATCCTGGGTACCTCATTTCAAAGAGCCATTCTTTTCAAGTAATGGCAGATTAACCTAATCAGCCACACAGCCCCTGTTCATGGCTTCAGCTCCAGCTCCTTGACCACATTGTTTTCCGCTTAGGCACATAAAACAGGATTATCCCATTAATCATTCAGAGGTTTTCTATTATTAAATTCATAATCTGGGTCATACGCAGCTCACAAACAAAATAAAGCACAAAAAAGTTGATTATGAAGTCAAGACGTTTGAGTAAAACAAAATTCTTTACATAAAGTGAGGGAGTGTGACAGGAGTGTGACATGAATGTGTGAGAGGAAATGCATTTTCACACTGTCTGCAATTAACTGAGGTGTAACACTTTTTGACAAGAAGAATCTGTAATATAGCTTGACAAGTGCCGATCAAATGCTTCCCAAATACTAGACATTCTAGTTCTGATTCTCTAAACGACACTTTTTCACTCCTCCCAACTTTCACGTCAGCAGAGCTCATACTCCAAACTCAGCCCTGAAGTGACTCCAGATGTCCTTGTCAATATGGAGACCAAACACACACACAGACTAGTTTGTTATACAGCTTACATCTAGTTTGTTATACTGGAACTTTTTAATGAAGCCTTTCCTCTCATACTTTATAGGTACAGAGATAAAATACACAGAAACAATACATGAACTGGAAAGCTCACACTGAACGAATCAGGTGCCAACTCATTTTCCAGGACTATTAATCAATCAATTGTAGTCCAAACAGTAAACACAGTCAAACAGAGCAAAGCACAATAATTTATAAACGCCAAATGCATAACTCACTGGTTTTAGTAGAGATGTGTCTATGTTTTAAGAAGGTCCCATACCTCTTGACTAGTTAAGGTGGATGCAGGAAACAGGAGGATAACTGTTTTTTATAATGATCTGTTATAACACTGGCAATTGACAAACTTCAACTTTCCATGACTGCTGACTAACAATGATGAAGAATCCAAGTTAAAAAGCAGGTGGCCCTTGCCTGGGAACTACTCATTCCTCCCACAGCCTAAAGTCTGACACATTTTGGACAATACACAAATTATTTTCTATGTTAAAGTGTCACTCCTTCCTAGTGAAATGAACAGAGACAGCACAGGGATGGATGGATGGATGGATGGATAGATGGATAGATGGATAGGACAGATAGATAGACAGACAGACAGACAGACAGTTTATTATCCCAAAAAGAAATTCACAATTTGTAGATTTGGGGAAAAAAACAAGATCAAATCAGTGGACTAATGACTCAGAATGAAAGAAATGCACAAAAAGCGTTTTACAGGTCACCAAAAGAGCTCAAAAGCTCCGTGAGTGCAGGTTACGCACACTGCAAACAGGAACACCAACAGCCATTCTTAAATGCAGTCCCAATCCCTCAACTCTAAGCTATCAGGTTTATTTATACTTAGGTTTGTTTCGAAAGCTTCAGGAAATTCTTAGAAATGTAGTAGTGTATATCAAGACCAGGGCGGCACGATGACGCAGTGGGTAGTGCTGCTGCCTCGCAGTAAGGACACCTGAGTTTGCTTCCCGGGTACCTCCTTGCGTGGAGTTTGCATGTTCTCCCCGTGTCTGCATGGGTTTCCTCCCACAATCCAAAGACATGCAGGTTAGGTGCACTGGCGATTCTAAACTGTCCCTAGTGTGTGTGTGTGTGTGTGTCTGCACCCTGCGGTGGGCTGGCGCCCTGCCTGGGATTTGTTTCCTGCCTTGTACCCTGTGTTGGCTGGGATTGGCTCCAGCAGACCCCTGTGACCCTGTAGTTTGAATATAGTGGGTTGGAACAATGGATGGATGGAATATCAAGACCACATTCTGTACCGGATAAACTAATAAAAGCAGACATATTTCTTTATCACCTCAAAATACTGGAATTCCCTCTTAGCCCGTTTGAGAGAGAGAAAAAAAAAAAGGTTTTGTTTTGACCAAATAAAAGTTAACAATGTACAGTTTTATAAAACAAGGTTTTTTTTGTTTTTAATCTATAATGGAACATTCCACTTTCAAAAATCAAAAAAATAATTTTTCAGAAAAAACATTTATTAGTTTTTTAACAAAACGCATCACATTTGCATGAGCAATGAACACTGTAAATAAATGTAAAAAAATAAAGAAGATAAATCAAATCTGAATTAGCGTAAGCTGTTGTAATCTGAGGTGTTCATAAGAAATGGTAGAAGTGCATCATAAACAAGAACACATTGTTAAATGTTCAAGTTTGTGCTTCAGTTTAAATGTTTAAAGTCTACATATTCTTTTTTGTCATTTTCCAACCTCTGATAGACATCCGTAAAGGGCTAAATCTGTTGTAAAGGAACAAAAAACAAAAATAAGATTAAATTTGAGACTTTTAGACTTGAAGTAGTCTAAAACAATAGCCCTCATGCTTATGCTTGAAACCTGTCTTTTTCAATCTTCTAGGAGTGGCTCCAAGAGGGGCTAGGAGCACTGGTAAAGAATCATATATAAAAATATTATCATATTCATAATCAGCAACCTTAAAATAGCATAAAATGACACCCTGAATGCATGCCTATATCAGCAATCCCAATTTTTTCTAAGTTTTGTAACTTTGACCCCCTGGAGTCAGTTGATGCGTCATGCACAACTCAAGTCCTTTTGATCTTTTTTTGTTTCAAACACCTATTGATTTACTCTTTATCATATTAGGGTTTTTCAGGTCTAGAGGGCCAAAAATAACATCTTGAATAACTAGACATCAAGACAAGTGGCATCCAATGCGGAGTGTTTCTTGTTTCTGTCAGTCGGGAGGCATCAGACAAAAATACACTGAAGTAATTTTAAAGAGATCTAAACTAATTATAGACACATTTTTCATAACAATTACGACCAAAGAGGAAATTATGGAAAAAAAATACAGGATAAGTAGAAACAAAATGACAAGGCAGAGAGGCACATGCAAAAGCAGCAAAGCAGATCATGAAAAGTCAGCATCAAGCATTTCCACAAGTACGGTTTGCTGCTGCCTCTGTTTAGGCAAAGGCCAATCTGCAATGAATCATCGAAGCTTGTGAAAGGATCATAGGCTGTAACGTACTGCATACTAAAGTCTTACACAAGTCTGGGTAAGGACGAGGACTGCAAACATCACTGCTGATCCCACTCATCCAGAGCATCACCTGTTCCAAAAGCTTACCTCCGGCAAACATCTTCATACAGTGAAAGTTCACATGTCTCACAATTGTTCTCTCTCCCTCTCTAACTGACCAATCAGATTGCTGACACACACACACACACACACACACACACACACACACACACACACACACACACACACACACACACACACACAGACCTTAGAGTTTTATTATATGGTAGAAAACTAACTCAATAAAAGTAAAACAAGCATTTGCTCAACACTGGTAGCAGTGAAACCTCACAAGTTCTCGACAGATGTTTGCAAAGTGCTCATTGGCTTGAAGTATCTGAAGCGCAGTTTTTACTTAAAGGGAGGTGTTATTTACCATAGACTGAAATTAAGTTATATATTATTTAATAACATACCAGGTGGTCAGACATCTTTATCTAATATTTGACTTATGCAGAGTACAGTCTCAAATGATGTCCTTGCTACAACAGTGAACATGAAATTAAAATATAGCATGTACCACATTTTGTGATGAAACTCTTCATTGATATACACAAACAAACAAACACTATATCCTTTATCTATTCTTACTATGAACTTTCTTTTTCAAGCCCAAGGTCACAAGTAGCCAGAATGGGACTAATCCTAAAACACTGAGCACAGGGCAAGAGCCAGCAACTAGGAAGCCCCTCACCATCCAAACACGGACAAAGGTGGAGAGAGTAAATTACAAAGAACAAAATAAATTAACATGCACATTTTTGAGAGAAGAAAAAGCAAAGAACACATTACAAAATGAAAATACAACTCTGACACAGGTAACGAGCAGGGCCAAAAATAAACCCCTGATCCACTGAGCTGTGAAGCAGCTTTTCGAGTGACTGTCCCACACAATGTACTCACCAATGACCCTGCTCACTGACGACCAAAGTTCATGAAAAATGACAATTCCCCCTTGGGGGTTAGCAAAGATACCAAAACATAAAATAAAAAAAAGTAAATGATGCCACAGATAAAATGTGAGCAGCTTAGTCTCTAGAGATACGCCAAGTTCTAATTTGCCTTGGGTCTGTTTTTCAGATATGGACAAAGTAGGTCACCCTCTGGGTAGCCAATTATGCCAATACCAGTCACACCTGGAAAAAGCGGTCCAAAAAATAACAAGTGAAAAACCAAAAGTAAAAATACATAACAACCTCCTCCATTAAAGCCAAACTTTTCATTTGTATATATTATCCCAAGCTAGTGCCATTTTAATTTGACATTCAAAACCAAAACTATGAGGCATTTTGTGTAAGAAGTGTTAGGATCCTGAGACCAGAGTCCTTATTGGATAACTCACCAGAATATTCGTCTGATGGGCAAGTGCTGTTAAAGTCCACATTTCATGAATATTAGTCCTTTAGAGAGAGAAAAAAAAAAAAAAAAAACAAAGCCAAGATCCTCCACACACTAAGAGCAGGGCCACATACAAAGATGAAAAAGACCAGCCCTGTGATGCACAAAGCCTGAGCCGTTTTCTCAATGCTCTGTGGACCGCCAGCGCTTGTTAACTCTGTAGATTACATAAGTCCACTCCTACCGCCCTGAAGCCAAGTGTATATGCTTTTATTCCCCGAGTTGGCAGTGAGTAATAATTCCCGGTAACCATGGCGGCACTGGCCCAGCGCCAGCAGACACTACACGAGTTGAAATCTATCACTTGGGCCCTTTTCTCTGCCTGTGCTTAGCAACTTCTCTGTATGAGCAGCTATCTCCTGGGTAACAGACATTTTTTTTTTGTCGTTTTTTATTTTCATTTTAACCATTTGCCTCCTGATTGATCAGATTTAATAACTTAAACTTTACCTAAATATTTTCTTTTTTCCCCCCCACAGTGCAGTACACTACAAGCATATAAAAAATGAGAGTAATATCATCTGTCAGTGGTACAGTTAATGTATAACCATCCACCGGACATGACAATGATAGACACAGCTTCAGATCCCAGGATTTAAAGCCTGCCAAAAAACTCCATCCATTCACTCATGTAATGAGGAACACAGCAGGAACTAAAACAGGAAATGTGTGTTAATCCAATGTAGGACACACTCACTCATGCCAACCAAACCCACAAGTTTTAGCACTTGGGAACAAAACCAAATTATTCCAGAATAAAGAACACTAAAGGCTATGTCACATTAGATATCTTTTCCAGTGATGTTCAGTTGTAGCCTTCATTTACTACTCTAAGCGAGCGATAGGCAGTTGGCGACACGGTCCCATGAAGCCTGTTGTGTACTATGACATACCCAATGACTCAGACCAACATTGTCTGCAACTGGCTACGGTAAAATCTGATTTTGGTTTGATATTCTCTTTGGTCGGAGTGGCAGGCTCTTTGCATGTGAGAGTTGAGAACCAATGAGCGTTCAGCTGCCAGTACAATGCATAGAATGTAGCAACAGGGAGAAAAGAAAATGCATGTTTTGAACCGCAAAAAATTGACAAATTCATCGGAGCTAAAACTGAATAGAAAAAAGGAGTCAAGTCCGTGGCTGAATATACCACAGCTATAAACCTATTACACAGTCCTGGTACGGCACTAGCTCTGTTAGACTGCACTGGGTCTGTGACCCTCATAAACAAAAGAGAAGATTGTCAGTCTGATATCTTGTATTTTACATACCATAACAGAATGGAAAGAAGAAATGATGGGCCGAGACTGCTGCTGAACTCAGTGCAGCTGTTAATCCTTCATAAAGTGCCACTCAGTTAGGCAACACACTACTGGCTGTCAGAAAAACGGGCACTCACAACGGTGCTGGAAGTTTGGCATTCGGTCATGTGACATGGGCTGCTGTTTCCCATTGGATAATTTGGCACGGTGCAATGACAAGATTAGAGACTGTGATCAACGAATCCGATACACTTCATTACAAAAAGTCACGTAATGTAACATCAGTTTAACACGCATTTTCACTAGATTGAGATCTCAATACGGCCAACAACTAAACCACGTTAAAAGATTATTTCTTTTTTTCACTAGTTGAAATTATTTTTTCACAATCATAGAATATATTAATTTTTCACAGCTGCTGTGAATTTTTCTTTATAAATCTGAAGAAATGTCAAGAACATTCATGGGATTTAAAATGGGTTTCAAAGAGTACACAAGCCTTAAATTTGATAAATATAAGGGGGTACCCAAAAATAACTGGAATTGAAAAAAACTTGTTTTATAATTTTTACTTGTTGCAACTTTAGTCTCCTTCCAAGTACTCTCCATGTGAATGACTGCACTTGTGCCCAATGGTTTTCCCACTGGTGGAATTATTTTTGGAATTGCTGAAGAGGAACGCTGTCCAGTGCCTATAGCGATTTTTAGTTGACTTCCTCCACGGTACAAAATGTTTTAATTTGATTTCTTTCTTGAAATGCGGGAACAAGAAAAAGTCATACGGAGCAAAGATCAGGCGAGCAGGGAAGGCAGCAAGAACTCCAAGACACACAAGTCAATTCAGAAATCTCTTAAATATTCCGACGACTATCTTCATAAATTGCATTGCAAACTTTTTCAACATTTTGCCATTCCAAATTGAAGAAGGTTGGCCAGACCTCGGTTGGTCCTCAAGTGACATTTCCCCTCGTTTGAAACACAAAAACCCCTCGTAGACCTGTGCTTTACTTAAAGCTTCCTCTTAAAGCAGTTTCAGCAGCAGTTTTCCCTAAGAGAAAGAAAATTGAAAGCAGGCTCGTTGTTCTTTATGATCACCCATCACAAAAATGGCAGGACACGTTTAATAAGCACCAAGAAAAACCGATGGAATGTCGTACAAACCATACAGAGTAACGCCACGTGGCAGACTGGCACAGAACACTGCAAGTATGCTACCGCGAAATTCGCAACTAAGTCGAGATTGTGCACCAGGTACAGAGTCCGGTTATTTTTGGGTACCCCCTCATATGTCCACTTTGAAGTGCAAAGATTTCTGTGCATTCCATGTTTCTGATGCATGCTCATGACAACATAAGCTAACTGGAAATAACAGTATTTCATTGTGGGAAAGACATGTTTGCTGTTCACATATATACTCATGGACGCCACAATGGGTTGAGTTTTACATGTTTGACAGTTACATCAAGTGTCAATGAAGCTGTTAGTTGAAAAATTTCCTTCCACTTAAATAATACTTCACTTTATAACACAATCTCCTCTGGCACATTAGTATATGACATGATCAGGAACAAACTAGTTTGACTTGAAAAACATCTATCTTATCCTTTAACGTAATGGAGCAGCAACACACTTTGTTCTACTAGCAGGTTTTCATCCAAAGAAACATTACAGAAGAAGTACATCTGATAAAATCAGAATTATTATATTCCAAAAGTGTCAACATCTCCACAGAGCCAATTATGTACCACAATATCACTCCCAGCACCTCTTCACAAACACAGGCTCACAAGACAGGACCTACTGCCTCAGCATCCATCCATTCATTATCTAACCGGCTATATCCTAACTACAGTGTCGCGGTGGTCTGCTGGAGCCAATCCCAGCCAACACAGGGTGCAAGGGAGGATACAAAACCCGGGCAGGATGCCGGCCCACCGCAGGACACACACATCCCTCTAACCACACACTAGGATCGCCAATGCACCTAACCTGCATGTCTTTGGACTGTGGGAGGAAACCAGAGCCCAGGAGGAAAATCACGCAGATACGGGATGAACATGCAAACACAATACAGGGAGGACATGGGAAGCGAACCCAGGTCTCCTAACTGCAAGGCAGCAGCGCTACCACTGCGCCACCGTGCCGCCCTACTGCCTCAGCATGAGAAAGAAAAACACACAAATGGCAATGCACCAAATAACAAAATAAAATAAGATGAATGTTCATCTGTGGGAGCTGACAGACAGCATGGCCAGGTCAGCATCCATACAGTAAATGCAGTTCCTCCAAAATATTTACTGACAGTCTAAAGCAAAACAAAGCAATAACAGGGTTTCAGATATGATATGAACAGCAGCATCATAGATAATATAGATGGAAATATCTATAGGATGAGAGCAACAAAGACAAATGGGCTGCAAATCAGCATTTTGTTTATTCCGAGTTGTTTTTTTTACACGACTAAGCAAATTTAAAGTGTGCTTTGTGATCAACTAGAAGCTTCCCGACCTCATTGGGATGGGTCGTGCGCTACCGTTGTTATAATGGTAGCGGATCGCGGTGGATTGTTCACAGAGTCACCGCTCTGACGACCCCACCTTTTATCTCCCTGTTCTGATTAATGAGCTCAGTTCCCCACGAGGGCCCGCCCAACCCTTAGTGGATCGCGACGACACTATCATGGAAAAAAGCGAGACCAGAAAGGTTGAGAAACACGGCTTTACAGTTCACTGCTTTATCATTAGATGCAAAATTGTTAAATTCGGAGCCATATTTTTTATTATAAGCACATGCCTAAGGTGCTTTACTTACAGAAAGTTCTTCTGTCTGGAGGTACGTAAAGTATTAGCTTATCTAAAGGAGCAGTTATGATTATAGTTTAAGGGGAAGACGCAAAATACAGAGGAGGAGTTAAGGTAAATAATTTATGTGCATACAGAAAATAAAGTCACAATATTAAGATATGATGACATAAATATGTGCAGCAAAGGCACACCGAAGCAATGAAAGCATAAAACAACAATATGACGGTATGAAGTTAATCCATACTTTGCTGCACTAAATTACAGATGTTTCAAGTGTAACTGAACTGTACTTTTGGTTAGCTACTTATGTATCCAAACATATTTAAGGTAGTGGATTATTTTCTATAATTAAAAAAATAAATAAAGAATCAAGCTACTCCAAGTAATGGTAACTATGGGTCAAGTAAGCGTCACAGTTATCATGAGAGAAGTCATAAATAAAATGAAAGTGGGCCTCGTTTAGTGCCTGTAAATATGAATCTTTTAATTTGAAATAATCCGTGTTCATGGCCTGGATTGGACCAAACTACAAACTGGGGTCGGGATTTCAACATGGACTTTTGTGAATTTCCCCTTGGGATCAATAAAGTATCTATCTATCTATCTAAACAAAGAAATATTCATGGTCTACCTGGTTTATTTTACCACATGAACTTGGCAAATGTATTTAATGGCACCTTCTGTTAAGTAATTGAAAAAGAAACAAAGCACTAAGAAAATCAATGTAATGTAAACATTATGAAATCAATTTCACACGAATCAGTAAATACAAGGACACTTTGTTTTTATGTCTCGTATTTGTAGAAGCTCTTGAAAGCTGTTTTAACTACGCACTTTTCAAATCAGTTCTACAACATGTCACTTTGTCAACACTGCTTTATTTGCTTTTTGGAGTTGTTCAGTGCTATGCCAGCGTTTCCCCCTTCACAATTGTCTCTATTACTGCAAATTTAAACACTGTTTATTCAATTTTTTGTTCATCTAGTAAAAGAAAAGTTACCCATATTCAAGTTAATAGATTTAATCGAGACAGGCCTAATTATAGCCAACATTAAACTCACTTATTTTGACACTTGCACCACAGTCAAATTAGCACCAAATGCACAAAATACCACAAAGGAATTGTGCATGATGAAGACAATAGAAAAAAAAGTTCTGGAAAGACCTACAAAGCCATTTCTAAGTTCCTGGGATTCCACCAAAGGGCAACAAGAACCATAATCTCCAAATAAAAACAATAAATGTGCAGTAGAACAGATGTGAATCTTCCAAGGACTGTCTGGGCAAAATAACTCCAAGTATTCAGTGCAAAATCTCTCAGGAAGTCATGAAAGATCTCTTAAAAAAAAACATCTAAAAAACTGCAGGCTCGTCTTGACTCAGCAAAGGTCAGTGTTCATTGTTCAGAGGTCGGGCTTCACTGGAGAGGAGCAAAGCTGAAACCACTGCTAACTTACGACGATGTAAGTGATCGTCTCTGATCTGACGGGAATCACCTGTGTGGTTTCTAAGACTTCTGGGAGGAAGTTCATCGGACTGATGGGACAAAAGGGGAACTTTTTATATGTCAGAATCCAGCTATACGAAGCCTAAAGCAAAGACAATATTCCACTGCAAGAACATCATACCTTGGCTAGTGCGATGCCGTGGGAAAGATTTGCTGTCTGAGGTCCTGGAAAACCTGCCATAACTGCACAGACAGTCCTGCAGGGCCACAGCAGATGCAGGTTTTTATTTCAAGGTAATTTCTTAATAAGATGTCAACTGCTGTTGAAGCTCAAGCAACATTTTTATTTTTGTTGTCTCGCTTGTTAATGATCCCCACATTTTATTGTTTATTTTAGTGTTAAACAGCTGCATTTTCAGTTTTTAATGGCTTCTAATTAGCATTAAGATGCAAAAGATGGCAGTTCACCATCTCCATTTACACCCGAGTGTATTCGTCATGAACTATCTGGTTTAATAAAATATGTGGAAGTAAAGTGAAAAGAAAAAGGTGAAGGACTGAGAATTGCTTTATGTATATACTCGAAAACATTTTAGACTGACTAAATACTTTTATGGTAAACTGATTTAGAACAATAAAGTATGTATGAAAAAATTGTGTACTTTGTTCAATTTTAATTTAATTTTGGACTTAAATGTGACATGGTGATGTGACATGACATTCTATTTTTTTTATTGTGTTCAGGAATACAAATAGAAATAACTATTAAAAATTAAAACAATGTTTAACTTTGCAGAACTGTGTTGTATACATTGTTGGTTCCTCATGTTAAGATTTGCAATATACATTATATGCCAGGCATGTCAAACACGCGGGCCGCATGACAGATCCTAGTTAGCTTTAAACTTGTACAAAATGATTACTATCGTTTGTGATTGAATCATTCTGCATCTTTGGAGTTACTTTTTGACTTTTCTTACTTCCGCCTTCTGACAAAAGCGTGTTTTCCCATGGCGTTACGGTACCGGAAATGTCATCTGCTAGTATAGTTGCAGCTGCGACATCAGCTCCTTGATACCCTAGGCATGACACTACAGCCCCCCTTGACCAAAGTTAATGAGCCGCAACGTCGCAACTGAAGTGCTAAGCTGCAGCAGCCTGGCAAGCTACACTACTGGCTGGGCTGCTGAGACTGGCCACTGGGAAAAACTGACCATCACAAGTAGTAATAGCCGGCATATTTTCACATTTTTTTGCTCTAGTTTTATGTAATGTTGTGCTAGTATTGTAACGAACAGTTAGTGCAGACTACAGCTGAAGATCTGAAGTGGACACGAGAAGTTGGTGAGTTGTTTATTAACAAATTTTTGTGATTTTGAGTTTGTAAAATGAGTGTAGGTCAGAGGGCTTTTTGCATATCGGCTTATTTGACAATATAAACTTTGAAGTAAACTTAGTAAAGTAGAATTTGATTTTTGGAGGATTTGTTTTCCCAAATTGAATTATTGAGCAATGAATTCAGTGAGCGTTTTTGTGATTTTAGTTCATACGAACAGGACTTTGCGCTGTTCTCTTACAACGCTGAGAATGCGCCTGAGAATATCCAAATGGAACTGATTGAACTGCAGTCAGATTGTATTCTGAAGGCAAAATACAATGAAGTTGGTGTGCCAGGCTTGTATGCTTACCTGCCACCCTCGTATGTGCAGATCCATAAGTTGGCTTTGACAGTACTGTCTATGTTCAGAAGCACTTACCTTTGTTTTCGTTAATGAAAGCTACCAAAACCCCACATCGCTCAAGACTTACTGTCAAGCACCTTTCATCTCTCATAAAAGTTGCAGCTGCACAAGATTTCAAGCCTATTATTGACGAACTGGTTACTAACAAGAGATGCCAAGTGTTGGGACTAAAGAAATAGATCTCAGACTGTAAGACTCCTATACAAGGACCTAGCTAAGAGGCGATGACTCTAACTGTACGCTGTTGTATGGAGATTGTATGGAAATAAATTGATTTTCTTTAAACTTTAAGTGTTACATTTTTGAAAGATTTCAGTATTGCAAAGAAAACTACAGTAACTTTGTATAATAGTATTTGTTATAGTGACGTATGGCAGTCGAAGCGGCCCACCAATGGTAGTGAGTTTGACATGCCTGTTATATGTTGTGACGTGGTTACACAAACACACTCTTTAACACGTATGCTGAAATTAATTTCCTATAAACAATTCAAAGTGCATTCAGCACAAACCTGAAAGCCTTCAGTCACCTGGCGGTTCTTGCTTTCAATATTCCTTCACAATGGAAATCACACAAGAAAAAAAAAGAACAGCAATTTTTTCTCAGAAGATGTGACTCCTAATTTATGTGGGTAAATTCCTTCGGAAATGTGGACTATTTCTCATCTTCCAAATAGGCTGACCAACACAAATCAATACACACCATTACAATCTTGCTACTGCTGAGCAGTGTGAGTGAGTTACGTAAATGAGTGAGAACCTGTAAATGGGCAGCCAGCTGCGACGCAAGAGTCCATAATTCAAGTAACTAACTTCACATCTTCAAATTTCTATCATTGCATGCCTTATTTTCTTCACTCAACACCATAATTGTACCCTTAATGTCAGTTCTTACTTCCGTGTCTCAGGAATCTATAATCAGTATAAAGAGCATAGTTGCAAAAATGTATCAATCTGTAATGAAATGATAGAAAACCCATTCAGTACACTTATCTAATAAATATATTCAGGTTTTCCATAATGTTTTTCTTCAGACTAGTACTAGTACTTAATTTGTGCCACAAAACTTGCATAGTGAACTAGTTGTGAGAAATGAAGCTCATGACCTTAGGGTGGACTTCATTTCACATCATTTATCAATAAAATCACACCGCCTGCCAGCTTCTAATCAGCACTCAAGTAATCTGGGTGCCACTTTTCTTTTGCAATGCAGTCAATCATTTAAAACAATTCCAACTAGAAATCAATGAAACATTTCCATTTCCTGAACCTCAGCTATTCCTTTAGTGGGTCACAGAGAGACAAGAGACTTTTCTGACATCACCAGGAACAAACCAGGAGCCAATGCTCAACTAGATGGCAGTTTATCACACAACAGTCAAAGCTTACTTCTATTAGGCCAGTTCATCAGCCGAGAATGCCACAGAGTTCTGTGGTGCAACCAGAGTGCAAGGAGAAAAGCCTCACAGCCACAGGAAAAACAGGAAAACTCTACATATAAAAAGGACTGGGCCACCATTGTGGAGACATGAAGAAAATGTCTGATGGCTGCACCACAGGACTTCCAAATCAGTTTATTTGAATACTGTACACCGTGCACAGTCAGCAGACAGGTCTTTCACACAACACCTGACGATTTACTTGAACTATGCGCAAATTGCCACATCAAACAGGCCTCTGCTGTTCCATCAAGACTTGATTTGAGCAAGCGACTTGGTACACATGTTTAAAAGTGAGGAGAAGAACTCTAAGCAGACAGAGCACACTACATCGCTTTCTATTTCTTACTAACACTGTAAAGAATCATTTCAGCAGCGGTGTGGAAAGAGATCCTACTTTAGCTAAGCAGTATGAAACTCATGTTTTCATAATCCAAGTCAGAATACACATGAATAAAATGGACACTGTCAAACGTGTGTCAGAGGGCCGCCTTCCAGGCTCTCCTGAGGTATGCAATAACATACCAGGAGAAAAGATGGCGCTGTTACTAACTGTATCATCTCTTTTTCCATCCAAAGTGCTGAGAAGACACCCAAAGAGGGAAAATTGTTTATGAGAAGCTTCACTGCTTTTGGTCACAATGGTATACAACCAGATGTCCCGTGAAGGACAAAATAACATTTTGGACATAAGCCATTGTAGGACGGAGCTCAACCAAAGCCAGAAATGCTCTACTGAGCCTGGCAAGGTAGATTCAGCAGCAATTGCCTGTTTGTTGTTGTAGGCGCCATTGTGCACCTGCTTATTTTCTAGTTTTCTGTGCCTGTATTAAACAGGATGGCACAGGTGGCATCCCCAACTTACTTTTGGGCTCTTTCAAGTCCGTTACTCATCCACAACACGATAATAACCTCAGCATTACTCTTGGTATATGAGACAAACACAGAAATCTCATGAAGAAAATCACTAATTATTATTTTAAAATCCAAACTGCCTCCCTGCGACCCTAAATTTAAAAAATGTAGGTTAAGAAAACAAAGGATGGATAAAACATCTGGACTACTTTCAGTAAAAAGGTGGAAGGGACCTCTCTCAAAAGTCAAGGCAAACTTTGTCATTATCATCTACTGTTAAATTCTGCTCCGTTCTTGTAATATTTATATTGCATTGAGGATTTATTCTGTTCTATGTTTTGTACTGTATTGTATTGTATTGACCCCCTTCTTTTTGACACCCACTGCACGCCCAATCTACCTGGAAAGGGGTCTCTCTTTGAACTGCCTTTCCTAAGGTTTCTTCCATTTTGTCTCTACTGGGGTTTTTTTGGGAGTTTTTCCTTGTCTTCTTAGAGAGTCAAGGCTGGGGGGCTGTCAAGAGGCAGGGCCTTTTAAAGCCCATTGCGGCACTTCTTGTGTGATTTTGGGCGATACAAAAAATAAATTGTATTGTATTGTATCTCAACCATTTACAAGTATACAGATAGCCAAAATTGCGAAGCTCGGGGTCCACAGCGTAGCAGCATGAAGTGCAAATAAAAAATTTAAATTAAGTTCAAAATAGAATTAAATTTAAAATGAAAATACAAACAAGACAAGACATTGTGCAAAGACAATGTATGGTATTATGTAATTATTATGTACTCTCATGGCTAGAATTAAACAAACCCTGAAACAGCAGATCTGCACATGTCTGACACTGGTGATTAGAAATCCCAGAACTGAAGGCACAGCAAACCACCTGAAATGACCAAGGCATGCTGCCATCTTGACTATGAAAACACTGATTTTCTGTCAATAAAAACCTACTTATAACTGCAAAAAACAGATCTAAATGCTACATATATCAGGATCAGCCTCTAATCTATCGCACAGACCAATTTACTGGTTGCCTTGAGCAGGCCTACATGTTAGGGTAATGTGGACAAAGTTCTGGACATGGCTAATATGACATTTCTGCCTACACATGGAAATGCCCAGGTCAGCATACTGGGGAACAGCTGTACTGCATTTGGCTCAATTTCTTGGGATCTGTACTCAACTGTCTCACATAATACACAAGATTTACATGAACCTACTAAAAGCAGACACAAGACACGAAAGCCATCACCCAAACAAAACAATGCAACAACTATTTATGTAACAAGGTGGGAATAGAAGTCTGTTTAGTTGTCTGGCTCAAATTCACAGGACATGAAAACCTTGAGTTTTATTTTTGTTATTTTCATTTTTAGTCTATTATGTTATTACTTTTCATCTGCTTTATATTAGTCTGCAATGCATACAAAAGGGGATGGGCATTTTATTGCAATCTATTACTAAGTAACATCTAATAGGATGTGTAATCTTTACTGAGTTAAGCACAAATAAACATCAGCTGCAGCAGAAACGTTTTTCTTCTTAACAAATAAAAAGAAAAATGAATATTAATGGATCAATGCCCATTACAATATATAGGTATTCAATTTTCTTTACTCAGTTAGGTTTTCCTTTACCAAATTTGAAAGATTTGCACTTTTAAAGTCTTTAAAAATGTTCTACGAGTTACTACACTTCTACTAGTGCCTGCAAAATTTTGGCCCTGGATCACAGCTAATGACTGCAACGTTTAAACCAAATGTATAAATCAAGAAAGATACTGAGAAAATTGCAGAATTCAAAACGTTATCCACCAACAAATGACAAAGGATAGTTTAAAAACAAGTTTGGGGTTTGCCTAGGAATGCCTTGTGACTAAACAGAACTCCAACTATATGCTGTATGCAAGCTGCTGGGATTTAGGCCTCAGTTTACAAGCTTACAAGGGGTTAAGTCCATGGATGAATATTATGAGTGAAATTCAGAGCAAAATAACAAGTCGATGCAACATCAACAGCATGCACTCTGCCCTGCCTGCCAGGATAAAACCCACAGCGTGTAATGCGTCTGGTGGGGGGTTTCCAAACTAAAGGGTCACAGCCTAGAATGAGTGCTCATGTGAAAGGGATTAGCAGAATCCTACTCAGGTTATGTAAACAATGAAAGAAAGGAATCGTCTTCTTTAACTTCATCTTTTTCCCCTTCTATGAGGGGCCGTGGTGTACCTGATCAACTACCTTGACATAGTTCAGTCCTGTACCTCCTCCTCAGTCAAGCCCTTGTCTTTCAGATCTTCTTTTACTTTATCCACCCACCTCAGGCTTTGGCTTCCCACACATTTTCATCCCTCTTTTGTCCACATACTCATTGTCTCTACTCATGACATGTCCAGACCACTTCAACCTACTTTCCTATCCTTTTTTTAGATGTCTATCCCACTTTTGTTGTAGTCCTGTTTGTCTCATTTCTTATTCTGCCCATTTTTTTGTAACTCTACACATCCATCTCAACTTTCTCATTTCTGTCACCTCTAACTTTTTCTTCTGCGCTCCCTTTACTGCCCACATCTCAGCTCCATACATCATTGCTGGTCTTACCACGGTCTTAAAAACCTTACCTTTAACCTTCGCCTCAACTGTTCGATCAAATAATAATCCTGATACCTTCTTCCAATTGTTCTATCCAGACTGCACTCTGTGGGTGATCGCTGCATCTATTTCTCCATCTTGGGCTACCTCTAATCCTAGCTATTTAAACTTCTCTAATTTTTTCAATATACTGAATCCTGATTAGAACTAACCCCACATATCCTGCTGTCTTCCTCCTTACCTTTAATTCCCTATCTTCCAAAGCTCTTCTCCATGCTTCTTACTTCCTCTCCACTTCTGCCCTTCTTTAGGGGAACCAGGCCAACTTAGCACAGGTCCAACGCCTGCATAAATATTCAGGGTTAAGGTCAGGAAGGGCATCCAGTCGTAAAACCTTAGCCAAAACCATTATTGATGAATTCAGTCCAATCAAATTAAAATATTAATATAGCTTTTTATTTCATGCATAGAAGAAAAATGCTTAAACACACATGTCCACTTATTCTCAAACCAGCTTAACCCAATTCAGGGTCGCATGGACTAAAAACCAAATTTAGAGGCACAGGATGCAAGGTACGACATGGCACCACTGGATACCACACTCCCGCTTGCACAAGGTCCATTCTAGAATTGACCTAACATACATTCTTTTGGGAATATGGCTGGAAAACCCACGTACACACACGGGGAGAACATGAAAAATCCACATGACCGGTTTTCAGGTGCAGCATTTGAACTCAGGGCACTGTTTCCCACCATGTCATCTCTGCACTTACATGATAAATTAAAAAGAGAAAAAGGGAAAATCGTAAAAAAGTACTGTTTAGTAAATGGATATATGTAATGGGCAATAAAAATAGCAGTAACACAAAACATAAACCATACTACAGCCATTAAAACAAAAACATACGCTCAACCACAAGCTAGCGTGAATTCAGACATCCCAGTGGCAGCCTGTTTCTCAAAATCTCTAACGTAAGAAGCCAAAATGGCTGAGAGATGTCCAACTCTCAGACCCAGAAGTAGGCCCGGACTCTTGAGAGTCAGAACTGACAATCAAAACATGACTTCAGAAAGCTTCGGTTTGTTCCCTGTCCGATTATACTGAGGACTGGACTTATGTAGTCACCTACTAATGACACAAAAGAACGTCTATGACAGAAAACAAAGCAGGTGAGGTGCTCTGTAACACCCTTCAAAGATATCAAGCCGCAAAGCCCAATCCACATCACGTCAAGGACTGCTTGATAGGCCAATGTCTGGCAAGGAACATAATTACTCCCTTCTTGGTCATCATAGCGGAGTAAATAGACACCTGCCAAATTGCACAACCCTTGCACTAATTTCTGAAAAATGCTTTTACACAAAGCTACAAAAAAAAATGCAAGTTGTCTAATCATTTGTATTGGCATCACCCTGCCAAGCTCTAGTAAGTGGGTACTGATGCTAATCTGGACTTGTGTACAGGATAAAATCAGATCTGTCTCTGTCCATGTTTGCAGTGCAACATTAATTCATTTCGTCAAGGTTACTATAATGGAGCATCTCTAACTTTGTCATTCCTGAGCTCCAAAAAGAGCTTTTGGCAGGTTCTACGTGACACCAGGCCATCCTAAGTTCGGGCCTAGAGCATGGAATGGCAATGGTAGCCTAAAAAAACAAACAATTCCATACCTGCCCAAAAGTGAAAATGTGCCCTGTAGGCTTTGTCATCCTTTTCTAACTACGGACTATAAACCACTTCCTTAAAACCACACTGCTATAGGTATTATCAGTCAATCTACAGTATACAAACTCTCACTAAGGCAGAAGCAAATTACTGGAAGCAGAAAATTAAAAAAAAAAAAAAAAGAAAGTCACTGTATCACCAGTGTCCCATACATCCCCAGACTAGAACAAACAGGAAACAGTTAACATCTGCGATCTTGGAGCAGTAATAAAAGATCAGGAAGAGGCAGGCTTCAACAGAAAAGCCACAAAGAAGTGCAAGACACAGTTTAGTCTTTCATAAACGTGCACAATCGCTGCCACAGGTAAAGTTCACAAACCACAAGCTGATAAATCTCTTTAATTAAAAATGTTACCAGCATGCCAAGGTGCAGGCGACGTGAAGCAGCCTACTCTGCTATTTTCAATTCTGACCTCAGGAAAGCAACCCCCCACACTGTAGTTCAAAATGGTCCAAAAAACTATAAATCTATTTGACTACAGTGTCATCGGGTGCCAGGAGCCGCCAAACAAATAGGGCTGCTGGTCTGTCTAGCCATCCGATTCCATTAACCCCTCAGGTCAGGGACTATTCATTGAAAAAGACCAAGCTGTTGTCCGCTATCACAGGCTATCCCCCTTCCCACAGCTATAACATGTGATCACCTCCCCCCAACCCCATGGTCCTTTAATGAGTTCTTCAGCCTGATCATAAATCTTTCAGCCATGGAGCCTTTCAAATGGACGAGAAATGCACTGCCGACAGGTTCATAAAGAAAAGGAAAGAAAGCAGGAGACTAAAATAAATAAGCAATGGGTATAAAACAAAAGGTCGGAAGATGTCTCCGGGAAACGTACTTACCGTAAACTGGAGCAAAGATGGCAGAGTCTTAATGTCAACATTTCAATACATTAAAAAAAAAAAAAAACCTACACGTCTAACGTACTGTTGAAAAAAAGCTTGAAGTTTGAAAAAGTGAAAATACAAAGTGCCCGTTCCAGCCAGCCAGGTTTCTACAGAAATCATCTTAACATTTCACTTTAAGATGCCTTAAATTACGCAAACTGACTAATGCTTCAACTCGGAATACTGAATTTCCATTTTCAAACGACTTTAAGTCACATATACATTAAACAAAATCAACCCGAGTGAAACAACAAATAACAGAAATACATGAGACAGGTTACATCTATTTATGGAAAACAGGTTGGCCAAATAAGGAGGTAACCCAACCTGGACAGACCACCTGTACTCTGCAGGACGCAGTCACAATTTGACAGTTTGGATGGTGTAGAGCAAGGGTGGGCAAAGTCATTCCTGGAGGGCCGCAGTGGCCACGGGTTTTTGTTCCAACCCAGTTGCCTAATTAGAAAACAATCCTTGTATAAGGATATAATAATTACATTTCATGGCTTGTTAGTGCTTTAACTCTGCTATGTCAAGTCATTCTCATATCCTAGATTTTTTTTCCATTCTAAGGATATCATCCAAATACTTTGAAGTGTAAAACGGATGGGTAATTCTCAATCCTTCACTTTTTTCTCTTCTCTTTCCTTCAAAGTATTTAATTAAACCAAATAGTGCACGATAAATACACACAGGTGTAAAGGGTAACAAGCAAAATGGAGAACTGCTGGTTTCTTTTGTCATTTGCATCTTATTGCTCATAAGGAACAATTAAAAACCGAGAATGCAGCCGTTTAAGACTTGAATAAGCAATAAGGGTTCAAAATCTCGATGAGGGAGACAACGAAAATGAAGCTGAAGTGTCACTTGAGCAATAAGAGCTTCTTATTAATCAATTGGGTTGGAACAAAAACCTGCAGCCGCTGCGGCCCTCCAGGAATGACTTTGCCCATCCCTGGTGTAGAGCATGCTTTCTTAAACTAGGAGTACTGGGTTGCTGCCATTCAGTTGTGAGTCGTTGTTGTATTTAATGGGATGGTTTGCAAAGAGTAGGTTGCTGTGAGTTGATTAAGCAATCGTCATTGCTTCATCGATCATCCTCGATTACACAACCACTCTAATGACTGCCGATAATTCTCCGAGGGGGATGTACCCATGCACTCTGACAATCAACAAAAAATGGATCTCAAAGGCTCTAAAATAGACAAGATTGGGTCATGACCAAAAAAAAAAGCTTAAGAAGAAGCCCTGGTGTAGAGAAACACACACAAAGATGGCAAGAATAGGCAAACTCCTAACAAAATCAAAAAAGTGCAATAAATTAAAGGTCCTAAGCCTAATTCAAACTGGTTTAGTTTTACACCTGGAGGTGGGTTAAACTAATTACCAGAGGACCTCTGTAGTCACAGCCAAATCTCTAAAAGGACAGAATTTTACTGACATTCACGTGAGGCTACTTGAACCTGCAGTTACTTTTTACAGGCTTTATTTTATACAAGGAGTGAGGCTCTGTGACCTTTACTGCGATGTGAACACGCAGCCTGTAAAAAGTTACTGACACAAGTGATTCCACCGTGAATAAAATAACGCCGGACATCTGGTGTGTAATTACTTTACCCCAGCTAATGGCGTTAAAAATTTTTTTTTTTTAAAAATCTGATCTGTCTAGGATGTTAGTGTTCAAAGGCTGGGTGACCAAGATACATACCCAAGAAATATATGTATATATATTATACCTCTGACTCATTCATCACGAAATCTCCCGAACCACGAGGACTTGGCACTTGAAATTTGGAATGTATGTTACCCCTAACTCATAGGTGCTCGCTATAAGAAGCAGTTTTAAAAATTTTGTGATCCAAGTGCATTCTGTCTGTATGTCTGTCCGCTTTTCACGAGACAATTACTTAACGTGCTTGTTTTCAATAATTTGCTTTAACTTTCCGGTTGATTTTGCGACTTCTCTCATTGCACTAAGTACCAGAGTTCATTTGCGGTACCGATGTATTTATGCAAATCCAACAGAGTGGCTGTGGGCCGAGAGCAGGGGGGTGCAGGGCCTTCCTCATTCACTTGTCGGCCTCTGTTCGAGTTGGTCTACATCTCACCACAGTTGGAGTGCACCTTGCCTCCACTTAGCTAGTGATACCTGTTTGTTCAAACAGACATTATCATCTACAGATTGTTAAGGAGTAACGTTTGACGTTTTTGAGAGAGAGATCAGAGCTCCGTGTGTTTTAGAGGGTAGCTGCCGATTGCCAGAGATATCACGACCATGTGCTTTTCTCCCCACGCAGGGAACGCTTTCCCGTCAGAGCTGAACACGATCAGATACAGTGGCAATGTCTATTGATTTTTAAAGTTTGTCCTGTTTCATTACTATGTGGGCAAAACCACGGGGTACAGCTAGTACAGAAATAAAGATGTGACACTCATGATGGCATTGACATGTTTCAGTTATGACATCTGGAAAGAGGAGTACAGTTATTTCTAGTTTCACTATAAAAAACAGTCTACAATATAAAAGAGAATCCATGTCTTATTGTGTAGTCAAAAAAAAACCTACATCTTAACTTTAGCACAGTTGAGGAGATGTCTTTGACTAACTGAAAAGGAGATGTGCTGTTGAATGCTTCCAGATGACTAAATTAACGGTTTGATATCTAAAAAGACAATTATGATAAGAAAACTGGAGCACTAATTTACATATTTCAGCGAAAAAGAACAGACTTCCTCCTACCTCAGATCTTCTAGGGCAGTAGTAGGCAGAATAGTAGCTGTCATTTTTTTTTTTTTTGTTGCTGCAAGCCAATTTCTTAATGAGATGTCAGTTCTTGCTGTTGAAGCACTTACTCCTCAAGCAATATTTTTATCCTTCATTTTAGTTGTCTCAATTTTTAAGATTCTCCACCCTTTATTGCTTATTTTAGTGGGACTCACTGGAGATTTTGTAGAAAGATGGAAACCACTGCTAATCTGTAAACATCTGTGAGGTCTCCAAAACCACCGAGAGATGATACAAAATGGAACTTTGTATATGACAGAGCCCCATAACATAAAGCTTTAAAGTAAACACAGCATTCCACAGCAAGAAGAGTATACCAGCAGTCCAACATGGTGGAGACAAGTGTGAGGGTGTGGGAATGATTTGCTGCCTCAGGACCTGGAGGACTAGTCATAATTCAAGGCACTAGTCAGCAAAGTTGAAAAGTCGCTGGTTAAGATTCCCCACTAATATTTGCTTATTTTATTCTTAAACAGCTGCATTCACAATTTTTAAGTGAAATAAGATTCAAATGAAAAAAGGAAGCAGCAGTTCTCCATCTCACTTGTTTCCATTTACGCCTGACTGTGTTTATCATGAACTTGTCTGGTTTAATCAAATATTTAGAAGAAAACTGAAGAGAAAAAAGTGAAGGACTGAGAATTGCTCGCCTGCTTCAAGAAACAAATCAAATCATTTGACGATGGCCCTACAAAGGAAAAAAAATAATCACGACATAAACACTAACCAGCCATAGAATTAAATAAGATCTGTTTTGGCAAGGATTGTTTTTTGATTAAGCAATTGGGTAGAACAAAAACCTGCAGCCACTACAGCCTACCAGAACTGACATTGCTTACTCCTGTTCTAGGCGATCAATAATTTCATAAGCACTCATAACAAAAGAATAACATTTATTTCATTCAATCCCTAATTGCTTACTCAAAGTCTCACCAAAGAGCCCACCAATTTGAAATTTTACAGAACCCTGACAAATAAGTTTGCAGTCGAGTGGAAAGCAACACATCTCCAACAAAGCAAATTATCTGAACACACTAGGACGGGATGTCCAGAAGGCCACAAAGCAAGTAAAAAATATTTGGATTTACATAGATTGGTTCTTCTATTTGTTAAATGTATACATTCATTATGGGTGTAATAAACTACCACTTTCGACAATAAGGACCACTGACTATCATACACATACCTGGTACACTCCCCTAGATTGCAAGTTACAAGACCTCCATTTTAGAGATGGCCATCAAAATGCTTAAATATTCATTATTCACCGACATGATCACTGACTAAAGTGCAACTCAAAAGGGAGAAAAGCTCAAACAATGTAAGCTCTATATATATATATATATATATATATATATATATATATATATATATATATATATATATATATATATATATATATATATATAATATGTCTCCATGCGAAATAGAACAGGAATGTGAGCAAGAAGAAAGCAGGAACATCAACTGTAAAAGTCAACTAAAACTTCCACCCTACAGTGAAACAATAATTCTGTCAACACAAGTTTACACTTCTTGGGTGTGCACCTTGTGGTTACGACTTCCTTTCCAATAATGAAGAAAAAAATTACCTTAACATAACCTGTCAATTAATGTGCAAGTACAGCCTGAAAGTATGCCAAAAGCTGTGAAGATGACGCAAACGTTTAATCATTTTAACTGAGTAACAGCTTCATCCTTGAGAAACAATGCTTAAGTAAAGCATGAGGCTGCCATACAATTTAGTAGGAATTATGTAGTAATTAGGTCAAAATTAATGCATGTAGGACAGTCAACAGAGAAAAAAAGGATGAAATTAGGCAGTTAAGTCGGAGCTGATTCTGACGTTTATCTCAGATTTCATAATGCACCAGAGATGCACCATTATCTTTCTGATGCAATGAATGAAGAAACAAATGAAAGATTTATGTCCGACTACAATGCTTTGATATAGGGAACAGAGATATGGGCAGCACAATAGCATGATGGTTAGTTCCGATAAGGCTGTTAGATTGAACATCGCTATTCAAATATATTTACAAAAGACCCTATTTGAAGGCAAAAGCTGGCATTCGACTGTAAAAGAACAGCTGTTTATTTTACCTGCACTCATTTTGGCATCACGTCACTCCAAACGTGATATGTAAAGCTGCAGTATTTTACTGTTGGTCTGTTTTGCCCTTGACTTCCATGATCAGCCATTTCATAATTTTGAATGGTTAGCTTGTTATCTTCAATATTGAAACTTGCGACTTTTTCAAAAGGTTTTTACATTCCCACGACTCTGCGCTTCGATCCACAAGGCTACTCGGAGCAGACGCTTATTTTGCTGCCCTAAAAGTGTAATTTGTTATCCAATTCTGTCCCATTCACTCTTAAACCTGAGACAACTGACTGCTGTTTAATAAGACCTTTCAATTAAAGTAAACGGAAAATAACTCCCAATTCTCATTTCCCATTTATTCCGACACTTTGAAGAGTCAATATGCTGTGTCCAACAATTAGTCTCCGTCTTACGTGGCTGCTGGTTTGACATATAATTCCTAAAATAATGAGGTGTAATAAAAACTTTTCAGGCCACTTTTATGAAAATATTCTCAGCCTGTTATGGTCTTAATAACTGATCCCAGTACTGCTTGTGATCCTTGTCAGGGCTGCGACACATCAAAGTGGCCACGAAAAGGAACTTAAATCCTTACAAGCCACACGAATTGGAACCGCACTTCACTACATTGCTATTAATATTTCTGCTTTATTTACTCACAGTACCTCAGCAAAGCATGAAGTGCTTTTGACAATGTTGACTGCACTCAGCTGGTGTCCTGTACTTCAAACGTATTGTGACGTGTATTTGAACAACAATTTTACAAGAGCCATTAGAATTTGTTTAGTTTTTTTTTTTTTTTGGTTTATGTTCTTGATGTGGCAGCCACTGCAGCCATTGTCATAATAATAAAGTATAAAAACGCTGGTGTAACACAAAGAACTGTCAACCTAAGTTAAAATGTATTCAGATATATACTTTGTTTTAATAGGAATACTCAAACTTTCTTTTTTGGCTAATTTGACATCCCAAATACTGATGCCTCGGTGTCATGGGTTCAAATCCAAACTCACCTGGTGCGGAGTTAGCACGTTTGCCCTCTCACTGCATTTGTTCTCCTCTAGTTGTTCCGTTCATTTTATCTTGTATCCAAAAAGTGTGTTATGCAAATGGCTACTCCCTGTGCGAGTGTGGATACATATGTGCACAAAGGCACCTTACAATGGACTTACGCTCAGGGTTGGTTGTCTACCTTGTGTTTTGTGTTGACGGGATAGACTGGCACCCTGTGACTCTGAACTGGCTAAGTGTTATAAATATGTTTTGCTATTCCATAATATGATATATGTGCTTTTTATGACTTTGAATGCCAGCTTTGACAATTTAGTGTTTTTCAAAGTTTTATTTTAATAATTCTTCGTTGCATTTATATAGCGCTTTTCTCACTACTCAAAGAGCTCAGCAATTGCAGGTAAGGGTGTTGCTCAAGGGCCCAACAGATCAGAGTCCCTATTGGCATTTTACAGGATTCGAACCGGCAACCTTCCGATTACCAGAGCAGATCCCTAGCCTCAGAGCCACCACTCTACACATGAAGCCCTCTCATTTACCTACCAGGGGTGTTTCATTGCCACTGTAAAGCAGCCTTTGCTTCTCACTCAGCTATCAGGGTCAAAAGAAGTCCACATACTTAGCTTACAGAACAGTTTAGAACTACTGGATTCTTGTAACACTATAGTGGGTAAAAGACATTCATCAAAAATGATACAGTGAAACACAGAATGGTTTGGTAGGCTAAAGTAACACATCTAAAAATGGCAAAAAGAATTAAAAGCACAAACTCAAGTGCTGATCCAGAACATTTTAGGTTGCTCATCAGGAAAAGCTGCTGTGCCTGGTGTCTGTTGAAGTGATTCACTACAATTGCTGTCTTAAGTTTATAACACATAGGATTAATCAGGCTTATAAGTTACCAAGTGCCACTGCCTAGCAAAAATGCAGGTAGAATGTTGAAGCAATAAATAAACCCGGATTTGTAAATCTTTTCTTACATTTTAATTGTCTAAGTGCTGCTGCCTTGCAGTAAGGAGACCAGTGTTCACATCCCGGATGCTACACGCATCTAGTCGGCACATTCTCCCCAAGTCACCTGGGTTTCCGCAGATGAACCAATATCTTCCAAAGACACAAAGAATCACAAACACTTGGAACAAATGGCTAAGCAGCATGCTAGACTGGAGGATTTTAGGGAATTCAAAACAAGACTTGATTTTATCTTGGGGAAATCAGGTGAATAGGATTGGTGAGCTTTGTTGGGCTGAATGGCCTGTTCTTGTCAAAACTGCCCTGATGTTCCAAGACATGAGGGATGTGTGAACTGCTGCTGCCATATCGGTGTGTGCGTGAGAGCGTTCAGACTGTGATGGCCTTGTGCCCAGTGACTGCTAGGATCAGCTCCAGCTGCACTATGACTGTGCTTTGAATAAGTAAGTTAAGAGAAAGGATGGTACACCACTGCCACAGCTTGAAAATTTACACATACAGTACTTGCTCCGATTGAGGACTATTTTGTTTTGATGAAAATTTACACCACAGAAATAAATGAATGCTCCCTAAGCAGTTCTTAACAGTAGGGTTTTCGTCCAACTCCCTCTTTGTTTTTGCATGTTGAAATCAAGTGATTAACATGGTAATATTTTACGAGCGCTCCCAGACACACAGTCACCCCGCTCTTAAATGCTCCTATATTGAATTGGTCTACTAATTGGAACTCATTTTCACAAAGAACAGCTGATAGTGTCGCCATTGGAACCGTGTAATGTAAAATAGTCAGGAGTAAAGATGTGCTGTAGATTGTGGAAGATGTGGCTGCTGCTGTGATGACCTAATGTAAAGGATCAATAAGCAAATTAGCAGAATAATCCATCATAGTACATTAAATGTCTCCAGAACAACATTAGTCTACATGCCACTTCACTGTGCATTACTCTCAAGTAAGTTCAGCGTGCTCCAGATCAACCCATGAAGGCCTTCACTGTTACAAACCTCCATAAACAAGAACTACAATCTTTACAGGTAGCTGTCTCTTCAAATGCATAATCCCATGAAGAGCTGCTCCTTCACACCTGATCCTGGCTTATTTTGAAGGTTTCACTGTGCCTGTTTGGCCATCTCTCGAATTTAGTAGTGTCAGTGGCTCAACTTCTGTCCTCTGTAGTGGATTATACAAATTGGATAATGGAATAAAGAAGAATCCTCCAACAGCAGTGCAGAAAAACAAAAAATAATTATCAGATTTTTTTGGCAGGCAGTTTAATAATCAATTAGTAAATTTAAATAATTTAAATAATTGTCAATTTTGAAGGCCATACATCAAAACAACTTGATAACACAACAGCATTCTTAAATGTTATAATTAAACAAGCCTGAACATAAACATATCAGGCTGCCTTCACTTTCACGTTTCATGAACATACAGTTTAGTACACACGTTTTTAAATGAAAGCCTTAACGCTTAAAATAAAAATCATACTCTTACAGTGACCCCTTTCTCTTAAAAGTGTCATATTATGTGTTTCATAAAGGCTGCACTCGATGAGCTTTGCAAACAAAGCAGCTGTTGTTACAACCCACTACACTACCAGCCCCAACCTAATGACAAGTCACAAGACTCAATATTACTGAGAAATACAGCAGCCTGGTTGAAAAAGTGACCAAGTAGGTAGGCCATGCAGGAAAAAAAACGGCGTCCTCCATAATGTTTGGAACAAAGACAACTTTTCTCCTGGATTTGCCCCTTTGTTCCACATTTTAAAATTCTAAATGAAACAATTCAGATGTGATTAAAGAGCACAGACTTTCATTTAAGGATATTCTCAAATATTCTGGTCACACCATGGAGACAACACTTTTGACTTTGCAATTTTAAGCTGAGGAACAGACAGGTAAATCATGGAAAAATGTGTCTTGTCCCAAACATTATGGGGGGAACTGAATGTCAGACGTGGACCCATATTATAAGTCATCAATGCTTAGTGTCAACTGTTCACTGCTGCATACAGTAAAGGTAGAAGAATATAAAATACTGATAACAAAAAAAAAAATCAACCTTTCTACCACAATGTCATGATTAGAAAGGGCCTCCCATTTGTTTCTGTCAGCTTGAACATTTTTAGGTACCATACTTTTCCACTACACATATTTATTTGCCAAGTTTGTTTTTATTTGGCATTATGAGAAGAAGGGGGAAGATGAATTTCTGCACAATGACTATACATTTTTCTCTAATATATAAAAGACTGCTTGCTAGGCTCGCCAACCCCGGCGCTGCTCTTTCTTCTTCGTTTAGTCATCGACGTTTCATTTATAACGCATTGTCCTTATGCACGGAGAACCCTGGATCTGTGTGTGATCAAAGACTTTGTACGACTGTTTTGCTACCCGTGGTCTTATTAGATATTGGTGATAGATAGATAGATAGATAGATACTTTATTAATGCCAAGGAAAAATTCAAATAATCTGTATTTGTGTAAAGTAGGGCGTGTCTTGCAAGAAACTCACGTTCTATGTCCCAGGGAGTCGGTCCTGTGTCAATCTCTTGGCACAAAGTCTCATGTTTAAGGTCCCCACGAGACGCTCCCTAGCCAATCTTTCGTCTCGCAGGTCTTTTAAGTGTCTTCCGTGATCTTCACGTGAAAATCATGTCTCGTCTCCTAGTCTTTCTCTCCCAGAGTTTTTTTTTATAATAGAGAGATATGAATATTAGGTTAGCAGTGAATTCTACACTTTCTAGGTTTAAGTGAGTGTATCTGGTGATGACCCAAGACCATCAGTACTGGGACAGGCTTCACTGAGCTTAGAAAATGGTAAACTTTAATCATGCTCACTAAAGAAGGAAAAAAAAAGAAAAAGACACCACTATTGTGTTTGTAGCATTTCAAAAGAACCCGCTCATACTCTAAATGGTGGCATGATGCTAGTGACTTATGAAAGAAGTTTGCAAAAAGCAAGCATTTGCACACAAGACGTGTCGCAGCTCACAACAGACAGACTGCAATGATTAGGCAATTGCAGCAGCTCAAAGTCAACAGATAAAAACTGCAGAGTATTATTTTAGTGAATAACTTTTCGTTATTTAATGAGCACATAAAATATGGATTTATTGGACACTGGGATGGGCAAAAGGAAGTTGAAGTTAGTGATACAAACAACACAAATCGCTCTGTAACATGAACTAATGAAATAACCTATAAAACATCAGCAACAACAGGCCCTAGCACCCAGCTCTTGTTCTATAGGGCAGCGTTTCTCAACCTTTACGGATTTGCGACCCGCGTTTTCATAACACTTTTAATCGCACCCCCCTAACGTTTTTTTGAAAGGAACCCACTAATACCAATTTGTTCTTTTTTAATTAATGATATATCATAGATGCATATTTTATTATACCTACTTAACTTTTATTGACATTTATCTAGCTCTATATTTATTTTTCTAGTATCAGAATGTAGTTTAAGTTAATTTGTTTTGGTTTCAATAGATATATTTTTCATATTTTCGATTTTTGTTTTCTTTTTTTCACATCTTCGCGCCCCCCAGGTTGAGAACCACTGCTATAGGGGATTGCAACTACTCTAAGAGAAAATGTAGTCTAAACAGCATCATGGAAGGCAAATCGAATCAAAACAGAATGTGGAAGAAACGGACATCAGTGAAAAGCTGTTCTGTCACAAGGCAGTATTGCCAGTGTCCCACTAGCTCTTCGCTGCTCTAGTAGTTTTGAGTCCTCTCTTCAGTCCAAACAACATCATTGAAGGTTCACAGGAGAAAAAGACTAACACTAGTGTTGCAGACGCTTAAAAAAAAAATAATTAAAAAAAATGAAAAATCAGGATCATTGTTCACAGCCCCCTGATTTGGGCCCTAGTCAAGGTTTCTGTTGACTTTGGGGTTTAATCAATGGTGATCTCCTAAGCTCCCTAAATGAACATGACAAGCAATCCTAAATGAATCACTGAGAAGGAATTTCCTGCTGAGTTATGTAGGCTCTAATCTATCTCAGGAAACGCATCATAATCTAGAAGAAAACACCGCTTGACACAGACGCTCTGGAGAAATCTCAGAGTGCTACGGATGAGTGTCACCTGAGAGGACCAATGACCACAAAGTGTAACAGGGACACTGCTAAAGAAATAAAGCACATCATCAAGGCGAGGAAGTGATGGACTCAATAATAGTATGGAAAGCATGAGACTAAACATTGAAAGAATTTGAGAGTCTGAACTTCAAGAGGAAAACTAAGCCAATTTAAAATTCAGTTTCCTTAATTGTTTTAAACCAAAGCAGCTGCTATGAAGATGGGCTGTTGAAATTAAGCTGTTTTTCTAAACTTCTCCTTTTTGACATTAAGGGGATTTGATTATTACTTTGGAAATCAGAACACAGGTATTATCTGACCATATGATAAAGGTAACCAGGATTTTGACTGGACTTAGATATACAGCTAATTTTGTTTGTCAGGTGCATAACAATACAATCAAACTTTTGAAGCTGGGATATTGTCGTTGCAGATATGTGTAGTAATGGAGGAGAAATAAACTTGCTTCTTTTGTGTTAAAGCTTTAGTGCCTTTTTTGATTGGGTTCTTTCCAAGTGTCACTATCCTAACCCAGTTCATTCATTTCTGAAACCAGGATCATTAGGAAAATATGGTGCAATTCCCAGAGAAAGAATACCATGCAGCTTGGCCAAGGAGGTCTCTAGACAGAAGGATGCCCTTTCAGCAATGGGTAGGCTGCAGAAGCACAGTGTGCAAAGGTTGGCAGTTTAACAGTGGCAGGCAGCCACTAATGAATACTCAAGATAAATTCTGCCATTGCATCTGCTGTATACACAAATACAGTATTCGAACAGCTGAGTGATTTTGATGATATCTAAAATCCCAAAGGTGCCACCATAATGCAGCTATCAGTGCACTTGCTGCACACTGCTGGTCTATAAATGCCTTCTTGGGAGCTTCCCTTTGCTAAACAAGAGCGAGAAGAGCCTCTAGGGAGCAAAATGTCTGTGTGAAATTAGAATATGTGCACAATACTTTTTGTTTGGACAAATGATTCAGCTTTCTTCACCTTTTGTATGGAAGACATTGAAATGAGCCCAATGCCAAAACAAGCTCACCTATCATTCAATTATGTTATTCACTCTTGCTAAAAACAGCTTTGAAACCTGCTGTCCATTGAACAATAGATTTTACTCCAGAGCAAACCAGTACTACAAATTGATTAAAACATGTTAATGGAACCACCACACTATAGGTCTCTGTAGAACAGATCTCATTCAGATGAGTGGCAAATTCTACGTAACGGTTGTTTCCGCCATATCATAGCTGTTCCCACAACCAGCAAACTCGGCACATAAAAACAACACACTCATGGCATTTTGTCTTAGCCGCTTTACAATTAGGATGGCATGAGGGTGCCTCGCAGTAAGGCATATGTGTCCCAGGTCCTGTGTGGAGTAGGAATGCTCACCCAGTCTCTGTGTGGGTTTCCTCCGGGTGCTCAGTTTTTTTTCCCCCACTGTCTAAAGACATGCAGTTGATGTGAACTGCCAACACTAAAGAGTGTGTGAATGTGTGTATGTGTGCTAGACTGCTGCCCTGTGCTCTATGCTAGCTGGGTTAGGCTCCAGCAACCCTCACTACCCTGGTGTGGATTAAACAGGTAAGAAAATGACATGACATGGCAGTGAGCAGGGTTTTGGGAAGTCAAAGGTTAATCACAAACGTCCGCTTCCCAGACGGGATTATTTTTTATACAGTATTACTGTGTTTGAAATTACTTATGGCGTTTTATTGGATGTGGAGGTTTTGTGATTTTTATCATCTTCATCTCTTGGTTTTAATTGGATTGTGTGGTTAAGCAGAGTACCGTTGCTTCTGCTGCACTTCACCTTAACCTTCCATGTCAATGAGCGGGGAGCATCTTCTGTTTCAGATGCTGCGGTGGCAAAAAATGGCCAACAAAAGCTGGGGTGAAACAAAGAACAACAAAGTAGAAATGTGTTGTCTTAATTATACTTGCAAGTGATATTGAGGTTGCACTACGACGTTTTGCATGCATTTCAAAATATTCATAACACGTCTACAACAATGGATAAACCAAAACACACACTGCCAAAGCGTAACATGAATATGACAAAACCACTGTGGCCAAACCACTTTGAGAAGATAATGCACAGCATTTCCTGGTGTATGGTGGGCTGAGAGGACCCTCTTCTACACATTCTGATCAGCCTGCTTGCACACTTACTGAAGGCTTTTTTTTCCCTTGAACTAAAACTGCATCATCAAAAATCTAAAGCTGCTCTACTAGTAAAACAAACTTCATGACATAACTAGGAACATTGCGAATGAACAAAATAATAACTTAAAAACAAAAGTGAAGGAAGACTAAATGCTTTCAGGCAATTTTAAAGTAGGAAACATAACTGAAAATAAAAAGCGTGCATTTTATCTATAAAAACATGTATTATAAAAAGACATTATACCCTTAATTAAGGTGTTTATCTTTAAATAAAGGGTCCTTGCCAAAGTTAAAACAACAATACAACCAAAAGAAATTCAAAACTTACCTGCTCTATAATGAAACACTAGCTAAGGTCTGTGTGTGTGTCCTGTCCCTTACAGCATAAGCATGATTGCTTGGGGTACCGTAAACGTTGCGTAAGATGGGTGCCCAAACATCTTACTGATCTGGACATCCTTCAGTGAATTTCAGCAGGTTTCACTCCTTGTGCCTACGGCGAGATCTTCAACAACGGTGCAATCCCGCAGCGGAGCACCCATGTTCATTTGACCTTGGCTTCAAATAGGTGAATGGCAGACGGCTGCACTGTTCAAACTACCTATAAGCCATCAAGTTGTACTTCATCGGCTTCTATCTGTTACAGTTATGCGTAATTTTCAAATTGCCTTTACTTTTTGAGTTACCCCCATACTGTACAAAAAATGGAAGACAGGCCTCTGTTAGAGATCCTCAACAAGAATTTCCTCACTGTTTTCTGCAGATATCAAGAACGGTCCGCAACTCACTTTGAACACCATTACAAATTATAAAGGCCTGGTGGACAAGACGTCTCAAGAGATTAAGAAAGGAAGTCTGGCTACAGTAGAAGGATATTCATCAACCTTACTAGAAAATGGGGCATTCTATGTAGAGACTTTAAAGTTTAGGTGGCCTATAGCAATGGGCAGAAAGACAACACATTGTTTTACTAGGACACATTCTAGGACACTTTTTATTATCTTTACATTTGAATACTGCATACTTCTTATGAAACTTGTTAACTAGCACCAGAAAACAGATTACATGAAGATGAGGTTAGGTAGGGAAGTTAGAGAAGCTCAAACTGAGGTTTCTTTTCTGGAACTGTTCAATTCCAGACTTAAGAATTTAGGCTACAACTAAATCATGAATCTTTGCTTTTCTGCAACTCGAATATCGAATACAAAAATGCCACCAAATCTTTTCACCCAAAAATGCAAATTCAAACAAAAGCATTAATATAAGACATAACTAGATAAAGAAAAAAATAAATGTAAAGGGTTTAAGAAAACGGCTTGAGGCCCTAGCCACCAGAATTTAGGTTAATTTTGTGTCAAACCAAACCCATAAAACTCACATTTGCATTTCTGTGCTGAAGACAACCTGTGTGAACTGATGCTTTTCAACAAGTGGGAAAGAGAATAAAATAGAAATACATACATACATACATACATACAAATGCCCTGTTCGCTTTCTGTGTCCTCCCTGCGTTGAGTTTGAGAATTTTTAATACCTTGATTAGGTCAGCAGGCGGCACGGTGGCACAATGGTAGCCCAGCTGCCTCGCAATAAGGAGACCTGGGTTCACTTCCCGGGTCCTCCCTGTGTGGAGTTTGCATGTTCTCCCCGTGTTTGCGTGGGTTTCCTCCCACAGTCCAAAGACATGCAGGTTTGGTGCATTGGCAATCCTAAATTGTCCCGTGTATGTGCTTGGTGTGTGGGTGTGTGTCCTGCGATGGGCTGGCGCCCTGCCTGGGGTTTGTTTCCTGCCTTGCGCCCTGTGTTGGCTCGGATTGGCTCCAGCAGACCCCCACGACCCATTAGTTAGGATATAGCAGGTTGGATAATGGATGGATAAATGGATAGAATGCCCTCAGTGTGCGTGTCGCTTCCAGATGCCTTTAGGATTCAAAAACTTACACACAGAAACCAGGCCTGCAAACACAGAGCTGCTCAATTTCTAATTTCAGCAGATGACTTTAACTCACCTTTTCTGTTTCTCTTGTTTTGTACTTTGTGCAATGATTTCTTCCAGTTAAAGAGTGTATTGCTGCTAACTCAATGAAAAATATTTAATCATAATACATTTTAAGTTGACTCTGCAATCAAATGAGTAAGAGTTCTTCAGGTATGACACAGAAATGGTTAATGGAATTCAAGTCAGGTGTTGTGCTTGTGTGTAGGAGGTTAAGTATATCTGAATCTGAATGGCTCTCGAAGCATTAACAGTGATTTCGGTAAGCTAAGGGGACATCAGCCAAGTCATTTAAAATCAGCTCTAATCTTAACTATGCAGTGCCCTAAATATTGAACTTGAGAACTGTTCAGAATTTTTATTCAGCTGGTTATGATCCTGGCAGCTGTGTTGTGACTTGACTGTAGCGTAAACCTGCAACTGTCACCAAAAGCATGACAACCCAGCATGATATTAGTCATTTCTACTGGAAACGAATGAATGAGCAAGGTTCTTGGGCAGTCACAAATTTAAAGAGCATTTGCAAACTGTGAACGTTTCAGTGGAAACAAAATTAGATCACCTATAATACAGCTGAATTCAGGCAAGATAAAACTTGCCTCTTGACTCAAGTGTAACTGAAAGATGATGTATCATTTTTTATTCATCCATTTTACCTCACTAAAGTAATTATTAATGACATAACTGAAAATACATAATTTGCTTTAAATGATAAATGCATCCAAGTGTTCTCAGCCTGAGAGTAAAAGTTATGTTTCAGAACTCCACTGCCAATCAACTACTGTAAAACTGCTATGTCTCTTTCCAAAGACGGCATCAATCGTCTCAAAGCATTACATACATACAGGATGAGCAATCCTAATCCAAAATGCCTGAGACCAGATGTATTTCGGACATTTTCAGAATTTGGAGTATTTCCATTTACATAACAAGATATCTCAGGGACACCCTTGATCGAGTAGAGAAATGCAACCAAATCAGATTAATGACAACTCATGTGTATAACAGTCAATGTCACGGAGTAATTATTATAATGTGTGTTGACGAGCCAAACATATTAAACCTCAAAAGTGATGACTACGATCAGGGCCGGATTAAGACGAAACTGGGCCTGCTGCTGCAGCGCAAAAAAGGCCTATTTTTTCTCGCCATTGGTGCCTGTGCATTCGACACTCACCGTACATGCGCACTCAGACCGACCAAGGAGCCTTAATTGCTTGCGACGCAACCAGCCAGCCTTTATTGAACATGAATAATAATAATGACGTAGTATCGTAACAACTCGAAAATTAACATCAAACTACATAACATCAACATTCAATAGCAATTGTCTGAAAAGTGCACTTAATGCAGAAAACCTAAAAATGAAATACACAAAATTTTGCAATTCTCTTACGAAACAAAGTAAGAAAAAATTAACTTGCAGAGACATTGGGTCAAAGTGACTCAGTTTAGGCTCTTGAGGATAAAAATTTGTCCACGATTTAAATTTTATAATCGACCAGAATCCTCTCGAGGATTTAAAAAATTCTAAACATCCATGCTGGGCCTGCGGGCCAGCTTTTAGTTTTAACTTTAAAGATAACCATTTAAAATAGCCATCGATTTTTTACTGTACAACTAACTTTCAAGGTGAAAAATTGACTACGTGGCACTTACCGAACAATAATAAATTGGCAAGAATCCCCAAGATATTGCAAAAAATGCAGCTAAGTTACTGTTTAACATAAAATTGATAGCATTAACTTGAAATCTTCGGTTAACAATAAACACAACGACATTATAGTTACGTCACCGCGCAAAGAACAATAGTAACTGTATAATAAGTAACGCTGTGTCTAGGCATCCGAAAGTCGGACTCCAAATTTCATTCTAAGAATTATTTTGAGGTTAATATGGCAAAGGAAAACTGTTCAGCTTCCGGAAAATTCTCGTCTGTTTTCATCTGGGCCTATTTCAGGAATGGGGCTAATGCTGCAGCATCAATAGCGCCCACCTAAATCTGGCCCTGACTACGATGTACATGCTGTATTTTACTTCCCTTTTTGAAGGGCCAATATTTTCATTATTCTTCAGTTTATATTGGGCGACAGATCGGAAATATGTCAGCCAAGCTTCAGCTCTATCATGCCTGCTGTGCTTGAAGCCATTAACAGACCGACAAAGCGCCACATCCAGTTTCTCTAGGGTGTGAGTAGTACACACATAACACGTTTTTGTCAACATAAAAAGGCAGCCTGCAGCAGTGTCCAGTTTTCTAACAGTTGTTGCAATTTGCTGCACCTAGCGAGGATGAAGCCGCTTCAGTTAACAGGAAGCAGCCATGTTCCATTAAGTTACAGCCCAGCATATTAAAACTGCCACTCAGTGCCTATCCAGCATTACTGTGACTCACGGGGGTTCCCTCCCTGATACTGACGGAGTGATGATGCTTTGTGGCGTTCGCTGCTTCATGGGTGACCCCAATACCAGTCATCAATTGTGTGTCTTAGCTTTGTGGCACTTCATGGAGGTCAGCCGGTCCCACCTGAATCAGAATGAATAAACCCATTTGAAATCTGCACATATGCTCTTCACACAGGGGCAACATAAGTGGCATTACGTCGGCGCACAAAGAGTTTTGGCCATTCAAACTGTATTTCAAGTGTATATACTCTATGTATACAATGACACAATCAGAGTGACTAATGAAAAAGAAACAACTGAACAAAGGAGGATCTTAAATTATTTTGAATCCATTTCAACTGTATAAAATGTGCATATAAATAATAAGAAAAAAATATTTTAAGCATGATTTAGTACTGCACTGTTTAAACAGACATGAACTTACTGCTTACTTTGATAAACCCCAACAAGCTGGAAGCCATGACAGCACTACCATTAGCAAATGATTAAGTGAGATGATGTCTAAAACTTTATTCCATTCAAATGTAAAGAATGTAATGGTATAATTGTCCATCTAGCTCAATTTAAACATATGTATTACAATAAATCTGAAAATAACTGGAAAATGGAAAAGACACCATATGATTTAAGTGACTGCCAGTTCTGAGTACTGTTCACTTCAAACTCTACATTGATACGCGACTCCCCTATGATATCATACATTGACTAAGACAAATCTAACACGTTAATCACCGTCTTACTCACAACGGTTTAATCACAGCCAGACTCCGACTTTGATTTCCAAAAGCTGCAAGCAACTTTGAATGGGGACCAACGTCATTTAAAAAATAAATGTGAGTATCAAAGCTTCCCTCCATCTTCATAACATGCTTATCCAGGGCTGGGTGTCAGGGCAGTGGGAGCCCACCGCTTCACTGTCCATCATAGCACAAACAAGAACACACAAAATGCAGGACAACTCTTATTTCATCAGCATTTTTATCCATAAACAAAATGACTCTCAGGATATTATAATCTGCATTTCTTGAGTATTATGTCCAATAACAGAGGATTTTTACTTTGCCCACATACCAGCAAATTTGTCGGAGGATGGACTGAAACAAGCTGTTCAAGAGGATATCGGCTTGTGCCATTTCAGCACATGCAAGTACAGTTAGAACAAATTAGTGGCGGGTGGATCTCTTCTCCAAATGTTTTGTTGCTTTGCATGCCACAGATGTTCAGAGGGACTGAGATTTGATTACAGAGGAGACCACAACATTAATCTGAATTCACTGCCATTTCCCTGGATCCGCTCCAGGATTTTCAAGTCATGTGGCATGGGGCATAATTCATCTTAAAAAGCAGATGGATCAACCACTAGCATGAAAGGAAACACCACTTTGGAAAAGATGTTCTGGTATCTTGTGACACTGTAATGTTGATCTACTCACATTACTGCGTGTCACGGCAAGGCCGACATCAAAAACAAAATGGCACAGGGAAACAGACCCGCCTTTCCCTATATAATCAATATTGGAAACCTCAGCAGGAACCGGAATAAAATTTTAAAACTAAACAAAATATTTCATGCTCTAGTTAGGCTTCCTTTGCAAATATGATGGGGATAGTTACAACCATCTTGACAAGCTTTGGCTCAAAAGGGGAAAATAAACCTACACAACTTCACAAACAAGAACAGTGGGCTTGATGTCTATCAAAGTATACACAGACACTTGTTGTGTTAAGGCCAATGGCCAGGAGAAGCCAAATGATTTAGGATTTGCCTTAAAGGAACTGAAATAGTAAAAGCTTCCAATAAAATTGCAACACAACGAGTCCAAGGCAAGCAGCACAATTCACAGACAAGAATTCCTGTTGTACAAATGAACTGACACATTTGGGAGTGCCAGGGCAATTGTTCATGCGGTGTTAAAAACCCAAGTGCCAAAATACTGCACGAGTAACAGAATAATGTTAATAGGTGTGAGTAACGTTTTAGAAATCATTTGGAATTACGTACATTCTTAGATAAAACTCTACTAAAATGTGAAACTCAGCTAAACCGCAATCCACCTTAATAAAAGTGTAAGTGTTTGAATGTCTGTCTAGTTGCTATGTCTTTGTTGTTCCAACAGATGGGGGCATCACAAATATTCATACAAATAAAATGCATTTTATTACAACAAATGTTTGTGATGGGCAGCACGGTGGCACAGTGGGTAACGCTGCTGCCTCGCAGTTAGGAGACCAGGGTTCACTTCCCAGGTCCTCCCTGCATAGAGTTTGCATGTTCTCCCAGTGTCTGCGTGGGTTTCCTCCGGGTACTCCGGTTTCCTCCCACAGTCCAAAGACATGCAGGTTAGGTACACTGGCGATCCTAAATTGTCCCTAGTGTGTGCTTGGTGTCTGTGTGTGTGCCCTGCGGTGGACTGGCACCCTGCCCAGGGTTTGTTTCCTGCCTTGTGCTGGCTGGGATTGGCTCCAGGAGACACCCGTGACCCTGTAGTTAGGATATAGCGGGTTGGATAATGGATGGATGGATGTTTGTGATGCACCATGTGTTGGAATAACAAATGCAATGCATTGCATTTGTCATTCTAACACATGACGCCTCACAAACATTTATAGTAATGAATTTTATTACTATAAACGTGGGTGACACGACATCTGTTGGAATGACAAAGGCAATGCATTTTATTACTACACACATTATAAAACACATTTCAATAGATGATGCACTGCAAATGTTAATGCTAAGGTCTACATTTGACAACCCATCTAAGACAATGATATTAAGCACATGGCACACAAAAAGGGCAGTGAATTGATTCATAATTTGAAGAGCCCGGAAACACAACATTATCATATCTGTTTAAAAAACAAAAAAAACAGAACAGACGATGAATGGCAGCAAAACAAATTGCTGCACATTAGAGCCATCATTATGACACACACACACTTTCAACTAATAGAAGTCTCTCTCTCTAAATTCAAAAAGGCAGTTGCTGAAATGACCAGCCTCACAAACTATTTAATTCCCTTTTCTTCTTAATCTAAATGTCATTTCCTCTCACATGGACAAAAAGTCTCTCCATCTAAATTCCAACCTTGCGTTGGGTGTACTACACCTTATATGAGGTATCTCAAACGTAACCTCAACTACTGATACTGCCATGACATATTAGGAAAACATTTACCATTCAAAGGGCAAAGTAAACCTTGCATACAGCCCAGACCCCCTGGGCATATCAGAAACAAATAAAACAAAACATACACAAGGCCAGCAATCTTATAGATCTGAATAAGCTCCATGCTTTCTATGGCTCCTTTTATCTATGAGGCAAAGAGCTTAAAGCCAGCATTCCCAATCAATCTCTGAGTCACTTGAAGGACAACTGCAGGCTTTTACAGGCTTTGCTTCTCTTTAACGGTCACTGCCTGCTGTTAATATTATTCATTCATTTAGCTATCTGACATCTTTGATCCAAGGTGACTGGAAAAGGTGCCCCCAATGCATTTCTTACTAAATCACACTTCTACTTGATATTTAAGTGCTTCCTGTTATGATGGCGATATTGCGACAGCTGTCACGCTAATCCCCAGAATATTCCACTAAGCATTTTTGAAATTATGTCATCAATGTGAAGATTTCAATGCTGTCATTAGCAAATAAGCCCCAGTACATTTTGATTAATCTAATCAAATCTTATCCAGCCAGGCTGTTGTCACTCGGGTGGGAAGATGAAAAGATATCTTATTCTCCCGAGACAGTTGGATTAAAGAGACATGAGAGGATTTACTTCAGTAATTAATCTGCAGCCGTGAGTCAGGACACTGGGTAATGCGGTCAGCTAATTAAAGGATCAATACGAGCTCATCTGCATACGAGCTTGACGTGCCATTTGAAGGCAAGCAGGGGTCATGGAAGCGATCTGACAGAAGATCCTGATATGACAACTATGTTAGAACAATTGGGATTTGAAATTATGGCTTCATCAAGTCCTGTAGGCTCAAACAGATACAGCAAGCATCATCTTCAGCATTACAAGTCATGCCAAAAGATTTGTGGAATGGCTCAAAGAATACCTGTTTTTGTACTAATCCATACTTCTTTCCCCAGTACAATACACAGAGTAAGTAGCTATGTGACTCTACGTTATCACAGTGACTAACGACATAACATTTACAAATGATTTTACAAACTACAGTACATCTGATGAGGATGAGGAGAATAATAATAATACTAAAAATAAAGTTTTTTGGTTTGTTTTTATTCAGATATGAATCCAAATAAGGATAAACACAACAGTTTGCAATTTTTTAAGTATATATGGGTGGAGGGTACTCAAAAATTCAAGGAATTAAATAAAATATATAAATTATTATAAAACTTTGAGTAACACCCTTTCAGTTACTATCAAATTACTCCTCTTGGCCCAGCACTCCTTCCATTCCTGGAAACATTTCCTGTACTCATCGTCTTTGTTACTGTGTCTACAGCCTCCAGCAATTTTTTTCCTGAATTTATAACACAACAGCAAATCGTCATCCCTTCAAGTCTCTACTTTAAATTTAGGATTAAAAAAAAAATAATAAATAAAAGTCACAGGGAGTAAGACCTGATGAATACGGGGGATGTGAAACAACAACCACATCGTTTCTGGCCAAAAACTCTTTGATAAGGCGGTAAGTGCAGGAGCACCGACATGATGCATAATGCAGTGCAAGGGTCATCACTGATCCTTCCCCGCAGATGCCACAGCAGATTAGTGTAATGTTGCTGATAAAAAAATGTGAATGTCGCTGTCTTAATGTTTGATATGCCCCAACATTATTTGTTCAGCTGGTACCAAAGTCACACACACACACAATTGTAGAATATCATAAACACTCTCTTGATTAACTCAGCACAATTCCACTTGATGGACTAATTAACTGTGCCCCCCCCCTCATATACAGGGTGGTCCAGATCTAATTATGCAGATCCAGATCGTCTGGATGACTTTGATTTATGTGGGGACGATTCCAGTTCGGAGCAAAAGATGATTCTTCATGTCGTCAGTTCGCACACTTCTCGATGGTCCGGGATTTTTCGGGTGATTTTCTATGTAATAAACTTAATAAGTTATAGCGTAATGAAAATTGCATAATTAGATCTGGACCACCCTATAGATAGACCGATGGATGGATAGATAGATATTAAAGGCACTTAGATAGATAAGGTACTATATAATAGATAGATAGATAGACAAGGCACTATATAGTATACAGGGTGGTCCAGATCTAATTATGCAGATCCAGGTCGTCTGGATGACTTTGATTTATGCAGGGATGATTCCAGTTCGGCACAAAGACGATTCTTCATGTCGTCAGTTCGCACACTTCTCGATGGTCCGGGATTTTTCGGGTGATTTTCTATGTAATAAACTTAATAAGTTATAGTGTAATGAAAATTGCATAATTAGATCTGGACCACCCTATATATGTACAGATAGCTAGACACAGATCTAATCAGGTTAAATGAAAACATCCATTTACGCACTCTTAAAGGATTTAGTTTCCCTAGTGAGACAAACACTGCCATACTATGCCAACAAAAGTTTTGTTCTCCAATCAATTCATATGCAGTACTGGTGCTATGGTGGTCTTAGTACATATAGTATGATCTTATTTTCCTTTAAGGCCATGTCACCTCAGGTGATGTTTTTAGCTATTTTCAGTCGCAGCCTTCACTTACATAATGTTAACAAACTTAGAGGCAGTTGGCGGCACTCACCAGTGATGCCAGTCAGGAGTAGGACACACTTAGCAACTCACTCCGGCTAGTCCATGACTCACCCCGACAAGTCAAACAGGTTTCATTTTGTCTTTAGTTGTAGGGTCGGGCTCTGTGTGCATGACTTGGTGACAAACAATGAATGTTCAGCTGGAAGTACAATACATATAATGCAGCAGCAGATGTTTTGGACTTAACAAACAGATGGGAAGCGCATCTGTCTGATGTCTCGTGTTTTATATACCACAACAGAATGGAAAAAGATAAAAAAAAAAATAAAAAAGGTGGCAGCGACTCTGGCAAAACTCACCGTAGCTGTGAACGCTTCACACGGCCACCGGCTCTGTCAAGCAACACAATACTGGCGGTCTCTAAAAGGGGCAAGAACAACTATACAAAGGTGCTAAATCTAACATACCCAGTGATTTTCAGTCATGTAAATTGACAGTGTCTGGTGAAGAGATCAGCAAGTCTGACATAACCGACAACTGTAGCATTAGAGTGTTGTACCGTGTTAGCCATAGATTGATACAAGAGAAAGTCGAGTGAAATGACACCTTTTATTAGCTAACTAAATAAATTACAAATGCAAGCTTTCGAGGCAGCGAAGGCCCCTTCATCAGGCAAGGTGTAACAAAGAAACTGAGAAATACTCTTGCATATATTGGGACAGCAAAGTGATTTTTTTTCTTTCATTTTAACAACCTTTTTGTTCAAATGTTAGCAAAATGAATACACCGGAGATTAATTAACCCTGAAAGAAGAGAACAATGAACTAATAAAGTGTAGAGATAAGATAACCATCACTAGAGAAAGTGCTGTAAGGTTTTTTTTTTTTTGAAGTGCATTGTCTATGAGATAGGCCTCTGATGTAGTCAGCTGGTCAATCAGTCTGTTAGTCCACATATCTGGTCATACAACTCTTGTCTCTATTCAGACCATTTTGTAGAGTGCTGAATTTAAGCATAAGTTTGTATTCTCTCCGCTCCTATTGGGTCTTGAAATTACCCATAAGCACAAGACCCTTTATGCTGTGGCCATTACTGTTAAAGTGTGCTGCCACCGGAAGATCAATACTGTTGTGATTAATATGAAATCTATGTGAGTTCATTCGCTGGTGCAGTGTCTGACCAGCTTCCCCGACACAGAGTCCAGTGTTGGGGCACCTTATGCACCTGATTAGGTCGACCACATTAGCAGATCTGCATGTGAACAGACTATTTATTTAATGCTCCTGCTGGCAACCTGATCTGTCGTGTAGATATGTGCAAAGGTGCCACACCTGTTCTGTAGGCAGGGAGATGTGCCACTTGCTGCCGAGCCACACATAGAGTTTCGGACAATCAGTTGTTTGAGGTTTGGTGGTTGTCTGTATGCAAGGAGGGGAGGTTCTGGGAATATATCCTTCAGTTTGTTGTCTTTCTGTACCATGGGTTGAAGCTCTTTCATAATTTTGCGAAGTTTTTCCTTTCATCTTAACAATCTTTTTGTTCAAATGTTAGCAAAATGAATACACCTGACCTGAATTAACCCTGAAACCAACAACTAGAAGTCACAAGCATTCAAGATTCTTAATTCATTACATGTATAGTTATACAGGACAACACGCAGTGAAATGCATCCTGATCCGCTTATCAAAAACTGTGCAAAGTTAGAAGAATATCAGTTAGATTAATAAAAACTCCTAGATTGAGAGATAACAAAATAATAGAACATAAATAAATAAGTAAAATTAAGTGAAATAAAGTAGAACTAAGTGTTATGGTGCAACAGTGCAGTGATTATTGTGCAAAACCAAAGTTAGACAGGTGCATAGTTAAAGGACAGACCAATTCCAAAACAAGGTGAGGGTAGACAGCAAAGTACAATTACAGTCGAGTCTAAGTAAAGTACAGTATGTGGAGGGTCATGGATGAGATGGCATCTGCTTTAGGGAACAGAGACAAACCAAAACTTACAATTTAGTTATCTTAGCTGTGTTAAAGAAGGCAACCTCTCTCTGGAAACCAGCCTGAAAAGTATGCTCATTTTTAAAACATTGTTAAGATGGTTAATATTCCTAACTTTAAGACTGCCATACCAACATATAAACGCAAATGTCACAATAAATTGTACTTAATCTTTTTATTACTTATACGTGAACATTTGATACAAAAAAATATATTACTACTGAAAGGAACTAAGTTAGTCACAGCTTTATATACACACACACTCATGAAGTAAATGGCTTCATAAATTAAAATACTAATTAAAAGGAAAAAAAACAAATTCAAAGCATTCATTTGCTCAGAGTTTCCTGGGTTCAAGTTTTTCATTCAGGGTAACCAGGGTTTACGAACAAGGACAACTGGCAACCATCACAGGGAACCATGCCCATAAGCCTGGCACTGTAAGGTAATCCTTGTGGGCACTACGATCACTTCTGCCTCAGAAAGCGAGACAGCCAGTCAGGTGGTCCAGAAGCAGTTCTACAGTAGATCAATTTATTTGGGTTTCTGTTTGTGGAAATGACACATTGAGAAGTCAGGCAGCAATGACAGCTTTTATTTGTTAACTAGACAGATTCTAATATTCAAGCTTTTGAATTGCCTTGAAAGCCTGCATATTAGAATTTGTTCAGTTAGCCCAGGGGTGGGCAATGTCGGTCCTGGAGAGCCGCAGTGGCTGCAGGTTTTGTTCCATCCCAGTTTCCTAATGAGAAGTCAGTTATTGCTGATGAAGATGCTTTAGTGGTCTCGCTTGTTAAGGTCCCCCCCTCCCCCTTAATTGCTTAAACAGCTGCATTCAGCGTATTAATGGCTTCTTATTAGTAATAAAATGTAAATGACAAAGCAGCCAACAGTTCTCCATTCTGTTTTTTCCATTTCCATCTATGTGTGTTCATCATACACCGTTTGATTTAATAAAACACTTAATAGAAAAATGTGACAGGCTGAAAATCATCTGTTTTTGGCTTTGGATGATTTCCTTGGAAAGCAAAAAAATCTATGATATAAGAACGTTAGGTCTAAGATTGGTTTAGAATTAAGCGATTAGGTTGAAATGGAAACCAGTATGTACTGCGGCTCTCCAGGACTGACACTGCCCACCCCTGATTAGCCAATAGAAGGGATCATTTGGGTTTACTTCTCATTACATCCCTAAAGGCTAACGTGGTACAACACCCTAATACCATGGAAATGATTCATGAAAACTTTGTTTGAATAAAATTACTTTTGACGTCTTCGTGAAAATTGTGCAGCCGTTATTACAAAGGGCAACTGGAAACTAGTTAATTAAATGAAAAGAAAAACAAACATTCACCTGCATGACTGTTGTGTGGCAATTTCCTGATAGGCAAATTAAGAAGCAGCAGCAGCACAGTGGATAACTGAATTAGCCTTTGCATGTGCTTCCTATTCCTGCCGCACATGGAAGGTCATATAGTATGTTTTCTGTGTGCTTGTAGCCACAGGAAAAAAACAAAAAAAAACAAAACAGAACTACGTAGTAGACAAGATGAATAATTCATAACTATAAATAATGTGATCTAAATATTTCAGAAACTGCAAGACATCACAGGTTTGGTTTAAAAATAATGTGATGAGTTACTTATTTTATTTACAGCATGTGCCTCAGTGTGCATCTTCAAACAAAATGAATGTTAAAATTATTGGCTTGTTAAACATCAGAATGTTAAAATCCCATGCTGTCAAACATAGAAATGACATTTCAGCCTCTTTTATTTTCTTAGTGGTACAATCAAAAGAATACGACTCTTTAAAAGGAAACACCAGCCGCATTTGTCTTTTGTCTGGCATGGCTGGATTAGATGGTACACACATGTCCACTATGATATGCGGTGCCATATTAGACTTGTTACTGTGCACATCCTCGGAATGTGAGACTAAACTGAAGTACCTGGAGAAACACCCAAGCAGATCAAGTGAGGATACGTAAATCTGGCTGGGCATTGGTGGTAAGAGACAGGCCTCTGAACAGATAGTGGCATGAACGTGTTGCTGTGTCTGTGTGTCCTGTCGGCTTCTTAATATGTTTTATGTATGTATCTGTGTAATAAAATTAGTTTGACTACTCATTTTTATAGCAGAACAATGCATAGGACTGCAAGTTGGCTCAACATACAACAAAGGCAAACACATTTGCTGAAAAAAATGATTGGTCTACTATCGTAAAACAAAAAGGCTGCCATCAATTCACACTGATGATATAATTTTGCAATTTTAATCAAAACTACCCAACACCTTCAGATGGCATCTGACACATTTGCATGATTTAGCAAAACTGGATAATAAAGGGCACTGGGAGAGGAAGGAGACTTCTGGCCTAGTCAACTTCAGGTTTAAACACTAAACGAGAATATTATTGCAGCACTAACGTCTAAATCAAATGCCACCAGCACTCTGTCACTGTCTACTGCGCAGTGACGGTTAGAAAGCACCAGGCCAGACTTGAATGGTAACTAATGTCTACTTATACTGAAGTGGCTTTCATCTCAGCTCGGTTTCTGTGGTTACTCAAGGGTGAGGAGCTCCATTTAGCCATTTACTGGTGCTTCTCACAAAAACTAAAAATGCACTTGGCAAGACATTCAGCACTAGCTTGCCTTACCTGATACAATGCACAACCATAATTCAGCTGGCCTGAATATTTCAAAGAATACTCCACCCAAAAAAGATCCGTTTGTATGGATGGCAGTAGAAAACTATTTAATCTGACGTCTTCATGACAAAGCAAGGTAACAAAAATCCTTGAAACAATGGGCATAAGCAACAATAAACAATATGTAACCATCCACGAAAAACCTTGTGTTAATCCAATTACCAGGCATTCCAGCACAAACACACAGCCATACATTTTTGGTAAAGTGTTGTTAGATAAACCATCCATAATCCAACCCACTATATCCTAACTACAGGGTCATTGGAGCCAATCCCAGCCAACACAGGGTGCAAGGCAGGAAACAAACCACAGGCAGGGCTCCAGCCCACCACAGGACACACACACACACACACACACACTAGAGAGAATTTAGAATCGCCAATGCACCTAACCTGCATGTCTTTAGACTGTGGGAGGAAACCCACGCAGACACGGGGAGAACATGCAAACTCCACGCAGGGAGGACCTGGGAAGCGAACCCGGGTCTCCTAACTGTGAGGCAGCAGTGCTACCCACCACGTCACCATGCCGCCCCATTAGATAAACCATTTCCAGAAAATCCTCTTGAGCACAACAGTAAAGCACCTCCAGTTGGCAGCAAGCGTTTGAACTCTTTGGTCAAGAGTACATAAATGAACTATGCTGAAAACCAAAATGGCTTTTAAAATAGTAATTATAAAACTGCTTTAATAATCAGTGGCAAATAAGCACTAGGGCATTTGTTTTACTTTTGTCAATAATGAGAAAGAAAACTCTTATTTCTAAAACTACAGTATATTTTACTCGATGTGATGGATGCGCAACAGTTTGGCCACTTAAAGGCAATATGTCAGAGATCTCAAGTTTATGTGTAAGCCAGAATGAGATTGACAACAGAAGAAGGACGCTTGCAGGGTGTCAGCGAAGGGTTTCACTCATTTGTTGGTAACACATAAGCAGGGTAAAGGAGAAAAAAAAGGTGTGTCTCGAGTACCACAATGTTGAAATTAGTGCGAGGGTAAATGAACAATGGCTCTTTTATATTCTGATATTGAACCAGTTGTCACACAGGTGCACTCTGGAGATAACTTAAGGACTCGCCCAATGGTAATTCCACCCTGAGTCAAAGGTTGGCACCGTCCCCTAAGGCCTCTCCTCTTTTTCTGTCTGCAGATCCGACGAGTGAATGAACAACAACATTTGATATCACATCCAGTCACCTGAGCCCACCCCTTCCACCTCATAACCGGCTCAGCCACCGGCTTGATTCTGTGCTATCTTGGACTCGCCTCTGAAAAGACCACCTCTCCACAGGCTGGTAACTCACTTTTCTATTTTTGCTGGTGCCCCCCCACCCTTCATGCTCTTATTTGTTGTTGTCATTTAACTCAATAAATGTATAGCTTGTCTTCTCTGCCAAATGAGACTTTTGAAAATGCATTCATTTTATATTCAGATTGTGGCATTTGATCTAAGACACATCTCACTATTCACTCATATCCATACTGGAGGTCTCAGGATTATTTGGAGAAATGGAGGATTTCATCTCGCCTGAAGAAGAGGCCCGAGTTGCCTCGACACCCTGCATATTGTAATCTTTTTAGTTAGCCAATAAAAGGGGTCATTTTGTCACTACACTCATAATGACTAACACGGTGCAGATAGATAGATACTTTATTAATCCCAAGGGGAAACACCCTAGTACTGAAAAAAATCAAGTAAGTATGAGAATAATTAAAAAGTAACATTTAAAACCATTTCTTTAACTTTAGCTTTCTAATTATTTTGCAGAATGCCCACAAGCACCAAGTTTAAAAAGAAAAGGCTACAGGAATCGCTACCACGTTTTTGAGTGATTACTTTAAAGAAAAAAAAAAGTGAAATTACCAAAGAAACTAAGTGATCCAATTAAGTGTATAAATGGCAGGAACATCAAACAAGAAAGATCAGATCAGGATCAGGTCAGCACTCGAAACGTGGATCATCGGTCCAATCATAAGCCCAAATAAGAAAACCAAACTTGAAAACGTATTTGAACAAAATACACCTAAACAACATTTAACTGTCATGTTGTGGTTTATTAATAGAACTTTGAAAATATTACATTTTGGAGTCATTTTCAAGAGACTAAAATGTTATTTATACCACAGTAAAGATTCTGAACTGGCAATATGCCCAAACTTCCATGTGCCTGGCCATTAATTCCCACCACCTCGGACTATAAATGCACTCCAGATTCTCTGAACATTCTCTTTGTAGTCAGCAAAAAAAAAAGGCTGCTGCAATGCAAACACAATTCTACAGAGTTAAGGACTTTTTATTTGAAAGCTGGGCTCTAAAGACAAACAAGAAAGCCCTAAAACCGAGCAATAAAGTTATCAGAATTTACTCCACCTATTCAAAAAACAAGTTAGTAATTGTGCAGGCAGATCTGTAATTATTAATGGATTAACAAAGGATAATCACAATGGCAACTGGCATTTCCAACTAATGGGGGGGGGGTGTAATGAAAAAAAAATACAACAGGAATATATAATGAAAACAATACTGTCAGAACTAAATTCAACAAGCCAGATAATGAGGTTAAACACATCCACCTTAATAAAGGAAAAGGCCTTGTGTGTCTATCTGGGTGCTATGACTCCATTACCAAACACATGGTGTATGATAGATAGATTAGATAGATAGATAGATATTTATTAATCCCCAAGGGGAAATTCACAAATTGATTGCAAATGTCTGATGGAATGACAAATGCAATACATTTTATAATCATTCCAAAATAGATGTTGTACCACAAATTATTAATGCTGAGTTCTACGTGGATTACTAAGATTTCAACCTGTCTAAGACGGCTGACACAGCTACTTCACAAATATGAGTGCAAAAACATGCCACACCCTGGTGCTAATTTCAACAGAAATGGTGGGTACCAACGCAAAATGAAGACCACTTACTTGTCAAAGACTGTTAATCACTCTAAAACTTTTAGCCGTACAGGAATCTAGCTTGTACAATTTTGCACACGTACAGTACAACTGAGCTCAAGTAAGGTGGGCATCTTGTAATAAGAACACTGAGCCAAAAAGTAGTTGAATGAGCTTTCCAAAAATAACTTTTATGCAGCACATTTTCAAACAAGAGGGTTTTCTAATAATAGCTAAACCAATTGAGATACATAAAAGAAATTGAAAAACTAAAGAACAGTTATTTAATAATGCGCTTTAAGACAGTAAAAATAAGAAAATGTCCCGCACAATAAATAAAAGAAAAAGTTAGCTGGCCGTCGTGGAGGGGAACACAAAAACAATTAATCTGGGGAGGATGACGCAGGAAAATCAACCGCTGGGGGGGTTCCAAGGTCACGGAGCGGAGCCTCTTCTTGGCATTTCCAATATATCATGTGACGCATGTGCATTATGGGAGGGTGCTAGACTCTCTGTAAATGAAGTAGTACAAGGGACAGCTTTAGGCAAGACGCAGGCATTAACCTCTGTTCTCTCTTTCATCCCAGAGTGTAGGATGGACCACTGAACACGAGTGACCTCAGTTCCAGTGTACCTCAGAAGTCCAGCATCTTCTGAACTCAAGAGTATAAAAGAACAGAACCGGCTGTAAGTCAGTGCTCATTTTCGAACCTGCTCCTGTCATAGGCATATTATTAATACTCAGAGGCCTGCTTGAAAGTCCTTAGCACAGAGCGGTTGCTGAGATCTCTTTTGTTCTTTCTTTCTGCAAATGTTTATTTGTATCATTGCTATTAAACAAGGTTCTTTGAGAAGACCCCAAACCATTTATGTTGCACTGTCTGTTCTGTTCCCACAACTTGAACGTGTCAACAACAATTGATGAACACAATAAGAGAACGGTCTTCCGGGACATTTCAGTAATGTACGAAGCTATCAGGCTTTATATTAAACCTGTCTCACATTTCCTCTAATTAAGTTTAGGGTCATATTGTTTTGGGGTGGTGCTTGTAAAATGAATTATGTTCTAAGTACAATCCTGAGCTGTAAAAGACTGAGGACTGAGTTTTACTTTACCAGTGTCATTTTTGATCTTCTACTCTCAGCTTCTCTACTGTTATGAGCTGCTAGTGTCCTCTCCTTTGACAGCCCCTAAAGACTGTACGTTGTCTCTGAGAACCTAAAGGGTTGTTGTATTTTGTCCTCAAACCGATGTGGTAGAAGATTCTAAAATGCAAGTGAGAACTTGCTGTGGAATAAAACAACCTTTCACCTTTGGTTTAATGATCTGCAACCACAGTTTGTCAGTGCAATGATTCACCACATTCCTGCTTAGAAGAAAGCACTACTGAATGGTGAAATCCAAACATCTAACCAGCTGTGAATCTGCATGATGGCTGAGCATTTCTTTCTTGCAGTGACTTCCAGAAATCAGACAATTTATACAAAATATCAGGACAGAATGTACAGATTGTGCTGATGCTCTCTCTGTTCACAGGAAGCCACCCATATGGGTTCTATGCGGAGAAAATACCAGAGACAATCTGAAGCAACCAAAAATGCAGACATTACCACAACTTCTCACCTGAATAGTTTTTGAGAATAAACACATCAGACAGACATGGCCCTGCTGGCGAAGGCTGGGTAACTGTCTAGTTTACCATTTCCAACAGTTTAAACTCCATGAACCCTGCCACACCTGTAAGTAACACCTCAGGGGAAAAGTCTTTGTCTTCTCATTCCTGTCTGAAAATTAGAGAGACCGATTTTAGCCAAGAGTACAAATGTAATAAACAAGAACAGCAGATACATACTGTAGACAAGTAAACAAAAGCAAGACTTGCCAGGTCACAGTTAGTGATGCAAAACATTACAAAGACACACACACACACACACACACACACACACCTGTTTGAGACAGAAGAGGGAAAAAAAGATTTTTCATATTTGGATTCCTCTTAAATGTTTACACACACTGGAAGTACTTATCATGTCAGTCCAGTTACATTACATTTACTCATTTGGCTGACACCTTTATCCAAAGTGACTCACTTGTTACATGTCTTTAGTTTCTCCAACTGGAGAACAAGAAGGTCGAGTGACCTGTTCGTGGTAGCAGAACAGCCTCGGGGTTCGAAATCCTTCACCACTATGCCATAATGTCTGTTGTTACGTGAAAATAAAATGCAGCATTAAATAAAAAAGATAATTAAAAGCGAAAAGCAAAAATAATAAATGACACGCAGTGAAATGAGGCACAAAAACAAAATAATAAGCAATAATGAGCAAACTGCACATAATTCAGTAGTTTTTCAGTGTGAGCCAAAAACCCTAAGCAGCCAGCTGTCTTCACTGATGCTACTATGTAGTTTTTATTGCTGTATTTTAGAAACTTATTAGCATGAGAATCACTTAAAAGCTTAGGTTTTCTCTTTACAATTTAATTTATTTTTCAGTGAGAACACCAAAGCCATGAAAGAATCAACTATGTAAACTAAAGTCCAGCAACTGGCTTACAGTATGTGTGACCTTGGGAAAAAAAATGACTTCGCTCGTTTTGGAGACTCCTCTAATTATAAAAATAATATACACATTTTATAATTAATACAATTAGACATTAAGTCATTCGAGAAGCGAAGCATGTTTTCATAACTAGTGTTTAACTCCTGAAGCCACGGTGTTCATGTTAACAGAACCTGGTTTCATTTTAGGAAGACAATTGTCACTTTTGGGGCTCAGGAACACAATTTATTTGCTATTGAAGTTAATGGTAATTATGTTTTTAAATTACAAGTCTTTCTGTAAGGGACACATTATGCTTGTAAAATGGGGAAGGAATCGTAATACATAGCTTAAATACTACTCTCCTGTTAAATGAATTTAAATGAATGACGTCTCTCAAACTTAACGATTGCGCGGTGCAGAAATGCAGCAACACCAATATCTGATAAGATTATGTGACTTAGAATCTTAATGCTATATCATCAAATAGTAGAGGACAACTAACAACTCTACACCAATCAGAATAATTGATACTCAGACAAACTGTACACAGAATTTAAAATAAAAGAGAATACAGAAACATATCACAAGGCAGGTTTCATAATGTGGCACAGGCTGGCACTGTTGCAACAAATATCCCACATGCTTGGTTCAAACCCCCTTCCCAGTTATTTTCTACAGGAGTACTGCACATTCTCCCTGTGTGTGGGTGCTTTTTCCATTAATGCAGGACAGGTTTCAGCAACACTAAGGCCCTGTCCACACAAGAGTTCAAATCTTGTTTAAGTGAATGTGCTCTGAGAGACCTAGGTGTTTTAAGTTTCGTTTTGTAGTGCCGCTCAATTGACTTCAACGTTTCATCACATTTGCATTCGTTTGCCTCTGTTAAACACCAGCCTGCGGCCCAGATTGCAGTTTTGTGTGTTTACCTGTGCAAGGTAGTTATCAGGCAGTCCAGGGTGTTTTAACCTGTGGGGTATGAGGTTTATCCTTCATTGAATTTGTGAAAAATAGATCAGTTGGCTTTATTAGATCTGAACCTTGAACTCTTTGTGTTAAAAATCCTCCTGATACGGCAACGTAGGCAGAGAAAACATCGCCGCCACTACTGGGTTCAAGCTCTGACTGCACAGCGTTTGAAGAAGCTTTTGTGAAATCTATTAAGAAATGCGACGATTTCCGCACAAGTTCTTCAAATCCTGTCGGATGAAGCAAACATACAAACAGTACTCGCGTATGCACTCACCCACCAACATTAATAATCCATAGTAGCTAAAGGTATGTCATTAGCACAAACCTACAAAATGTTTTGAATTCTCCATTATTATATTGTTAACATTGTGTTAAAAGTGTGTTTTATATATATATATATATATAATATATTGTGGCGGACGGCCGGGAGCAATGCCCGGCCAGGACGCCCCTTTGTCACTAGTGAACAGCCATGGGAGCCACGCTACGTTCCTCGGAACCTTTGTTGGCAGCCCCCCTGGGTTGCGTCGGGGTCACTTTCATGGAACACTGAAGCTCATCTTGGTTGTGTTCCGTGGCCTCCGCCAGGGGGAGCTGCATAAAGCCGCGGCTTAACGAGCCCGTCTGGGCGGGAGTGCAGCTACACACGGTAGTGGGGCCAGAAGTAGGTCAACAAGCACCTGCAGTACTTCCGGGTGGGCTATAAGAGGAGTCTACAGTCACTACTCAGGGTGCTAGAGTCGGGAGGAGGTAGATGAAGCTGTCCTGGGAGGAGTGGAAGGAAGAGAGTGATTTGGGGTATTTTTCTTTGTATTTTGGGACTGTGTTGTGCCTGTGGGGTTCACGGGAAAGACGTGCCCCAAAGGTGAAGAAGAAAAATAAATCTTTTTGTTTATTTTGCCCGTGCCTCTGGTGTCAGTTTGTGTCAGGTAATAATACCCTATTATTTTTAGTGAGGTGTTTGGCAACTGCAGAATCCTTTTCTTCCTCACATTTCTAGTACCTACTGGGAAAGTCCACCATGGAGAAAACTGTACATGAAACATGTCACGTGCCATGGAAATGTCTCTGGTCATGCTACAGCCAACAGAACAGCTATCATTGCTGAAAGATTCTACCAAAGATCCCAGTTCCCTAAATGTCTTAGTGCGCCCTGGATATCAGGTCCTCTAGAACGTTAAATGAACGTTAAATGAACGACATGTAAACGCAACAAAGACATTTTTGTTGCACTCATCAGGGTTTTGGAAGAAAATGACGGCAAGGAAAAAGCTGAATACGACGTTTTTTGGATGCCATTCGAACGAGCATCCGACCAAATGCAAGTGATGAGAGCCCATGTGGACGGTCTTACTCTCTGCAACGAGAAGGAAAACGCTCTGCATTTGATCTGCGCTCACCTGACGCTACAGACAGCAGAAAAACGCTCAGCTGAGACATCTGTGTGGACAAGGTCTAAATGACCAACTACTTATATAAATTTGGTACCCGACTTGCACTCAATGTGTTCAACAACAATCAACGTCCAAACCCCAATGCCCCCATGGTCCTGAGCAGGTTTGAGAATAGCAGATTAAAAGGTAAGAAAGCACTCACTGAAAGGGAATCCAGCACCACATCATTTTAAGTAAACCTTGAGTATAAAATACACTTTGGATTCACGACAGATTCTGACATCCAAGAGCAATATTAATTTGAAACAGGGCACAGGACATACTGGTGAACACTTCTGTTGGTCATACACTACTCCCATCTTTTGACTGCAACCAAAATAAACCAACTTTGTGTGCTAGAGAAACACAGAGAGACCTAATCCTGTACTCATTCCACTGAGAACTAAACCATCGTGCGTAATGAACATACACTTGCTTATGTGACTAATACCATGTGAGTGAGCAACACTTCAATGTATTTATTACACTGAAGCTGACCTGTGGTAGCCCAAGAAGACGTTATGACAGAAACCCTTTCACCCACTTCCCCTGACACCCCACACAAGCACCAAGTGGTGAGATGCAGGAGTCTCTTCTAGCTGTATTTGACGCCACAAAACAACCATTTTTGGACAGAATATCAATTTCCCTATGTATGCATTTACACTCACTTAAGTAACCTCAAATTACAATAAAAAAGAACTGCTAGTTGACAGTGAAATCAACCACTTGTTAAAGTAACTTCTCCACTGGCTAGAAAAAAAACATGTATCACCAAATATGAACGGCATCAAGTGAGGGGTAACTGCACCAAAGAAAAGCAGGCTGAAACTCCCCTTCATAATGTGAGTTGCATTTCACACTAAAGCTTTCAAGCAAACTAAACATAACAATTAACACCCCATAAGCACTTCATGGACTTCTTTCCGTGGGCAAAAACATTTCTTCCCCAGGAAAAAAAAAATATCATAGAGAGTCAAAAACAGTTGCACAGTTGCTTTATTTACCAAACACGTCTCTGTCAGCAAAATGTCTATTATCAAAGCATTAGAAAAATATGTGAAAAGTATGGCTTACAACTCATGGTATGAAAAGAACACATTTCAAATAGGTAAGTGGACAAAAGGCGGCAAGCTCTGTTGAGGGAACACACTGATGGACAGCAGATGTGTCAGGTGAGTGTGTTGTTGTGTATTTGCTCTCCAGTAGCCACCACATGAATGTAACCTCCATTTAGGTGACATCAAATCACTTATCTGCCATCTCAATTCCTACAACTATTGTTAATAATGTTCGATCTTAACATATACTATACACAACAATGTTAGGCTGGGTTTATACTTCACGCAACGCATGCTGCAGCGGACCGTCCTGCTACGCAAGCGTTTTACTGTTCATACTTGCGTGCGCACTTTAAGTAAATCTGGAGGAATCCACCAGGTGGCAGTGCGAGATATCATCACGGTGACAACAGGTTCGGCTTCGCTGTGTTGTGAATTGCCTGGAACACCCATTAAATTTCGATGACACCTTACCATAATATCTCTGAAAAGGATGTTTAATAATTAAATCCATCAATCCAGGTATGCGTCCATTCCAGCTAACATTGGGCACGAGGCAGAAACAAGCCCTGGATGGGGCATCAGCTCATCGCAAGGTGACTACAAGCACTCACATACAGTGGCGTCATTTTAGCGTCACCAAATCTGCATAACTTTGGAAGGAAACCGGAGTCCACTGAGGAAACCCAGCAGGAAAACTTGTAAACTCCAAGTAGGGAATACCAGCGACGTAACTCCCTGCGAGACAGCAGTGCTACCGCTCCACCATCGTGTCACCCCCATGTGTGTAATTATTAACAGTATACATTATTTAAACCAAATTAACAACTTATCTGTAAAATGTAACATACACGCTTTAATGCATTTCATCATGAAAGTGATATCAAGTATACATCTAAGGATTCTACATGTGCAGTTAGAATATCAGACATGTAATGTGTTCTGTGTGGCGATCTATAGCTGTTTGCCGCTGCTGTCAGGTCAGGAGGAAGTCCCAGAAGCTCATAGCAATTAAAAACTGGGATGAAATTTACAACGGTCTGCTTTAATAATAAAGTAAACTACAAGGTTAAAGTGGACGTTTCCAGATTAAAGCCGAACCACAAATGCATCTTTATGTCGGCATTTTACTTCACCACATCAAACCATTCATCAAACATTGAAGCGCGCACATCGATCCCGGAGGATGCTCAAAGCGGCTTTCTGTCACATGTAGATAGTAAACCCAGACTCTGACGTCACTTCCCACTTTTATCACACTGCGCCCCTCTACTTTTTGCTGGTACTACAACTCAAGCACGCGTCACGTTAATTTCTGAGGAAACGCGTGGCAGCCAAGATGCGTGCGCGTACGCGATCTGAGCGTGAAGTATAAACGAGCCCTAAGTGTGCCTCCTTATTACCATTGTGTCTGAAGAGAACGCCCCACCTGTGCATATTTCTCATGATTTAAGATTAGGGGGTTTGATCGTCAGTCTTAACACCACACTTCTGTTCCTTCTGTATGCATTTTGTTTGACCCGATCACAAAAGAATTTACACCATTTTATTATTTACCTTTTTCAACAATCAAGCGTGCAACGGGCAAGTTATCAAGTGCCAGGGTTGTCCGATTGACTGGTAACTGTGCCAGAGGATTGTGTCACATTTGTACCTATGCGAGTATTCATTTTTATCTTGTTATCGTTTTTAATGCTCAATGTTAACCCTCAATACTTTATACTGTAAATGAAATTCCCTGATTACCAACTATCACAGCATGCACAGTTTCACCCATAATGCACAGTAATTTCTTGTGGTTAGATTGGTCTGGTGTCAGATCACATTCATACCTCATGAGAACCACTCCAGGGTTCACTTGCTACTGCACCGAGCCCACCTATTCCATAAAGTCTGGGTCTGGTTGTTTCGGCCTGTGGTCTGATGTGTGTTCACATCAATCTAAATAAACTGGACTTTTGGGGAAATTGCACCAGAGTTTAAAAAACAACACAACTAGGTGTCAATATGCCTTTAAACTACTTTCAAATCTGTAAAACCTGCGGTCTTGTTGACATACATTCAGTCTTTAAATGTAACCCTGACGGATTGAACCTGCAGTGAGGGATTCAAGACCTTGTTAATTGACACTGAGCAAAGGTAAGGAAAGGAAAAATCTGAAAACAGACCAAGCTTTTGCAACCATCTATTCTCAGACCCCTTCCAACATTAAACTTTCACTCAGGTTTTCAGGTGGGTATGCATGTAAAGGACAAAGGGTCAAAGCTGATATGTGCTCCAGGACATAAATTCCAACTGATACAATCTTTAGTAACCCTCATGGTTCTGCTTACAATCCACAAAGCGTGCGTCCGCACAACGGGGCTATGCTGAAATGCCAGGCTGGTCTTGTTTGCAGAGGGTACAATGAAATTCATGCAAATGGCATGCAAGTGTGCCATGCTAAGCTGAAGGTAAACAAAGTAACATTTGATTGGTCACATAAGTGAAAAACCCTGCAATATAAAACATAAAGTTCTCATTTAAGGAAACACGTACATTGATACACTAACTACCACTCTAATAGTTAGTTCTATTATGAATATGTAACAATTTCCATGAAAATAACAATCAGTTTAAATTGTACATCAGCTTCCCCATACGCAAGCGGCAGAGCCGTGAAGGGGCTAGCACCTAGTGCGTTCCCAGGGGTTGGTGAGTGAAGCGAGCAGGAGGCAGAGCCCCCTAGTATTATTAAAGCAAGAAAAAAAAAAAAGTACAGATTTTAATGAGAACATAGAAATCATGTTTAAATTGAGACAAGACACATATAAAAAAACATTTATAAATCAAGAATGAAACACTACATTCAGTAACAGCCTCAAACTACTATACTCCAATACAAAAACCCTAGTGCTTAATTAGTCTCATTATAATTAACCAAAATCTTTGAAAACTACAATAATGGTGCTTAAAATATTTACTATCAATATTAAAATAACTTGACAGACTTGGAGAAGATGTTAAGCTGTAAAGCAGAATACTGTGTTGTTTCACTCCACATCACTGACTCAGTGGCCCAGAACTATGCACCACCTACCCACTTCATCCGTAAGGTCTCACAGGGCAGACGTAATGATAAAGCTTGTATTTGTTATTTGCAAGCAGCTCTGGATAAAATCAAGAGCCGAAAAAAAACAAAAAAAAAAAAACAAAGAAGAGCACAAGTATTCATCCATCTGATTTCAGAACCTATTTTTATCCATTGTATGAATGCCAAGAAGCAGACACACGAGGAGCTACAGATGCGAGCCACAACACAATTCTGAACCTGGCACCAATGCAGGGCAAGCTTAAAAACAAAGCCACATTCACTCACAAACTCAGGGCAAGTTCAAAGGGATTCATTAGGCTAAAACGCCTCCAATTCAGAAATGGTAAGAAACCAGGCTGCCCTAAGCAGAGTGAAAAAAACAAAGTAAACACAGAGCACAAGCAGAGACGTCTTCACACACACACAGTGGACTCTTAAGCAGTCATCCAGCAGTGCTACTCACTGCCCTGACAGAATCTTTGATTTTAGAGATTCTCAATTTTCATTCCAGACACACAGCAAATTTCCATTCCTACTAAACTGCCTAATGTCACACTCACCAAAAGGCAGCATGGCCTTGTGTTTGTGGTATTAGAACTTAAACCACAGTGTTGCCAGTTCAGCGCCAAACTTCAATTTATTTTGGGTAAGTCATTCAACATGCCAGTGCCTTAACGGTAAAATATATACAGAAACAATAGTACAATATCTCTGAAAATGCACACCAAACATTTTTTTTTCAGTAGCTTGCTATGTAACCTTGACAAGCTCATTCGGTTCTTCAGTTTTTCAGCACTTAAAACACATTTGGATGATGTTCAATACAAGTATATACACTGACGCTTTCATTTTTGGGATTTCTTAAAAGCTACCTTTGTGGATCTTCTTTCACCTTCTTGATCAACAAGAGAAGCAGAACAGCATGACCCGTGACTTGAGAGGAGCACTTGATGGCCGATTTAAACTTCACACAGAGGTGAATTTCAGAATCTCACACACAGTGTAGAAAGCAGAGCTGTACACATTTAGTTCAATGGTCTCTTTTGCAAGAATAATTTACATGTGAAATGTAAATCGGAAATAAGCTGACTGCAACAAACCACAGTAAGAAAAAAAAAAACAAAAGGAATACAGAGATAATGAATGAACATTTGGCCCATATTGGCATGCTATACTGTACTAATAAAACCGTGTATGGAAATTCATGTGCTGTTCAATATTATTATTTTTTTTTTGGCAAAAAAGCCAAGATCCCCCATAAAGAGGCAGGTTACAATAAAACTCAAACAGATGCTTAAAAAGTGACCAGCTGGACTTTCTTTAGATTGTAGCAGCACAACAGTTACTTCTGGATTCCCCCTGACTGTTATGCAGTTTGTGCTAAAATCTTTCACAATGCAAAAAATATTTCTGGATATTAAACATAAAAAATGCACAACTACAAAATCATCACTAATGATGTCCAAGGTACCCAACAATAAACTTGTAACACCAGTACAACTTTATTAATCTGTCTGTCATGCATACCTACCTAGTCTTACTACCTGTGAATAGTCTGAGGTAAAAGGTTAATCCCAAGTTCAATTCTACTTCACCACGTGTACTAATCATACTGCCCTGTTATAATAATACCATCATAAGTGAAATGACATATGTAGTTCTCCAAAGAAAGTGACATGTTTCCCACTAAAGTGCAGATATCCAAAACGCTTCAATTTAACGTCACCTAATCCTAGCAGTCACAGCAGTGTCAGTCCAAACACACAGTGAATATGCCACTTGTTTAGGTGTACCAAGCTAGCAAAGCTTGATAAGATTAGGAATGAGGGAATCAGAGGTGCAGTTAACGTGGGAGAACTCTCTAAGTATATAGGCATGTCATGAGAAGAGAGGGAAACTATGTGGGGAAAATAACTGCGGATAATGGAGGTGCTGGGATGGATGGGAAAAGGACGACCAAGCAGAAAGTGGATGGAGTGTGTGAATGGGGACCTAAGAGAGAAAGTGGCAATGGTGAAGGCTGGTCAATTATAGTGCCCCTACATACAAGTGGGAAAAACTTTAGAAGACTAAGTTTTCAGGAAAATCTATGATAAAAATACAACTTAAATCATCTTGGGAACACCCATCTTTATTTTTCCTCTCCTGCCTAAATGATCACAAAATAAATACTGGAGTATAAATTTAAATGTGCGGCTCACAACACCAGAACACAGTAGCTGTAAATGATTGGCGCAGTACACAACTTTATATAACAAAACATATCAGTGCCAAGTCAAACGTGTCAACGATGGCTTTTTGGCTGTGCCAGGCAATGTGACTTTCCTTCTGACTTCCCACGCTTTAATTTGAGGCGTGTACAAAGCCAAAAGCTTCCAAAAAAACTCTTAAAATACCTACAGTTTTTCTGCCTATTTATTCCATTCTAAAGTCATCAAGCATTATCCTAAATTCAAACATGGGAGCTTTGTAGACCCCGAGCCTCCAACATAATACAAAACACATTGATGATGGCATGTGAGGTAGATGCAAACATTCTTATCAGAAATTGTCAGCAAAATGCAAGTGTAAACTTTCATGTTAAATTCACAAGAATTTGGTCAAAAACAAGCTACCTTGACCTAACACAATGATGCCAGAGACCATCAATTGTTCAAGTCCCTGAAGTTGTACCCCTATATCAACAGCTCTATACCACAGAGTCTCAGAGTTCATACTGCAGTTTGGTCAACCACAGTGGAGATACAATGTGATGGACAGCATGATAATGCAACATGGAGCAATTCAATGTGGAGCCTGCAATGCCAGATCCATTTACACGAACTGGAAAAAGGTGTGAAAACCTTTCACCTCTAGAACACCAGAAGCATTTTTCCAGTGATGTAACTGTCATGAAGTTTTGAATGTCCGTTTTGCTATGGCAGAATAGTAAAGGGACAACACATTTAATCGAAAAAACTGTCAATGAGGAAAAATTATCAGTGCTGAATGGAAAATGACCTTGTAACAGCCAGCCACCCCTGTTAAGGGATGAGCCTGTGGTGTCCTGGATAATGAACAGTCGGGCAGACCACAGTTTCTGAGGCTGAAGGACTGTGTTTCTGATATGGATGTGAACAACACAACACAGGAGCACCACAAAGAACAGTCCTGCCTCCTTCTGTCTTCACCCTGTACACCTCAAACTATAAATATATCACTTTCAGATTTTCTCAGATGATTCTGCACTTATGGGATGTGTTGATAAAGAGGATGACACAGACGAGAGGACTAAAGTGGACAACTTTGTTTCTTGGTGCAAAGAGAACTACCTGCAACTTCAAATCACCAAAACCAAGGAACTGCTCACTGACTTTAGCTGCACCAAAAAGCCCCTACGCCCAGTCACTATTCAGGGAGTGGATGTAGCGGTAGTGCACTTCTACAAGTACTTGGAGGTCCACATCAGTGATTAGGTGGGCTGGTCTCAGAACAGCGGAACTAGAAAAGAATGGGCAATGCATGTTCTTAAATCATAGGAGACTGAGCTCCTTTAATGTGGGTGTAGTAGCAACATCCATCACTTCTTCTACAACAATGTGAAGGTCTGTGTTATATTCTAGGCTGTGATCTGCTGGGCTGATAACACCACTTCAAGAGAGGCTCACCGAATCAACAAACGAATTAAAAAGGCAGGCTCAGTTACAGGACACACTCTGGAACCCATGGAGGTCATAGCAAAGGAGACAATTAAAACAAAACTGAGTGTCATTATGAATAATGCTGTACATCCTCGCTATGACACACTAACACTAAGAACTTAAAGCCAACGATTTATCATCCGCGTTTATCTCCATGAATACTGCCTCCCACTTCCCTGCCTCCTCTTTCTGCGGTCTGCGGCACTCTCAAAGTCGGCATTCATATAGCTGAAGTAACCATTCGGCACGTCCCTAAGCCTGAGCCCTCCCTGTCTGCAAACTGCATTTCAATGCCTTTCGCCCACCACCCAAACCGACTCGGACTATTTCTCCCACATATGTGCAGATCGATTCTTTGGAAATGTTGCAACAATGCCTAACCAAACACCCAGAAAAAACAGACGGACAGTCAGGGACGCCACAACCCAAGTTGTCCTGACCGCAGTACAAGCTGTGACGGGACAGACTCGAGGAGCTTGTCATCGGTGACGTTTACCCTGATCACGTGCACGGCTTCCCGACATACACAAAGCACGTGGCCGATTCTGTCTACATTACCTTTCGGGGTCAATCGAGATGTTCACAAGACGACGGATCCCTCGTCTTCTCCTATCACCGCACGACTTTGCTTAACGGGTTCTCAAGGATTCATTCGCGACCCTCTCGGACTGTTTGCGGCCAGTAACCCGCAGCTCTGCGCATGCGCTGAGCCTTTGGCCCCCTCAGTGGCGTTTACGCACTTCCACACTTGACTGAGCCGGGCGGACATTATGTTTTAAAGTTGCAGATCACTGACTCGAAGACTTGCATATCGCAATCACAACAACAGGCGGTAGCGGTCAGCGCAGGTCAGGTCAGGTGGCACCGCACGAGTTTAGTCCTGCCCAAAGTCGAGCGGGGCGGTGCGGCGGACAAATACATGCAGAACGAGCACGGCGTCTGGAGCAGCTCAGCATTGAACAGTAGAACATGGACACAAATCTCGAGTAAGGAGTACACACACGGAAAGAGCTGTAAAGCAGCTCAGTGTAAACGCCCCTGCGTTAAGGAGAAGAGTAATAATCGGCATATTTTATTTTAGTGCTAACTTTTACCTTTGTAACTTACGCATTGCCGCTAAAAAAACACCATAGGAGGGATTAGACGTAGCGAAGGGGATACCGAGTCGTGACACTTTCATGACAGATGGAAGCTTGGAACTAGGCCACTGTAATCCACGGGCTGCGGTTTGGCCATCCCGCACAGTCTGTCGTTAATTTTGAAAATAACGGACAAATCTGGCCATTTGGAACACACGGGGTCGTAATAATGTGAATGTTTTATTAATCTGGTAGGAATGGTACGGTTTACCTCAGCGAGGTATTCTACACTTAAAATCGGACAGAACGATTAATAAATCTGTGCGGACTGCTTCAGTCACTGACAGGTCAAAATAATACGTTAAGAAATGTGACACACAAGAGTAAACCTTTCAATCCATAGAGCTCGTTTGTTTTGCTAACAACTAAATTGTCCCATTACCACATAACAGTAGTTTCATATTTCCACTTAAGGGGTCGGTGGCAGGCAGCCCACGCATTACTTTTTTTAATATACGTCTGGGTAAAAGTGAAGCTATGGAGCCTGTTGCACTACACCGTCGCCTACTGTCATCGATGACCGGGTGCCGTTGGCTCGGATCAAGGTGGGCTCAGGAGAGGACAGGGTGCTAGTGCATCACTCCTACTTATACAAAGGTTCATTATCTTTAAAGTACTTTACCGTATTAAACCTATTTCTTAGGCATGTTACTGCACATGCAATTCCATATATACACACCTCAGTTTCTTACATCTACATTTGTAAAACGACCCTATGAAATGTGTATCACGCGACAGGAGCTTATAAAACTGGCAACTCCACAACGCGTGAATGCCCAGCAGCAGCCAAACTGTTTCCAACTTGATTTTGTTTTTCAGGGTGTGTGTAATAATCAGGCTTTCTAACAGTGCCTTTTGCCGGCAGCATCTTATCCTGTCGGCACCCTGTGGGCAGCGCGTCAATCCTAAATACATTTTCGCCGGGTTTATTTGCACGCCCATTCGCGCGGACAAGTGTCACTCGACTGTCCCAACTGCGCCGCTTCCAAGTCCCGGAAGCTTTCCCCGCACTGCCCCCATTGGCGACCAACAAGCACACGAGCCACTGGGTGAAAAATCGCGACCGCGGCCCCTTTAATAACGCTTCGTTTCCGCCTTACCGTCTACTCAATCCCATGAAGGCTCCGTCTCATTTTTGCCGTTCTCTTGCTTGTTTACAAAGCTCCCCCCAAAAAAGAAAGTGGCCAGCTCCAGCCAAACGGTCCTCTCGGGGTAATCCAAAGACGCCTGCGGGCCGTGCCCTGGTTTCCTTTTGCCCAGCTTCTTTTTTTTTTTACTGCCTTGTGCCCCGTTTTACGAAATGTCTGTCTGCAGCCGTGACTGACTGCTCGCTCCCCCACTCTCTCTTTTTCGCTCGCTCGCTCACCCGCCCTCTCTCTCTCTCTCTCTTTGGGAGTAACTTGGTTGAGCACGCTTCTCTCTCTCTCTCTCTCTCTCTCTCTGTGTTTCCTTTTTTTGCTTCGCTGCGCTCCCCCGTCTGAGATCCACTGAAAAAGATTGATGGCCGCGCTCCAAGTCGATTGCGAGACACCACCAGCAGACAGACAGCGAGCACACGGAGAGCCCTCAGCGGGGCTCCTGCTTAAAGGGCCAGTCGGCTTGAAAAAGTCGAGCGAGTGCTGTGCTTCCCGGGGCTGTGCGTTTTCGATGGAAGCCGCCAAGTGTTCCTTAACTTTTCATCTGTAATGTAATTTCCTTTTTAACTCTAGGTTAATGTACTGCTTTTCATTTAATAAGTACCGTTTCTATGGAGCTATGAAAAAGATGAGATCTATCTCTGCTTCTCGACACCGAAACAAAAAAAAAACATTTTTGTGCGTCATCGCTTTTCGGTTCCTAATTATGCAAAACACTTCTTGTTACTTATTTCAGTATTGTGAAACAAAAATTAATTTCACCATTATTAGGAAGTAATGTAGTAATTTTCGTCAGCATCATAATTACTCGGGGAGTCGACTAAGAAAGAAAATGTGCTCAGCATGTATTACAGTTTATCAAGTCCTCATAATTATCATCATCATACTGGTTTTTCAAATTACTGTAGTTCATGTTCGGTTTTGTTCTCAATCAAATATTATGACACTTCTTCTGAAACGGCTTACATCTAGCAATGACCACTGGGAGATGGAGCCCATTCTTGCAACCTCATGTACCACATGGACACTTAATAGTTTGGACAAATGAAATCAATTTACAAATAAATAAAAGTGATATGAACTGTTTAATACATCCTATAAATTTATTTGACAAAGCACCATTTAGAACCAGGCAAAAACATTAAGCAAAAATTAACATTTTATCCATCCATCTATATCCTAACTACAGGGTCACGGGGTCTGCTGGAGCCAATCCAAGCCAACACAGGGCGCAAGGCAGGAAACAAACCCCGGGCATGGCGCCAGCTTAACATTTTAGTGATGAGAAAATATAGCTTCCTATTAGAATAAAGTTAATAGTGAAAACTATAAACAGCAATGTAGGTAAGGAGTCTCAAAAAATAGAAACATCATCCATTTATAAAATGTAAAGCAATCCAAATGCCACATGTAATTCCATCTAATTGAGCCAAGAAAGTGTACCACATAACTTCATACAATATACACAACTAATGTACAAAACTTTGGAATCTCCCCGAAATATTAATATTTTTGATAAAATGGATGTTTTACTTTAAAGCTTCATAAAATTGATTTACAAATATACCCCAAGTGCTTGCTTTATTGAGTGGAATAACAGGTTTCAGCTATGCTAACGCCATGATAAAGGTTTCTCTAATAACCAGTTAGCATATAAACATTGCAAGCTAAGAGAGTTAACTGCTAGGGCACTGGAGTAAAGGCTACTGAAAATGAGGCTTTCTAATTGTAGGTGAATAATAAATTGCAAATCAGTCATTTTAAATAGTTAAAGTCATTGGCAAAATATGTAATGACTTGGCAGTATTTATAAATCAATTTAATGGTGTAATGATAAAAAAAAAAAGTACCGATATTTTACAAATAAAAGAACATGTCTTGGTGATTCCAAATTTCTGATTGGTAGTGTAGTACTAGGTTGTTGTACCGTGTTAGCCATTATGAATGTAGAGAAAAGCCAAGCAAAATGACACCTTTTATTGGCTAACTAAAAGGTGTCATTTTGCTTGGCTTTTCTCTGATTGGTAGTGTAAATCATATATTAACACTTAACTACTACACCACAATCTCATTTTGGTTATCAAGACAGTTCAAATTATTAATTTTCTTAGTATATTTTATCTGCTAAATGGGAGGAAGTTTTAAATATTCTAAAAATGAAAGAGGCCGCATCACAAGTGCCCTTTATGATAAAATCACAGTTACGAGGTGACAGAGTTCCTGTGGAATATCTGCAGTAAAATGGCAAATTACTAAATCAACAAAGTTGTGTTATGCTGTTTAATTACTGAAAATCTGTAAGTCATAATAAAAGCAAAACATGCAATGCGTTTAGAATATCTGAATTCAAGATACTTGTAAATGTTCTAGATCCACATCTGTGTGTATGAAATCAATAGAGATCAATTACAACTTCTTGTGAAAGACTGTCCGTCTGTGTGTTGTGAAATTAATTATTTTTATTGATTACATATTGTTGTCTAATTAAATTACTTTTTCCCCAACTATTGATTTTCTTTTTTTAATAAACAGAAGCTATTCTTTGGCCCAGGTTCTGCATTCGTCAGTATGTCAGTATTTAAATTTCTAATTCTTTGCCAGAGTCCATACAGCTGTAGAAGAGACTGCGTCATCACAGTCATCGTCTCAGTGTTGCCTGGCGGTTTAATAATACTGATTATGCAGTTAACATCCTTTAAGTATAATGGAACAAATCTTTTTTTGGATTATTTAAACATTAGTATTTTCCAATGCTGGGTGTAAGCCCCTCAGAGTTGTTCAAGAAAACTTAAAAACACCACGAAGAACAAAATAAAAACAGGAAAATAGGACTTTATGTGACTTTAATTTTCCAAATGCACAAGGTGCAATCTTCTTCACAAAAGCTAAGAACACAGAGAACTGAGAGGTGCAATCCCTGCTGCTGACCGGCTAGATGACTGAGCAAACCATTTCATTCGCCGGTACTAAAATGTACTGCGTATAGAAAGGCCTGGATTACACCATCTTGGAAAACAGATTTTATTTAAACACAACATAAGATAAAGGTTGGTATTTTTATAAAATCCATCTGTAATTAGGATTTTAAAATTTCTGGACAAAAGAAATGGAAAAATGTGATATAAATTATGCATCCTCAACCAAAGAAGAAAAAGTGAGAATATTAGTTACGTTTATGCCCTGATAATAAGTAATATGGAGAAGCAAAGGAAGGACAACAGAATACAAGATCTTCTCTGACAGAGCTATGGTAAGAAGTGCCGGGCAAGTACAGGCAGAATAATGAACTTAGACAGAGATGAAGTCTAATAAGCATATCAAAGAGAGGTGACGATATGGACTTACGGACAAGAAAGTTAGAAAGAAAATGATTAAATGGATTCAGGAGGGAAGGATTTGCACATCCGAGGCTATGAAGAAGTAAGAGGCCTGCCTCAAAGAACTGTTGTTAGAAAAATAATCAAAGTCGTTTGTTGTTAGGGCTCAAGAGATGATCCATCATTTTAGTTTGAGTAAGGACTATAGTAAAGTCTTGCTTCAAAAATATGGCTGATTTATATTTTCTATTGGCTGCTTACCCTAAGAGGAAGAACACTTTTTTTTTTCTATGAAGTGAATATGACATTCAGCCTGCCTCTTCATAACTATGGTCGGCACTACAAAAACAAGAAGAACATTTTCTTTTTCTGGTGTGGTCCAGTTCTTTGCAATTTTTTGGTGCATCCAAGCAGAAGGCACCTTGGTGTAAATGCACAGCCTTTGACAAAAGCTGAAAATCCAAGAGTACTACTGCACATGGCTTTTTGAATTAGGGCATCCAGAAGAGAGCTGGTATAAACCACCAAAAGAAAAAAAAAAAAAGACAACTAAGATGTCTTCCACAGTAATTTAATGTAGGATTTAAAACAACCAGTTTCATCTAATCAGGATTAAAACTCATCAGGAGCTTTCAGATGCAGTATGTACTAAAGTTGGTGATACAAAACTGCCTGCACATTCCTTTTCACATAATTACAAATCATTTTAGTGACAAGTGTTAGACCCCCCGTGGGTGGGATTCCAGTCTCTCTAAGCACATCCTATTTGTGAATGCATAAGCTTCAAGCCATTAAGAATGTGCAGTTACTCACTTGTGGTACAAAATTACCTGTGCTTGGAAAAGTGCTAATGTAAGTCTGCCCGCAAGGCTTCATCAGTATTAATAGGTTTTCTCTCTCTTAAGGGTGGAGTGGTGGCTCTGAGGCTAGGGATCTGAATCAGCAATCGGAAGATTGCCAGTTTGAATCCTGTAAAGGCCAGAAGTGACTCTGCTCCGATGGGCCCTTGAGCAAGGCCCTTAACCTGTAATTGCTTTGTCCAGGGTGTGACGTTAATCTGCATCCAGCCCAGAAAGCAGGTCCTCCAATTTGCGTTTGCAGCAGGATTGGCACTCCAGCTACCATTAAAAACCTCACACTGTTCCAGTTTGGTGCTGCAGTGTCACCCACTGCACTCGGGTCCCAGGTGGTTCATTATTGTGGTGGCTGCGGCAATGCTCTTAACCCTTCACTCTCTCTCTTATAAATCCACATCTACACTCACAGACCTACTGCACTCTGTCCATTCATCCATTTTTCCAAGGTCACAGCAAGCATAAGGCCCATACCAAGAGCAGTCCCTAGGCAGGGTGCCAGGGTGAACACACACACGCAACCACACTAGAGCCATTTGACCTAACCTTCAAGTTTTTGGACTGTGAAATTACACCAGAGCACCCTGGGGAATGCAGCGGTGACACAAGGAGAATGTGCACACTTCATGCAAGAAGCAACAGGGACTTGAACCTTGGTGTCCTTGTTGCAAGGCAGCAGCACTCTTGACTGTCAAACCAGTCCCACGCATTGCTAGAACAATCTCACTGTTGTGGAGTTTTTCCAGGGTTAATTTCCATGTGCTTTGTTATACATCTGAATAACCTTGCATTGCACTTTCATATCATTGCGGCTTGAATTGCACACAGTAAAATGCTTTGTAATGATGTGCTCTGGGAAAGCCACAGACTATATAAAATACTGAGAGACTGGAATATTTCTGACAAAAACCATTGGGATAATCCAGACAAAAAGTCAACGCAAATCACGATTTTGCCCAAAAAATGTTTCCTTCATTTTTTAGACTTCAACCATCTGTCCACTACCCTAACCTGCTTATCCAGGGCAGAGCCTATCCAATTAAGCATCAGGTGCAAGGCATGACCAAGACCAGAACAGGGCACCAGCCCAGCGCAGGGCATACATCTCAACCATCATCATTTAGAAGAGAATATCCACAAAGGAGCCACAAATTATCTTTATTTTATATAGCACCTTTCAATAGTGAATGTCATCCTAATCATTTTTTTTTTTACCTTGCAGGTATAAATAAAAATTCGAAGTCCTGCTAAATTGGTCCTTCTTTAAAGTGAAAGGGCACATCCGTTATCCAACAAAGGTAAAGCTAAAAATTCAGCCCACAGTTACACAGACATGCCACACGGTGGTTCCCTATTTACCTGACGAGGTAAGAAGGAGGTATTGTGGCAGCAGAGCCAGAGCTAAGCTAAAAGCCAAGCGACTAGCGAGAAAGTAGCATTACAAGCCTTCGGTGCCTTCTGTGATCCTGGGAAATGTGAACATGTGAATTTCCCCTTGGGATTAATAAAGTATCTATCTATCTATCTATCTATCTATCTATCTATCTATCTATCTATTATTTTTTAAAATACATTATTGATATCTCATCAAGAGCTCATATGTGCCTTGAGATAAATGCACAAGTCTCCCTGTAATCCTATATTTAAAAAAAAAATTCTTCAAAAAGGATAGACAGAAGATCGTAAGGCAGAATCATATCATGTGAAGTTATTCACCTCATTTCAGATTCTCACTTTTCCTTTCGTCTTGGAGTGTGTGCAAGTTTACATGCAAGCAAAGACTTGGTTCCAAAGAGAAAAGGGAAAAGCCACTTTATATATTTTTTAAGAACATGGACACTGTCAGAGAAATTGAGACAAAATCAAAAATGAAGAGCAAATCTTGGGTTAAACCAAAATTTGTGTGAAAACAAACTGATAAAAACGACATAGAAAAACTAAAATCCAAAAAGCTAGAAATACTAAAGACAAATACATAATCTGAAAGAAAAAAAAACATTCATTTTTATGTTTCTCTCCAAAGAAGGTCACTTTCCAGGGTATTTTACAAGTATAGCTATAGAGCATATTTTTTAGCAATATTTTCAACAGAAAGAGTACAGGCTGTCCAAGGTCACACAGATTTAAATTAATGAAAGCAGGAGTTAGTAGAAGGGAATTTTGATAGTAACCAAACATTCTGTATAAACCAAAATATCAAAACATTCTTAATTCTGACTAATACAATTGAGGGTCTTGAGGGGCATAGTCAATTCCAACAATAACTGGTTTAAGGAAGGAAACAGTCCATCACTGGGCCTGCAACAGTGTCCAGTTAAGCTAAGATACATATCTTGGGGGATATTTAAGGAATTCTGCAGGATCCAGTGGAAAAGTCACACAGCTATTGGGCAGAACATGCAAACTCCACACCAACAACAAACACATGGGCAATTTAAACCGAGGATGTTAGATCCACAAGGCAGTATAACTAGCCACTGCACCAGCCACAGATGATTTGTTTTAAGACTGGAGTGTTATGTTGGTTTTTGTTGTTTGAATACACAGTTTTGTAAATTACCTCCAGTTAATAAAAGGTCTAGAATTAATCGTCAAGATTCTGTTATTTAATTGAAAGCACAATTATTCAATGCCAATGGGAGGGCCTAAGACATCTTAGGATAGGAGTGCAGCTATAGGGAAGTCTCCCTACCACTCCCTGCAGCCAGCCCTATAATGCTTACTTCCCCCATTCTGAGTCATTTCTTCTAAGACAAAGTCAGAAGCTTCCTTGGTCCGCCTCCTCTTCTGCCAATTCTTTGACCGTTTTCTTTTGCCTAGAACCAGCAATTCTGACAGCCTTCGGAAATCATTGGGTGGATATTTCAGTGAAGAGGAAACTTCAACTGCTGCTCCAGGTAAGCTCTCATGTTCCATTCACTTCCAGGTGTCAGTCCTGGTCATTGCCTCTGAGTGATGTTCTGTGCACCTTCAACCCACCTAACGTAGCAGATCAGCCATTGTGATGTTATGGGACTAGCGTTCTCTATTTTCAGCCCGTGTTCCTCCAAGATCTCTGCAAGACTTCAAAGACCCTGGTCATGGTGCCAACCATTAACATCACATGTTAATTTTGCTCAACATCATCTCCCTATTAGACATCCTGTAAGAATCAAGGCTTTGAAGAGCAAAACCCATCAATCATGGCTATTGAGTAACTGGTCATAATTTTACAAGGGATGCTCATCTGATTACACCAACAGGTAGAAACACATCTTTATTACTAATTTAAGAGGAAATGGGCTTATTTCAACAGGAGAACTGTCACTTTCACATTTTATCATCAGTTAATAATTGATAAGAATTTAAACCAAAAAAATTCAACAAAGCTTGGGGGGACAAACTGAATCATTACCAGCATAACCCCACTTTATCCTACACAATGGCTAAAGACTCATGCATCCAGAAATGAAACATTCACATGCAATGGCACAACGGTTCAAGAATGGTTTGCCTCCAGCATTAGAAAATGCACTGGATTATTATGAACATTAGAGAAAATCTTTTGTCTTCATTTCTGAAACGGAAGCTGCCAATAAAAACAAGGCCGGGCCTGCAAACTTAAGTAACCATCAGTTAAAACTGAGGCAGAAAGGATAAGATGAGCTTAAAGTCTGAAGGCAAACCAAAGATCAGAAATCATAACTACTAAGAGATAGTGACAGAAACATGCAGAAACGTTGCTCTGACTAGATTCATTAAAATATTTCTATGGCTATATTTACTTATGTTTTATGTGACAAAACTCAAAAAGCTCCTGCATTTTCTCTAGGCCTTGTTTTTATTGTCCTCCAAGGTGATGCTGCCTACCAATATAATAGTGTCCTAGGTAGAAGGTTCCTGCATTGTGCTTGATGCTTCTGGGATAGACTCGGAGCCAGCTTGACAACCCCTAACTCTTTCCCATCCATGAATGAATGGATGGATGGATGGGAGGGAAGTAAAAGTGCAAGGACAGTAGCACATGATAGTAAAAACTCTGACAGCTTTTTTTGAGATACATGTCCTCTATGAGAGGAACCCAGACAGTTCACAACATTTGTTAAGCGAAAGCCTTACCTGAATGGTCGCTAAACGATGAGACTCCAAGTTTTCATTTCCGTTTCAGATGTTTTGTAAAAGCACTCAGAAACTCTGCCTCTGCAACATGAATCAACAGCTTGTTGCAGATTCCCATGACACTTCAGCTGTGCACAAACAAAGTCATTCCTGGCCTCTTTCTTGAATGCACTTCCCCCTAAATTTGCTCTATTGTCTACAAAAAACAGATGACATGTGGTGAGACATATTCAATCTTGCTAGATCTTTACGAACAGTATGAGATGAATACACTTTCATTTGACTTCATTAAATTGTAGTTTAACTTTATAACTATTTTTAGACAGTTTTCCAGATGTATTTAAAATAGCACAATAGTAAGTTTCAATTTCAAACATAAATTTATGGTGAAAAAAAAAGAATAATGACTGCGCAGCTAGAGAAGTCAAACACTTATTTTTGTGACTGAGTTGCTTTGTTAAATTACCAGAACATCAAATTTCCTGCACATCTTGTGCAAGACAGCTATGATATGTCTCCTAAACTTACTCCTAAATTTGTTATACAGGAAAATATACAGATTTCGTTTCCACAGATTTGCTTATCCTCTTGTATTAAAGTGTAACCCACTTTGTGACACCCATAGCCATGCGGAGCAGGAGAAAAATTCGGAGTCCTATCACGTTGCAGCAACACAGGCTCCACTAAGGGAATCCATTGGTTCTTTTGGGAGCAGCTAAGGTTCAGAGGTTCACAGTAGTATAACGCCCTCCTAGCACCATCACTCACTTTTTTTTTTTTTTGAAAAACACAAGCTTAAAATACCTTTACAAAATATATACTGCATCAGGGGAAATGTTCTTTACAGGAGCGGTACACAAAATTGTGTGATTATAGGTAGCAAAAGTTTACAGTTAATAGTGTCTACTGGATCCTTACCCCATTTTTCCCCTAGGATCAATACTTCAGTATCTGCCAGGTTTTCAGTAATGTAACCCCCACAGATAATGAGAATGAACTGTCTATACAATTCTGAAGTGTAAATTTATATTACAACTTCATTAGGAAATCACAATATGGCCTGTAGCCACTTCCATATTTTTAAGGGTGCATATTAGGACACAGCTGCTCCTTATTTCCTAACTTAAACCAGAAGGTCATATTAAGGCACTGATAATTATACAAGTTGGGACATTCCTCAATAATAAGCATGCATTCTTTGTCGCTTTTACATGTGATGGTGTGGTCTGTTTCTGAGTCCTGAATCGTGCTAATTATATTGTAGACAATATCACATTCAGGATCAATGTTATTTTTTTTTCTCCAAATTAAATTTTGACTTCAGTGACGAACTGGTTGCATTATTTATAGATCTGAAGTTACTGCAATGCACAGCATGCAAAAATGCAGAGCTCAGCTTTCCCACAGGCACAGATTTCTTTCCTTCCTATGGTTCTCTTTCTCTCAGAAAATTATTTTTAACATCCATAATATGTTGACAGCGGTTAGGTTGACAGAAAATCGTTTTACCTTATTATTTAAAACAAGCTACAGCCAGCAGCCGTACCACAGGCACTTCAGAAGAGGTCATCCACCTGAAGATACTTGGACAGTACTTGGATTGAAGACCATCTAGAAAAAGCTTGGGCTGCTGCTGGCGGAGGTGTTGGTGAGGCCAGCAGGTGGCGCATACCCTGTGGTCTGAATGTGGATCCCAATGCCCCAGTGAAGTGATGGAGACACTGTGCTGAACAAATGTCACCGTCCTTTAGATGAGACATAAAACAGAGGTCCTGACTCTGTGTGGCCATAAAATATCCATTCACATCCTTCATAAAGAGTAGGGTGTATCCCAATGTTGTGGCTAAATTGCCCACCATGACCAAGTCATTCCGGCACCCTAATCATCCCTTGTCTTTAATCGTCTCTCTCTCTAACCACTTCACTACCTAACAGCTAATGTGTGGTGAGTGCACTGGCGCAAAAATGGCTGCTGTCACATCATCCTGGTGGGTGCTACACATTAGTGGAGGTGAAGTGGCTCCCCATACACTATAAAAACACTTTAAGTAGTGATAAAAATGTAAAGAATTATTATTATTATTATTATTATTATTAAGCTGTAGTATACACATATCAAATTTCAACTGCTTTTTTCAATAAATCTTTTAAAATATCAACAGTCAATATTTGTCTTTCAAGCAATTTTACTAGGACATACTTGGTATTTACTTGGTACATACCAAGATAAACTGAATAAAACTTAGTCTCACTCTACATCATTGCCATGGCTTACAAATAGTTTAGATCAGTGCTTCTCAACCGCTGCTGCCAGTGGGTTGCAAGTGGGCCGCAGTGGATTTTCACTCCGACGATAACACTCAATTCCCCTCCCAATCTAACAATTGCGCTTGATTTATCAAAGGGTATTGTGAAGACACTTATTTCAGAAAAAGTAGATCACAACATCACAAAGGTGGAGAAACCCTGGCTAATATCAATTCAACTAATCATCACTGAGAAAAATCCATCCATCCATCCATTATCCAACCCGCTATATCCTAACTACAGTGTCACGGGGGTCTGTTGGAGTCAATCCCAGCCAACACAAGGCACAAGGCAGGAAACAAAAACCGGGCAAGGCGCCAGCCCACCGCAGGGCAGCACACACACACACACACATACCAAGCACACCCACACACTAGGGACAATTTGGATCGCCAATGCACCTAACCTGTTTGTCTTTGGACTGTGGGAGGAAACCGGAGCACCCGGAGGAAACCCACGGGGACAATATGCAAACTCCACGCCAGGGAGGACTGGGGAAGCAGTGCTACCACTGTGCCACCGTGCCGCCCCTGAGAAAAATCTACCTTTCCAAATGATATCACCCCAAAGAAAGGTGAAAATGCTTCACTCTTTGAAGGAGCTGAAAAATAATTATATTACAATATTAATAATGTAACTAGGTTAGGTTAGGCGAGGTAGATTTTATTATCCCAGAGAGAGTAATTTATTTGCAGCATGAAAGTACAAAATATAAGGCATTGTTGCACAGATACTAGAAAATAAGCCAAGACCCAATAACTGACAATTAGGGTTATCATAAGTACACACAATCAAGATTACTACAAAGAATTCACCTTTACTAATAATTCTTCACAATTCAGAAGCATCCCTGCAAGTAATAAAATTCAAAATGCTTATGGCTCTGGGAGTAAAGGAGTTCTTTAATCCGTTGCTCTTTACCCCTGGGAGACTAAATCTGTAGTCTGATGGCAACTACTGAAATTTAGGAAAAATGAAGATGGCGCCTGTCGACAGAATCAAGTCTGCCTTCTTTCTGATGTGTTTGTGATAGAGCTCAGTGACAAAGGTCGACTGCTAACCAGGAATGTTATGGCAAATTGTCACTGTGCAGTTAGGATAGATCATATTCTTAATGCTGAGGTTGCCAAACCAACACGCAAAGGCAAATTTAACAACAGATTGGTCAATATGGTTTTGTCCACTTTAAAACTACTGAGTTTCCTAAGAAAGAAAGGTCATGTCTGCCCCTTACAAATTAGTTCTGTGTTAAGAATAAGGTTAAGCATGTTATCAGTGACTGTCGATGGGTCCAACATGTCCGCAGTCTCCCCTTCAATTAAAGCTGAGACCTTGGAAGGAGGAGAGCACCTAAAATCTACAGCCACATCCTTAAAAACGCTACTAATTATTCACTGATAGAGTAGACACATTTCTCTTGCACCCGTAAGCAACAAAAGTCTTTCTTGCACCGTTTTTCTTCCATTACGGAACACTGGGTACAGTTAGCCTACTGGCATGAAGAAGCCTGCCATGAGACTCTAGTCCATAATATAGCATAACAGCAAACAGCCAGTCAGTTAGCTGGTACAGCACTGCTAACCGTCGACAAACAAATACATTCTCTAAAATGACATTGAATACCTTTTGAAAATCGTCTTGCCAGAACGTATTAGGATAACTACATTTTGTAAATGTTAACACTTTGACTGTCAGTCTGTGCAGGATGGTTAAATATGCATGCAAAATATCGGACCTTTAAAGTGGTAAATAATGACAGCTCTGTGGGTTATTTTTTAGTAATAGATCATACTTAAATCATAACACTGACCAACATCATTTTATACACAGCAATGCTGAACACTCAAGAAGCACATGAGACTCTTTGTCAAACACACAAAGGCTGCATTTCACCCACTAAGTCATTTCTTGGAGGTAGTGAAGGTTATGCCTATTAGTGACGTTAGGCTGATATAAAACACATGCCGACTCTTTACAGTGCATGTGATGTATTACTACAGATGCAGATCAGACAGTAGTGCAACAAAAAAGAAATTCTATATGTTTACCAGGATTGTAGAAATTAATAATGAACTCTATTGTGTCTCAGCATCTTCACATTAGACTCTGGCAGCTCTTGATAAATTTGGAGTTTTGCCACTAAAGTTCATTTATGACTCAGCCTTTGGTGTATCTTCTGGCAGATCAAGGGAAGAAGAAACAAAAAGCTCTTTTAGGAAAAAAAAAATCCCCCTGGGAAAGCTAAGTGCTTTGAAATCTGCAGAGAACATATCTTTCTTCAACAAGGCAAAGGATAAAGGTGATTTTTATTTCACCCTATAAACCATGCCCCCACAAGCCCCCAAAATGCACACATCTCTTGTGGACCATTATGTCCTTGCATTACTTGCAACAGGTTCTGCACAATTCAGGTGTAACCCAGTACACAAGAGACAATTGTTAGGAGAGACACTGCAGAGGGAATAAAAAGGTCACCTCTGACTTATTTGAATAGTTTTCCTCATATTGCAGACACAGGAGAGCATTTGGTTTGATTAATGTGGCAAAGTGAAGGACCTGAAACTGCGCCAAGAAAGAAAAGCCTGCCTCCACCATTTGAGACCCCAAGAGGAAACAGGGCTGAGCAGCTACTGAACATCAACCAAGAATGGCAATGTCATTTCATGATGTACCCCTCCAAAATCATTGTAGCAGATAAGCAATGTGCATTACGTACAAGTATGACTAGCATTGGCTATGGAACTGAACTAAAGAGAGCTTTTATCTAAACAACTTTTAGAAGCAGGTTTCTCTTATCACCATATATCATTTCACATTGTCAAGTTTCTTTGTTACATTAAGTCGCGACCTGCAGTGGGCTGGTGCCCTGCCCAGGGTTTGTTTCCTGCCTTGCGCCCTGTGTTGGCTGGGATTGGCTTCAGCAGACTCCCGTGACCCTGTAGTTAGGATATAGCGGGTTGGATAATAGATGGATGGATTAAGTGGCGACTCTCAGCATACTGGTACGTGTGCAAAAAGCCAGATGAAGGACTGCTGTCCTGTACAGGGGTTGGTTTCAGTCTTGGTCCTAAAGTCCCCCAGAAAGTCTTTCATTCCTTGCTGTCCAGAAAATGAAAAAAAATGTAAAAAACAAAAATGGATGGCCGGAAAATAAAATAAAATCAATTCATTAATAGCAGACATAATATCGTACTGAGGGCTGATAAGCAACACTCCAAGTCATCTGCATTTGTATTTGTAAACTGAAAATTGGCCACACTATTTGGAATATCATCATTTAACGAGAAACACTGACAATGATAGCTTAGTGAGGACTCCCAGTATAAAATTAATGATTATAAATCAGTGGTGACATTTTGATCAATATAATTTAAACCAGGGGTGTCCAAGTCAGTTCCTGGAGGGCTACAATGGCTGCAGGTTTTCATTCCAGCCACTTTCTCAATTATTAACCAGTTGGTAATGATATTAGTGCATATTATGCTGTCTTGATTTTAATTGACGTCTGTTTCGGTTGTTTAGTTTCTTCTTTAGCTAGCAGCCAAACAATAAAGAGCTGCAAAGCAAGACAAAGCAAGTGCACCTGTGTCTTTCTTGCAAAATCTGTCTCAATAAAATATTTGAAAAGAAAAAAACAAAGGTCCGTAAAATGCCGATCTACTCGGATCCAGAAAATACTACATACTAAACAAGTTTTAGAAATCTGAAATTGACTCTCACCTCAATTTTAAATCGGATATTAATCAGATTACCAGGACAGCATTTTTTCTCTTAAGAAATATAGCAAATGTTAGATCCCTTATAACTATGCAAGATGCTAAAAAATTAGTTCACACTTTTGTTTTTAGTCAACTACATTACTGTAAAGCACTCCGCTCAGGACCACCCAAAAAATTGTTTGCAATGAGTGCAGAATGCAGCTGCCAGAAACTTAATCAGCCAAGGAAAATCCGAGCACATCTCTTTCAGTTTCAATGTCACTAAATTGGTTACCTGTGCCATTTAGAATTGACTTTAAAATACTGCTTATGGTTTACAAAGCCTTAAATAATCTCGCTTCCTCCTATAATTGAGAATACCTGTCACCATACACTCCAAATCGTAATCTTAGATCTTCAAATGAGTGTCTGCTTATAATTTCAAGAGCTAAACTTAAAAGACGTGGTGAGGCAGGCGCTCTTCTGCTGTTAAGCACTTTAAATCTGGAATAGTTTACTGATAGAAACTCGCCAGGCAAATACAGTGAAGCAGTTTAAAAAACTGCTAAAAACCTATTATTTTAATGTCTTTTAGCTTAATTTTAGTGTAACTGTATATGCATTGAATCATCATTTTCATCAGGCCTCTGCAATCCATACTAATCCCTACTTTTCTCTGTTGTTCTTTTTCCAGTTTTCTGTGGTGACAATCTGCGCCACCATCACCTGGTCAAGGCACCATGCAGTCCCTACATTGACAGATTGAAGGCAGTACCCCAGATATCCACATGACCATCCATCCATCCATTATTCAATCCGCTATATCCTAACTACAGGGTCATGGGGGTCTACTGGAGCCAATCCCAGCCACCACAGGGCGCAAGGCAGGAAACAAACCCCAGCCCACTGCAGATCCACATGACCATCATTTTCTAATTCTTTCACATGAAGCCTGAAAACTATAAGGACTGATTTAGATCATTTATGTTAGGTAGAATGCCAAGTGGGGGCTGGGTGGTCTCGTGGCCTTGGAACCCCTACCGATTTTGGTTTTTTTTTTCTCCAGCCCTTTTTATTTTTTCTGTCCTCCCACCCATTGGACTTACCTTATTCTTTGTTATTTAGTACTGTGTAATGTTATTTTTATTTTTTAGAGATTTCTCTTCCTTCATCTTGTAAAGCGCTTTGAGCTACACCATTTGTATGAAAATGTGCTATATAAATAAATATTGTTGTTGTTGTAGAAATGACAGTATAAACAAGCTATCGAATTAATCAATGGGCTTCACTAACGGTCAAGTAAGAGACTGGCTGGAGTGAAAATGGTGGCCATACAGCAATGTTTGAGACCCCCCAGAGTTAACTGGTCATCTGTGGACTCGCTTTGTAGCTCTTTACCGTTTGGCTGCCAGTTAAGGAAAAAAACAATTAAGCAAGTCAGTCATAATGAAAGCATTTGCAGGATGTTAAATTAGCAGCAGTGACTGGTTATTAATTAAGAAAATGGCAGGAATAAAGACCTGCAGTCACTGCGACCCTACAGGATCTGATATAAACAGATTTCTGAAGTTGGAGTCAGAGATGAATACATATGAAGCAAAGGAGCTACCTTTTTAACATTACTTTTATTTGAATAGATTAGTAGGCAAGAGAAGGAGCATTAATATTTTATGAGCAAAGCCCCCCATGGCCATTCTATCCATATCCTACAAGACGATTAAACAGGCAATGCTGCACACACAAACCCCAAAGCCCCAGAGGTCCATAGAAACTATAGCACTCGTAAACTCTGAGATGTACAGGGAAGAAATCACTTTTTCACAAAATCAGCATTATGTGTGTAGGCCCAAAGCTAACCTACCCAATGCCATGGAACAAAAAAAAACAAAAAAAACAGTTCATCCTTTCCTTCCTACCATAACTTTTAAAAGCAAGGGGAGATCCCCTCTGACATTTCGGAAACTGCCAGCAATTGTAGCAAACATCAGGCTGACCCTGCTTGATAAAGCTTTCACTTCTGCCCACCAACCATGCTCCTGTACACTTTCTCAAGCAGCAAATGCAACACCAGTATTCTAAACTGGACATTTAGTATGAAAGATATATAAAGTAAGAAAGAGAAAAAGATAATAAAGAGTAAATATACAGTAAAAAGACCATCTGTGGTCCCATCTCAAGGAGTTTCAAGGAGTGTCAGGTCCTTTTATAATTCTTATGCTGTTTTCATCTGATTTGGGTTGTATTTCGTTACTATGTTTTGTTTCTTAACTAAAAAGATGAATAATAAAAATGTACCAAATAAACAAAATAGAGGTGGAGCCATACAGCTAGACGGTGGTCTTCTCCAGTCAATCCCCCCCAAACCACCCCCCACCAGTTCTAACAGCCTGTCTGCTCTCAGCAGGACACAACAATTTAGAACCCTTTATGAGGTCACTCCATGGGTCAGGGGTCATTTTATAATGCCAATGGCTGCCTAGCACCAATGTTTTCTGTGCATAACAGACTGCCAATCCCCTGCTAAGTCTTCAGTTTTCCTTATTTTCTTATATATCGCAAGAACAGAAATAGTTTCACTGTTCCCTTCAGTGGGCTTATGTGGTCAGCTATGGAACATCTAGATGTTTTTTTTGTCATCTGGATCATCACTTCAACTACATGACTCAGTTTAGGTGCCATCTGAATGCTTTACACATTTTACATGACAGACTATGTCATTAATGTAAAATAGATAGCAGACGCCGCCGTACCATACGGCGGTGTAAGAATAGGAACATAAAACGGTGCATTGCCTTCGTCAACCGTTTGTGTCAAGAAATAACCCACTGATAGGAACAGGAAGTTGCCGGATCCCGGAATACAGATGACTTTGTAAAAGAAACCCGTCGACAGAGAAGATACTGTCGTTCATTTTATAACAAAGGCTTAGGAAACAACCGTCACAGTATAACGAAAATAGCAAGGAGCGAAACCAGTGCCAATGGTTGAGAGAGTACCTTCCTGTAGCAGGCTACGGAAAAGACTCCCACCAGGCGCACATATAGCCGAAGTGAAAGGTCACGCGGTTAGGCTAGATATCGGGTGGTGACGTGACACCAATGGGGTCATGAGAGAGGAGCGGGGAACGTGGTAGTCTGAAGGAGGAATAGGAAAAGCGGCGTGGGGGTGTATGGGAGGCCGCAGGCAGCATGGGGAAGGGTTTGGAAGAGGACGAATAGGAATCGAGAAATTCTGTGGGCGGGACCGGGTTTGATGAGGAAGCAGGATGAACTAGAAGAGAAATATATTTAAGAGATTTAAAAATTAAACAGGCTTAAAAGATGTCCCTAAGCAAGTCAACTAATACCATTACATCATGTGGACCATTCTTCAATACTCCATGTCGTCTTTCCATTAATTAGGTTACTGCCAATAACAATGTCTTCTAGACACAGTAGAAAGTGTTAAACCTTACCATTAGGGAAACACACTGTAAATTATGTGTTACTGTTATGTTACTTAACCAGACATGATCATGGATTTTTGTCATTCTTTAATACAATCACCTAATCTGGATGGATGACATTCCATCACATGGCACACGCATAGTCACAGTCATAACATGTTAATTTACAGATGACAACTCACCTCATATAGCCTATAAAATCTAAGAAGACATGAGTGATGCAGGAAGAGCCATGTAGACATGAGAAGATCATGCCATCGACACACCGATAGTGACTGTGTCAAGAATCAACACCAGGCCCCAAAGCTGTGAAGAAGTAGCTAAGTGATGTCTCAATTTTGCCACCCAAAATCAAACAAAATAGGAGCGCTGAATAACTAAAAACAACTTAAGACACTTTTACAAATACAGGGGGTCCTCGGGTTATGACACAGTTCTGTTCCAACAACAGTGATGTAACCCGAATTTTGGTGTAAGTTGAAACACACCCTAGCCTAAGTCACTTACCTATCCTAACACATCTATAACATAAAAACACAACTAAGCCACAGAAAAAGGAAAAGGACATAAATATACTGTACTGTACACTGTACTGTAGTAACAGAAAAAATGAGTGTAAAAAAAATCCTTACCTTTATTCCTTCTTGCGTCTCAATTTTTTAAAAGTTTTTATGGGAGTGAGCGTTGTAAACTCGAAATGTTGTATGTCGAGACGTTGTAACTCGAGGACCACCTGTAAACAGTTGTTCTAAAAAACCACTGGAGCAACAGAAAAACAGACTACCTGTGAATGAATGGACAGTTTCAAGTTTAATACTGCACCTGAATGATACTCCTCTAAAGATGAATGTGGCTTTGTGATGTTAAAATGTCACTCTTGGTAAGTTACTAATGATATATTTTGATTTCCTAAATTATCAAATAAATATTTTCAGTACTTGCTGGCCAAATCACTGATCATAATATCCAATCAGACAAAAGATGAAATCAGTGATCCACTTATCACACACCCCTAACATCTCATATTGGATAAACTTGCTTAAATGACTCTCTTTGGGTTAGCTACATCAAAAGAAGAGACGACTAGAAAGGACTGCATGGTGCATGAACAGGTGCATCTGCTAAGATGGTAACTTTAAATGTTGTGACACAGAATTTAATCGACCTTGCAAAATACGTCAGGGATTTTACAAAAAACTATTAACAAATCAACATTCTCAGAAAAGACTGACATGCAGTATGGCGGCCTGGTACTCACACCGAAATTAGACAGATCACACTTACTGTAAAAGTGTAAATGTTCCACCAAGATGACAAAAAATATTTGCTCAACTTGGCATTCTATGTGACCTTAGACAACACTTCACAGAGCCCTAAACCTTGCGATCAAGCAGACTGTTTGTGGACTGTACAACAACAACGACGAAAACATTTATTTATATGTATACAGACTGTTAAAGAATTATAAAAAAAATGTAACTGGTTCTTGACGATTTTTTTTTCCGTTTTACTGAACTACAAACAGAAACAAATGCAAGTAACACAGATGTCCCCCAGTGTCACCTCATTAAAGACACCCAATGGAATTCTCGCTAACAGAGAGTTGATCATAATTTTGACAATGCAGCACGTTTATTCCCACTCTTGCTATGGGCGTGCAGACTCTCAGTTCTGTCCCCTTTGGAGACTATGTTTTGTGGACAGTTGATCATTTAAACAAGGGAACGGAGGTGTTTTTGGTGAAAAAGCCCCTTGCCGTCACATAGGCATGAACCCAGAACACCCTGATAGTAGGTCCGTCTCTGTATAAGACAATCAAACAACAGCTGAAAACAGACTAGGATTCAAACAAATGTTTATTACACTGCCACCAATGCAGCCTAGCCAACTTCTTTTATTGGTCCAGATGCAAAACATTTTGCTGTAGTACTGTAGATGTATTGTCACGTGTGCCGTCGAGTCCATACAAACTTGCAACAACATCAACACTCTAGCAATATCTTAAACATGATTGAATCAAAACTTGATTAATCTTATTATTAAAATGAAAATACAGATCATCTTACCTCATTTTCAGTTAGGCTCCCATTACCTGAATTCTAAACGTTACGTACTGTGCAGCACACAAATGAAAGATGCAGTAGCTAACATGATGTAGAAAATCTTGCATTACTATTATTTCCTAAACGGAAATTGAAGAGTAGCTTTAACTTTAGTCTCCATCAGGCCCCTTCTACCTTACACTTGGATAAAGATAAAGATAGTCTGCTCATCAGGAAATTGGTTGTTTTTTTTTTTTTTTGAACACTGAACTTGGCCTCTAACCTCATCTGCTACTCTATGCACGCAAAAGGATAAGGAATTCAAATTTAGGGCAGAAAGGTTTTGGTTCAAATCCAACTGTGATATTCATTAAACCCAAATGTGCTGCTTACAAATATTGTCTATGTAGTCCTTGAAATGGAGTTCAACTTATAGATATCTTTAGATATTTAGATCTTATACTTCTATATTTCTTTATTACCTATGGATTTAGAAATAGCCTCTGTTTCTAATGCTCAAAAAGCACAGATGTGTGCATACCGTGCTGCACATTTCTACCAGGAGAGTTCAAGTTTTCATTTACTTATTAAATACAGGTTCCCCCTTAAAATCAGATGACCCATTGGGGTCAGACATTTTTTTTGGAAAGGATTTATTGCCCAAACGACAAATATGATAAAGAAGCGAACCCTACACTTTAACAAAAAAGAACACCAGAAATAAAAACATCACCTTACAATGAAACCACACCGCAACCCCAATTTCAAAGAAAGCTGTGACAGTATGGAGCATGCTGCAGGAAGAAAAACGAAAAGGAGTGACCTGTGAATTCAATTTGACCTGCATTTAGACAAAAACAGCTTAAAGACAAGGCGCTGTATTTCATGTTTTACTTAATTGAGTGCATTGTTTTTGAGATGGATGTTTATACTGAAATCAATGCCTGCAACCTGTGGTGGGCTGGAGCCCTGCCCGGGGTTTGTTTCCTGCCTTACGTCCTGTATTGGCTGGGATTGGCTCCAGCAGACCCCCGTGACCCTGTAGTTAGGATATAGCGGGTTGGATAATGGATGGATGGATGGATGGAAGCCCGCAACTCATTGGAAAAAAAGCTCCGATGGGGTAGTTTAGGACTAAAAACAACGTGTGAAATTGAAATAACAAGGTGACATGAAACAGGTGTTATAATATATAAGGAGCTTCCATAAAAGGCCATGTCCTTCAAGAGCAAGGGTGGGTCAAGGGTCACCAATTTGCCAACAGATGTGACAGCAATTAATCCAGCACTTTGACGATAATGTTCCTCAAAGACAAGTCAGAAGGATTTGGAGGATTTCATCCTCTACAACGCACAATATAATTTAAAAATTTAAGGAATCCAGGTAAACCTCAGTGTGTAAAGGGCCTAAAATTACTTCTGAATGTACGTGATTTCCAAACTCTCAGATGCCATTGTCTTAGAAGCTGTCTTGCTTCTCCAATGGATATCATGGGCTCAGTAAACCGTTGTGAGTCAAAACCACTAACTGCTGCATCAACAAATGCATGTTAAGGCTTTACTATGCAACACATAAGCCATATATTAACAATGCACAGAAGCACTACCCACTTTCAATCTCATCTGAGATGGAAAGTGTCCTACTGTGGAATCATGTTTCGTGATCCAACAACTCAACATTTGAAATAATTCTGGAAGAAACAGCCATCATGTTCTCCAGGCCAAAGACTAAAAGTACCACTCATGGTATATTCAGCATCAAGTCCAAAGGTCAGTGTCTATCGTGGTATGTGTCAAGGCAAATGGCATGGCTAACAATTACATCTGTGAGGACAAGTTTGGTTTCAATATGTGCTGTCTCCCTACAAGGGTCTTTTCCAACGACATCCCTACATTTTCCAACAGGACAACACCAAACCACATTCTGCCTGGATTACAAGTGAATGGCTAAGCAATGAGTTTGTGTCCTCAATTGGTCCACCTGCTGCCCACACCTGTGTGGCATGTTATGAATAGAGTAAAATAAGGCAATAAAGGCCCCCGTGCAACTGAAGACCTGAATAATCGATAAATGGGGGAAAATTCAGCTTGTTAAATGTAAACGACTTGTGTCTTCAGTGTCCAGATGTTTGACAAGTATTTTGAGAAGTGGTGATGGGAAACAACATTTTTGGAGGAGCATGTTGAGTCATCAGATTTGACATGACTATATATTTTCCAAAAGCACTAATCACACATCAATTATTGTCCTGTTGTAGAGTTTTCAATACAAAACAAGGAAATCAAAATGTATTCAATCCCATCTTTTTTGTTTTTATTAGCATTTTCCATATTGTCCCAACATTTTTGGATTTTGGGTTTGTAATATGTTGTTAAAATTGTCTTTTTAAACATGTTTATAGCCTACTTTAATTTAGTAATGCTTTATAAACATCCTGCCATTGTGCTGAAAATGAGAGCAATCTAAGGAGAGACGGGAAGTCAGCATTATATTTCAAGCAAGTCCTTCCATGTTACCTTAACTTACTCACGCCACATGGATTAGGTTTCTCTGGTCGTTCCCAACATCCTTGAATGTCCTCAGCATCTAATTGCTCTGTTGTGGGCACTTTGTAATCTGTCAGATACACCTTTCATTGAAATAGGAGACCACAGCCATGGACTGAAAAAGAGGAAATCTGTGAGTGTATTATAACACCAGCTGTCTTAAGAGATCAAAATCCACTGATGGGACAATAGAAGGATGGCATTTAGGAAGAAAGAAACAAAAAAAAGTCATTTTATGTATAAATGGCAAAAATGTACATAGTCAAGAAAAGAAACATAGTATGGTTAATTTGTATTTTATCTATCACTCAACTTGAAACGCATACTGAAAACAGAACACCACTTCTCATTCTGCCTAATTATCTTAAGAAAGATGTGACGCCTATATGGAGCAAAACCAAACGTCCTGTATCAAAATGATGTGACTCGATCTTCAAAAACAAACTTTACAGTGAAAGCTGGAATTTTAGGAGCTTTGCTGAAAGAGTATTTTACTCGACTGAACAAAAGTCACATGCCCAGTGGTAAAGTCACTAGACACTGTGCCTGAAGCCTGTTTCCAGGACTCCGTTATGCCAGGTGGCCGTACTAAAGAACCACAAAGACGTTTCGGCCTCCTTCTTATGATGTACAATGCTGTGTCTTTATCAGAAATTGATTGAGAACCTAATATTACATAAAAGTGATTCTCAGTTAAGTAACAGCAGACAATTCTGATATTTGTTTATGCAAAAAAATGAAGCAGTAACTAAGACCAGCATCAAAAAGATTAAGTGCTCCTTTTAGTTCAGTAAATGTTTAGGCAACTTTTAGAATCGTTGCCTGTAACCAGATGCTCTCAGACCTGCAGACCTGAATAATAATAAGCAGGCCTGATAATATCAATTCAGAATGAAGCTGGTAGCCTTATGTTTTTAAATCAGAAGACTGCATTTCTGAATACCTTAAATACAATAAAAACTAAATGGGGTGCAATAGGGTTACTGCAGTCGAGAAAATGATCTCTTCAAATTCCCTGTAAATGTACGTCTACCATTTATGACGTCCTCGTCGTGCAACAATGACATGTATTTTTTTTGTTTTAGCATTATTTAGCATCTAGTGCTTCTGAGGTTATCAAGCCCTTGTGAAATTATGTGTAACATTTACAGAAGTCAATGTAATTTTGCAGCAAAAACAATTTGTAGAACAATAATAATTAACTGAATAAGTTAGTAGTAATACTGAAATGTTATAAAGCATGTAGAATGCACCACAGTCATAATGTACAACTCGATCACCGAAAAGACAAATGAGGCTCGACTGCCTCACATGTCCTGCTCTTCATGAATACCCATCAAGAGTCTGTTCCTCTCACCCCCCGTTGTCTCAGGACTTTTGCTACTCCAAATCAAGCATGTCACAAATGGGTCATTTACTTGCTAGAAAAAGACTAAATAGGGCCTTATTTATTCATCATATAGTGGACTTTCAGAAAAGAGGAAAAGGATTTTTGATACAATCAACTGTTAAAGAGTTATTGAGCAGCAAACATAAACATCCTGTCCTTTTTCAATGCTTTCAAGATTTAAAGATGATCAGAAAATATTGTGGTCAACCCTAACCCCTACAAACTGCTAATGTTTTGTTATGCAATTGTTTTTTTTAATTAAAAAATCATATTGTTACAATGCTGTGTTCTGGAGATACTGAGGTTAACATACACAAAAATCCAGGGAAAATGGCATCTTTTAGTTCGGTTGTCTCGGTTTTTCTTTCTTTCTAGATATTTGTACTTTGAGAATCTAAAATTTTATTCATCTATAAAGGATGACTATACCAGAAATAACTGCAAGATTTTGTAGAAAAAGGTGTGCCAATTCTCAATAATGCTTGAATGGGCAGACAAAAATAAATTCAATTATATATATATATTGTGGTGGATGGCCGGCTTCATATTCCAGCCCTCATTCCCAGGCCGCCAGGAGGAGCTCTCCTGATAGCATGGATGTGTCTCAAGTTCCAGCAAGGCACCATGGACTCTGTAGTTTTTATACCCAGCCCTGCTAGATACCTTGGGGACCACAAGGAGTCGCTGTAGGTTGGCTCATGGACTCGTATATGCCCTATAACCCAGAAGTACATCATAATCCCGTAACAGGAAGAAACAACAGGCTTCTGGGGTGAAGATAAGGACTATTTACCCTGACCCGGAAGGAATAAGGGTGTATAAAAGGACCATGGGAGCTCCCAGACGGCGAACTGAGCTGGGTGGTAGGAGGGCAACGTGTCTGGGAGTTGGAGGATTGGTTATTGTAATTATTGGAGTATTGTATTTGGTTTATGAGTGTGTGGAGTGGAGGGTGCTTAGTGAACATTATTATAATAAAACAAATAATTGTAGCACTTTTACGTGGTGTCTGGCATGGTACCTGAGGGTTCAAGGGAGCGATACGCCCCCCCCTACTGTCACTATATACAGTATATATATATATACAGTATATATATATATATATATAAATATATAGGAAGCCAAGGTCTGTGATACAGTTTAGACACAAAGAAAGCATCCCAATGGAATCTCTTTTTATCAGGGTTCTTAGCTAAACTGGTTATGCAACGATTTGAAGGCACGGCTCTAACCCAGTTCAGACTTAAACTCTCGATACACTACATCGATGACACATTAGTCATATTAAAAAGTAACCAGCTGAATGAATTCTACAGCCACATTAGCTCAGTATTCCCCGCAATCCAATTCATGATGGAAAAAGAAATGAATGGATACATCAATTTCCTTGACATCTCCACTGAAAGAGGTAACCACTCCAGTTTAATTACAAATTACATCAAGGAATGCTATGCAGACAAAATACAACACTTTTCCAGCAACCACACTTCATCACATTAACAGAGCTGTGTTAGGACTTTGTTTAAAAGGATTAACACCCATTGTAACACAAAGGAAGCAAAAAAGAATGAAATACATTATCTTTTTTGTCTGTTCACTTCAAACGACCACCCCAAGACTTTTATTAAACAATGCCTATACAGGAGACACCCCAGACCTTGGCAAAAAGTTGACTTTACCTTGGTCCATCCCCACATTTACTACACCCTCCCTTATCGTTGTGGTTTTTCAGAAAATACTGCAAGCATCCTGTCCAGAATTGGGATCAAGATAGCATACAAACCAGTAAACATGTAACAGACTGTCCTTTTAAATGCCAAATGCAAAAAATCGACCACAGAGCAAAAAACACAGTTTACAGCATTCCATGCAATACATGCTAAGCAGTGTATGTGGGCCAAACATCTAAAAGACTCACAACTCGTATACAGGAAAATTGCAATGCTGTGAGAAGAAAAGAACCACGGTTTCTGATTTACACACATATAAGTTCCACTGGACACACATTTAACTGGGTCACTGTGAAAATAAAATTCAGGGCCAATACTAAGAGTGTCAGAGAGCTTTGTAAATCTTGGCTTTCTAATGAAAACACCATTAACAGAAATTCGGACTTGAACCCAGCATATCCAAGCTTATAAAAAGAGGAACATCCAAATAATAAAAAAGACTTCATGACCAACACCTTCCCAACCCCACCTTATTAATCTACCCACCCTTTTATAACTTCCCCCTCCACCTGATATATATTGCTATATATTTTTTTTTCATCTCATGACGACACCTGGTAGGTTGTCGATAGCTTAGAAATAGAAACAATTTTAAGATATGTGACTCAAATATTATATACAGTATACTGTATATATATATTGGCCAAGTACAGGAAGGACAGACTGCCAAATCACCAACCGGATCATCCAGTTTAATATTACATTCTCGGGTGGTATCACATATCTGAGAAGAACTTGGAGAGTAGCAACAACAACAACAACATTTATTTATATAGCACATTTTCATATAAAACGTATCTCAAAGTGCTTTACATACTGAAGAGAAGAAAAATAAAAGACAAAATAAGAAATTAAAATAAGACAACATTAGTTAACATAGAAAAGGAGTAAGGTCCGATGGCCAGGGTGGACAGAAAAAACAGAAAAAAAACTCCAGACGGCTGGAGAGAAAAAAATAAAATCTGCAGGGGTTCCAGGCCACGGGACCACCCAGTCCCCTCTGGGCATTCTATCTAACATAAATTGTGAATTGATGTTGAAGGTCATACAGACTTCTGGCTTTTAATCCATCCATCATTGTTGGAACATCACGGTGCTTTGAGTAGATGGCGGTGGCGCAAGCCAGAACCAAAAGGATACCGGAAAAGGAAACAGAAGAGAGAGTAGAGGTTAGTACAGATTTTAGAGCCACCATGAATAGTTATTATAATGAGTTGGAGATATAGAGTATCAGGATTTTGATTACAGTGAAATTATGAGAAAGCCGTGTTAAAATAATGTGTTTTCAGCAGTTTTTTTAAAGTGCTCCACCATAAGTAAGCAAATGAGAATAAGATAGGCAGATTCTAACTAAACAAGGTGCCACTTCTTTCAAGGAATTTCAATCAGGCACGCTATTGACTGGTTGCTGCCATCTAGGGGATATGCAGTGCTAGTAATTTAGTATTATTTCAGCTTATAAAGGGAAATTTTAAAGAAATTTTTCGTTATACAGTATGTACTTTCTCATATATGAAGTATAAGGAAAGTATTGTAATCGTCCAAAGATTCAATGTCAAGATTTTGATGAATCTCAACATTTAAGACCTCCCCGAGTTTCTCGTAAATGAAGTATAGGGGAAGTATTGAAATCCTCCAAAAATTCCATTTTGAGATTTTGATGAATCTCTGATGTTTTACACCTCCTCGAGTCTGAAAAAAACTTTTTTTGGAATTATGTCTGTATGTCTGTGTGTGTGTGTATGTAAACACAATAACTTGAGTACGTTTTCACTTAGGTCAACCAAATTTTGCATACAAGTATTATGTAAAAAATGTAGATTTCTATCAACTTTTGGGCTACTTCTGTTAACCAGAACTGGTATTTTACCTTTTAATCATTTACTTTTCTAACAATTGTTCAATATATTATTAATTTGATTTGTTGTTGGTGGTTCTTTCATGTACTGTACATAATATAAAAATATAATCATTGTCTTTGCAGTTTACTCCTCAAATATCCATCTCCATATCTGAGTATATGAGAAAATCTAAGGGAGGCCACCACTGATTTTCTACATTTTTGTCATGATATGCATATGGATAGAAATTTTATTTGTCAATATTCTACATCTACTAGAAATAACTGCAAAGATCTGTAGAAATAAGTGTGGTGAAGAAAAACAGAAATTCAATTTCACTGTATATATATGTATTATATTATACAGAAGATGAAATATAAAAAACTCAAAACAAATTGGTTAAACAGTACTAGTGAATAAATAAAAGTACAAATCTGATGTGGATTAATATAAGCAAACTACACTCGAAAAAGACAAATAGGCAAAATGTCAAGGTGGTTAAAATTTTTACCTGCATAAGCATCATACACAGGATGACTGTAGAAGCACTAATATCAATGTGCACACATAAATAGAAATAAAAGCGCCGTCACCTTTTGGACCTTAAAACATCCCTACAGAACAAAGGACATCTCACTTTAAACTAAAGTTTCTGACTATCTGTTAAAAAAGCTTCATCGGAGAAAATCCAAAATACATTCTGGTTAGCACAACAGTTGTCTGGAAAATGCATCCATATTGCAGGGTGGAAGCTTATCTTTACATGACCAGATCCCATCCATGGAATGATTCTACCTTACTCACATCAGGTCAAGAGGAGTCAGGCTGCAGCTTGACAGAGACCTCGAAAAGACTAAGCACATCTAGAAAGTAGACAGGTGGACTTTATTAAAAGCACCAGGGAGACCAAAATAGGAAAGTCAAATTACTAGAATAACCACACCATTAAATATAATTTGTTTTAAATATTTTGTGCTGTATAAAATTACTGTATACTGCATGTGCTGTTTTTAAAGGAATTTCTTGATAGTGTGCAGCATAAAAGACATTCTGTCAAAAGGTGCAGCACATTATGCAAGGATTGCCTGATAGATGGTTGTGACACTTTTTATGGCAAATACATTAATTTTAAAAGGTGATTTTTTCCTTTCTTGGCTTCTTTGCAGACTGTATATTTATGTTGAAATTCAACAAACCCCCCCCCCCCTTCACCAAAAACATACAGATTAGCAGATACAGCAAGTAAGCAAGAGTTTAAAAAAATATTCTCCTTCATTGACTTTCAAAGAGCTGAGTAAGAGCAGCGTCAGACAGCATAAAGTCAATGCTGCCAGCTTCCGTCAAATATTCGTTTTCTGTCCTGTAGCAGGGTAATTAAATGCTTCATGGGGTTTGATAGGCTGCAAATCCAAATGAGAAGACAGGTTCATACTTGCAAGGTAAGACAAAAAGAGACAATCTAGAGGTTTAATAGCCTGAGCTGCCCGTTTAACCACTGAGCACATTTACAGTGCGTCCCCCTCCATCTGCAGAGCACTCAAAGAGTTCATCTTTAGCTAAGACAAGATCCATGTCTGTAATTGAACTGATTAAAAGCTATTTGAATGAACTGTAAAAATGTGTCCTATTATACACTTTGAATATATCTGAGATGAAGAGTCACATGTAAAAAAAATACGTGCTTGTTTTTTTGAACATATCGGATATGCACAGTTGGAGGGCTGGCACAGATCCATCTACCCGTCTCTTTTTCTCAAACCCACTTATTCCTTTATATAAATTAATCTGGGACAGAGCCCAAATCTCAGCAGTATTGAATACAGGGCAGCGACAAAAACGAACTAGAAGATCAGGTGAAAGGAGAGCACATTGGGTCAATGGGAGTGATCAGTTAAACTAATATGCACTTCTTCAGGCCAGGCTGAAATGGGAACAGTGACCGGACAGCGCATTGAACTTAGACCTGTGAGGAAGTCGTACTAAATACAGTATCATTGTGCCACCCTTGTACCTGAACAGAAATGAGAAAATGTGTTTAAAAAATACAGTACATTTATTCAGTGATAAATTTAGGGTTATCTTTGCCATGAAATGCAATACTATTTTGCCTCAATAGTTCCAGTTTTGTTGGTTTAAGGAATATCAGAAATTGAATCTGTTATTATGCTGTTATTATTATTTTATTATATTTATTCTCCTGGTCTAACTCTCCACAAGTGTGTCTTAAGGATCAGTGTTGGGTAAACTTCTCTTTTTCTCTTTATATTCAATTGCTCTGTCCTGGGTATGATGTTAATCTGTATCCAGCCCTCATGTAGGCCCTCCAACCTGCAGGGAAAACTTGGGGGTTGGTGGCAGAATTGGCACTCCAGCCACTGCAAAAAACCTCACACTGGTTCCATTCCATCTGAACTTGTGTGGCGCTGCGGTGTCACCTGTTGCATGGCTGCACTCGGCTCCTAATCTGGGATCCTGAGTTGGTTTGCCATGTGGTGGGTGCGACAATCCATTGTATCAGTGCCTGCTCCTAACCTGCCTCTCTCTCTCACTCCTTAGGCAATATGATTTCTTCTCATGGATTTCTTCCTTTCATTTCCCTCTTACGACCTGCAGGTTCCAGCCCAGATCCCAAACTGCCTCTCTCTGCCATCTCATCCTGGGCGAATGCTCATCACCATTAACTTAAACTTTCAACATCAGATATCCTGTACTTGCCTCTTGATTCTCCTTCCCTAAGCATGACTCTCAAAGATGTCACCCTTTCACCATCAGTCACGGTCAGGAATCTCAGAACGACTCTGCACTTCTCTCATTCATTCGACGGAAATATTTCTTTAATGAACCAATCAAGTTGTTTCGACCATTCCTCACTAATTATGCTACATAACTCGTGGTTCAGCCACTGTGTCACTCTCTTCTGGATTCCATCAGCTGCTACTGGACCTCTCCTGCTCCTCCACAATGCAGTTGCTCGACTGGTGCTGTCCGTTCCTCATTCCACTCCTCTTCGGTCTCTTCATTAACTTCCTGTTTTTAAACAGATCCAGTTCAAAACTCATCAGAAAGCCTCCGTTCTGCCTCTGTCTGTTGTCTGAATGTCCCTCCTCTTGCCATATGTGCCAAAACTGGACAAACCTTCTCCATTTTTGTTCCAAAGCTGTGGACTGATCTCCCTTTGGCTGTTCAAACTACACCCAGTTTTGTTTAGGTGTTTTTTTGGAGCTGCTTAGTGTTTCTTCTACAGGACAGCTGCAGTTGTACTGACAGAGAGTAAAGGATTCTGATGTGTGTCGTAGTCTATTTGCAGATATAATTATATAGCAGTAGTACAACTACCTCTCGCACGTGTTTCTTATCTCGTTCTTTGTTGCTTTTGATGCTTAAACCTTCTAATTACTCATATACACTATGTATTAAAATTTGCTTTGTAAGTTGCCTTGGATAAAGTCATTGCTAAACACATAATTAAAAAAAATGTCTATTAAGTGTTAGGTATGATGAGTAGCTTTAGCCTTAATATTATACATAAACCAGATAAATGGTTAGATACTGACAAAAAACATTAGCTTATTTTAAATTATTCTTACTAAAATAATGTGCTGTTTTTCACTTAATATTACAGATTATATGGTTTTATCAAAGGAAAATAATCTTGCGGGCGGCACGGTGGCGCAGTGGGTAGCGCTGCTGCCTCGCAGTTAGGAGACCTGGGTTCACTTCCCGGGTCCTCCCTGCGTGGAGTTTGCATGTTCTCCCCGTGTCTGCGTGGGTTTCCTCCGGGCGCTCCAGTTTCCTCCCACGGTCCAAAGTTTAGGTCCAGGTTAGGTGGATTGGTGATTCTACATTGGCCCTAGTGTGTGCTTGGTGTGTTTGTGTGTGTCCTGTGATGGGTTGTTACCCTGCCCGGGATTTGTTCCAGCCTTGTGCCCTGTGTTGGCTGGGATTGGCTCCAGCAGACCCCCGTTACCCTGTAGTTAGGATTCAGCTGGTTGGAAAATGGATGGATGGAAATACTCTTGCATAATCGATCTTATTTTGCGTAGCTTTTAAATATATATATTTTTATAAAGCTTGAAATTTGAAGTGTGCAGATTGGGATTTTTGTTGCATGTGCTGTGCACATAAAAATTATACAACAGATTCTTTGAGCTCTTGTGCGGGTCGGACATGTGCAGACAACCTGGCCAGCCCATGTCGTGTATCAGCATCAAGTGGCAAAGCACACGGCGAAGAGTACAAAGTACTACAAAATGAAAAGCGAAGTGAACAAGCGTCTGAATGGTTAAGCTGAGTGCGGCAGCAGTTATAATTATAGCTCTGTGCAACAATGAGCACCGCCATGGAGACAAGGCTTTTCATTACTTGTTAAGCACTGGCAGTGTTGGAAGATTAGTTTCACCTCGCAAGACAGCTGGGATCCAACTGTGTGAGAGCTGCCCCAGGAGAAATGCAGCGTTTTTTTCATCCAAGGGGGCTGGCAGTTAGCACAATAGGCGGCTGGCACTTTGCACTGTTTGGTCTCATTTGTGGGAATGGAAGTACAGGAGTGTGAAGACATGTGGTTTCACTTGGGGCTTGAAGACATACGCCAAGCACGGCGGGAAAGCAAAGAGGGTGCTAGGCTGGTCAGTTGTACTTAACTTTAAAACCAGCGCTCCAACCAAAATGTATTTACAAGTGAAGTCTGACTTCTGATTGAAATCCTTTAAAACTCTCTTTTTCTGGAGCTTAGATATTGCCAGCATTTTCACAAATTTCCTGACAAGAACTGTTGCTGGAGGCTCTGAATATGGTGCCTCAGTATTTGGTTTCTTTTGAGCCATGTTTTGTGTAAAGTGTCAAAGTGAGCAACATGGTGATATACCAACAGTGCATGCCTTTAATGTGGCAACATCCATTATGACGAGGAACCTAATGGTTTAGTCTTCAGCCATCTTAGCAATTTCAGTCATTACTTGTGTATTTAAAATCTTGCACTCCACAATCACCCAGTCAAATGTGGCAAACCTCCTGGCTTTAACTTTCTACTCAGTCATTCAAATTCTAGAGCTTCTAATGCCCTGTTAACACTTACCAGGTTTTCCTTTGGTCCATCGTTCTCCAGTCTGTGTGAAAAGCAGTAAAGAGATGTTTTACTGCTATTGATCTTGAGTCAAAACTCTTTATAGCAATGTCTATAATAAACATAGTAAACACGTCAGTTGAAAGTATGGAGCATATCCTGGTGACAGAGGAAGACCAGCCAACATATAAAGTCCAACGGCAACCTATCAATCCGGTACAATGTCTTGGGTCAAAAGGAGGACAGTCAGATGGACAGCATTCACAACGTATTTGGAGCCCTTTACCTTTTGCACACTTTATTATGTATTATAGATTTAATTTTAAATGCATAAATATGCCATTTTACCCCTCAGTCTACACTCAATTACCCATAATTACAAAGTGAAAACATGTTTTCAGAAAGGTTTCCACATTTATTAAAAATCAAAAACTGAAATCTCTCCTTCCTAGAAGTGTTCAGACCCTGGTCATTTGCATGCTTTAATTCTCCTTGAGATGTGTTGTGAGTTTGACTGGCAAAGTGAATAGACTGGCCATCATTTAGAAAGGCACACGTGTACCTGTGTATAAAAGGTATGTCAGGACAAAAACCAAGTCCAGGGAACTCTCAGTAGACCTCAGAAATCAAACTATGGTGAGGAACAGATCAGGCCGAAAGATGAAACCATTTCTAAAACATTCACAATGGCCTCAATAATTGTAAAATGGAAGAAGAAATGGCACTCTTCCTAGAGCTGAATGTCCAGCCAAACTGAGTAACCAAATGAGAATGGACTTGGTCAGGTACGTGACCAAGAACACAATGCTCAGTCTAAAAGAGCTTTCACAAGTATTCTTTAGGGATGGGGAAATCTTTTGGAAAGATGACCATCTCTGCAGCACTCCATCAATCAGACATTGATGGCTGAATACCTAGATAGAAGCCACTCTTGAGTAAATGCTAAATGAGGGCTTAAAGGACTCTGAGGAAATGAGGAAAAAGATTCTGATGAGACCCAAAATAAACTCTATGGGCGGACCTCTAACCAGTATGTATGGTGAACACCAGCACTGCTCGTCCCCTGCCTAATACCAGCCCTAGAATTTATGATGGCAAATTTAGTTGTTGGCAATTCTACTTACACTACTTAAGCCACAGACAAATCACTTTCATGAACACATTATGTGCTTACAGGTTGCTCAAAGCAAAGCAACCTTTAATTTGGTTTGCCAACAGCGTTATTTTCTATGCTGTGGTGGGCTGGGATGGCAACATAACTTCAAGAGAGGCCCACCAAATCAAGAAACTAATTAAAAGTACAGATTCAACTATGGGGTGCACTTTGGACCCCTTAAAAGTACTAGCAAAGGAGAAAATGAAAACAAAACTTAGTGCCATTATCAACAATGCTGTACATCCTCTCTCCGGCACAGTACCACTGACAACTTTAAGCCAACAAATATTTCAGCAGAAGTGAGTGAAGTAACACTACCATGCCTCCTTTATACCAACAGCAATAGATTAAATTAGATAATCTTTATTAATCTCATGGGGAAATTCAAACATTCAATATGTCTGTATAATGCAAATTCATGTAATACTTTGTCTACAGTCTCAATTGAAACATCTCAAGTTGATAAAAAATGTCTACAAGATGTACTCACCTAAATCTTCATCACACATTCCAGTTTCTGACAGCTTTACACTGCAAGGTACTAAAAATTTGCCCGTCATACACAAAGTTAACTTCTGTCACAGGGTGCCAATCTTTCCTGCAACATATTTTGCATTTGGAGTGAAGCCGAGGATTTTACTAGACCACACCGGAATATAAACCCTTTATTTTAATGCCACTCGAGCTTGGCTGGACTCGGTGTTTCAGTTCACTGCCCTGCAGGAGTGTGAATGGTGCCTGCAGACACAGGCTTTTGACTGTTTAGATTATGCCTATTATGTTCACAATTCTTCCAGACCCTCGTACACCAACCATATTTCAGCGTCAGCTTTACTTGATCAAAATCAAAAGTGCATTCAGTGTTTTAGTTATGCTTGACCTCACTTTAAATAAATAAAACACTAAAAAATATGGGACTGCAAAATCACAAACTATATTAAAATAATCATAAGAGCCATCAACAGAGAACAGAAGACACCACACAAAAATACAGAAGACACTTAAAACTCTCCTGTGTCTGCCCACTGTGGCCGTAATGTTATGAGAGCTGATTGCTGGAACACAAAGCAGAGAAATGACTCAAATAACAGTAACCAGTACAGGACTGACAGATAATCATAGTAAGACTCACAGTCTCCACTAAACAAGCTACTCTCCAATTAGACTGCAATGTTTTAATCCATCTGATGACACTTAGTTTCACGCTTATACAACTGGCAAGCAAGATCCTTTAAGGATCTGTGGAGAACCTCCATGTCTTATTGTTCATTATTCTTTGCATCTTCATTCAACTAACATCCCATCCTGACATTGAGCAGCAGTGTGCAGTGACGGCATGTTGGCTTCACATGCAGGCTCTTCACTGCGGAGGACCACTGCCTCTGCAAACCCAGTCCTGAAATGTGGCTTTCACCACCTCTAAACTCAAGGTCAGCTTGCCATACTCTGGTAAACTACAGACTACAGGGGCACTGTGCCATTTAACACAAGACAAAACATACATGTGTGCTTTGGGGAATATTCAGTGCCTTGAAAATCTCATTCCAACTCTCATCTTAAAGTGATGTTGTGTCTCTTCATCTTAATAACTTCACTTTTAATTAGAAACAGAAATAACAAAATGAGGGGCTTCCCAGAGAGAGTATTGAACTTGAAGTACCATGAAATGCCTTCAATGTACTTATCTGAACTCCACTAAAATAATCAAATACTCTGTAACAAAGAAGAGCCATAAAAGAGTTTGTTTCATAAAAAGGAGGAAAAACGTAAGCTACTCATGTTATGTTTTTTGGTGGTACAGTGTATAATCTCCACTTGTTCAATTCCCAGCTCGGTGACTGTCCATGTGTATAGGGTGGTCCGGATCTAATTATTCAATTTTCATTATGCTATAACTTATTAGGTTTATTACATAGAAGATCACCGTCTTCGAGAAGTGTGCAAACTGACAACATCAAGAATCGTGTTCGCGCCGAACTGGAATCGTCCCCGCATAAATCAAAGTCATCCAGACGATGTGGATCTATATAATTAGATCTGGACCACCCTGTTGTATGTACATGAGGCCGGCATATTTTGCATAGTCTGCATGGCATTTCTATGGATACTTGAATCTAACTTCACAATTAGCTTTGTTACCTGACAAAAAACAGGTACCAGAATTAACCTTAAGATATTTGATATCTCTTGCCTTGCATGTACCCTCAGTGTTTGTCCAATGCGTTTCTTCAGTATCCTTGTGTGTCTTGACGTCTCTTGCCCAGCACTCCCTCTCTCGATCACGTCCCCATAATGCCTGCTTCTCAGTCTCTATCATTTCGAGGCACCTTGCTCTCTTCCTGTTTGCTTTGTGACTACCACCATTGTTAGACGGGTATGCAATTACTGCTGTGAAAACATCATTTGCATTCTTGTGAATACTTCCTATCTTTAAAGGCAACCCTCAGTGTTCATTTTACACCTTTGCTTGGAGTCCTCTTGTGTCTGAAGCTCTCTTGCTGCCACTTCCTCTCGATCGCATTTGACAAAGCAACCAAAATGAACCTGTCTAATCAGACCAAAGCCAAATTAACCAATCAGACTGCTTGGAGGGACCAGACTCACTCACACACAGAGAGGAGCATTTTATTACAGTATATATATAAATCGACAGACGCATGTTAAATGGTTCATTCTAAATTTCTTGAGATGATTAACTATGGCATTTCCTAATAGACTAACCTATGATGGACTGGAAACCCATCCAATGTTTGTGTGCCCAGTGCTGATGTGATATACTCAAATCCCCCCATATAGGAACAAACTGGTTCAGTAGGAGAAGAGAGATTAAGTGCCTTCTTGGATATGATGTCCTCTTGTTCTAACAGATTTTCTCCCACTGCTCAAATAAATGCCATTTGGTTCAATGGCGACATGGAGTAAATGTGCTATAATAACTTGTGAACCTAAATTGAAAAATATGGGTACAGAGAAATGGTAGTGCTTTGCCAAAACGTCAAGCACGATGCTAAATAAGTAAAGGCATTCAAAAAGATTTCATAAATACATTGTGAAGCGGGAGAAAAGGAATGGAGGATAGAAACTGAGAGTTTGGCATTTACTGTCAAATTTGAAAATCCTGATGTAACTGCTTCAAACTATTGAGAAAAACACGTGAAGCACCTTGTACATGTTTCATTTAATGTCATGATGTTCTGAAATGACACCACTCTGAATATAAACAGGCTTTTCCTGATGATTACCACAGAAGTAGCTTTGTGTCTAATGAATAGTTTTATGATTAAAATGAGTCAAAGAAGTAAACGCACATCATCCATGCCCCGCACAGCAGAATCCCCCCCTTGTCTGTCTCAGATTTCCTCTCACATTTGCTTAATTTGGCACTTCTCTTTCTAGGCTGTGAAAAGGCTTTTGCACTTTTGCCTAAATTGAGAAAGTGCTACTGAACATCTGCTGCTTGTGTAAATGTTCGAAATCATGGCATGTTGTTGAGCCACGTGACACTCTGCTCCCTGTGGTTTTCTTAATGTCGTTTCATGGTAAACTTTGTGAAGAACAGTGCAGTCATAATGATTGATTTTAGAACTGTGTCTACCACAAACTGGCTACACTCATCCACTTCAGCACTTCCACTTGCAGGTTAATATATTTCTGTTCTAAGACAGTGTGTCCTTTCTGTTTGGACTTGGCCTGTTTATAACTGCAACACAGTAAATTCTGAAAATAGCATGATCATCATTAATACGTGAGGATATACTGATGGAACGATAGGGAAAAAAAAAGCTTTCCGCTGGCAGGACTCACTTTTCAGGTATACAGTTCTCAAGGCTGTCCTACCCCGTTAAGCTCATCTTCACTAAGTTTATACTCTAATGAGAGTACACTGACCTCCAACAGACTTGGGGAACCATAAGCCCCACATGCATAATGTTAATCTCTCACAACCCTTTGCTCCACCTTTTGTTTCTCATGGGATCTCACTTTCCTGCTGAGCTCTGTTACACTAGAGCACAACTGACCTTCACAAAGTCAACTTTTGTGTGTGTTGGTGCCTGTGATGTTTGTTGTGTGTAGAAATCTGTGGAAACACACACATGATGAATGAAAGCCAAAAACAAGAAACATGTGAACACTGAAGCATCAACAGAAACACAGTAGTCTACTGCTGTACCGGTGCAGATTTAGTACAAGCCCTTTGTGCGATAGGTTTTCGGACAGTCACAATCACGACAGTAGGAGCACGTGTCTTTGCACAGTTTTTTAGAATTTTTTTTTTTTGGCTGATTGCGCATTGTGTCCATTATGTTATTGTAGGCTACCACAGCACAAGGCATATGAGACTTCCACATTAGTCTTACCAGTTGCAGCATTATAAACATTTCTTATGGGGCTAATGTCTTTCTTGTCATTCTGCTTGATCAGAATCCCTTTACCTTTTTTGCCATGAAGCTTCTTGAAACCATGGTGAACTGAAGTCACAAGACATATGATAGCTGTTCGATCATACAGTGACCTATGCATCAGTTTCACTATCTGTGTCAATGTCTGAAGATCAATTCACATTGTTGTCACTATTGCTTGATTAAACTTATAATTTAGTTTCAGTTTATTCTAAAACTGGCCGTTAAAGCTTCAAGTTTAGACTCCATTGTGTTTTGGTTGAATGTTCTGCTCGACTCATGAATATTGATGAGTCAGACATAATATTATTTTATACACTAGATGGCAGCGCTATGCTATCCTGACAATTATTCAGGCTTAACACTGTAAAGTGGATCATTGCATGTCACCCCGACTCTGACTCAGGCTTAACCGTACATAGAACTGCCTGTGGTGGGCTGGCGCCCTGGCCAGGGTTTGTTTCCTACCTTGCGCCCTGTGTTGGCTGGGATTGGCTCCAACAGACCCCCGTGACCCTGTGGTTAGAATATAGCGGGTTGAATAACGGATGGATGGACATAGAACTGCTAGCCCAAGTCATGCTCAGGGATAACTGTAAGGACTTTAAATGACTCCACTTAGAGCAGGGGTGCCCAATGCGTAGATCACGATCAACCGCTAGATCGCAAAGGTAGTTTAGGCAGATCGCATTGCATTCAAAAAAATTTTTTTTTAAACGTTAGTCTATCATATATCCTCCCTATGGCATTTGCCACTTGATTGACATACAGGGCGGCCAGTCTGAGATCTCTTGTCTTCTAACACACTGGTCATCCCGCACGCACGATCAAACGCGCAAACTACTGCAAAACTCCTGCTGCGATCTAGTGAGCCTTCCAATTTATATCGACTAAAGAAAGGATTTAAAAAAATTGTTTGGGGAGGGTATGGGCTGGATGTGGAATTGGAAGAGAATTTTTTTCTCACAATGTCATAATCAAAGTACGTTTGTCTGATCTGTCAATCTATCATTGCTATTCCAAAGAAGTAAAATGTGGAAAGGCACTTTCGAACTGTTCATAAAAACTACGAAACTGACGTCCTTCCAAAAAGCGATCTGAGAAAGAGAAAGGAGAGGGAACTAAAATCGCAGTTAATCGGACAGCCATCATTTTTCACTCGGCTGAATTCAAAGGCTCCTTGACTGCATTATTTGGCTCTACTTATTTATGCGAGTCAGCCTTTTGCCACATGAAGATTATTAAATCCAAATACTGTAGTAACCATAAATGTATTGAATTGTTATTGTGCCATAAAGGTTATTCAGTTATGCAAGGTACGATAACATATATTTTATGTATAGAGTATACTCAGTATATATATATATATATATATATATATATATATATATATATATATATATATATATATATATATATATATATATATATATATATATATATATATATATTTTATAATGTAGGTAGATCATTTCGACCTGGTCATTTTAAAAGTAGCTCGCAAGCCGAAAAAATGTGGGCACCCCTGCTGTATACAGATGAAGAGTAAGCACTTTAAATACCTTTTGCATGAATTTCATATTTCACAGCCACCTTCCTTTGTTTGCCGTGAGCTACTTGTGGATTCAAATGTAAAGGCTGTCTGCAATAAACACTGTGCATAACCTACAAACACATTCATATTCAGTTTTCTAGGCCCCTTTCACCCTAGTAACTCACTTTTGACTAAGCCAGGTGCTAATCTAAATTTTAAATCCAAATATTCAAATTATGATGAAACCATTTAAGAGAAAAAAAAAAGCCTTTGTGGTTGATTCTGTTTTGCTAGCAGATAAAAGAAGAAGCCAAATGTTGTTTTTCAAAGGAAAGCTCTCCATTCGAGGTTTGGGTGGTATTGATTTCATCCAATACGCAGCCATTCTTCATCATCCCACTCTAGTAGATGTTTGAGCACACCCCACTGCAATCTCACAGTTTTACAGAAACTATTAGGCCGTGATGTTTGTGGGTTGTCGATTTTAAAATCTCACCATTTGCGGATTAATATCAGATTTTGTGCTTTTAATACTCTAGATTTCACATATTCAAAATGTATTACGCCAGGTATTCCCCTTGTTGGTATTACTTCTTAACTCTCGCCCATACCTATAATTAACTTAAGGAGTTGTTTGGTTTCACAAAGTTGACTCTGCTACTAAACCAAAACAGTCACAAGAAGCAGACTCTTAAAGGCATGCAAGACGGAGAAACGCATCAACAATGCACCTCTAGATAAATACATGTGTGTTGGATTATAAAAGACTTCCGCCGTTGTGTTTATGTTTTAATTTAAGCACCTGTTTTTTTGCAAGTTACTGAAGATGAATGAAGCATGACAAGCTTTAAACAAAAGTCTGGTCACAGAGAGTACTTACGCGTACTACCACATGTGGCTTTGCATGTCATACGATCTCCTCCACTTGAATCACATCTTGTACTGCTCTCTACTTGTATATTCTGAATTTTGTTTAGCCTCTCCCCCTTTGAAGGGGGCACATACTGGTTACTCGGCAACAAATAACATAACAAATGCATATTTTCTGCATTTTATTTTTTGGTGAAATAAGCGGTTTCCAGTTACAACTGCTTTAACATGGTGTGTTTTGTGATGAGGATACCAGTGTCTCATTATCTGTTGTATTTCATTTATTTGTAATCTACAGTGAGGGCTAGCCCTTTTTCACAAACATCCATAGGGATGACATGGTTTTTACTAAAAAAAGGGTGAAAAATGCAATACAGTATTACAAAATGTCTCATTTTGTTGTCCTTAATTATCAATGATACAAGTATGGGATTTTTATTTGCGACAAATACAGGTGTAAAAGTCTCTGTAGTGCATTGTTTTGTGGAATGTAAAAGCAATACATTTTATTGGAACCGGCGCCCAAAATGCATTCCTTCTGCATTCCAACAGATGGCGTACTGCCAAAATTAGCATTGCCGCAGAGATTCTTGTGACAAATGTTCTGTCTACATTTATGTCAAGCTTTTGGATTCGCTTTAGTTTTCACAGTGTTACAGAAAAGAAAGGGCTTAATATGAAACATGCTATTTGATACAAACGGCATATTGCAATTAAATCCCTTGGCACCCTACAAATTTGAACTGTCTCCCCAATGAGAAAGCAGGGATGCAAGAAACCCAAAAATAAAATTCCTCCTCACATCTGGCAGCAATGAAAATCTCTAAAGCATAAGAAAAGGCTAATGTCCACAAAAAAAGAAACTGAAAGCATAGGAAAATTCACCCAATGTTTTCCCCATGTTTAAATAATTTGGAACTTGTATCAACATTTGAGAACAACACAATATGCTTTTGCAACAAAGTTTAAAAATGTACTGTGAAAACAGTGTGTTAACAGCTATTAAAATGTGTACCTATTCCCAAAAGAAATTAAAATATGAAGCATTCTAATCACAAGTAATGGTTGACTAGATAGATAGATAGGTAGATAGATAGATAGATAGATAGATAGATAGATAGATAGATAGATAGATAGATGAAAGGCACTATATAATAGATAGATAGATATGAAAGGCACTATATAATAGATGCATGTAGAAGCAGACAATAACTTTGAGTAATGTTAGCATTTACCCCCCCGGGTGGAACTGAAGAGTCGCATAGTGTGGGGTCTCCTCAGTCTGTCAGTGGAGCAAGAAAGTGACAAAAGTCTGTCACTGAAGCTACTCCTCTGCCTGGAGATGATCCTGTTCAGTGGATGCAGTGGATTATTTATGATTGACAGGAGTCTGCTCAGCACCCATCGCTCTGCTACAGATGTTAAACTGTCTAACTTTATTCCTACAATAGAGCCTGCCTTCTTAACAAGTTTATCCAGGCGTGAGACGTCCCTCTTCTTTATGCAGCTTCCCCAGCACACCACCGCATAGAAGAGGGCACTCGCCACGACCGTCTGGTAGAACATCTGCAGCATCTTTTTGCAGATGTTGAAGGATGCCAACCTTCTAAAAAGTATAGTCGGCTCTGACCTTTCTTACACAGAGCATCAGTATTGGCAGTCCAGTCCAATTTATCATCCAGCTGCACTCCCAGATATTTATAGGTCTGCACCCTCTTCAGACAGTCACCTCTGATGATCACGGGGTCCATGAGGGGCCTGGGTCTCCTAAAATCCACCACCAGGTCCTTGGTCTTGCTGGTGTTGAGGTGTAAGTGATTTGAGTCACACCATTTAACAAAGTGTTTGATTAACTTCCTGTACTCCTCCTGCCCACTCCTGATGCAGCCCACAATAGCAGTGTCATCAGCGAACTTTTGCACGTGGCAGGACTCCGAATCGTATTGGAAATCTGATGTATGTTGGCTGAACAGGACCGGAGAAAGTCCAGTCTCCTGCGGCGCTCCTGTGCTGCTGATCACAATGTCAGACCTACAGTTCCCAAGACGCACATACTGAGGTCTGTCTGTAAGATAGTCCACAATCCATGCCACCAGGTGTGAGTCTACACCCATCTGAGTCAGCTTGTCCCTAAGGAGCAGAGGTTGGATGGTGTTGAAGGCGCTAAAGAAGTCCAAAAACATAATTCTTACTGCACCACCGCCTCTGTCCAAGTGGCAGAGGGATCGGTGTAGCATATAGATGATGGCATCCTCCGCTCCCACCTTTTCCAGTAGAGGGTCGAGGATGTGGCGGGCCTGTGGCCTCAGGTGGCTCATGTGACCCTCTTTGTTGTAAAAGTGGGGCAGATAATAATGGCTTTGTTACCCTTGTTGGTGTCCCCCAAGCCACAAGAAGGCACTGGGGGTTTGATTCACAGGAGTATTGGAGAGGACTGACTCCAGTCTGATCTAATCCCCAGTCACACTCAGTGATGTGGAAGGTCTGCAGGAAAACCTGGTGCCACTAGGGGGAGCTCCACAGGGGTACTTGAAGACATTTCAATGCTGGATGGGTAAATCAGAAGAACTTATAAAGGCCTCTGCATTCAGTATATGGGGGAATTGGAGATGGGAGGAAGCCATTTGTAATGGCCTGACAAGTAAAGAGGCTACAGATGAACTAAGTAAGGGGTAAATAAGAAGGCCAGAAGGCTCCGGGTTTTCTTATTTTTAACCCCTCTGTGTTTAGTGGAAGTGCCTTGAGAAGTGAGAAAAGTGGTATATAAATGTAAAGAATTATTATTATTACTTATTTAGTATTTGCTTTGTTTGTTCACCTGCTTTGCTAATTAAACCCTTTCTTTGGGTTTAGGGATGATGCATGAACACCCCTACATTCCACAATTCAACCTGTATACACCGTAAATCTTTTGGGACAACATTACAATGAAGAATGACAGGATAGTAAAATTCACTTCCACAATGACAAAAAAAGAACAATTAAAATGGGATAAATTGAGACCAGGGCTTTAGTATTAGCTGTGAAAGACTGACACATTTTACCTACAGGGGATACAAGTTCTGTTTTAACTTCAATCAAGAAAAACTGGATAATTAATTGTAATATGCTACACATTTTAAGCATATAATTACAATACAATACAAATACAATTAGTGTAATGTTAAAAAAAATGAACAAAAAGTAAATACAAATAATATTTGTGGGATCCTTGAGAATTCCCATCCTAAATACTAACCTCCTAAGTTGATTTCAGTCATGATATTTGATGTAAGATTCAAGTAAAACCATGATATCTGTAAGTGGATATTGAGGTTGTGATCTGTAGATGAGTTAAAATGGACTCAAACACAGGAAGCAAAGGGTTAAGGTGTGGAACTTTTTAAGAATTAGAAGATGTTAAAAGTGATGTCCAGCAGGGCTCAGTGCTGGGGCTGCTGCTCTTTGTGATGTCCATAAACAGTCTGAACAAGAACAGAATCCGCTGGTTACGTTTACAGATGACACCCAACTGGGTGGGAGGGCAGATAAGGAAAGAAACGGTTGTTACAGAAGGACGTGGGTAGCATTCAGGTTTGGGCAGAAATACGGCAGATGAACTTTAATGTAAATAAATAGGAAGTACAAAAGTTACATTTACATCCACGACGTGAAGTCTGGAACTTGAAAGTAAACCTCATGAGAAGGACTTGGGAGTCGCAGTGCACTGGTCAGACAGTGGTCAGAAGCAATCAAGAAAGTGAACAGGTTCTACAGCACCATGGATATGTGGAGTACAAGTCAGAGGAGGTTAGATTTAGCAAAGTTGTACAACGCCGTAGTGAGGCCCCACGTGGAGTACTGTGTGCAGTTTTTGTTTCCATATTACAATAAAAGACAAAGCAGCACTAGAGGAAGTAGAGTGATTAAAAGTAGGCTGAAGGAGCTGAACCTTAACAGTCTAAGCCAATGGGGATTAAGAGGGGATATGACTGAAGTGTTTAAAACTAAGAAACTTGAAAATAAACTCCATATTACAATAAAGGACAAGGCAGCACTAGAGGAGGTCATGAGGAGAGAAACTAGACTGATTAAATGAGGCCTGAGCTATGAGATGAGGCTCAAGGAGATGAACCTTACCAGTTTAAGCAAGCACAGATTAAGAGGGGACTCTTATAAATCATTTAAGATTTAAAAGGAATTACTACATTACCTCCCAGTTGTTACTTTAAAATAAATACTGCACCAGATATATGCACACAGGGATACAACTTTAAGCTTCCTAAGAGCAGATTTTGCACAAACAGTAAAGAGATTGTCTTCATGCAGAGAACCGCACACACAAGGAATAAATTACCAGTTAGTGTAGTGGAGAGTTGGACCTCAGGGACCTTCAAGTCTCAGCTTGATGTTATTTTGGACAATCAAGGTGAACAGCATGGACAAGATTGTCAGGCTGCATGGTCTGTTCCCTTCACAATTTTTCTTGTTTTTATACATCTATCTGTATCTAAGGACAAGTGTCTATGTGTATCCTTGTGTCTGTCTGGTTGCTATGTCTCTGTTATGTGCCATTTGCTATGAGATTCGTAAAAGCAATGCTAATGTTTAGGATGCACCATCTGTTGGAATGAAAAATGCAATGCATTACAAAATAATGTACATTCTAAAAGATGGCTTATTGGAAACACTAACAATGAATATATCCAACAGAGAGTAACTGCCGGATGGGCAGAAATCAGTGTATTAGATTTCAGCCTATCTTAGATGGGTGGCACAGCCACTATATAAATATAATGCAGTATTTATACTTTCACTACCTGTGATGAGTCACCCCATGTCACATAAAATAAAATACAATTGAACATCAAAATATTTCAAAAAGGTTAGAAGTCCCCATAAATTCTGCAAGCTAAAAAAAAGTAAATAATGCAAAATAAACATACAACCATGAACCATTACAACACTGAGTTCATTTACAAAGCTCCAAATTGGAAAAACCTGGACTAAAAAAGATGTTTGGAGTGGTAGTGGGACAATCGCTTAAACATAGCAGAGCAACTTTTTTATTTTTGCAAGAAACACATACAATAGCAATTTTAATAGCTATGATCTTTGGTTACTCGATATGGATTTTATCTCCTCTTCAGGTGATATTTATATGTGAATTTCCCCTTGGGATTAATAAAGTATCTATCTATCTATCTATTTAGCATGATTCTTGTTCCCACAAATCATTTTAAATCAAAATACAACTTTTCAGCTAAATATGAATTAATTCTTTTTGTCTATTTATCAGTTTCTTAAAAGTCAGATTTTCATGGCAAATATTACAAAAAGTAAATATTGTTGAGTAAAAAGTTTGACCCTCTACAGAGATGTTTTGTTTGCTGGGTCTTGTGTCTCCATTTCACTCGGACGAAGCCTTATAGATATTAACAAACTCACAGAAGAAAGAACAAAAAGTGCATTCAACGTGCCAACATGTTTCATCATCATATGAAAATGTGTAATTTGCTTTGGGACTATCATAAAACTGACGGTACAGAAAGGGGGGCTCGTGTGCAGCTGCTCATAGGGGAGGGTATGAAGTGACCAGAATTCCACTGCTGCTTTCTGTTAACTTTATCATGGAGATGAGCCAAATTATATTTTTTTATTAGCTGCATGTGTTAACTTTTTGCTAAGGATGTGACCTAATTCGGCAAAATTCAATTTATGCTCCTATGGGAAAATAAACTGTTAAAAAACTGCACTTTGTAAACTGCATTTTGATTTTAATAGTTGAAGACTGGGGTCTGTCGGATTTATTGCAGTGAAAATGGTGGACATACAGTGCAAATCTACAGCAGGAAGACATCCCAGAAATGTAAAGCTGCCCTTTTTGATTGGGTCTTACTGAAAATTATGCTTAGGCATAATTATTGTGGACCAAAGAGATGTCAAGAAAATGCATTTCATTAATTCTAGGATTTCAAGGCAAATCTGAAACAGGAAACTGTCTGGGAGCCTTCTGAGTAAAATCAGAAATGAACGGTCTGTCAGTTACCGTCCATTATTATTAGCCCTGCCAAACCAATCTAGAAAGAGATGAAGGGTTAGACAGTCCTGATTTTATGATGCAAAGGCAAACCAAAGCACTGACCAGTCATCAATGTGTTTGCTTTGTCCAGACTACTCCTTATAAATCCACTGATGCAGGAGGTGGTTCTCAGTGTGGGCTCAACACATTTCCCCCCTGTCTTATTTGAAAGCTGTTCAGTGGGTAGCACTTTAACGTGTCACTGTATGCTTAATCCGCCTGTTAGGTCTGCTCGGTTGTGCTGAGAGCTGTGCTCATTTCTGACCTCACTCTGCATATTTCGCATGTTCAATACAAGACAGCATGCTTTACTTCCGCTCCATAGGTGTTCCTGCAGTTGCCAAAAATGTTGTCAGCTTAAACAGCCTACACATAATGGTTTTCTATTGCGAACACCATTATATGCTGCTTCACACATAGCTGAGCCAGTCACACACTTAGTTTCTTTCACTCTGCTTACCGTCAAAAACGTCAAGGTGACAACAAACTGAGCCGATCAGACCAAGCCTCGTAAGAATCTTCTTTCAACACAGTACATGTGTAAATAGCACTACTAGTAATAATTCTACTTATAAAACCCTTCTGGAGAATTCCCAAACACTTCCAGAACCTAACTATTTGCCCAAATCACCTCACCTGGCTCCCAATCTGTGGAAGCAGTGATTCTATTACCAGGACATTCTGCGTACTACTGAGCTGCTTACCCTATCATGGAGGGTGTGCCAAGCAACCTTTATTTCATCTCGCAATGTCATTCTTTCAGTCATTACCTAAACCTTGGGACCACAAGTAAGGGATGGGGAAATCGACCGACCAGGAAGTCAAATGATTCGCCTGAGGACTTCACTTCCTCTTTGCCACCACAGTCTGGTACAACTTCTGTAAAACTGCTATTCTTTAGTGATTCAACTTGTGAGAAAGATTGGGAAATAAATGTACCCTCCACTTGGGGCAGCTGCCCACCCCTCATTTGAAATGAACATACCACACTTTGACGGTTCCCCCTCAAGTGGGCATTTTTGGGACATCATGCTTAAGCACTCCAACACTCAGACTCTCAGGTCATAACGGCATGAAAAATTTTCAGCCATCATGGGGTAAGCAGCACATAAAAATGACAATTTTTGGAGTATTACTTTAAACCCTAGCAAAGAATGGACAGGTGCTTTGTTTACTGAGCTAAACAGGGAGAAGTGTGTAAAAATGAAATGAAAACAAATACGAATAAATGTAGCTATCAGATCCCAATGAGAGGCAAAAACACATGTCAAGAAAACAGACAATGAGGTCAAACCAAACAAAACTCACATTATAACAAAAGATTTCTCTACATTATTTTTTGAGAGGTTTGTATCCGCAGATTGGATAACGAAAGGAAACCCCCAGCCGACCTTTTATCCCGTCATGCCGAACACTCGTGGGTCACAAACTCAGAAGCAACACCCCTAGCAAAGCAGGCAGTGGCACAATGCCGGCTCTCAAAATGGCGGTGATAGAAGGACCTAAAAACAGCACTCAAGACATTAGAAAATACCAAATGAAATTACAAGAAATTTAATCAGCTTTCTTTTTTCTTTTTTTTTTTTTTTTGGGCAAGAGGTAAGTGAAGTGACCTTGTCAGTTAAACGTGAAAAGCTTTAGCATACTGATTAGATCTTACGTGCACTTTTAGGGTCATGAGGCAAGTGGATTTGGTTACTTCAGACAATGGGGTACACAAGTTTCCAAAACTGTTTGAAATCTTAGAATGACCCTTGTGACAGATAAGGGGGCGCTGTCGTCCCCTTGAACCCTCAGACCAGACGCCAGACACCAGATAAAAGTACAAATACTTGTTTTATTTAGACAAATAGGTGCACAAAGCACCCTCACTCCACAATACTCATATCAATAAACAATACAATTCCCAATAATCAATACTACAAACAATCCTCCACTCCCTCAGATGCGTTGTCCCCTGTCACCCGACTCAGCTCGTCTGTCTGGGATCTCTCCATGACCCGGAAGTGCTTCTGAACCCTCAGTCCATGTGACTTCCTAGCACTTCCGGGTCAGATCAAAACTCTTCTTTTTCATCACGGAAGTACGTCATTTCCTCTGTAGCTGTGACTAAGACGTACTTCCGGGTTATTGGTAAAATAAACATCTCTGAGCCTCCCTGCAGCATCTCCTGGCGACCCCAATGTTATCCAGCAGGGTTGTGTACTACAACTACATAGTCCATCATGCCCTGCTGGAATTTGGGGTATCTCCATGTCGCAGGGAGGGCTCCCTCTGGCGGCCTGGGGGTATTGGCCGGGATGAATGGCCGGCCATATCCCACACCCTTTAATGTGGAAACATTTTTGTCAAGGCTCTGGAAAAGAGCGCAGCCAGGTAGGAATGACCCCATAGAAAGCCCTGCCCGACTGTTGTCATTGTCCCCATCCAACAGTCCTGAAATGAGCTGCTCCTCTAGAAATGTTAATCCTGCCTCCACCCGATGGCTATTAAGTGCATGAGTGCCGACACAGATGTAGAAACACGCCACAGGGAAAAGTCCTGCTACTTGGCTGCTGTAGTGTCAGCACTGCCCAGCGCCTGCCAGCTCGGATTAGTAAGAAGCAACTGCTCTTTCAGCCTGCTGCTTTAGGAGCCTACACACCGCATATGTAAATCAAAGTGCCATTCACCAGCAGCCCCCTCCCTTTTGCTTGGGGCATCATATTTAGCTATCACAGTTAGGATGAGTGGCAATACAACCATTTACCAACTCACCACCTCCACTTCTGTGAATATTTCATGTGCCCCCCCCCTCCTTCCTTAGGTATTAAAGAACTCGCAGGAGCTACACAACAAAATCAAATGAGGTCAGGCTGGGGGAGGAATGTTTATGAGAGTGCAGGTGGACTCCACATGGCAAAGCTGTTTCGTGCTGCCAACAGAATGCTGGCTACTTCCTCTTGCTTAGCTGATGAGCTGCCAAGGGCCCAGAGGGATTATTTGCAAGTTTATAAGAAGCGGGAATGAGAATGCGCACAAGTGGATAGTTATGTGACATTGCAACTCAGTAAGAGCAGAGTGTGAGTATTTTCTGATGAAACATTTTACACGTTTGGTTGAATGTGACAAAAACTGCTTGCAGATATTAATGAATACCGCCTACTGAAGTATCACAGGTCCAAGACTCAGAAAACCTATGTGAAAGTGTTACCACTTTGAAAGTTTTGTTGGAAAAGAATCAAGCTATGCAAAAAAAAAAAAAAAACCAAACTGCCAGTTTCCTACCACATCCTAAACATGTTATGCAGACAACAGCTGGCACAAAATTTGCCCAAAGCTGCCCAGTTTGGTTGTGTGTGAACAACTGTTTCATTTAGCTGGTTGCTTACATGAATAGCTACATTGGCTCTACGCACCTAAAACCACCTGACCATTAATGGAAGAACAGAGAAGAAGTTCTAGCATTAGGAGTAGAAGGGAAGAAATTAAAACAGATTGATCGGCTTTGGATTCGGTTTCAATTCCAGTCTTTAACTGTTGATCCCAAGTTAAATGACAACCCACCTTACACATTATTAAGGCTGTTTGATTTATGAACCATGTGAAAGTTAAAATCCTGACCAAATAGTTTAACATTTGTATCTTCTTGTATAAAAAAAGAAATATATTTACTTTACTCTAAACCACAGAGCATCGTCCCAAAGCTGCATGTTTACTGGCAGCTCCACATTGGTATTTCACTTGCTTTCCCGGGCGGCACGGTGGCACAGTGGGTAGCGCTGCTGCCTTGCAGTAAGGAGACCTGGGTTCACTTTCCGGGTCTTCCCTGCGTGGAGTTTGCATGTTCTCCCCGTGTCTGCATGGGTTTCCTACCACAGTCCAAAGACATGCAGGTTAGGTGCATTGGCGATTGTAAATTGTCCCGGGGTGTGTGTGTGTGTGCATGCCCTGCGGTGGGCTGCCAACCCGCCCGGAATTTGTTCCCGCCTTGCACCCTGTGTTGGCTGGGATTGGCTTCAGCAGACCCCCCGTCACCCTGTGTTATGATATAGCGGGTTGGAAAATGAATGACTGACTGACTTGCTTTCCCATGAAACACCACCCAATGGAGTGAAGATTCTTGCCTTGTACCTAATGGACATGCTCAAGCTCGCAGTGAGTACATACTGTACGAGATAAAGGCATCTCAGAAAACAGTTGAATTAGTTATGACTATGGGGATACTTATTCAATGATTAAATCACATCTGATATGTCAAATGGCAACCACATTTTCAAATTGTTCACCGGATGTCCTGATAGTGAAACCCTGCAAGACTACAAAAAATGTTTACGAGTTATTAAATTCTGCGTAGATTTCTAAGCAGCTCATGATAATCTGCAGGGTCTTTACATTTTGTTCCAAGTCTTTTTTGTTATGTAGCTATAATGCGTTTGATGTTTGGGGTGGTCAGTTAATAAATCACTACTATAAAGATCCTAAATGTCCTATCCTTGCAGCTTAGTGGACTACATACAAGCAAATAAACTCATTAAAAAAGCATCTTCTAAAGTCCACACCACTTCAACATGTACTTTAATTACAGAACCATACTGAAAATATTTTTATATAACATTTATAATATTACCACTGGCATACTAAATCATGCTGTGAGTGAATATTTTTCTATTACAATCTTCACTTCAAGGGGTAAAGAACAATTGTTTCCACATTTGAACAACTGAAGCACTGGCTCATTTAGTGACTCTTTGAGGTCCTTAGAGACAATCAGTCATGGAATAAGAGACCGACATGCTTTGGTTTAAAGGCCAATAGTGTAGACTGCCCACCTGATGATAATGCAGCCGACTGATAGCAGAATACTTGACAGCTGGCAATGAGGCAGTTCTTGTATTTCTCGTATTGGTTGGGTTTTGCTTTCACTGACTAAATACCTGCTGTTTTGCAATTTCTATGATGCTGCTTTCCAACTTGAATAGTGCTAAAAAGAACAAAACAACATCCATCCATCCATTATCCAACCCACTACATCCCAACTACAGGGTCACGGGGATCTGCTGGAGCCAATACAGGGCAGAAGGCAGGAAGCAAACCCCGGGCAGGGTGCCAGCCCACCGCAGAACAAAACAACAACATCAATATAATTGTCAATCAAAATAATGTCTTCACTCCTGCTAGTTCTGCTAAACACAATGGCATAGAATGAATATTTGTAGGGACGATATACACTAAATGTACGCTGGCTATATTCTGTGTTCCTTTACATAAATAGGGTGATTGGACTGATCCAGCTAACTATAAGCCAGTAAGCTTAACATGTATCACAGAGAAGTTAATGTAATGATTGAGCATCACATGTCTACAATAGATGTAATATCAAACACACGACAGGATGAGTGCAGACAGCAGAAGTTGTGGCTCAATAACATAAGAGCTATGATAACATAACAAAAGGATATGATAAGAAAGGTGCATGTGAGATTAACTATTTTGATTTTCAGAAGGTTTCAGATAAGGTCCCACATGTGAGGCTAGTAATCAAGCAAAAAGAAATGGGTGTGTAGGAGGGTAAAGAATTGGGTCAAACACTGGCAATAGAGGGCAAGAGGTGATGCTTAAATTATATAATGTACTATGGACGCATCTCACTAATGACACCACGCCTGGAGTAATGTGGTCGGTTTCTTTTTCTCCATATTACCAAAAAGACAAAGCAGCTCTACCAAAGTCCAGAGAAGAACAGCTATGCTGGTTTTGGGACTGTGAGGTCAGTGCAATGAGGAAAGTTTGAAGGAGTTGAACCTCTTCAGTGTAATCACAACAGATATTAAGAGGGGGCATGACTGAAGTGGTTAAAATTATGAAAGGAATTAGTACAACGGATCCAAGCTGTTACTTTAAAATACATTTTTAACAAGAACACAGAGAGACAGCTAAAAACTTCTTAGGGGTAATTTTCACACAAATATTACAATATCTCCCTTCACACAGACAATCAGAGACTCGCAGAATAAATTAGCAAGTAGTGTGGTAGAACTTGTTGAATAGGATGAACGAATTTGCTGGGCTGAATGGCCTATTCAAGATTGTTTTAATCTATCTATCTATCTATCATATTGTACCTTTCATATCTATCTATTGTGGCAGTAGGGGGCGCTAGTGCTCCCTTGAACCCTCAGGTACAATTCCAGACACCAGGTAAAAGTCCAAGACTTTTTATTTTTTTCCACAGTGCACCAAGCACCTTCCACACTACTCATACAAAACACTACTAACTATAATAAACACAATAAACTCTCTCCTCCACTCCCTCCCAGCACAGCTCGTTGTCTGGAGTGAGGCACCGCCCTTTTATAGCCCCTGACCCCGAGGTGTTCCTGTCCCAGCAGTCCACAGTTCCTTATTCCTTCCGGGTCAGGGCAATCAGTCCTTTACTTCAACCCGGGAGCACGTCGTTCCTTCCCGTCACATGACCGTGACATACTCCTGGGTCATAAGGCACAAAAGAGCCCATAAGCCCCCCCACAGCAACTTCTGGTGGCCCCCAAGGTATCCAGCAGGGCTGTGTAAAAATATTACATAGTCCATAAGGCCCTGCTGGAACTCGGGGCACGACCCTGCTGTCGGGAGAGCTCCTCCTGGCGGCCTGGGGGTGAGGGCCGGAGCACGAAGTCGGCAGTCCTCCACACTATCTATCTATCTATTTTTTTCTGTCCCCCCTGGCCATTGGACCTTACTTATTCGATGTTAATTAATGTTGACTTATTTTGTTTTCTAATTGTGTCTTTTATTTTTCTATTCTTTATTATGTAAAGCACTTTGAGCTACTGTTTGTATGAAAATGTGCTATAGAAATAAAAGTTGTTGTTGTTTTTATCTATCTATCTATCTATCTATCCATTCATCCATCTATCTATCTATCATCTGCTAAATGACATCTGATAGGTCAGCTAGATATAATGAAGAAAAAAAAAAAACAAGTGAAATTTAATAAAAAGACTCAGGAGAAATTTTTTAACATGTGTTTCATTTTGAGACAGGCAGTATATAATTACTACTGAAACAGATAACTATCACTAACATGATTTTTCAAATATACACTTCCATGTTTTTGGGAGATCAATATGAAGGACTGGCAGTTTGTTGCTCCCCACACCCCCAACAAACTGCTCTAGGGATCCACTGATACAGACAGTTCCAGGTTCTGTTAACAGGGACACAGTAATACCCAGTCAGCTAAAATGGGCTTAGGGTTTATTAATTTAGTTGGACTTGCTTGCTAAGCACTTTAAAGGACACTTCAGTGTGCTATCAGAGGACAATGGAACTTGCTCTGCTAAAAGGGAGTAACTCTTATGTGTAAGGAACAAGAACACAGCCAAAACATCTGGAATGTAAAATGTACTATGAGATCTGGTGACTTGGCTGGCCAAATGACCCCAATTGTCACATCATGTACACCAGCGTTTCTCAACCTTTATGTATTGGCGACCCGAGTTTTCATAACAGTTTTAATCGCGGCCCCCTAACTGTTTTTTTAAAGGAGCCCACTAATACCAATAATACCACTAATAATGATATATCATAGATGCATATTTTATTATACCTACTTAACTTTTATCAACATTTATCTTAACTCTATATTTATTTTTCTAGTATCAAAATGTAGCTTACAGTAAGTTAATTTGTTTTGGTTTCAATAGATGTATTGTTCATATTTTCGATTCTTGTTTTCTTTTTTTCACATCTTCGCACCCCCCTTTTTGTTACTTCGCACCCCCTAGGGGGGGCCCGCTCCACAGGTTGAGAACCATTGATGTACACTATAAACCAGGGCTCCTCAATCCCAGTCCTGGAGGGCTTCAGTGGCTGCAGGTTTTTGTTTTAACCCAGTTGCTTAATTAGAAAGAAATCCTTGCCAATAATTTAATTTCATAGTTTGTTAGTTGCTTTAACTGTGCTATGTCAGATCATTCTCATATCCTAGATTTTCTTCCCCTTTCTAAGGATATCATCCAAATGATTTGAAATCTAAAACGGATAAGTAATTCTCAGTCCTTCACTTTTTTTTCTTCATTTTCCTTCCAAGTATTTCGTTAAACCTAATAGTGCATGATAAATACACACAGGTCTAAATGGAAACAAGCTAAAGGAGAATGCTGGTCTCTTGTGTCCTTTGCATGTTATGGCTAACAAGGAGCAATTAAAACCAAGAATCCAGCTGTTTAAGACTAAAATAAGCACCAAGGGTTTAAAATCTTAACGAGCGAGACAACTAAAATGAAGCAGAAGTGTCACTTGAGCAATAAGGGCTTCTTATTAAGCAACTGGGTTGGAGGAAAAACCTGCAGCCACTGAGGCCCTCCAGGACCGTGATTGAGGACCCCTGGTATAAACTATAGTTTATTTTCAAAAAGTGTACTTTATGCATACTAAGATACATATGAAAATGTGCAATGTACAGCCTGAAAGATGATCAAACGCAAACTGTTACAGTCTGATGGCCCTTAAAAATGCTATATAAAGCTTTTATTGATATGCATATTAATAATCCTAAAAACATGCACCATTTATATCAGGGGTGTCAAACTCCAGTCCTGGAGGGCTGCACTTTAATGAGGAAATGAATCAATTCAGAGAACTGAATCTTTCTAACAGTGCTATTAAAATGTGAATTAGAAGTGAAAACAGGTCACTGATTAGGAAAAGGGTTAGAATGAAAACCTGTAGCCATGGCGGCCCTCCAGGCCTGGAGTTCGACACCCGTGATTTATATACTGATTCAAAAGTCACTTTTTGATTAATAAATGTGCAAACCTTTCTGAAAACATGTTTTCACTTTGCCATTATGGGTTATTTGTTGTAGACCGATGGGCAACAATGGCTTGTTTATCCAATTGAAATTAAATCTACAACACAACAGAGTGTGAAGTATTGGCAGCTCTGAATACTTTCTGAATCCAGTGTGTGGTTATTTTATTTAAGATTTTGGCTGGATGGCATACTGAAAGTATGAAGATGTAAGTAGGTCTATAAAATCAAATTCAGGAAGACTTATGGTCAAAAGATACCATATAAAAAAGTAACCAATGTCCTGAAACGTTTTATAATAAAAGAGGCAGACCAATATTATTAGCGTACTTTCTCTGGAAAAAATGCAATAAAAGATTAGGAGACCCACAGAAAGAAAGACGTGGGACTGACAAGGCAAAGTTCTGCTTTACAATTCAGATATTAGACCACCTGCCCCTTGAATTGAAGTGAAATTACAGACAGTGCCTGGCAAATTACTGGGATCTTTGTGCTTGACCCTCCTGCGTTTCCAACATTATAAATGAGAAAACGTAAAAGTGACAACTCTTCATGTGCACTTGGGTGGATGGGGAGTTGTTATTAAATTGCTGTGAGACAAAAACCCCATTGAAAATGCCAAGATTAATCTGATTTCCAGCTTTGAAAGTTAATATTCTTGATCCAATCCCTGCCAAGTGTCCTTTCCTAAAAAGGAAGTGTAGGATTTATGATATGTTTCTGTTAATTACAAACGTAGCAGGGTGCACAGCTCTGTTTACCTTGCCTCCAATATTGCTAGATAACTGAGAACATACAAATATTCTGGCACTGCTGTGCGTCCCAAGGCTCCAGTCTCCAAACCTTAAAAATAAAGGCAAGGTGGTGAAAGAGTGCTGCAGTGGCTCTATCATGCCAGCGCTTTGATAGCTCCTATTCATCAGAAGCTAATCACTTCATCGCAGCGGGGCACCTCCAATATCATTCCATGCTATTGCTCAGCTAATCTGTGGCAGTTATGCTGCATTGACATCTGCACCCTGATTGCTACAGTCTTCTTCTTTAGGAGTTATGTGACACTTGGGGCAAGAATACATGCAGAAACTGAACTTTGCACAAAACAAATGAGAGGTTAGTTTTGGTGTTATTTCTACTATTGAATTAGAATGTGGTATTAGTGGAATTCTGGCTGCTTTATTCAAACCATATTGTGTTCTCAGAATAATCAATATAAACTGAAACTAAAGCTGGACTGAATGGGCCCATAACCTCCAATCCTGGAGGGTGAAGTTAAACAAGGCATTTGATCTGACAAGGCAATACCTATGGAAATGTACAGTTATGTTTTACATCTGAAAGATGGAGGGACAGACAGTACTTTATTTTTACCCAGAGAGGAATTTAGTTTTTTTACAGAAGCACAATAAATAAACATTATTATACTGAGATAAACAACAAACGCCTTTTCAGATACACACCAGAATGCCTAAAATGAAAGAAAACGGACTTAGCAAAAGTTAAAAAAAAAAAAGCAGTCACGGTCCCAGTGAGGCACTATGATGATGCTTCATAGTGTTTCTTGACACACGTCTGAATAATTTGTTGGCAGAAAGTTCTCAATGCCAGTGTGCCATATAGAGGGTGTGCAGCATTGCTCAGTTTTCTCTTCATTATCACATCCAATACTAACTCCAGCGGGTCCAAGAGAGTTCCATAACTGAGCCTGCTGTCCAAGACAAAAAACCGAGGTTCTGACTACTCTTTAATCATAAAAGAACCCTGGGCATCATGTGAAAAGAGGAGGGTATACCCAGATTTCCTGGTTAAATTGCCCATCACAACCTTTACGGCCTGCTGATCACCCCCTGTTCTAAATGGCTAACTAACTTATCTCTCTCTCTTCCCTTGACCACCTAATAGCTAATGTGTGGTGAGCACTCTGGCGCAAAATGGCTACTTTTGCTTAATCCAGGTGGATCCTGCACATTGGTTACTGTTGAAGTGGCTCCCCACTGTGTATGTAAAGTGATTTGAGTGTTGTGGTCCCCGGCCGGGGCTGGAGCCCGGCTGGGACGCCCAGGAGGACGAGAGGAGGGCTTGTGCCTCCTCCAGACCGCGAGGGGGCGTCCGCCCTGGTTCTGTTGGGGACCACGGGTCGGGGGCATGGAAGTCCTACCCTGTAGGGGCCCGTGGTCACCGCCAGGTGGCGCCCCGATGCCGGTTTATCCCGTGCGGTCGCCGGCCGCGGCTGGAGCCCAGCCGGGATGCCTTGGAGGACGTGAGGAGGGCTTGTGCCTCCTCCAGACCGAGTGGGGGCGTCCGTCCTGGTTAGGCAGGGGGCCTCGGGTACAGGGCATGGAAGCCAAGCCCTGTAGGGACCCGTGGCCACCGCCAGGCGGCGCCCCAGTGCCTAATTATCCCGGGAGCCCGGCACTTCCGCCACACCAGGAAGTGCCGGGGGGAAGACTTTATGTGGCGCCCGGAGAGCTGACAGGAAGACAGCAGACACTTGCCGAGAACACCTGGGGCTCATCCGGGAGCCTTATTTAAGGGGCCGCCTCCCTCCAGTCATTGGTGGAAGTCGGGAGGCAGAGGGACTGAGCTTGAGGAAGGACTGGAGGCGGCCAGGAAGGCACAAGAGACTGTGGGCCTGGACATTGGGGAAATCGGTGCAAGAAGGCACTGGGGGTGCACATGAGCCATTTGTAAATAATAGTGTATATAAATAAATGGTGTGTGGTGAAAATATGATGTCCATCTGTCTGTGCCGGGGCCAGCGTTCACAGTGTCTAGAAAAGTCCTGTACACTGTAAATGTAACTCTCTTAGTCAGCTTGCTGATTCAGTGTTTCCAGCCCAGAACTCAACAACACAGAAAACTGCAGATACCAATGTACAGACCAGTGGTGTCGAACTCCAGTCCTGGAGGGCCGCAGTGGCTGCAGGTTTTCATTCTAACCATCTTCTTAACTAGTCACCACTCTTTGCTGCTAATTACTTCTTCAAATTAACTTGACTCAGGCCCTTTAGTTGCTTCTTTTGCCTTCATTAGCAGCCAAACAATAAAGAGACACAAAACAAGCCGCCACATCACACAATATCTGAAAATAAAGAAAGGTGAAGGTCTCAGTAAGGTTGATCTCTCAACTCACCAAAACACTGTGACGATGTTCTTATGAGAAACAGAAAATCATCAGTTTTGGAAATGTCAGCTGTGGCAGAACAAGAGCAACAACAAGCCGTGGAATTAAATAACGAGTTTAATTAACAGCAAGAATTGGCTTCTCATTAAGAAACTGGTTGGAGTTTGAAGCCCCAGTTTAGCTTGTCATCTGTTGGCTCGTTTCACATCTCATTTCTGTTTGGCTGCATTTTAATGAGGAAATGAATCAATTAAGAGGACTGAATCTTTCTAACAGGGCTATTAAAATGTGAATTAGCAGTGAAAACAGGTCACTGATTAGGAAAAGGGTTAGAATGAAAACCTGTAGTCGCTGCGGCCCTCCAGGCCTGGAGTTCGACACCCGTGGTATAGACAGAGATAGTAGCTGTCTATACGTATAGTCGGAGTATATATAGCTTGCTAGAAAATGATTAAATGTGCACTACTCCTCCAACAATGAAAGATGCCAGGATTAGTGCATAAAATCACAACTGATTTCCTTGAAAGTGGTCACTCCTTCTCCAAGAATGTAAAATGTTTTTGCTCACTGCCCAAAACCAGGCTACTGAACAAACAAGCAAGTAGTCTGTCGCAACCTTTTTGGCTACAGCTTTTAAACTTATTGGAAATCTGTGTAATTGACAGGTTAATACCTGGGTGCCAACTGGTGAAACACTGTAGTAACAGCAGGCTTTGGATTTGGCCATTTTGGCCTCCAGCTGTCTAACTGCTAAGCCTTTTTTTCTACTAATCATACCCAACATTACTTGACAACGGCAATTACTCTGCTGTCAACTAAGTTTTGCTAAGGCAACACTGTAAAGACATTCTGTGACATAAAAATAACTGTGCTCAGGAGGTGAGGTGCAATTTGCATGGATACCAACTAGCATGACAGAGAGGCACAGCTAGCATATGCAAATGATTAGATCTGCAGGCCTGTAACGCTGCTTTTAATGAGCCATGTCACTGACTTCACATGAAAAGGCGCTAGCCAGACACAGTCATATAATAGTGACTTTGGGTAGTTTGTATAGGCACTAGAGCATGTCAAGTATTCTTTGACATAGCCGGTTTTATAAACAAATTAATGGGGGCCAAATCTCTGGTCATCCCCAAGAAGTACAGCACATGTTGGCTATACTAGTGCAATGACTGAAAGAAAGCTCTGACAACTATCAAAAGGATCTCTGGAAGGCCCATAGGTCCACCACAGTAAGAGCAGAGGCTTGCGTGACAAACTCAGTAAGTGTGCAGCTAACGTTCATATTTTCCATTATCTCCAGAGAGATCATCTCCACAGATTATTGGATAATGTCTCAGGCCGTGACTCTACAACTTGCAGATGTACAGCTCAGCTTATTTTATCTTTTAAACAAATGTCAATGTGAACTGCTCCTCAATGACATCAGGCATCCTCTTACCTTTTAACTTGAAAACAATAATACAGTCTTCACAACATTCACAAATGGCACATGGCTAAAACAACAGGTGTTAAAACTGCATGATTTCACATTCTTTGCTTTTTGTCAGGACATTACTGTTCACATTCCAACACAACAAAGGGAACAAAGAGATCCTGTCATGTGTCACCCACATGAGTGTCAAAACTGTCTAATAGGGGGTAAGATTAAGGAGGAAGCACAGTTATTCAGTGACATCACCTCCATCCCAACACTCCAGATTCCACCCCTTCTGGTTTCTCCACTATATAAACCAATATCGTTATTTTTTTTAAATTGTCTCCTCGAGATAACAGACTAATTTTATTGCGATCTTGAGAAAACGAACTTTGTCTTCTTGAGATAACAGAATAATTTTATCAAGATCTTGATAAAACAAAATATCTTGTTTTCTCGAAATTATGAAATAATTGTATCTAACGTTTAATGTTTAGCTTATTGAAGCCAGGTCCTGTTTGAAATGGCAGAAAAGCAGAACTGTATTGATCAGCACGTCAGATTTTTGTTCAATCAAGGGCTCACGCAGGATGAAATATGTTTATGCTTTAGTTTATAAAATAATAACGTTAAGAGTTCGTCATTTAAGAAGATGGTTAGCAAGGATTCAACTGTATAGGCGTCACAATCTAAGCGAGCCTGATGCAAGGAGCAAAGGTTAAGTTTTTTTTTCTCGAGATCGTGATAAAATTATTCTGTTATCTCAATAAAACACATTTTCATTTTCTCGATATCTCGATAAAATTATTCCGTTATCTCAATAAAACAAATTTTTGTTTTCTCTATATCTCGATAAAATTATTCTGTTATCTCAAGAAAACACATTTTCGTTTTCTCGATATCTCGATAAAATTATTCCATTAACTCCAGAAAACAAATTTTCGTTTTCTCGCGATCTCGATAAAATTAGTCTGTTATCTCGAGAAGACAATTTTAAAAAGTAACAATATTGCACGTCCTCTCTTGGAGTCTGTACAAATATACAAATAAAGTTCTATCTATTTGAGATAATGAATGGGGCATCCTTAAGGGCCCCAAAGCCTAATTTGCTCTTCTCTCTTCATTTTACACACTCATATTATTGAACATTTAAAGCATGTTTACTGGCAGCTAATTACCAACAGGGCAATGTCTGACTAAACCTTGCTCTTATCACACAGAAATATATCATGCTAGCCCCTTTCCGTGACTCTGCCAGTTTATGTCTGGAACATTGTGACAACAGCAACAGTTCAATCCACAAGCTCCAAGGGTTGGTATCCCACTGAAGTTGCAGTTACAAGTGCATGGCCGGATTTGCCCAATCACACCATTCTTTATGATCTTATACTACGATGCGGCAGCACTGCTTACACTGACAGGAGGGGTGTATATTGTGATTACATTTCATAATTAACAATTAGCCCCTTTTAAATGTTAACTATTAACCAATAAAAAATGACACCCTACTTAACAATACAGTACGTAACCAAAATTTCATAACAAAAGCGTCATTTATGCAATGTTGAATACTGAAAAGCATTCTGTATTTTTATTTCTTTAGGAACAGGGAATACTTTCATGCTTGGATGTCAGTCATGTATACAGATTATCAATTATCAGGCCATACGAAAAGATCAGCCACTCTCATAACAGATAGCCTCTGTTAAGATGATAATCGACAGCAACTTGCACTTCAGGAGCAAAACATGCTGCCAAGATCGGTTTAATAGGGGGCTTACCTAGCGGCCACAATGCTTCATGTGTTATCATGAACATACACAACCACTTTTGTTTGCAAATCCCTATCTGCAGTGCAACAGACATTTCCTCTGTCACTCTTCGTCTACTGTATGCCATGGCACGTTATTAAGATACACTTCCAAGGTGTTAATGTGGTCCGAATGTTAGTTTTGAGTCTAAGCTTATTGACTGTGGCTAGCTGGGTTTTCGTCTATCACGCCTCTTTGGTAAAATGATTTTCTGATAACAGTACCTCGAGACGTGATATGGTATTCTGGTACAGGATAAATGATTCACCGCTAAAAGTCTCTGCTGTCAGTCATGTTTGAAAGTCAACATTTCTGTCTTCTCATTTTACACCTATTTGTGATTCCCACTGATGATTGGTCCTAGTGTTCAATAAATTCTGTCAGTTTATTCTCTTAACATAACCCAGAAGCTTCTCCAGTTCAAGGGACACTGGGAGAGGAGTACATGGACCTCTTTCTAGAAAGATACTTTATAAATTTTGAATGTAAAGAAATTACGTCCAGCATTAACAAAATGTAGAAAAACAGCAGAAGATTTTTAAAAATGAGGTCTGCTTCATGCAGATTACATTCTTATCAGAAAGTCTCCGGTTAAAGAAATATACTAACAGCTCATTTAGAGTATTTAGCCTTCCCAAGTTTTCATTATTTAGGCTGGTGGTACTAAGATGCCAGTGTATGAAAGACTCAGTAGTTCCTTTGCAGCTGAACACGGCTTATTGGTAGGTAAGGTATAAATTTTTGCTGGATTTCTGTTTAAGTGTATGCAGATAATCTATAACTTAAAAATGTGTTTGTTGGAAACTGTGGTCTCACCTTATTGTAGCCGTATGGTGTTACAGTGCTAAGTGTACTTGAGGGTCTTTTAAGCGTGGGTGGCTCAGGGGATGAGTTTCTACCTGCTGGAAGTGCAATCTAAATTAACTTTCCCCTTGGGGAACATTCATACATTGCGAGAGGGACACTTTGCAAGACGGCTGTCAACATGTTCCGTTTTGTAGCAGTAACATCACATTCCATATTTAGAAGTGGGGGAAGGATACTGGGGCCCCACTTGGCAACATTTATTTCTTTCATTTCATGGCTCGTCTGAGATGTTGCTCGCCAATTGTGGCTTCTGTAATAGACATCTGCAGCAAAATAAGGTCCATTATAAATGTAAGTAAAAAATGAGGTGATGTTTTGTCTACTAAAAACAGTGATTCAAAGTCCATTAGGAAATACACCTTTATGTTTTGGACTTGAAATTTTCCATTAGAGGGTCACAGTAAGCTGAAGCTGGATGTAAACATTCTCTGTGTGTTTTGTTGAACATGTCAAAGATGGGGATATTAGGTGAACTGATCTTGGGTGAATTTTTCCTCATGCTTAATTACGGTAGATTAGGCTTTTGGTTTAACCCTTATGGTCTTTGGCTGGCTTGTCATCCCGGCCAATACCCCCAGGCCGCCAGATGGAGCCCTCCCTGCAGTATGGAGGTGCCCCGAAGACCAGCAGGGAGTCATGGACTATGTAGTTTTTATACACGACCCTGCTGGATACCACAGGGGTCGCAAGAGGGAGCTGCAGGGAGGACCGAAGACTCATTTGTGCCCTATAACCTGGAAGTGCGTCAGAGGAAGAGCGACGTGCTTTTGGGGTGAAGAAAAAAGACTTGTGCCTGACCCGGAGGTGATAGAGAATCACGTGGACTGGGGATTGGGAACACTTCCGGGTCAGGGAGGATAAAAGGACTGTGGGAGCTCCCAGACAGCGAGCTGAACTGGGTGGAAAGGTGGCAACGCGTCTGGGAGTGGAAGAATTGTTTATTATTATTGTTATTGTGATTTGGATGAGTATAGTGGAGGAGAGGGTGCTTTGTGCACTGTTGTTACTAAATAAAGTCAACATTTGGACTTTTTCCTGGTGTCTGGAGTCTTGGACAGGGGTTCAAGGGAGCAATACAGCCCTAATCTGTCACACCCTATAACAGATAAATTACGTTCACAATATAAATGAACGTATTTGTCAGATGAATAACAATCAGGGTGCAAGTCTTCATTTCTTAAAACCCAGCAACACATGTCTTCCAGAACACCACAGCAAAACCCAAGATCTCATATGCCTAGAAAGAGGGCTGAGTGGCCAAGGGTAATTCCCAAAACACCACTGGCACCTATGGATTTATCTTCCCCAGAATTTTATGAATTTGAATGTTCTGTTTCTTCATTTCCGCCCTGCGGTAGGCTGTTGCCCTGCCCAGGGTTTGTTTCCTGCCTTAAGCCTTGTGTTGGCTGGGATTGGCTCCAGCAGACCCCCGTGACCCTGTAGTTAGGATATAGCGGGTTGGATACTGGATGGATGGATTGTTTCTTCATTGCCAATAAAAAAAAACAACAAACTGCACATGTACAGTATGTGTAGTGTAATTGTAAAAGCCCATCTCACTTAGCCCATTTGTCAAATAGCTCAGGCCACTGCAATGACCCTCACCTCTTTAACAATATCATCTTCTTTTTCACTTAGCCTGGCTCATTACAAAATGTTCGAGTTATCAGCAATAAGATGTATTTTCTAATTAGCCGCATCTCAAACATACTTATACAGTATGTGCATTAAAGTGGATGCTGTTTAACTGTTTTTGATTAAATTTAAATAACTAATCACATTCAGGAATCAAGAACTCCATCTACATCCTTAATCAACCGAAACTGCTATGGACTTTTTTATTTGCTTTTGTATCTTTTTCACTGAATTTAATAACATCAAACTATTTCTACTTAATGTGTTGCCATGTACACATGCTGAGGTCAAATGTAGATATATACTGTATACATATTTATATTTATACAGTATATAAATGTAGATTAGATTCAGTTGTTCTCTTGCCATCTTTATGTATAAGGGTTTTAATTAGAAAACAATACAAACCTGTCTCAGATAAGAGTGAATGTTTGTTTTGCACTTTAGTGTTTAAATGATGTTTAACAACGGCCAGGTTGATTTTCTATTAGTATACTTATATTTATTAGAAATTATCATAATGTTAGTTAATGATAATATCCAAGTAACTATAGTATACAGCATCTTTATTCTTTTTGTTGATTAATCTGTGGAAAGCATCTTGAGTTGCATGTAAACGTATGGTAAGGTGCTATATCTTCTTCTTCTTCTTCTTCATCTTTCAGCTGCTCCCGTTAGAGGTCGCCACAGCGGATCATCTTCTTCCATATCTTTCTGTCCTCTGCATCTTGTTCTGTTAGACCCATTACCTGCATGTCCTCTCTCACCACATCCATAAACCTTCTCTTAGGCCTTCCTCTTTTCCTCTTCCCTGGCAGCTCTATCCTTAGCATCCTTCTCCCAATATACCCAGCATCTCTCCTCTGCACATGTCCAAACCAACGCAATCTCGCCTCTCTGACTTTGTCTCCCAACCGTCCAACTTGAGCTGACCCTCTAATGTACTCATTTCTAATCCTATCCATCCTCGTCACACCCAATGCAAATCTTAGCATCTTTAACTCTGCCACCTCCAGCACTGTCTCCTTTCTGGTCAGTGCCACCATCTCCAACCCATATAACATAGCTCGTGTCACTACCGTCCTGTAGACCTTCCATTTCACTCTTGCTGATACCCATCTGTCACAAATGACTCTTGACACTCTTCTCCACCCATTCCACCCTGACTGCACTTTCTTTTTCACGTCTCTTCCACAATTCCCATTACTCTGTACTGTTGATCCCAAGTATTTAAACTCATTCACCTTCGCCAGCTCTACTCCCTGCATCCTCGCCATTCCCCTGACCTCCCTCTCATTTACACACATGTATTCTATCTTATTCCTACTAACCTTCATTTCTCTCCTCTCCTCTCATATCTCCAGCTCTCCAGGGTCTCCTCCACCTGCTCCCTAATCTCATCATCTGTCATCAGCAAACATCATAGTGCATGGGGACTCCTGTCTAATCTCGTCTGTCAACCTGTCCATCACCATTGCAAATAAGAAAGGGCTCAGAGCCGATCCCTGATGTAATCTCACCTCCATCACTCCTACTGCACTTCCCTTGTACATATCCTGTACCACTCTTACGTACTTCTCTGCCACTCCCGACTTCCTCATACAATACCACAGCTCCTCTCCTGTCATATACTTTTTCCAGGTCCACAAAGACGCAATAAATAAAGTTATTATTATTATCCATCCATCCATCCATTATCCAACCCGCTATATCCTAACACAGGGTCACGGGGGTCTGCTGGAGCTAATCCCAGCCAACACAGGGCGCAAGGCAGGAAACAAACACTGGGCAGGTCACCAGCCCACTGCAGGGCGCGCACACACACACACACACTAGGGACAATTTAGAATCGCCAGTGCACCTCACCTGCATGTCTTTGGATTGTGGGAGGAAACCCACGCAGACACGGGGAGAACATGCAAACTCCACGTAGGCAGGACCCGTGAAGTGAACCCGGGTCTCTTACTGCGAGGCAGCAGCGCTACCCACTGCGCCACCGTGCCACCTATTATTATTATTATTATTATTATTATTATTATTATTATTACTACATTTGAATCCCACTCAAAATTAAATATCTGCACTGTTTTGTGAGCGCTTACAGGTGGAAGGGTTCCATGTAGGAATAAACTGAACTGAAATGAAACAGAGTTGTCAGTGATAATATGTCGGATATATACATATAAGTGACTGGCAGAATGGTATTGCAGTGGCAGGAATGTTGTTTGCATGACTGATGACGACTGACACAATGTACTTAAGAATGATTTGTGAAACGCTCCCCCTTCACATCTCCTGCTTTTCAAATGGTAAATTTCAAACGACAGCCACGGCGACAGTTTAGATATTTGCACTCAGTTATGCATGATATCAAATGTCTAAACACTTAAATGTGATAACTCAAGAAATCGGAGGCGATTATTCTCCATTTCGTCCACACTAACCCAGCATCTTCAAACCCTGAAAAGAGAGACTTTAGTAAATGCTCTACTGAGTCGTATGTAAATATAAACGTCTGAAAGTACCGGCTCACCATTGCAGTGTAGAAGGGTTAACATTAAGACTTCTGAAAACGCAGACCCTGAGTGCAGTCTGATTTGTTTGTGCTTATTACGTAGCCCTGACTGGAAACTGTCATTGGTGCTTATTGTGTTGCTTACTGTTTACTAGAACAAAAGGCAAATTATTAACAGGTCACTACAGTTTGTGATAAATCCCGGGGGCCGCAGCGTTACTGTGCCTTCAAGGATTTTACTGCCAATGCACAAGTGCCCAGGGTAGGTGAACGCCTGTGTCATGTGCACTTATGGTCATTTTAGTGTGGACGGAGATACTTTCAGAAAAAATCTGGCAACACCAGTGTGGACGGAAATTGTTTTCTTTTATAAAAAGATATTCTTGAAAGAAAATGAAGTAGCGTGAAAATAGCCAAAATTCAAAAAATCCTTTAAGATGTCATGGATTTAGACCAGTCTAGTGTGGTAACATGTGACTCATTTGGCACAACATTCAAGCAATTGAAATAAGATATAAGGCCTTGTTGCGGTTGTTTCAGACACTGCTCCGTCTAATCACGTATTTCCAGATTGTCTTATTCCGTTCTTCGCACTGTTTTAGACCATTTTTGTTTGATGATCTCAGAGAATATTTCCCTCTGTGGAAAAGTATAAAAAAGTGGCATGTAAAAGATCTCCAAAACGTTGTGTGTTTATTTTTCTAAAGTGACTCAGCCTTGGGAGTTCATTCCTGCTACCTTTCCTCTTACAGACGTTGTGCAACACTGCCATTATGAGTAAAGGGAAGGGCACGGATCATTTTAGTGCAGTTGAGAAAACTGAGCACAGATGCTTTTTATATTTCTGACTAAAATTAAATAAGGGACAGAATTCAAGGATTTCTCAGTAAACGTAATTAATGGAAATTAGTGTATTTAGAAAAGGAGACTGGCTTATATGGTAAAGGTGACTTCTGCAGCAGGCGTATTTTAACCATTTCATTGTTTATAGTAATCAAATTTTCACGTGTTAAATTGCATGCCATTAGCACATCTCCTTAATAATTGCACTATTCTGCAAATGGCGATAATGTATGTTGTTTAATTTATGCTGTGTTATTTATAGGTGATGTAGTGTTGTGATAGATGCAGAATAGGCGAATAAAGGTGACTCTGAAAAATGTACACAAATGGTGTCAAAATAACAGCACTGTAAGATTCACTGGAAATCCTTAATACGGGAACAGTATACAGAATGTGCGTGTCTTTACGGAGTGCACAGGCCTCTCCGCTTCGATCCCACTAACTCAAATGAAACCAAATGAGAACATGTTATAAAATGCAAAATTCAACTTGCACTGCTCCTGGTTAGTAGCTGTGAGTGACAAAAACTAATCAAGACACAACAATTGTATTTCTGTGTTACTACTTTCTTCATTTTGGCCTGCTAATTTTCTCATGTGAGGCAGTAGTGGAAAGTGAATGTCAGGCTCCATCATTTAGGATGATATCTTTAATTCTGAAAGCCATCACAAGGTCTTTAGCATATAAAAATGGAATTATTTCCATGTTTCTTAAATGTGAGTACTGGTAGGAAATGAATTTCTCTAAGAGCGACAAAAGAGTAAGCAGTCTTTAGCTTAACACCATTTCATGGCCTTCATGCATTCAGTACCGTTTTCTTTTTATTTCTAAAACGTGAGAACTAGTAATGCTAAAGGACTCACTCAGGGTGTGACATTCATGAACTTGCAATGGTATAATTTTATACAAAGCCCTTCAGAGGCAACAAGACTCTTCACAGACACAGTAGTTGTTTCCACATTTCTCATCCATGAGTAATAGCAGATCAAGTGACAAGTGTGAGTTTATACAGTAGTGCCAACTTGCAGCTCGCCATTCAATACCCAGAATTTTTTAGCCATACTAGAAACGCATTTCTAAAAAGCCTGTATGTCAGTTTTACTTTTTGGTATATATGTTTTAATAACAATATATCTGTAACTGTATGTAGCAGTCCGCGTACAATAATGTTAGTGACACTTTTCAAACGCAAATGAACAGGAAGTGTCTTCATGGCACTGTTAAGGGTAAAGACACCAGAATTTGGTCTGTGCATCTTCTTTCCCCTGCAGCCCAAAGGATGCAACCCACTGATGTTGCCATCCACCTCTTTCCTGGAGAACCCACCTCTTCTGCCCCACAGGATATTTAAAGACGACGACTGGCGGAAGTCTGCATTTAGACCGAACCCAAGGCCGAAGAGTACAGAGCTCCACCACGATGAAGCAAATCACTTAGCCAGACAGGAACACAGAATAGCCAGAATGCTTTCTTTGTACCGTCGTTCCTTTTGCATTAAAAAGGGTGCGGCACGGCCCCCGACCCTTTACATTCTCCCTTTTGTCTCGTCATTTAACCCCTTGTTGCCAACATTTATTCACAATTAAATATAAAAAAGAAATTATTTTTGTTGTCAAGCAGATGCTAAATTAAGTGGAGATTGTTAATTTGAATATAACACACAAGCAAACAATAAGCTGGTACGTATTTTTACCTTAGCACAACTTGTGTCAAATTTGGACAATTTTTCGAAATTAGCAGCCAAAACCCACATGCTCGGCCGGGCCAACACTTTGCTTCCATCAGGCCGGATGTAGTTTCTACTGTGACTGCTAGATGGCGTGACCACTGCTTCCAATACGAACCTTGGTACGTATCGAATATGCATCGACCTCAGCTGCATTCAGGTCGGAAGTGGTTTGAAGGGGTTAATACACCATATAAAAAGGCCGAACCAAACCTTCTTGGTTTCTACACCTAATAACAGTCCTGAGAAGTTTTCCTTTAAACAAATGACTAAAGCATACAACTGTAAAGTTAGTTCTGACTACTCCAGTTTAAAAAAAAGTCACCAATATTCCAGTAATCAGTATTGCAGAAATATGGAAACCATTGTATTATTCTCGAACGACATGTGTTGACTATGGAATAGTGCTGTGTATGCTGCGGCTGCTTAACTGTCAATGACAAGGTTGCCAGTTTGCTTCCCATTATTAACTCGCCGTGTGACCCTGAGAAAGTCTCTGCACATACCAGTATTTACAAGGTACAAAAATGGTGTGATTTATTTTATAAAGACCCTGCAGCAGCTTTATGAAACACACTGGGGCTGGTGGAATCACCGTACATTCCTGTTTTTGTGTATGTGCACATTTGTGGATTGCATACAATGGCTTAAGAATGAAACAGAATCAGTTGCCACGTGCCATGCCACGCGCTCGACCACTTCCTGCTGTTGCACTGACACAGAGCTACTGTCGAGCAAACCTTTCCTCCTAGAAGTCTGCGGTTAAACGGCAGAGTAAATATTTTTGGGAAAAAAAAACGAAAAAAAAAAACCCAACACAAACAACCAAGTTGCTTTCCTATGTGTAGCACTGAGATAGTGAGCTTATTTATAGAAAGGCTAAGAGCACTGTACAGATTTCTATACTTTAAACATTTCATATGAGATATCTACAGTACACATAAACATTAAAGTTTCATGATGTTAAAGCTTCTAGTGGTCACCACATAATTTAAGATGCAGAAAGGCAAGTTAACCTGTGAAGCAGTGTCGTCTCTTTGACAGTGAAGCTGATGCTGCCTTCTACACTACTTCACACCACTGTATTAACACTAATGACAATAAAATGAGAGCAAATGCTAATGTTTCTACTCAAAGGAGGTGGCATATGACAAACGTTCAACCACATAAAGGAACAATGGTAGCCAATAATACAGCCTAAATGTTATTTACTGGTACGATGCATCCTGACATGAAGGTTAACAACTCTGAAATGCAGTAGTTTAGTCAAACATTCGTTACTCCTAACATATATAGAGGCGGACAGCACGGTGGCACAGTGGGTAGCACTGCTGCTTGACAGTTAGGAGACCTGGGTTCGCTTCCTGGGTCCTCCCTGCGTGGAGTTTGCATGTTCTCCCCGTGTCTGCATGGGTTTCCTCCCACAATCCAAAGACATGCAGGTTAGGTGCATTGGCGATCCTAAATTGTCCCTAGTGTGTGTTTGGTGTGTGTGTGCTCTGCCCGGGGTTTGTTTCCTGCCTTGCCCCCTGTGTTGGCTGGGATTGGCTCCAGCAGACCCCCCCGTGACCCTGTACTTAGGATATAGCGGGTTGGATAATGGATGGATGGATATATAGTGGCTGGTCAGAGCTTTAAATTCAGTGACTCAGACATGCTTCGGGTAGGACATTCCTGCATATAATGAACCCTCACTATTAAGTAAATTCTCTTTTTCGCCAGTTTCTCCATTTTTACTTGTTTGAAATGAAAGGCACACACCACATATAGGCCTCTCCCTTCTCCTGCAGCTCTTTGTTCTTTATTGGCTTTAGTTTTCTTTTCAAGTTGCTTATTCAACGTCTCCAGCAAAACTTGCTGAGCTTTTGAAACATTTTGTGTGCTTTTCAGCACCTCCTCCACCACTTGCCCAGCTCCGCAGTAGACCTTAATAGCAATGACAAATTGTTCAAAGGTATAAATGTTTAGACAAGCAAAAGAAAAAAAAAAAGTGAAAAGGGAAAGGGTGGCTGCTTTGTTCTGTTTTCTGTTTTGCTGATGGCGTTGAAGAGTTGAGAACGTCAGCCCTCCTGCACTTCTGTTGCTCACTCACTGTACTTCAAGGCACTAATGTAACAATCTAGGAACACACAGTAGTCATTCTTTATGTTGTACACGTCACTTAACAGTGTACACCATCACAATGTGCCTTACTAGTATGTACTAATAAGAATTAAAAAAACACTTCAGTACAAAAGAAGAAGCAAGAATGCAGTGGCAACAGACATTGGCAGAGTCTGGAAAAAAACCTGTCTCATTTCTCAAAGCCCACCATATGAATGTTCTGCTCTCATTAAGATGCCCCAAGGGTGATCTCCAAAAGAGCAAACATCAAGGTCTGCTGCCGCAAGGCCTAATAGTACTACTTAACACAATACAGAATACGTGGGTATGGAAATACAGTGCTGACAGCGGAGCAAAATGAAGCAACTGTCAAAAAACTGAGGCCAAGAGCCAAATTATCACAGTATGGCTTACTTTCTAAAAGCTAAAATGAAAAGCCACAAATTACATAGCCAGTCAGGAACACAGAAAAGTAAACCAGTTCTTGAAAAGAAAAGGCAAAACCCAAAAAAGGTTAACCAGAATACACTGAAGCAGAAATCTGAAGGTGCAAAGAAACAAATGACATGCCGTTGGAAAACAGATTGAGCTCTTTGTAAATATGTCTGTTCATCTGACCATGTGATGTCCAGTAACAGCTCTGTAAGGTAATTACTGCCGCGTGTACAAAGCACAGTGAAATTCTTACGTATTTACATGTGCTAACTAACATGCAACATGTTGTAACCTTAGATCCTCAATTGAGTGTCTGCTTAGAAATTTCAAGAGCAAAACTTAAAAGAAGTGGTGAGGCGGGCGGGCGGCCTTCTGCTGTTAGGCACCTCAAATCAAATAGGAATTTGCCAGGCTGATACGGTGGAGCATTACTTGAACAGGGCTTTCTTGTAACTTCATTTTAGTTTAATCCCGATGCTCTGCATATTCAATTAATTATCATAACTACTCATGGTGGTTCTAAAATCCGTACTGACCCCTACTCTCTCTCTTCTGTTTCTTTTTCTGGTTTTCTGTGGTGGCGACCTGCGCCACCACCACCTGATCAAAGCACCATGATGTCCTACATTGATGGATTAAAGGCCGGAAGCCCACATGACCGTCATCATCAAGTCCTTCCGTGAGAACCCTAAATCCAAAGAGGACTGTTTCAGTGATGTTAGGTAGAATGTCCAAATGGGTCTCATGGCCTAAGAACCCCTGCAGATTTTATTTTTTTTTCAGCCGTCTGGAGTTTTTGTTTGTTTTTTCTGTCCTCCCTGGCCATCGGACCTTACTCTTATTCTATGTTAATTAGTGTTGTCTTATTTTAATTCTTACTTTGTCTTTTACTTCACTTTCTTCATCATGTAAAGCACTTTGTACTATATTATTTGTATGAAAATGTGCTCTAGAAATAAATGTTGTTGTTGTTGATGTCCCTACTAAATGGAATCGGGATCAGTGGGTGCTGGTTTTTTGAGGAAAGACATCAGCAGCTCTAAAGCGAGGTCCTAAGGCACCACACGTCAAGAACAAGAGAACCCAGTGTCGGACTGTCTAAGTCACAGTGTAAGGCTTGTAGCTCTATTGGAAAGAAATAACACAACACGTATACTCAACATTGACTTAGTCATAGAATCTCAAATGCAGAACAACAGGGCAGTAATACAGACTTAAGCAACCCTGCAAATCTGGTGTTATTTCCCAGCTTCCCCATTGAGTTGCTGGACAACAATCACCTGACAAAAGACTTTCAGTTTCTAAGTAGGGGCTGCCGAGTTGAATTTTTAGCCATGTCGACAAAGCGGTTCAAAGCTGGACTTTAACCCAAAACTTTTGATAGCTTGAATGGCTTGGAGAGTGTCCGACAATCTGTACTTGTCTGTTCTGTAAAAAACACTGCAGACAAATAGTAAGCCATCAAAAATTCTATTTTGGAGTCAGTGCCACTTGTATTGTTGCATAAAAATGAAACTCAATGCTGCACAGACACGTGTATGGCAAGTCATTCTTTTTACATTTAATGGTCTAACACCAATCACTGTTTTTTGGAGAAGTTCCTATTTATGACAACTACAATTAAATTTTGCCTAGTCAAAATTCAGATTACAGATATTTGTAATTAAATTCTGGCTAGAGAAAACTGGGAGACATTTTTTCTAGTGACTTCATTGGAACATCCAATTAGATACTGCAATTACATTCTGAATGGGAATCAGTTTACAGGAGTCCAAGCTGCGTAAACTGCATAAGAGCGTTTCACAGCCACCTTCTGTGTTGCAGACTGCTACGGTTTAGAATGTTTGTAGGACACGGAGTGTCAGCTCAACGTTCTGACAATCGCGCTCTGTCCCCCAGCAATATGACGATCGTACTCGAGCCACCAAACACTTACATGGTCGAAAGAGGGTCGCGACACCAGACAGGTTGAGAAGCAATGCAATAATAAACATAACTCAAATAAAGATGCCAGGCTGTCAGTGCTGAATGAAAGACACCTAGTCAAACATGTATCAACATTTCAAAATTCAAAAAGTTTTTAGTTCAAATTACACTTCAGATATCTAACAGTTCTTGATGAGATAAGACCTTATAAATATAAAGCATTGGCAGAAAACAAAGGGCTGACCAGCTTTAGGCTACTCTATTTGGCCAACTCTGCTTCCATTTTATTTCTTTACCCATTTAAATTAATCTTTTCAATCTGCACAAATAAACATGTAGAAACGTTATATTCTATTTTAAAATGTTAACTTTTTTAGAATTAAACTGCAGAATTTGGGCTTTACCTGTGAATTGTTATTTAAAAAATGTAATCGTGAGCTTATTTATCATTGACCATAAAAAAAATCTTTTTTACACAAATAAAACATGTACACAAAGTATTAATCCAAAATTGCATATGCTATAAAAGAAAATAAAATGCTTTTTTATAATTACAAGAGAAAATTCTAATGAAGTATTGATAAGAGAATTATCAAGATAACACAAAGGATAACATGCTTAACAAGTTAACTCGGAAAAAATCGACACATTTGGCTCTAAAGCTAACAAGCCTGTTTTTTTACTAATCAGCGACAACAAAATCTTCTTTATCCGACTGAAAATTTGAGCTGCTGTACTAAACACAAGCTTGCCCTCCATCCACACTCCTACAACGAGTATCTGTTTTAAATAAACGACAAAATGAAAAAAGTCTGAACTCCATCCATCCATCCATCCATTATCCAACCCGCTATATCCTAACTACAGGGTCACGGGGGTCAGCTGGAGCCAATCTTCGCCAACACAGGGCACAAGGCAGGAAACAAACCCCAGGCAGGGTGCCAGCCCACTGCATTAATTAACTATGATAGTCTTTTCTTCACAATTTTAGACTTTTTTTTGCTGGAGAATAGATGTGGCTTGTTCTTTTATTATTAAGTCTTAATAAGCACATATGATAGAGAAAATTAACTGAATTATTATTATTACTATTATTATAATAATAATAGGGCACACACACACCCACACACCAAGCACAATTTAGAATCGCCAATGCACCTAACCAGCATGTCAATGGACTGTGGGAAGAAACCAGAGCACCCGGAGGAAACCCACGGGGAGAACATGCAAACTCCACGCAGGGAGGACCCGGGAAGCGAATCCGGATCTCCTAACTGTGAACCATCATGCCACCCAAGTCTGAACTTATTCTCTTTTAATTTCTCCTGAAGACTTGCCACTCTTTCCTTACACTGCAGGTTCAACCGGACAACACATATGTTTGTCATCCCCCTCCATGAAAAAGACGGCTCCTCAGATTCATTTTTTAATTTATTACTCTACTTTCTTTAATGTAAAAGCTAATATTTCAGTTTTCCCTCTTCTCAACTGCTTGGCTGCTATCTGTTTGCAGGCCGTTCAGACAGCAAAATGAAATACGAACTTCCTCAGATACCATTATACCTTGTGTAAAGCAACACTAAAACTATTTATATATCTATCAATATATCTATATATTTATATATACTGTATATATATATATATATATATATATACACAAACACATACATCTTTTTTATTTAATTTTTGAATTATCAAGTCAAGTGGCACAGTGATGAGAGCTGCACAGCCCTGCGTCTGCTTCTTAGCCCTGTCTTGTTCTGCTCTGAGCTCTTCTCTAGTTTCCTCCTAACCTCAAAAACAGGTTATGTTAGGTTAAGTACCTTGTGTGGGAACGTTCTGGAGTGTGATATCGCTGAGGATAGACTGATGTTGCTTTTACATTTGCTTTCCATGATGTACCCAGGGTTACCAAAATAGGCTCCATCTTTCTTGCACTCTGCAATGAAAATACGGTCTTCAGGAAGGGATGGATTTACTGAAACAAGCTGGAATTAAAGCTGCTTAGGTATGCTTTACGTTTAGCCCAGGTGTCGCCAATGTTTGGATTGGTATTAAATAAATAACTTTTTAAAATAAAGAATGAGTATGAAAACACTTAGTGCTACTGATTATAGCCTTGGGATGTCATGGCAACTGCGTTTCTTTTATCTCTTAGTATTCTTTAATATCATGAGCTCGGCACAATAGGTAACAATTACCTGCTCTTTTTTTCTTTACCTTCTTGTGATCTTACCACTTCCAGTATCAAGCATTATTCTTCAAAAAACGGGAATGTTAAATCCTTTAAAACTTCCAAATACTGTAATAATGCTCATATTACCTAATATCTGGAGTTGTAATGCTGATGGAAGAAGCACATTGAGAAAACTTTATGATGCAGGGTTGCAGGTAGCTGCTCTTGTTTTGTTCCTGAAAAAAAAGAAAGAAAAAAAAAACATAAAGGAGGAGAAAAACCTGCAAAGAAGAGTGAAATCAGAGAAAGCAACCTGAACAGAACTCCCAGAAAGCTTAGCATTAAGAGCTGTTTTCAATTTCCACTTTATACAACACCCTCTGCAATATCATTTCACACTTATGCTTCCTGCTTGCACTTTTGATTATTAGACTCGCATACTACACGCTACAAGTAGTAGTTTTTAATCGTTTCTATTGAACCTGTGTATTAGAAGTCACTTCATCATGCAAAAGAGTAAAGTAACACCTCAACTGGCTTTATGTTTTCAATATAAGTTGCAGAGCAGAAAATTGTTTAATGTTCAGTCTTTCATTTCCTAAACTCACAATGTAAGGAATTCTTTCATAGGCCATTAAAAGTAACAAGACAGTGGCTATTTGAGGACGTGCTGCTTTGCGGCCTACGTATATTGAAAATCATAGAAAAGCTTAGCGCATGCTATCATGAGCAATCAGACTGACTCAATAACCTCTTTGTAAGAACTTCACAGAAACTTTTCATCTGCCAGATGTCTACTCTAAGTCCAGAGGACACCATTTACAAACTGCACATGTTGTTCTTAATTATCACTTTATTGTAAGAATGGACTGACCAGCTGAGCTGAAGTAGTATCTTTCAAAAATTTCCATCCCTGAATCCCTTTAAATGCCAGATTTTGCTTATCTAGGCACAACTTTCTCATTTGTTGTCCCTCATGCAGCAGGCCTGTCATGTTGAACAACTTAAATTTGCTGTCCTTGATGATGGACCTGACATTTCTGATTTAATTGTAGCCGAAATGGGTTTTCTCTTGGCACTCGCAGTAGCTCACCCTGTGGATCAGACACATAACCATATAACTAGCAGAGCTAAAGAGGAATTTTCTGTAGCTCAGGCGGCATTCCTGTTAACCTGAAAAGATGGTGCCATCACAGCATACTTAACAAGTTCAAACACTGTTAAAATATTGAGTGTAAAAAGTATGATACTTGAAAGTCTTCGTTATAATGCACAGCAGCCAGAGAAACAGAGTCTTTTAGTTGCTCACGACACATTCATCTTAGGATGTCTTGCTGTGGACAGAGTCTGGTTTGGATGCACACGCCTTCATGAAGCAGTGTGGAGCATAGACTGCTTTAACTGATGTAAAGTCAGATTCCACGATTTGTTGAGAAGATGTGTGAAGTGTCCAGCAGTGTGTTTTGTGTGATCACGTTACCCTTTGTGGTTCGCATCAAGGCAGCCAAGCCAAGGATCGTTTTCATTTCTACGATTCTCTTTTAGAGAGGTCCATAAAAGCCAGTCATTACAATACATACAATACAATAAAGTTTATTTTTGTATAACCCGAAATCACACAAGAAGTGCCGCAATGGGCTTTAACAGGCCCTGCCTCTTGACAGCCCCCCGCCTTGACTCTCTAAGAAGACAAGGAACAACTCCCAAAAAACCTCTTGCAGGGAAAAAAATGGAGGAAACCTTGGAAAAGGAAGTTCAAAGAGAGACGCCTTTCCAGGTAGGTTGGGTGTGCAACGGGTGCCAAAAAGAGAAAGGGGGGTCAATACAATACAATACACAGAACAGAACAAATCCTCAGTACCAGGGGTGCCCACACTTTTTCAGCTAGCGAGCTACTTTTTAAATGACCAGGTCGAAATGATCTACCTACATTAAAATTATATATATATATATATATATATATATATATATATATATATACACATATATACATATATATATATACATACATATATATATATATTTATATATATACATACATATATTTATATATATATTTATATATATATATATTTATATATATATATTTATATATATATATATATATATATATATACATATACTGTATATATATATATATATACTGAGTATACTTTATACATAAAATGTATATTGTCGTACCTTGCATAACTGAATAACCTTTAATACAAAATAACAATTCAATACATTTATGGTCACTACAATATTTGGATTTAATAATCGTCATGTGGGAAAAGGCTGACTCGCATAAATAAGTAGAGGCGAATAAAGCAGTTAAGGAGCTTTTGAATTCAGCCGAGTGAAAAATGACGGCTGTCCGATTAACTGCGATTTTAGTTCCCTCTCCTTTCTCTTTCTCAGATTGCTTTACAGAAGGAAGTCAGTTTCGTAGTTTTTATGAACAGTTCGAAAGTGTCTTTCCACATTTTCCTTCGTTGAAATAGAAATAATAGATTGACAGATCAGACCAACACATTTCGATTGTGACATTGTGAGAAAAAAATCCTCTTCCAATTCCACATCCAGCCCATACCCTCCACAAACATTTTATTTAAATCCCTTCTTTAGTTGATATAAATTGGAAGGCTAACTAGATCACTTAGCCGTAGTTTTGCAGTAGCTCGTGCATTTAATCGTTCGTGTGGGATGACCAGTGTGTTAGAAGAAAAGAGATCTCAGACTGGCCGCCCTGTATGTCAATCAAGTGGGAAATGCCATAGGGAGGATATATGATAGACTAACGTTTAAAGAAAAAATTTTTTTTTTAGAATGCAATGCCATCTACCTGCACTACATTTCTGATCTACCGGTCGATCACGATCGACGCATTAGGCACCCCTGTTCAATACAGTATAAAAATAAAACTTTTAGAAGTTCGTAGCAGGTTTGAACAGTAGATGATATCACATAATATGATTTGGATTTGTTTAGAGTCCTGGAGACCTCATCCATCAAGCTGCCTCTCCCATTTGGCCATTCCCCAGCCTGAAATAGTGCTAATCCGATGAAAGGACCCCTCTACCCCACGATTCCTGCGATCCTCCATCAGGGATGACATTACCTTGGGCAGGAAAAACAACTTGGCAGGTGGGCCGTGGCACCAAGTGCCACATTTGAGTACCGAGAAGAGAGGTTTGACTGTCTTTACCCTTAACAGGTGGGGTGCCCTACACACAAAAAAGTTGGACCATATTATATCACACAATGTAATTCTGAGGTATTAAAAACAAGCATTATATAAAATATAGAAATTTACAGCATAGATTTTACAGTTTATTTACCACCACCGACATCTTTGTTTGAATCTGAATAAGAGTTTCAACTGGACGTGGTGCATGTGACTTATAGGTCACCATGCTTGTAAAGCACATTGGCATTTTACCAACCCATTTAAATTAAGTCATGAAGTAGGAATGTGAGACAATCCCACAGAAACAAAAAAGAACATACAAGCTGACTTGAACTGTGCCCAGAAAATGAAACACTGGAGCTACGAAACCACAGGGTTAATCCACGTACCAGTGTGCAGCCCCATGAAATCTGAAGAAACAGTGGCTTTTTAATTGAATGATGTCTGTCTGCGCTGGTCCTCTGTTGAAAGAAGCAGTGAAAAGAAAGGGTAATTGAATTGGGCTTCAGCGTCGTGAGTGATGTGTTCAATAGCCACAGGAGGGCTCCTCATACTCTCCACCTCTGCCAGCCCCCTTCTGGTTTTTCATCCCCCAGGCACTGATATCTCTTTAAGGCTTCACATTTATATGAAGGAGGAAATTAAATATAAACATATGATCCTGTCTTTGGAAGGAGAGCTGCCGGCTTATGTTAGGAATGAGCTAAAGGAGCATCTGAAAAGTGATCTGACACGTTCAAAACATCTGCTTCAAAAGTGGCGGACATATGAAAAGAGGCTTAAGTGAGCAACAGGGAAAAAAGGGGTAAGGAAATCAGACAGGGGGAGAAAACTGAGGGATGCTTAAAAACTGAAAAGAAGGGAGGGAAGCATAAATGTATTTAAAATTCAGCATAAGCTCCAATAGAAGATAAAGTGAAAGAAAATGGTGTGGAAGGATAGACAACACACTGTTCTTTATTTGGCTTCACAGCCGGCCCAGTCAGGGAAATATACTTTGTGCGTACAGGATGTGTTCTCTTTCAGATACACTATTCTTGTTTTTCTTTTAATTCTTTTTCATGGACTAATTAATACAAATTCTAAATAAAAAGGCCAGTGCATGTATCTGTAAGAGATTATGGTGCAAAGTAGCCTTCATGACAGATTATGCCACAACATGACCCAGCAGCTTCATGTTTCACTGCCTCTTACATGAAAGTGACACTTAACGCTTCACCACGGAAGGGCTGTGTCCTAGAATTCCTTTAAGGATTTCCCACAGGAAAGAAAGTTTAGAGCTTAAAAGTCTTAAAAGATAACAGAAGACTTTGCCACCCGTCCGCACAGAATTAGAAATGACTAGTAGGTGTGTCACCATTTTACGCAGACTTTGAACCCAAACTATAGTAGCTATTAGTGACAAGGAAACTGAATTCACAGCAGAACTGAGGATTGTTTCAGGAAATGTCAGACTTTGGTGTCCCACAACTAGCAAAATTCATCCAATTAAAGCAACAAGAAAGATGTCTAGTTTTACATATAAGCACACCCCAGAGTTTACGTTCCTCTCATTTGTAACTGATTCCTTCAAGTGGACTAGTGAGGCAGCACTGGAAAATCTCACTTCTGCCTCACCTGTAATCAACCATTTGTGTTTTCTTTTTTTTTCCATCACTCACATACATAGCCGTCTCCCCTATTAACACTTTCCAAAACATGAAATTTTCTAACTTTTTCTAATCCATGTCTCATTTCCAAAAGACATTCTCTCCCCTTTATTATTCATCTGGGCCTTTTTCTGTGAGAGAATCCCAAGAAAGATGTCAAAATCTTAGAGGGGAAGATTGGCAGCTTTTCATCCCAATAAAAATTCAAAAACTACAAACAACTAGTTTTACAATTGTGAAATTAATTGCATAAAAAAAGTTTAAGTGTCAATTTTGTTGCCTCAGCAAGACTAAAAAAGAAGTCTAAAACTGCATGCATTAGAGAATCAGGAACAAAAAAAGATACTGGAAAACAGAATTAGCAATGAGGCTGTGAACGAGACCCGGGTACCGTGAGCTATGATGCGGCACACAGCAACGTAATACACACAAAGTAAAGATGTCGTTGAAAAGCAGTTTCTCAATTAATAATCTTTTATACTCCTTTTTCAAGAAAATCTTTCATCACCAATATATTTAATGCTGACTAAAATATGCCATCTCTCAGAAACAGTTCAATTTTACAGTCTATAAAATTTCCAACTTTTTTTTTGTATTTGAGATGATTTTGTCTTTTTTAAAAACATGGGGAAATGTCATATTTTCACAAAATAAATTAATGAGGTATATTCCCAATGAAATCATATCCATGCAGTAAATATATTCATCCTACTTCACTTGCTGCCATTTTCTTGGTGCATGAAACCCAGATGGGAGTATAACTGGTATTAACACAATTTGAATTCCTTCCCACCAACCTCTTAACAATTAATATGTAGAGGTGGATGTTGGTAAGTGTATTTGGTTCACAACAGCTCTGGAACCTGTTTTAGAATTTTAGTCAAATTTTTACATAAACTCTTACCATATTTGAGATAATGGCAAATGTATGTGTTCAAGTTGGATATTTTTAGCCATTTTCTAGAAGACATCCACAGGCCGTTCTTGGGGCAAGACATGCCAGCAAACACAGACTGCCAACCTCAAGTCCAGTTCTGATTAGATCACTGAAAAAAAAAATCAACAACCTTATTTGTAGAGTTAAAAGGTAATTAAATAAGACTCAAGTTTAGACCTGAATGTTCCAAAGACCTGTAGGATAATTCAAAATATTAACATGGGACCATCAAACACTGCTCTAAGGAGCGTAAGCATGGCAAATCAGAAAAGAAGACATGCAGAAGTCGGATAAGAGAGCTCTTAAGTTCCTGTCTGCCATTAAATATGGTGTCTCTCTACATTAAGTGCAGAGACACCACTGCTACTCTCCCTCTAATTCTGTGTGTGAATATATACAGTATATATATCAGTAATTGCACACTGCACGATGAGTACACTTGACTCGACCATTCATAGTTCTCATCCTCTTTCTCTGTACGTTTAGCATTTGTTTGCTCAGAGGTTGATGCGCTTGCTGCTTCCTGAGCAGCTCTTCTTTTCTCCACCCTAGCGGCCCACTTCTTCTCTTCTGTTGCCGGCATCTTTTCACGTTAAAACTGATTACGTCAGTGTTTGCCTTGCAATTACTGAGTACGTTTTCTTTAATTTTTTACTTAAGCTGCCACTTAAATCATTCTTGAGGCAGATTGAAGTCTTAAGATATGAAGAGGTAGGAGAAGTAAAGGTGAAGGTGGTAGGGATGAGAACGGCGCCCATAGGCATGCACTGAACGACCTTCCTGCTGGCCGCTGGCGACAGTTGATTCTTTACTTTAACATGGCCTTTTTAAAACTTCACTTTAACTTAATCCTGATACTCTGTTTGTTCAATTCATCATAATAACTATTCATGGTGGCTCTAAAATCCGTACTGACCCCTACTCTCTCTTCTGTTTCTTTTTCCGGTTTCCGGCCTGCGCCACCTCCACCTACTCAAAGCTTCATGATGCTCCAACATTGATGGATGGATTAAAAGGCAGAAGTCTACGTGACCATCATCATCAAGTCCTTCCGTGAGAATCCTAAATCCAAAGAGGACTGTTTCATTTATGTTAGGTAGATTGCCCAGAGGGGACTGGGCGGTATCATGGTCTGGAATCCCTACAGATTTTATTTTTTCTCCAGCTGTCTGGAGTTTTTTTGTTTTTTCTGTCCCCCCTGGCCATTGAACCTTACTCTTATTCGATGTTAATGTTGATTTATTTTGTTTTCTTACTGTGTCTTTTATTTTTCTATTCTTCATTATGTAAAGCACTTTGAGCTACTGTTTGTATGAAAATGTGCTATATAAATAAATGTTGTTGTTGTTGTAAAGGACTCTGAGAGCAAGACGAAAACGATTCTCTAGTCTGATGAGACAAATGTTAAGAGTCTTTCTCATCAAAACTCCAAGCACTTTATCAGTCGAAAACCAGGCACTCCTCCTCCTCATCACCTGCCTGACACCACCCCTATGGTGTAGCAAGAGTGGTGGCAGCACCATTCTGAGGGGACGTAGGAACAGGAGGACTGGTCAAAACTGAGGGAAGGATGAATGCAGCTAAATACATAAAGTAGAGGACCTTGAAGGAAACCTGCTCCAAAGTGCACACATCCTCAGACTGGGGCGACAGATCACCTTTCAGCATGACCTTTGCTTTAGGATAAGTCTCCGACTGTCCTAGAGTGGCCCAGACTTAAACCCCATTGAATATGTGCGGAGACACCTGAAGATGGCTGCTTACGGATGCATCCAATCTAATGGAGCCTGAAAGGATCTGACAGCAAGAATGGGATTGACTGGCCAAATCAAGACGTGTAAAGATTATGGAGACTTTCTAAAGAAGACTCAAAACTGTAACTGCTGCCAAACAGGCTCTTAAAAAGATAAATAAATCTAAATATCTCCATTTTTTAATTGTAATTTTAAGAAATTTGCAGACCTTTCTGAAAATATGCTTTAACATTGTCATTATGGGTTATTGAGTGTGGATTGGTAGATCTACAACACAATAAAGTGAGCACAAAGTTAAAGCAGAACACAAATCAATGATAACTCCACACCAGCCTAACCCTCCACCAACAGACAGGACACTTGGGTACATCCAATGTTCAGCAGTCTTACATACTCACATGCCCTAAAAAAGGTTAACTTAAACTAACTGGCACTTCTTTGAAATTTGGGAACTCAATCAGTGTTTTAAAAAGCCCCCACAGACACGCTAGCAAGCAAGCAGACACTTTAATGACAATACCAGTGTTATAAAGCTTTAAACTAGCATCACCAAGTACTGCATGGAATGATAACCACTCGCTCTTAAATTCACTGGTTAACAGCACATCCTGCAGACACTTCTTTATGCTCTTGACAGCACGTCTCTGCTTCCTGAATCAAATTTATTAACAACAAACGCAACATCAGTGCTCTGGTGACCGACACAAACACATGGAGAGTTAGATGGAAAAAGGGTGGGAATCACAGAGTGTCTGGTCCTCTAGCCAGTTATTTGATCATTTCCTCCACTGCACAAAAACATTTGGAATTTCAGTTTTTTTCCAAATTACATATTTTAATTCTTGATCACTTTCATCAGAAGCGTTTTTAGGATTAAAAAAAAAAAAAGTCAGACTGCCATATAGCAGACTCCAAGACAGCAAACTGTAAGCAAGCAGATAGATAGATAGATAGATAGATAGATAGATAGATAGATAGATAGATAGATAGATAGATAGATAGATAGATATGAAAGGCACTATATAACATAGATAGATAGATAGATAGATAGATAGATAGATAGATAGATAGATAGATAGATAGATAGATACTTTATTAATATTTAAGGGGAAATTCACATACTCCAGCAGCAGCATCCTGATAAAGAACAATATTAAATTAAAGAGTGATAACAATGAAGGTATAACAGACAGTAACTTTGTATAATGTTAACATTTACCCCCCAGTTGGAATTGAAGAGTCGCATATTGTGGGGTCTCCTCAGTCTGTCAGTGGAGCAGGACGGTGACAGCAGTAGTTGGAAACAAAAGAAAATAACAAGTTAAAATTAAAGACACGTTTAATATGAACAATTAATTTGAATTATTTCCAGTATCAAAATCATATTTTATATAATAAATATATAATACTAATAAATTAAACTGTAACTGTAAAAAGAATGCAAATGTTCAGAGTTTAGTAAATGGTTGCAAGGGTTACCTCTGCCACAGATGCCAAGGCACACATGGGACTGACATTTCTGCTGAGATGTGGTAGAAACTCAGACAGCTAAACTCCTCTTCTATTGAATAGAGAGCTTGACACAAGGCGACAAATCCTCAAATCTATTAAAAAAGAAAGACTGAAAGAAAAAAAGGAAAAAATGTCATTCTATTCAACAACTCCGTAGCACAGAGGTAAATGGAGTGTGAAACAGTAAACACCACTGGAACATTAGTGTCATAAACTATAGGGGGCTCCTTAGCACAAAGACCACCCAAAAAAAAAAATCACAAAAAGCCCCACAAGTGCAAGGATCCATCGGCCACTCTGTTTGTAAAACATAAAGGACGAGGAATCTTTGAAAACTAAGAGATTTATTTTTAAAAATGCTCTGCAGCACAAGTCCGAGGAGTATAAAGGGCCCAGAAGGAGTTGCCTTAAACAACAAAGGCAAAAAAGACCCAAAACCACAAATCCAGAGAGCAAAGTTAAAAACAGAGCCTAGCACAGCTCCACAAAGGCACAGTAATAATCACAAGAGAAACTAAGGAACACCACGCCAAAGATATTCTATTAACGACAAGGGGTATTTAACTGCTTTCTCAGCCTTTATAGGGTGGAGACAGAAGTGGACAAGATAGCCTCACCTCTTATTGGACCCCCTACCCCACAAAATATAGAGAACATAATCAAACAATTAAATAATACACACTACTAGCAAATAAAAGCAGGATAATGCAAATAATTAACAAAAATACAATTAACACAAACAAACAAATCAAACATGAGAAAACAGACAGAAAAAAGGAATTTGAACATCAGCCTAGGAAGGAATCATAACTGAAACAGAACAATTATAAGAAACAGTAGCAAATACGAGTGTCTGGCAAACGTATATCAGAGTAGCCCTCTCACTGCTGCCCCTATGGCAGGGGTGTCAAACTCCAGGCCTTGAGAGCCACAGCAGCTTCAGGTTTTCATTCTAACCCTTTTCCTAATCAGTGACCAGTTTTCATTGCTATTTAACTTTTTTCCCACATCATTTTAATATCCCCCATTAGAAGGATTCGGCCCTCTCAATTTATTCTTTTCTTCAATAAATGACAGCCAAACAAAAATGAAATGTGAAATAAGCCAATAGATGACGAGCTGAATTAGGGCTTCAAATTCCAACCAGTTTCACTCCAACCAGTTTCTTAATGAGAAGTCGATTCTTGCTGTTAATTAAGCCCGTTATTTAATTCCATGGCTTCTTGCTGCTCTCATTCTGCCACAGCACACATTTTCAAAACTGTTTTCTATTTTTTCTAAGAACATCGTCAAAATGTTTTGGTGATCTGAGAGATCAACATTACCGAGACCTTCACCTTTCTTTATTTTCAGACATTATGTGATGAGAACAGAGGAGCTGGTCATGTGGTGGCTTGTTTTGTGTCTCATTATTGTTTGGCTGCTAATTAAGAACAAAGAATCAACTAAGGGGCCTGAGTCACGTCAATTAAAAGAAGTAATCAACAGCAAAAAATGGAATGAAATGAAAAGAATGAAAACCTGCAGCCACTGTGGCCCTCTAGGACTGGAGTTCGACACCCCTGCCCTATTGGAACAAAGAATTTACTCTGTCTTATGGGATGGACAACAGTGAGATCTACTAATAAGCAGCTCACACCTGAACAAACTGGTGAGGAAGGCAGGCTCTGTTGTAGGCACGGAGCTGGACAGTTTGACATCCGTGGCAGAGCGACGGGCGCTGAGCAGGCTCCTGTCAATCATGGAGAATCCACTGAACAGGATCATCTCCAGACAGAGGAGCAGCTTCAGCGACAGACTGCTGTCACCGTCCTGCTCCACTGACAGACTGAGGAGACCCCACACTATGCGACTCTTCAATTCCCCCTGGGTGGTTGGTAAACGTTACCATTACACAAGATTATAGACTGTTATACCTGCCTTTGCACTCTCCACCTTGCTTTTTTTTTTTAACTTGCACTGCATTTTTATCACTATTTAATTATATTGTTTTTAGCAGTATGCTGCTGCTGGAGTATGTGAATTTCCCTTTGAGGAAATCTATCTATCTATTTATCTATCATTGATGGAGGTCCATAGGAAGCTAAGTGAAGGACCACAAATAACAGCACATTCAGGATCACTGACTTTGAAACTGTCTACCATACCCCACACATGCTTAATTCTGAAATTTGACATTTTTCACTTTCCTCTTAAGAGGAAGGGGCTAGGACCATCGATGAAGAATCAGATATCAAAAATATTATTATATTCATGGTCCGCAGTCTCAAGGATCCTCTGCATTCCTGTGTGACTGACCCTCATTTTGTGTTGAGCTCTCGTGTCCCATTATGGGGAGAGAGACCCGGGGGTCTGTTGACGTGTCACGCACAGTTTCAAGTCCTTCTGATCCTGTCCGCTGAAGACCCCAATTGGATTACTCTTAATCATAAGGGTGTCGTTTCCTGCATAAAATGTGATCTGAAAACAGGCAAATGGACGAGGGTTTTTAGAGGGAAATCCAAAAAGCTGGATGTCCTGCATGTGTAGAGATCAAGACGAGTTGAACGGCACATCATATGTGGGGGTTTCTCGTACCGGTGAGCCAAGAGCCACCGGACAAAAAAACAAAAAAAAAAAAACGTGATTTCAAAGCGTTCAGAAGTAGCACACACCTTTATTTTAAAACTGAAACCCTTCTTCGAAATTATGCACCCATGTTGTAATCGCATGAGCAGACAGGACACGGTCATGACATCCTAACTGGTAATGACGCCGACATTCCCTTTGCACAGCAGTCCCACTATTGCCATTCTTATAAAAGGTTTTCACATCGAACGCTCGTTGCGCCCCACTCCACTGCTCCTTTACAACTAATGGCAACAGGTTCTAAACGAGCTTGCATCGGTCCCAAACGACTGCCGACACCCCAAGGTGGCCAACACCTCGTTTCAAAATTTCCCATTTCCCATATTCTAGTAATACAGTGACTTGAGACTTCACAGTGTGTGGTGGCCACCTATTTCTGGCATGCCCTGAAGCTTAGTTCGATTATGAAATAAAAGACACAAAAAAATGCTTACTTACAGTCTTGTTACAGTGGAACCTCGGGTCACGACTGTAATTCGTTCCAAAACTCTGGTCGTAACCCCGAGTTGGTTGTGACCCGAAGTAATTTCCCCCATAGGATTGTATGTAAATACAATTAATCTGTTCCAGACCGTACGAACTGTATGTAAATATATTTTTTAAAGATTTTTAAGCACAAAAATAGTTAATTACACCAAAGAATGCACAGCGTAATAGTAAACTAAATGTAAAAACATTGAATAACACTGAGAAAACCTTGAACAACAGAGAAAACTAACACAGCAAGAGTTCACGCAACAACCTTATGAACCGCTCGCTGCAAACACTTTTTTTAATGAGTTTTAAGCACAGGGAAAAAAATTTAAAATCCTTAATTTATACAAAAACTAACCATAAACAACTAAGAAGACTAACCTTGCATGAGTCGAGTTCTGGCATGAAGGAAGTGAACAGGAAGCTGGGTGGAGAGGAGATTACAGTTTTGAGGTAAAGTCCCTCTCTGTGCGATGCACATCTGACTGAGAACAATGTACTATACAGGGAGGGACTGAACACGTGCGGAAATCAACCGGAAGGGAAACTGGCTTGTTCGTCACCCGAGTACGTGGTCGTGAACAGATGCAAAAGTTTGCCGAACTTTTTGGTCGTAACCCGATTTGTACGTGTTCAGAGTCGTTTGTGACCCGAGGTTCCACTGTACTGCCAAGGAGCTGCCATTTAAGACTAAGAAAACAAAGATGAGATATTCATTTAATGTGCGTATTGCCCGTTGCCCCGTCATAAATATTCCCGGTCTTCTTTTCTGACTTCAGCGGAGCAGGCAACACCGCCACTCGTGCCATCCATGCCAGCCCTCGAATCCGTCCTCAAATCATTGCACCAGCACACCCAAAACTACCGCGTCCTAGCTAAATCACGTCTGTCCTTAGTCATTTTATATTGTTTTGTCTTATCGTTCTGATACATTTATCCTGGACTCTGAATAATAATAATAATAAGGTCGCCACACACTCAGGCTGCACTGCCGCCACGCCTCCTCCTCCTCGTTTCCACTTCTGCTTTTTTTTCTCCCCCACCCAATTTTTTGCGCCATCCCCTTCTAACCAATCAACACTAAGCAGAGCGGCCTTGCGGAGCAGAAATTGGGCTGCGCGTGAACATTTGCCACCATTTACATAGTAAACCAGCTTCCATACAGCTGATGGCAGATACAGATGATGAAAATGATTCATCTATATGCTCAATAAACATTTTTGAACCCAGCCCGGTATTTATTTTGCATAACAAAGAATCAACTGATTTTCTAAGTGAGTAGCTTTTAAAAATGTTTAAATCCAAGGACCCAAATTATAAAACTGGTACACCATACAGTGACCAAGAAAGAGGATTACCATCATAGGAGTTATAAGGAGACAAAGAGCAATGGTAATAATTGTATTTCCTCCCAAGCATACTTCTCACATGAATACTGCTAAAAGAGAAATGTGGGGAACAAATGTATTGACATCCATCCATCCTCCAACTGTTAGTGCAGGTTGAAAAAATGGGTAAATCTTGAATGACTTTTCCTTGATGCTTTCTTTGTTGGGGGGCTTGAACACAATGCACCGCTGCAAACCTCGAGGTCTTCCCCCCTCACAGGCTATTAGAACAGACAGAATGCAATACCCACTCCCCACACAGTGTCAAAATGTCAGATTAAAAACATCACGGACACCAACCTGCATTGCAGCACACTGTAAATTGCGCTGCCAGTTGGTGTAAGTCAGCTCAGTGAGCCTTTGGGACTGGATTAGAATCAGATGGAGTTTTCTTTTCTTCCCGTCTTTTGCCATCTGACCTTATCTTACCTTACGTAATGTTTCTTTTCATCTTCAAGCCCTTTTAGGACGGGAATGAGTTTTAGATTATTACTGGTGGACTTCTGTTATTTTAGTGCTGTCCAAATCACTCAAATGATGGAATTTTACTGACATGTTGATTCATATTGGACTAGTTTGTCCGGAGGTTATTTCATATGGACTTCTTATACGTAGAAGGTAAAAGGCTCCATAATCTTTACTGAGATGTGAATGCACAGCCCATAAAACGTCACTGACACAAAAGATTCAGATGGGACTTAAATTACAGATGTCCTCTACTAATCATTACTTTAGCTCACCTCTAGTTGTAAAACTAAACCCATTCAAACAGAGCTTTAGTTACATATGAAATGGTTAAACATGTGTCTTGTGGACTGCAGGGGCCACTGCAGCTCACCAAACCCGACACAGACAGGCTAAAAAATAAATAAGTATGAAATGAACAAGACACTTTTTATTGTGAGAAACTCTTCCTTTGTAAGCATTTCCCACGACACATCCATGACAAGTACAAAGCTCACTATAAAGCACACAGTAACACTTTGTCTCCCTTTCTCTCTGTTTCTCACACTCTGTCACTGCCTCCTTCACTCCTTCTAGCAAGCTTTGCCTTCCTTCTCCCAACTCTGACTCCCGGAGCAGGAAGCTCCTTTTATGTTACACCTGGAAAAAGTTCAGCATTTCTGAAGATCGGAAGAACTTCTGGGTGAGGTGAGAACCTACCAAACTGGGGCTCCCCAGTCCCCATATCATGCCCTAGTGGCAACCACAGAACACAATATGGCTGTCAAAAAAAAAACAACAATTCCCATGGTTCCCTGTGGGAATCCACAGTGCTGCTGTAACCTGGGGGGGGGGCTGCCAACTGCCATCTTGTGTATGTCATCTCCCCTGGTCTTTCCCAGCTGTGGGCCTCCCGGCCATCCCTCACAGAATGTATATTTGTTCATTTATTATTGGAAACTATGGTTAAATCTTTGCAAGTACATCCTTCTGAGGAAAGTACAGCATGAAAATAATTGTAAAGTAAAGGAAAATCCAAGTCTGTCAAAAGCAAAAGAAACACAAACTCATCTCCCATTTCACAATTTCCTGTCAATACATATCAGAAATCTGAAAGCAAACCGGAGAGCATCAAAATAACACGACGCAGACTACACAAAGACACCAAAGCCATGTACAGAGCGATATACAGAAGGAACTGAAAATGCGACACCCATTTATTAGGAACTGCAATTTTGACATCATCTGCTATTCACGTCGCTTTCTGAATCTGTTTTATACATTACAGGCTTATTACCCATAATACTGGAGCCTGTGCTGGCAACATCTGGTGCAAGACAGAAACGAACCCTAGACAGGGCCGTAGTCTATCGAGTAGGAAAATCACAAGCATGCCAAGTCTGACAGGGCCAGTTTAGAAATGCCAGTCAACCGAACATGCGCATCTTTGGGATGTCAGAAGAGACCAGAATAGCAGGATAAAGCCTACAAACTGCACAGAAAAATTGGGAAAAGCTGCTGACATGAGAATGTGCAAACTGCACAAAGACAGTGAGCAAGTCGGAAATCAAACAGGGCTTCTTCTCTTGTAAGGTTGCAGCAATTTTGCCATTGGGCAAAAAACTGGAAGTAGGATCACTTTACTGTTGTCTCTATTTCATACAGTACAAATCTGTAATCTAAGTAACTAGCTGTGTCACATGGCACCGCCCGGGATAGCTGGTAAGACAGTGGGCTTCAGTTAGAGTGCCATCGGGTAATCTGGTGTAACACAAGTACTATGCAGCTAACTAAATACTTCACTCTATACATTAGCGGTAGTTTTTGTTTTGTTTCCCTAAGGTTTAATATTATAGGCAGACAGAATGCTGTAGCGGTTAATACTTTGGGTTTAGGATTTCAAATCCAGGTACCAACACTTGGTGACCCGGACCAGGTCACTTCCCCTGTCTGTGTCCCAATGGGAAAACCAAACAAAATGCAGTCAATTGTATTTTAAATGTTGTTTGTCATCTTGGATAAAAGTGCCACATCAAACAATAAGTTAGAATAATACAATTATTAGGTCCCTGAACATGCTACACACGATTGTCCTTGAGTAAAACATTCTTGCTCTTCCTTGTGACTTGTCCTTTGTTGATGGTCATTGCAAAACACATTTTACAGCAAAGTGTATTCTTTTGAATGGAAACGAGTAATCAGTAGGAACAATGTGAAATTTAAGCGTATATTACCATTTGTTTTATATACGTAGTCCATTAGATGTTTATGATTTTCATTTGTTTATGCCATTCACTTGAGTATGTCTTTTCCCGTTTTTCATCAGTTGTATGTGGCCTCCATCCTCAAACTCTGCAAATGCAAAATATTCAAAGGCTTTTGGTGCACTGTGAAAACTAAGCAGACGTGCATGTACATGACAATAATTTTGGAGGGTGGGATGAGAGTCCCTTTTTAAAGTTTGTAGATGCAAATGTATATTGCAATGGAATAGCTTGTGGGGGGTCAGTTAGGTTTAAACTGACGCCATTTATCCTGGCTGGTCTCGAACACAAGGATATCACTGCTGCCTCTGCTTCTCGCTCTCCTGTTGTCCCTTTTTGTTTCTAGTGAAGTAACACCTACACTCACAGCCACAGCACCTGGCACGCTGACTGGAGCTTTATAGCACCTGCTACACGCCGAGCTTTGCATCTTCCTAGAGCTTCACCAAACTTTATCCTTCCATTCCAGACCTCACTGTACACACCAAACATGATCATGTCTCTTTTTTCCTGTCCGGAACGCAGCCCCTACTTCAGTTGTCCATCCACCCTGCTGGTTAGTGGCACTGTTGGCTTGGCCCATCAATCACTTTTGCTCAGTCCTTTGTTAGCACAATGCAGATTATGTTCGTTAGCATAATAATAATAAAGCTCAACATATTAAAAAAAAAAATAAGATCAACAAATAAATATAACACAGTTCGGCTAATTTTCTTTTTTTTTTGTTCCTACAACATCCCCTAGTGGCCACAATAGGGGAAGGACCTACCTCAACAACCCCAAAGGATACCAACATGGACAAATATTAGAAGACCTTGCTTAATACACAAATGATCTTGAAGGATTGCAGTTTTAGGTTACCTACTGAATTCAAATCTATTTAGAAGAGCGAAAAGGCCATCAATTGTTTACATCTAATAAGCCCGATTTTCTGTTTTTATGCATGAACATAAAGGATTTGTGCTTTCTTGTGGACATCGATGTCTAACTCACGGTTCTCAAACTCTGGTCCTGGAGGGCCCCAGTGGCCGCAGGTTTTCATTCTAACCCGTTTCTTAATTAGTGACCTGTTGATTTCTTTTGAATTCATTTTAATTGACTTGTTTTTTTAGGATTCGTTTCCCTGAATTTCTTCATCGTTCTTCTGAATTGCTTCATTTCTTTCCTTAAACGGCACCCAAACAGAAATAAAATGTGAAGCCAACAGAAGACCAACTAAGTCAGGGCCTCAAACTCCAAGCAGTTGCTTCATGAGGCTCCGATTCTTGTTGATAATTAAACTCGTTCTTTAAATCCATTGCTTGCTGCTGCTCTCATTGTGTAATAGCTGACATTACTGAAACTGTTCATTTTCTCTTTTCTAAGAGCTCTGTTCAAATGTTTTGTGGACCTGAGCAGATCAACATTTGTGAGACCTTCTCATTTCCTTATTTTCAGATATTGTGTGATGGTCACAGTTTGCTGGTCCTGTTTTGGCTCATTTTGTATCGCATTTCTGTTTGGCAGCTAATTGAGGAAAAAGAAACAATTAAGAGGTCCGAGTCTTCAAGAGCAAGTCGATTAAAATTAATTGAAAAGAAGTTAATTAGCAGCAAAAACAGGTCGCAGGTTAGAATGAAAACCTGCAGCCACTGGGGCCCTACAGGACCAAAGTTGGGGACCACTGGTCTTAGTTTACTTTGGAACCCCAAAGCATACACTTTTACTTGTGTTTGGCATTGCCAATCTTTTACTCTTGTTTGGCATTGCCATTTTGAGTATACCTACCCTGTATGCTTAATTTATAATAAACATACAAGCTGGCATTTTAAGCCTCTGAGCCACTATTTGGATTCAAATGGACACCATAAAGGTGGTCTCTACCATTAAAGTATAATAGATATAGTGGGTATATACAGAAAATAGTGCGAGTATAAAAATCTGTGAGTGCACCCGCCTCAAACTTTCTGTGACAGTCACAGAAACAGGAATAAATACAGTTTCTTTTACAGGTTCTTCCATTTCAAACTGTGACAATTTCATCTGAGGTGTGAACCAACGTGGGAAATGCAGCGATGAGTCATGCTGAGAACGGATGACTGTCTTTTGTTAATGGATATTGAAAAGATGCACACTTTCCTCAAGGCTGACAAGAAGAGACTGGTAATAATTCCCAGTCTGTCAGATGTGTCTGGAAACCAAAAAAAAAGTAATGTACAATAGCCGCTTAGGACATAAAGGTCGATCTTTGAGTCAAGAAATGTGATAAGAACTGGAAGCACAAGGTATATTCTTATATATGTTTGTCACTTTACCTGTTTAATGACGGCAGCTCTTAATAACTGGTCCATGTGTTATTTTTCCATTACAGTAAGCGAGACCTTTGAGATAACTTCCAGCCATTTTCTGAACAAACACTACAGTATCTCATTCAGGGCAGTGGAGAAGCAGAGTTTATATTATTTCAAGAAGAAAAATCATCAAGTACATTATCCATTGTTTATTTATAGAACCAAAGATAAAACTGTTGAAATTTTATTATGTTTCATCCATTTATGAACATTTCCATCCTAAACTGAAGGTGACGGGCTTAATCAGCTAGGATGTTAACAATCACAAGAATTGCTTACAGAATTAGGAACTAAAACCACCACATTACCTGTGTTCATAGATCACCACAAAGCATGCTTTACACGTACGGAGCACTTGACTGGATGACGCAGCATGTGGTTTGTTTTTCTCCATGGATCTTTATCAACCATACAGCTGCTATATGGTTTTGAGGCATGGACACTATCCAGTGACCTGAGACGAAGACTGGACTCCTTTGGTACTGTGTCTCTGGAAAATCCTTGGGTACCGTTGGTTTGACTTTGTGTTGCTCATGGGATCCCGAATGAGGCACATTACCTGCATTGTGAGGGAGCGTCACTTATGGCACTACGGCCATGTGGCGTGTTTCCCCGAGGGTGATCCGTCTCGTAAGATCCTCCTTGTTGGGGACCCGGGTGGCTGGACCAGGCCAAGGGGACACCCACGTAACACCTGGCTGCGGCAGATAGAGGGTCATTTCTGGAGGGTGGGACTGGACGGAGTGTCTGCCTGGGGGGTTGCAAATTGGGATCGTGATTTGTTTCGTCATGTAGTGGGGGCGGCAACGACTGTACCAGTGCATGCTCCCCAACTTGACTTGACTTGATCTTTATCACATTCTCTTTTTCCTGCTGGTGTCCTCTTGATGTATAGTGGCCACTTTCTTCCAAGTCCTGACTTTATAGTGCTAATTCTAAAAACACTTTCTATATCAGACTTTCATCATATTCTATGGACATCTTACCATTTACTGATATTATTGTATTACTTGTTTCAAAATAATATATTGATATATAGAGATTTTAATAATAATTATAATTCTTTGCATTTATATAGTGCTTTTCCCACTACTCAAAGCACTCTCCACACATGGAGGACCCGAGAAGCGAGCCCACAGTTTTGTGTTTGGCAGGGTGTTTTTGTTTGTTTATTATATGTTTTAGTTAGTGTTAGCGTATGTTTAACAGAAAATCAACAAACTGGAAATAGCCATCCATCTTCCTAAGGGCAGTGTTCATGTATCAGGTGCAAGGCAGGAACAATCTTTGACCAGGAGGTCAGTCTATCACAAGTGAAAACACACACACACACACACTATGGCCAGTTTAAAAAGACCAATTCACTCGTTCAGCATATGTTTGCTCTGATTTCCTACTAGATTCCAATGTGTTAAATAAAAATAAAATGAACAGTTTACTGTACACTCAGGATCAGTGCTAAAGCGAGTACTAAAGCGAGCAAGTCTTCCCCCTTCCATCCTCAGCATGTTCTACAGAGGCACCATTGAGAGTGTCCTGACCAGCTGCATCACTGTCTGGTATGGCAACTGCAAAGGATAGTGAAGACAGCAGAGAACATTATTGGGGTGCCTCTCCCTTCACTACAGGACATATTTTACAAACACAGTGTCCACAGGACCTGCAGCATTGTGCAGGACCCCTTACACCCCTCACATGGACTTTTCACACTTCTGCCATCCAAGAGAGGTTACTGCAGCATCAAATCCAGATTTGCCAGGCTGCAGGAGAGGTTTTTAGCCCGAAGCTGTCAGACTCTTTAACACCATGCTGCCACCTGGGATCTTCCACATGGCCTCAACCACCTCTAAAAACAGAACTTTTATACATGCAAGACACTTTCCTGTAAAGACTAGTGTACCTATAGAAAAGAACTGAAAATCTCATACTGACCTTTACATATTTTGAGATTCTTGATATCCTTCTGCTGTGAAACATTCCGACCTTTCATTGTTTACACGTCTTAAACAACTATTATCATACAGATAATTTCTATATTATCTATGTATATTATTTATTTATTATATTACATATCTATGGACTATATTTATGTATCTAGATTGCAAATACCATACATTGCATCAATGTTCATATTGCTTAATACACGTCAATATTGCTGCTGCTTCTTTGTCTTGTCTTCGCACAGTGTCTTGTGTTGTTTGTGTGTTAATTTTAAATTTGAATTCTATTTTTAATTTATTATTGCACTTCATGTTGTTACACTGCGGACCCTGAACATCACAATTTCATCTATCTGTACACTTGTATATGGTTGAGATGACAATAAAGTTCGCTTTGACCTTTGACTTTTTTTTCAAAAAACTGTTCAGAAAATTGAAAACCAGAGCTTTCTACTCTGTGTAGGTGAGGCACTGAGATATGGAAGCGAGGGCTTCACCAGACGTTCTCTTGTGAGAATTCCAAGTCACGGTTAAGGCTCACTGCTCTTCAGTCCTATCCTTATGTTGTCCTTTTTTTGAAATACTTGTAATCCTCACTATTTTCCACTTTGCACAAGGCCTTTCAGTTTTTTTTGTGTCTAAATTCTTCCATTTCTGTCAACTAGCAGCCAAAAAATGGAACTGCCAAAACAAAAAAACTATTCTCTGAGTTAACTCCTATTTTTCCAATTCTAGTATAGAGGTCTTGTATGACTAAAGGCTTGTTAGAAACATCTTTCTGTTTTGAACATCAACTTTTTGCTGTCTTGTCTTGTGTATAGCAACATGCAGATAAATCTACTTGCTTTACCAGAATCTCGCTCTGATCAACAAAGTAATCATCAGTCGCTACAACACCCCAATGAACAGAAAAAACAGCTGGAAGAGTTACAGTAGAAAGGAAACACGGCAAACACTAAATCAGCAGGCCCGATGCATTAATAAAGAAGTCGGCTGCTTATAGCCAATGGAGTACTTGCAGAAACAGTGAAGGTAGTAGCCACACAAATGTCACATAAATCACACCACTGACATGTCTTGCTGTAAACCTCACTTCTTGGTCAGGTTTTAGTAGAGATGATCCACCCATCCTGAGTCAAACCTTTGAGCCACAGCATACCCAAGCAATAAAAGTATGGTGGAGGAAGACCCTTCACAAACTGCCGGTCAAATTTCAATAACATGTCCTAGGCGGCATAGTGACGTGGTGGGTAACGCTGCTGCCTCGCAATTAGGAGACCCAGGTTCACTTCTCGGGTCCTCCCTGCGTGGAGTCTGCATGGGTTTCCTCCCACAATCCAAAGACATGCAGGTGAGGTGCACTGGCGATCCTAAATTGTCCCTAATGTGTACTTGGTGTGTGTGCGCCCTGCCCAGGGTTTGTTTCCTGCCTTGCGCCCTGTGTTGGCCAGGATTGGCACCGGCAGACCCCCGTGACCCTGCAGTTAGGATATAGTGGGTTGAATAATGGATGGATGGATAACATGTCCCGACGCAGCACTTTTACCAACTTTATTCAATCGCTGACACCACCTGGCCCCCGGTTTTAATTTTTTTTTGTTTCATTGAAAAGTAATTATTAAATGTCTAAAATTTTTGCTCGTTAGTACTGGGGCACATGAAGATGTAGCTATAGGGGGCAAGGCTTTTTTCGTTCTGCGTGTTTGCCTTAAGCATTTTTACAGGGCTATTTGATGTGCACAGGTGGATGAAAATGGAGATCACTGCTAATAAATCATTATGCATGTGCTTGTGCAATCTCGTTACATTTTACTGATGTGACATAATTACATTCCAAAGAAAAGGAACAGCTCCTACATGGGGGGCATGTGAGCCTGCAGGGGAATACTTGACGCCTGGATCTAAAATACGGGTGCACCAAATGCTTTCCCAAACATCTCTCGGCTTCCTTTATAGAGTTGAAGGTAGCCTGCCTTGGCTTTGGAGCTCACAATCCACATAACCTTCCAATTTCTCATTTTGACACAGGACAGGTGACAAATAGGATTTCATTTACTCTTTATCATGACACATCTTTCTACATAAGTTATACATCTGCTGCCATCCAGGTGCTTCTCCCCTCTAGCCATATCACCCAATACTGGAAAGTGACTGTAATTGGAGTTCAAAAAGTGCTTATGACAAATACATTAAAACAGCTTATAGTAATAACCTACTGCAAACATCCTCATCTATGACAGTGCTGGCAGGTACACTTTTGAGCAAAACCAGGAGACGGCAAAAGTAGATCAAAAAATAGCAAAAAGAGCCAAAGCGTGAGAGAAAATTCATACTTAAAGATTCAAGCAAAGAAGTCATGGCCGAACAAAAGTCGCTCATAATACAGCGAAGGGTTGTTTGGTATCTGCAGATCGGAAGAGGACTTGAAGCGTCTAATGACGGTGCTTGACAACTTTTTGGACTTCTAACTCCACATTCATATACCAAAATTCTCAGCTATATCATCCGACAAGACACACACACAAGGCAGCCCATTGGCTACTATCTTGGAGTGAGGGGCTCGCTATAATAAAATCAGTTACCCTGTGGCTCTAAGCATTGATTAGCAACTCATTTTAGAATCACAACACTCTGCACCATTATTAGAGTCTCAGGCACATGAATAACAGGGAGTACCTTAACGAAAATCCCTGTCACATTACACAATGTTTTCAGCCTTTTCAAGGCACAGACTTTATTGAAATAATCGCAGCAATTTGGAGGCAGTGGCAGTGCGCTCCCATGACCACCAGCCATTGATATCCCCAGTGACTCGGTCCAACTAGGCCGTGATGCACCCCTACAAAATCCAAGATGTTTGACTCTGTCTTAAGTCGTAGAGGTGGACTCTGTGTGCATGAAAGCTGACAACCAATGAATGCTCAGAATGCAGTAATGACGGGGTTTAGGACTTTGGAAACAGAAGAGGAGCTCATCTGTCTGATGTCTCGCATTTTATGTACCACAGTACAATTGAAAAGAGGACCAGACTTTACTAGGAAAGCATCTGTACAACACTGGTGTCATCAGACAGCACGTTATGGGCTGCCAGTAAAAAGGGTGAGAGTGCAATACTTTGGAACTGTGCTGGAAAGTCACCGACTGCAAAATCAGAATCAGAAAATACAACTATGCTCAGAGTAACCCTTTCGGCCCTGGGCTTTCTGTTTTGATGGAAAAATTATTTTGTGAGATATTCTACCTTTGGGGCGGCACAGTGGTGCAGTGGGTAGCGCTGCTGCCTCGCAGTTAGGAGACCTGGGTTTCGCTTCCCGGGTCCTCCCTGTATGGAGTTTGCATGTTCTCCCTGTGTCTGAGTGGGTTTCCTCCTACAGTCCAAAGACATGCAGGTTAGGTGCATTGGCAATCCTAAATTGTCCCTAGCGTGTACTTCGTGGGTGTCTGTGTGCGCCCTGCGGTGGGCTGGCACCCTGCCCGGGGTTTGTTTCCTGCCTTGTGCCCTGTGTTGGCTGGGATTGGCTCAAGCAGACCCCCGTGACTCTGTGTTCGGATTCAGCGGGTTGGAAAATGGATGGTTGGATAATGGATGGATTCTACCTTTGGGGTGTCTAAGAAGCTCAAAAATAAAAAAATCAAAAAAAAATCACTATTATTATACAATAGCAGCCAAATACTTCAATCTTCTTGAGGAAACAAAATTGAAAGTGGAGGTACTTACTATGTGGTGTGCGCAGTCCGGAAGCGCCTATTTTCACTTCTGTGTTTCACGGACTGTATGCCAGTCTCTCGTGTCTGTGCTGATAGTAGCACGCCCGGTTCCAACGGCTGCAAACGTACTTGCGCTTTACAAAAATGGCTGCATATTTATGTACTAGTAATAGGATGTCAGGGCCGAAAGGGTTTAAGATATATTTACTGACCAAAAATCAAAGTCAAAAACAAAGCAAGGCCCCAGCAAAGAAAATTTGAAAAAATATGAAAAACAAAAAATGTGCTGCTAGAAATAAAAGTTTAATAACAACAACAACAACATTTATTTCATACAAATGATGGAGATCAAAGTGCTTTACATGATGAAGAAAGAGAAAAAAGACAAAATAAATAAGGATTCAAATAAGGGAACACTAATTAACATAGAATAAAAGTAAGGTCCGATGGCCAGGGAGGACAGAAAAAACTAAAAAAAAAAAAGTTTAAATAAAAACATTGTCTCTCTCTTTTTTGTTCTAGATTATATCATAAACTTGATGTTATCCCATTGTTGCCATTGACAGAGCTAATCAGAACCCAGAGCATAATATCATCTTAAAAACTTGTTTCTTTTACCTCAGCAAACCTTTTTATTGTATTGCCATTATATGAGCTTTTGCTTCAGTTAAACTAGGGGGCTCTGCCCCCTATTTGCTTTGCTCGCCCACCCCCAGGTTTGGTTTACCGGATATACAATTTGAACAAGAGATTGTTATTTTCATGGGTATTGTTACATATGCATTATTTTCACTTTTACTTTAAAACTTTTATAAAAACAATACTTGTCCTTTATTTCCAGCCCGGGGCGTGGTTATATCTCTTCCTCGTAGGATGTATAACGCTGCTCATGTTGTGAAGGGGAGGCAGCTGAACGCACGCTAAGGAGATGCTGTCCGATCATCTGTTGTCTTTCTGCGTGTTCTGTTTGTTGCGTTGCGTGTCGATCATTTAAAAGCCTGTACAGCAGCTGTACATTTGCCACTTCACGTCTCTGCAACTAGCATTCTGAAAGGGTGGGGGGGATGGGGAAGCGAATGCACGCTATGGAGAAGCGGTCGGATCATCTGCTGGCTTGCTGCTACTGACGAGCTGCATGTTCTGCTTGTCGCTTGTCGTCGTTTTAAGAGCTGGGAGCACATGATGTTTGTCTGTCAAAAGCATTCCAACAACTGCGAGGTTGGATGTCCGTGAACTTGTTTTAAATGTTGTCTCACGTGACGTTAAAATGTCTCTCGCGGGACATCAAATTATCTTCCAAGAAGATCATGTCTCGTCTCCCTAGTCTCCCTCCCAGGATTTTTTTTTTTTTATAATTGAGAGATCTGCTTATGAGTCAAGACATACTTCCCTTTCGGCCTAGCATTTTATGCACATTAAGTCTGTCACACTAGTCCACTTGGCTCTTTCTGATTCTTCAAGGAACGTTTTGGCAGAAAATGGGGCCTGGGGTCTGCTCCAGAAAGCAAGATTAGTGTGAAATCTGGTTGATTTAAATTGGGAATACAGGAAATCGAGCTAATTCCATTCCAGAAAATATAGAATTAGCCCAACCTGCAATTCTGAAACAGATTAAATTAGAATTATGTGATCTGTGAGGCCAAAAATCCAGATGACTTTTTGGAATGAGCTCAGGATTTGCCTATTCCAGAAGGAAAAACTTGACGAGAACCAGATCAGGCATTAAGGCAACCAATGCTCTGAAACTAACCTGCAACTAACACTTCACAGTCTTGATAATCAAGGAGCAGAACATCCAATCATAAGGTCAAAGGTCATACTGTGCATGTCCTGTCGGAAGCACTGATCCCAGATGCACTATTTAAGGAGCAGAACATGGCGGCAAAATGTTGAAAATACTGTACTACTTGCTAAACCAACAATGGATACAGAAGCATGACTTGTAAAACTCTGCCCAGAGAAACATAATCAGACTGTGATCAGAAGGAAGAGTGTTTGCATGCATATTACTGTTTACAATCGAGACTTTAGTCTTTTTTTTTTTTGCTCCAATACAATGCAGATCTCTCAGCAAACGTATGTGTAACTTTTAAGCCCTGTCTACACACACTCACACACGGGCGGTCTTTTCAAGAAAGCAATGACTAAGAATTATCAAAGAAGAGTTCCACAGAACTGAACGTTGGGCAATCAAATCTAAACAATGGAGGCATTTCAGAGCAATAACAACTGATAACAGACTGCAATAAAAAAAGCTAGCTTTACAATTCGTAAAATAAAAAAAAAGGCACGCAGCAGCACTCTGCCTCTCCCCGAAGTCAGCGTTGTCTAATTACTCCCGCTTCCAATGCGATGACAGTGACACTGTCTCGCATTATGGCGAGTAGGAAACGGATGTGCTTATAGTGTGCGTACACATAAAGCGATTACTCTTCAGATTATGTTGTGAGATGGTATCGCTGTTTCACTATATATTTTAAGTTCATTTTGTCGTGTGAAGACTCATTACACTGAAGACTGCCTGTGTGTTGATGCTAAGATGGCGACACGCCGGCTCCTGTTTAAGAGCAACTACTGAATGTTATTAATGTTAATATCTCATATGAACTTGATTCTTGTTACATTGAGCCATGTTAATGTCAGAAGTCAGTTGTTAACTTCCAGACCCATGGATTCATATTCTAAATACACAAAGTGCCACTTCTTGATCTGTTGCTGTCATTTACTGGATACGGAATGCTATTAATTTGTACTGTCATTGATACGCATGATGATTTATAAAAATTAATTTCCTGTCTTTCAGGAAAAAAAAACAACACACACAAACACCTGAGGCATCTTGGTGTGGATATAAAGGAAAACAGGAATTCTTTGCAGGTTCCAGTTCAGTGTTGACAGGGTGGCAAACAAAACAAATTGGGGAGCAGCTTAAGGACTTGAGTGACTGTAATTTTCCACAGAGACATGAGGTGGCGCTGTCTACTAACAATCTCTCTTCTCCTCCCCCGCCCCTGCAGAAAGGATGATTGACACCATTACATCCATGACGTCACTTCTAGGGACCAACCACCTGGACTCACCTCTTCCTCTCAGAATTTGTTTTTAGACGGAAGAGTCGCCATTTTAGCCAGTCTGCCCGATTGTAAAGTCGGTGTGACTGATTTTTGCATTTACCACATGCTTTACTTTCATACCTCCAACTATTAATTATATGGGTGCCCCAAAACGCATTGCTTCTCCTGTCTTTTTCTTAAAGTGGTTATTCTGACTGTCTTCTTGTCTCTGGCTGCACATCTCCAGTAGGTTCACCTTCCTGACTCAGCAGTGTGTGATTGAGAAGGATGCCATCTTTATAGACCGGCTGGCACCTTCATGCCTTCAGTGGAACTGCGGGCCTTTTAAAGGCTCTACTCTTCTACATCAGGGGTTGCTGACTCCGGTTCTGGAGGACCACCATGGCTGCATGTTTTTATTCCAACCCTTTTTTTTTTTTTTAATGAGTGCCCTGTTTGTGCTGCGAATTAACTTCTTGTGAATTCATTTTAATTGAATTGCTTTTTTAAGATTTGTTCCCCTGAATTTCTTCTTCATCATTCCTTTGAATTGCTTCATTTCTTTCCTTAAATGGCACCCAAACAGAAATGAAATGAGAAGTGAGTGAGCCAACAGAAGGCCACCGAACTCCAACCAGCTGCTCAATGAGGTGCCAGTTCTAGTCGTTAATTAAACCCGCTCTTTAATTCCATGGCGTGTTGCTGCTCTCATTGTGCAATAGCAGACATTTCTGAAATTGTTGATTTTCTCTTTTCTAAGAGCAACTGGTCAAATGTTTTGGGGACCTGAGCAGACCAACATTCCTGAGACCTTCATCGTTCTTTATTTTCACATATTGTATAATGGACACCACTTGTTTTGGCTCATTTTGTATCTCGTTATTGTTTGGCTGATAATTAAGGAAAAAGAAACAATTAAGGGGTCTGAGTCTTCAAAAGCAAGTCGATTAAAATGAATTCAAAAGAAGTTAATTAGCAGCAAAAACAGGTCACGGGTTAGAATGAAAACCTGCGGCCACTGCGGCCCTCCAGGACTGGAGTTGGCGACCCCTGTTCTACATTACTTACCAATAAGCATATTATTTTAAGTTTTGATTCAGAGCTCTTTATTGGACTAACAGAATGATATTCCTTGTGTTGGTATTGTAGCTCACTCCGCTTTTACTGTTGTCTACAGGACTTCGGACTACTAATTTAGCTCCCGGTTTATTTCACACCTTTGCACCAACCAGTGTGTTTCTTCGTGCCGGTCCCAAGCCCGGATAAATGGGGAGGGTTACGTCAGGAAGGGCATCCAGTGTAAAATTTTGCCAAATCCATACGCGGAGAGATTTATCCGCTGTAGCAACCCCTAATGGGAGCAGCCGAAAGAAGAAGAAGAAGATGATGAAGAAGAAGAAGAAGATGTGTGGCACTGGTAGCTGTACTCCTATCAACAGATGCTTAATCCGCTAGATTCAAGTACCCCTGTGGACAGAACACACATCTTTACCCAAGCGTGAATGAAGGGGACAATTGCTTTGTTCTATTTTATGCAGGATGAAACCGTCAACATGCTGTTGTGTGTGCTTATCTAGCTGTCCAGTCTGAATGAACCTACCTGGGGTTGTGTTAGCCGATTGGTCGAGCACCAGCTAATCCTCGGGTGTCAAATTGCACTATAGGCAGACGGGATTCGTTATGACATCCAGGGTTATCTAATCTCTCTTGTCTTAAGATGTTGCTATGGCCATCAATTGTAAAAGTCAACATTACAGCTCGATGTGTTATTTTCAAACACAACCCCCTGTACGCCACTATCCCCCCCCCCCATTTCCGCAGCTATTCAAAAACTACAATAAGAAGGTCAGCCTGGAAGAGTTGTCAGGACAAATTGTTGGCGCACCCCTAAGGAAGCAGCTTTATGAGGAAAACTGTGAACATGAAAGAGTCCCTAAGCAATGGTGTTCTCTCGGAAGCATTTCAATTGGCAAGAGTCTAGGTGTCAACTAAAATCTGTACCATATTGATCAATCGTTTACCAGCGTAAAAATAAGTCACATTTCCAAATCAATGCGCTGCACTTCTAGCCGCAACGGTTACACCCCAGAGACTGTGCTGCCATTCCAGGCAGGGCTGTGAAAAGAGCCAAACAAATACAAAAAAAGAGAGAAAGAGAGAGAGAGAGAATTGATTTCACATCATCTGTAAATGACAGCCGGTGCCCTAGAAGCAAATGTTTAGAAACACATGGGTCGATAATCCCAGCTTGTAACAGACAGTGAAAGCAGGGAGAATAATTACTAAAAAGGAAATTCACTCATTAGTCAGTTGTGCTTTAGCCAAAGCTGAGCTGGATAGGCAAGGTGCCCAGCGCTAGTACATAATGTACTTACCAGGCGGGATTCAAGCATAGGCAGACCCCTATTAGTCGTCAACAAATTGTCAAAATTAGCAGTGAACCTGAGGCCAGAGACAGAAAGCAGGCAGGACGTTCCTCCTCCAGCACATCCAAATACAGTGACCCCCCCGCCTATCGCGGAAGTTACGTTCCAGACCCATCAGCGATAGGTGAAAATCCGCGATATAGAAAGACCATATAAATAAACATTTTTTTTATAGCCTTAAAATACCCCTCCCACACGCTTTAAACACATGTAAACTTGTAATGGCGAGCGACGTCTCCGTAACGCTTTCCTTCCCGAAGCACATCCAGGAGTTTTACCTTCTCCTGAATGGTCAAGGTCTTCCTCTGGCGCTTAGGCTCACTACTACCAGAAGGCTTAGAAGATGCAGGATGCTTGGGAGCCATCGTAGGGCTTAAAACAAAACACAAAAAAGTTTGCTCACAATAATCGGACCACAAGCAAAGTACGCGATACGCAGAGAACTGAGATGCGTCGGGGACCCACGCTTACTGTTCTTGCGAGATTACACCACGTTAGCAGCAGCCAATCAGAGCCCGAGAAAATGAAACGCCCGCTCTGATTGGTTGAGTCTCCTCTTTCAGCCAATAACGGGCCTTGTAAGAAATCATCTGAGTACCGTAACGCAAAACTCTTTGTCTACCGTAGTGACTGCTGAAAACTGTATGCTTTGTTAGTACACTACAGGTAGGATGTACTTATTGAATTTTTCTGCGATATATCGGGGGCACGAAAGCTCATCCGCGATATAGCAGGGATCACTGTAGGCCATTTCTCTTTAATCTGCTGGACGCAGTGCGGTAGATTGGACTAAGCAGTCCCACGCTACAGTGCCATGCTACACTGAACTGCACTACAAGTACATAAGTACACCAGTCCTAAGCACCTTCAGAAAGTATTCCGATGCCCTCACTTTTTATCACATTTTGCTGAGGCCGTATTAAAATCATTTAAAATTCATTTTTCTCCACATCAAGCAACACACAATATTCCAAAGTGACAAAGCAAATAAGACTTATTACAGAAATAAATATCCAATTGGCACAAATATTCAGACCCTTTAGTCAGCACTCAGCTGAAGCCCCTTTGGTACCTGTTACAGCCTGGAGTCTTCTCAGGTCCAAAGTGACAAGCTTCACACCCCTGGATTTGGGGATTTTCCACCATTCTTCTCTCAGATACTCTCCAGCTATGGAGATCGTCAGTACACAGCTGTTTTTGGGTCTCTCCGGACAGGTTTGATTTGATTGTGTTCAAGTCTGGCTGGACAACTGGAGGACATTCACAGAGTTGTGCCAGGGCCACTCCTGTGTTGTCTTTGCTGTGTGCTTTGGGTCATTGACCTGTTAGGAGGTGAAGCTTCATCCCAGTCTGCAGTCCAGAGGACTCTGAAGCAGGCTTTCATTAAGGATATCTCCGTACTTTGCTCACCTTTCCCTCAACCTCGACTAGTGTCCCAGTCCCTGATGGTGTCACCACCATGCCTCACTGGTGGAATGGAATTGCACAGTTAACGAGTGGTGCCTGGCATCCTCCAGTCATGACGCTAATCTTGGACTCATCAGGACAGGTAATCTTGTATCTCACAGAATGAGAGTCCTTAAGATGGCACTTTGCAAACTTCAAGTGGTCTTTCATGTGACTTCTACTGAGGAGAGACTTCTGCCTGGCCACTCTGTTATAAAGCTCAGAACTGTCTGCTGCTGGGGTTTTTCTTATTCTCATTCATTAGAACGCATTGCCTACCACTGGATAGACCAGTGAAATGGACAGCCAGCCTTCTATTCTTAACTTTTCATAAGCTTTATTGTTATGAATGAGGGCGTCAATAATGTGCTAATTGTCTCAGCTCCATACGTGTGTTTCGCCATCTGGGGCTCCATGGACCTTCTCAAGATGTCGATACACCACAAAAACAAAAACTTTAAATTTATTGGAAAGTCTAATCTGTCCAACGATAAATGAATATAGAGAAAGCAGGTTCAAAAGACATAAAAACAAATTCACTTTGTCAGGCCCTAGTTGTCTACTTTTCTTTGTAATGTCCGAGATTTATCTTTTAGACTGGAGTTCAAGGCCACCTTCCATGCAGAGAGCTATAATATATTTCAGTATAAAGCATTTTCTTAAGTACTTTCATTTTTGAGGATCTAAATAACCTCATCTCAATTGCTTGTTACATACTGTTGCAGTGCTGAGCAGCCCCTTTCATGGCTGACTGCCCCCCACAGGTCCTTTCTTGGTCACTCAGAGCTTGTTTGCAAGTCGCCTTGTGATAATTCAGTCACAGAATTTGTCTTTGAGCATAGTAAGAGTATCCACAAAAGCTCCGAGGTGCCCATGAGGGAATTGGTAAAGATGTCTGTGCACGTCCACATTGTCAGAGGAGCCCTGATCACTTCTCATGTTGTCAGCATTCGTCCCATCTTTGTTCTCTCCAGAATTCAAGAGCGTGTTTCTACATATTCACAGCCTTTTATGTTTATCCAGTTAGAATCTGACTGGTGGGACTGACAGTTGGGGGCCCCCAAAATTATAGCATTCTCCATTTACATTATACACCAACCAGCCACAACGTTAAAGCCACTGACAGATGAAGTGAATACCATTTACACCAGTTCACTCTCTACCCTTCTGTCTTTTTGAAATTCAAACACAGAAATCAACTCAGATAGATAGATAGATAGATAGATAGATAGATAGATAGATAGATAGATAGATAGATAGATAGATAGATAATGTAAGGCACTATATAATAGATAGATAGATAGATAGATAGATAGATAGATAGATAGATAGATAGATAGATAGATAGATAGATAGATAGATAGATAGATAGATAGATAGATAAACCTGCCCTTCAGAATAGTCAATCCAAATAGATACAGACAGACCAACCTTTATTTGGATCCCATAGACAAAACAGGTAGCACACAGACAGAAGTCCACATGAGACATTTCTTACAAATTGTTCTTAACCATCCTTAAAAAATAAATAGAAACCCCAATGATCCAGACAACAATTTCAATTTGGCTGTTACGCATCAATAGGTAGTCTATTATTATAAACCACAAGGAAACACGATGAATCCTGAAAATCAGCATGTATGGGTTCTGACCTGCACAAGACAATGGCACACATCAGAGAGTGACAAACAAAAGGCAGGCCTGCTGTACATCTCAGAGGACATTTTCAGGGCTGTGTTCTTATCTGTGCCCTACTTATCTTTAGATGATGCATGGCGTTCATTTCTGCAACACCTAGGTAAGTGTAATAAACACTTGATGACTCACGCCACACTGATGTGAGCAGTGAGAAAAGCTGGCCTGAATAATGAAGCGTGTGGCTTTCATACCCTGCACACATCTGATTTGTGTGATGTTTAGTGAAACGCATATTTATTTGTTTTTTTTAAAAAGGTTGAGACTCTTAAATATATTTCTTCTAAATACATTACAGACAAAAAAACAAACATACTTTCTTGGATGCATTTCATGTAATTTTTCACAGCGCTCTTCTGAATGGAGAGCCTCAGAGCATTCATTGCACTTATTTGCCAATAAAACTAAGAATGACTCCCTGGATACACATGATGTACATTTTTACACACATGCAGTCTTCATTTTATGGTTCTTTGGTGCCTCAAGGCTTATGAACAGACTCAGTGGAAGATTCTTACAGATCCTGAAGAAAAGAAACCTCTGAGAGATCAAAATCCTGGTAGACTGGTGCTAACGGGGCGTCCAGCACAACAGTCTATAATAAGTGGATAAATATACACGGAAGAACAATATATGTCAACTCAAGTGATCACGACTCTCAGCACCTGGAGTAGCTGAAATGTTTGAAATGTACAGCATTGTGAAACACTGAGACAAGCCAGGAGGAACGCTGAATCTTAATATGCGATACAGTTGCGCTGATGTAAACGGTGCTTTCATCTACCAACAGCACGATCGCACACGTTAAAGCAATGTCACATTACTCAACTTTTCTAGTGATTTTTAGTCGTGGCCTTCATTTATACCATCTTAGCGAATCAGAAGCAGTCGCTGACGCGCTCTCCAAACAGGGTGGGCTCTGTGTGCATGAGTGTTGACAATAAATGAATACTCACCCAGAAGTATAATGCCTATAATGTGGCGACGTGGAATAAGATACGTGGGTGTTTTGGACCTCACAAACAGAAGAGAGGCTCGTCTGTCTGATGTCTCATGTTTTATGTAACACAACAGAGTGACAAAAAGAAAGAAAAAATGGGCAGGGCTTGCAGGTGAATTCCCCATACCTATTAACCTGCCACCGGCTCTGTCAGGCAGCACGCCACTGGCAATCAGAAAAGGTTGTCGTGCAGTCGCAGAGTCTGATATGCCCAGTCGTGTAAGCTGACATGTTCTGGTGAGGAAATCAACAACTGCAGTCGGCCAGTCTGACATACCCAGCGACTAGAAGTCACATAGGGTGACACCGGCTTTAGACATCTTGGCCTAGAATTCTGTCCCCTGGCACACGGTCCATTCAAAAACTGGTAGAAGCTGGCAAAAAGCTGTCAGCCCCAGCATCTTCCAGGGGCTGCCCACATTGTGGCTGCATGTTAATGGTTCTTAAACAAACCTTATTTATCTTCCGAGTGAATTTCTTTAAGTCGTTTTGTCAGCAAGCACTCACTTTGGATATATATCAGCGTTGGGTTGGGAACACATTACATAGTATAAAGTTCATTGGTTTGTGGACGTTTTTCTCTTCTAATTAATCATTTATGACATTAGAGCCAGCAAATCCCAATGTCCATTTACAAGTGCATCATTCCTAGACTTTGTTAACAGAGCAATTTCACCTTCAAAGCTTTCAGTTCTGTGACACTTTTCAGATCTACGAAGATAAAACGTCTGGAAGGCACACTCTGCAGGGAGGGCTGTGTCATTTTGAAAACTGGGTGACAATATCCCTTTGCCTCGGTCTCTGAATGGTGGCACAGCCGGCGGAAGATTTCAAAAGGCTCGTTTCCCATCCTGCCTCCCTCCATTCCACTTGTGTTCAGCTTTTCTCCCTTTTAATGTAATGTTTTATTGTGTTAATAATTAGTGCCAAGTCTAATGGCAATAATTTGCCTTTTCTTGGGCATTTCCTTGGAAAGTCAAAGGTCATGGGTGATTAACACACAGGATGGGACCTTTAGCCCACAAGCAGTTCCTCGCAACATTAATCTGAGTCAGCCACCATTCAAGCATAACAATGGCACATTAATTAATGATGGGCTTTCAAGAAGAAAGTCAGCAGTAGGTACGCACACACATACAGAAAGACAGATGTGCAGATTTAACCCTGTCATATCAAGAAAGCATCAGCCAGTCACACATGTATGTTATCATTTATGAAAATAGACGTGTGCTCTGATAAGACACAGGCTGCACCCTCAGCACTAAGCGGATCTTTAACATGGAGCTCCAAACCCACGCAAAATGAGCCAGAACCTGTGATACAAGACCAGAACAAAATGAAAAATGAACGCAGATATAAGTCAGAAGACGTTCTAATTAGCGTAGAGCGACACTTCATCTCCCTTCTGCATTCACAAATCAGCGGTGGCCTGTACGTGAAATTTACTTGCATGGCCCTGCTGTTCAGGAAATCTCTTTTTTGAAATTATTTCGCATCTTCACTAATTGGATTAATCCGATTTAAGAATGTTATTTTTGTACTGCATAATTATTATAATGCTGCACATTTCCCATGCAAAAATAACACGTGGTTTCCGAATGGATGTTATTATGAAAGGCATTACATAACACAATGATAATAATTGTTAGGTATGGACGCTGTTCAGTCCAGATCACCAGCATCTTCACACCACTGTTATGTCGCACTCAGACACTTCATCATCTCTCGAGTTTGCTCATTTCCTTTACAGGGTCATCAAAGAGTGAGCCTACGCCAACAATAGCAGGAGTCCAAGAGTCCAGAACAGGCGTATGCTGAGTTGTGCTCACGCGACCACTCACACTCACGATGCAGTCGCCAGTCATATATGCGATCAAACTGTACGAGCCCGATTTACATGCCTCGATGTGGGTGCCCAGACTGCATGGCCCCAATGGATAGCTTAACACGGTGACATTTTGCAGCAAAGCATTCTCTTTATTATAAAAAAAAAAAAATCTTGGAAGGCTTGGTAGGAGACGAGACGTGATCTTCTCTGAAGACAATCTGATGTCCCGCGAGACAAGGCAGTGAGATAAAATGACAGCTGCTGTGCCGGTTTTTAAATGATCGAAGCACAGACTGGCAAGCAGAACATGCAGCTCGGCAGCAGAAAGACAGCAGCTGATCGTTCAACCCACAACCGGCAACAAAAGCGGCAGAGATGCCAAGTGGCCAGAGTATAGTGTGCCAGGTATAGGAGGGGGTGGGCGAGCAAAGAGAGCAGGGGGCAAAGCCCATTAAAACGCAGCAAGGCTACAGGCTTCTGATCACGTCAACAAAGAAAGGAGGTGCGCTGCTGGCTCTTGCTGTGCTCTGAAAATACAAAGAAAAAACAAGAAGGTGTAAACAGACCCCAGATGTGACACACTGTTTAGTGGGTTTATTTCAGGTACTTCCAATACACCTTTCTTAAGACACTTTTGTCACTGACCACCTAGCATGTTGCTAAACGTGCCAACGTATAATGTCCAGTCACTATACAACAACATACTGAACTGCAATACCATTCATTCATCCATCCATCCATTATCCAACCCACTATATCCTAACACAGGGTCATGGGGGGGTCTGCTGGAGCCAATCCCAGCCAACACAGGGCGCAAGGCAGGAAACAAACCCCTGGGCAGGGCGCCAGCCCACCACAAGGAAGGCACACACACTAGGGACAATTTAGAATCGCCAATGTACCTAACCTGCATGTCTTTGGACTGTGGGAGGAAACCCATGCAGACACATGGAGAACATGCAAACTCCACGCAGGTGGACCCGGGAAGCAAACCGTGCCACCCACCATTAATTTATGTCAAGTCCAATTCGAAGTGAGTTTTGTTGCAAGACCTCGGTTAACTTGCTCTACCTTGTCATGCATGCGCGCGCAAGGGTCCCCTGACAAGCTTGACTGAGGTAAGCACTACCACTTCTGGGCGAGAAGGGGCTCTGTCACGAATGGTATCCTCTCCTTCTTCCAGAGCCTGAAGACGATGCCTAGTGACAGCACGTCTAACCAGTCCTGACGTCCCAAACAAAATCCACTCCGTCTAGACATTTGGCCATAAAAGGCGGTAATCCAGAAAGGACAGAGTGAGAAAAGACCAAGAACCGATACTTGGCTGCCCGTCTTTCGTGTTGTGCCTCATGCTCATTGTTGTTATGTTAGTTTGGTTTTCTTTGGAATTGACGTTTTAATTAAACTGGGTTACCAAAGTGGTACCCCAACATTTCTCTCTGCTCCCGGCTACTTCCTTGCCGCTGGTCACATTGTCCACACAATGTGTTTTCTGTGCCATGTGTGTTACGATAGTTGTTGACTATGAATTTCAGGAAAAGTGATGGTGACATCATCAGCGAAACTGCTCACACAATCATGTATCAAAATCATTTGATATCACGCATCACAGCCGCTCTCACATTGCATGCAAAACGACAGCTGATGAAACAGAAATTTGGGCCAACTCCGAAAATCAGTCGGTGACTACAAATTGAGCCAAAAATCACACAACCTAGGCCCGGCTTTATACACACAACTCGCCCAGGCCAATAAAGAGACTCCATTAAATCAAATGGCATGTGACAGAAAAGTAGAGGTCACATTAAACATCATACTGGGGGTCTGAATCCTGGTCTTGGCAGTTGTAAGCCAGTTGTGCTGAACCCTATGCTGCACAGAGACGGACGGAGTAGACAGCAGATTAAAACGCTCTGGGAATATTTTATAACATGTTCATCGCAAATTTATGGGATGATGCAGAGCCACTTGCTTTGACATGACCATTGCTCCTGAACAATTCAAAAGCATCCCTTGAACCACTTGCACTCTCTGTGAATACTTTAATGAGATCAAGTTGTAACGAAAAATAAATTCTTTATAAAAGTAACCGCATTTTGCCAACAAAATAATGTTAATGTGATGTTTAAGGAAATAAAATCAGCACAAACAAGAGAGGTAAACATCGCTCAGAATTTAACAAAAATAATTATACGGGGAGGGGGAATCTAGCTAAAACAATAAGAATCAGAGCAGGACAAAATCTTAACATTGCCTGAAATGTAACAGAAATGTCTTTCTAGCCTTTTGAAGAGTAAAACTAACTTTTTCTGATCTGTTCAGAAATGTTTTTTTTATCATGGTCTTAAGTCCTTATTGCATTTCTGTGCTGGCAACTTGATTCTGTGTCACGTCTCAGAGTGTCCTGAAGGTGTGTGGCTTCCAAAAAACAGGACCAAAAACCGAAGTCCAACTTTCAAAGTTTTTATTTAGGGATGTTTATCAAAGAAATAGGAACAACAACAACAGGAACATAAGGAATGAAATTAAACAAACAGAGACGAGACAGGTTAAACCTTGGACAGAAATCCTAAAATATTGACATCATTCTTGACAGACTACTAACAACTTTGCTAACACTTTCACACAGTGGCAGTTTGTGTGTGGATCACTTTGTTCAACTGATAAGTAAATAAAATGTGCGATGTGTTCACTTGGGTTCCCTTCATCTAACATACCTTTTCACATCACAATATGCCACTGGATATTCTGCCTAACAGATGCCATCGTGACATCAAGGATATTTTCATCAGGAAAACAGGAAAGCTTGCTTTCAGACAACAAGACAACAAGTTGCATTAAAATAGTGTTCACGGTCACATGCAGAGTGCTAATTGCCTGGTACCTTGCATCCCGCAGTGGGCGATTAAATCTACTTAATGAAGTTTACATCTTTCAGATTACTTGGGTGTCAAGGTGGCATAGGAGGACTACTGCCTCACCAGGCACCCAGTCAAGTTCAAGTGTCTGCGTGGCTTTACCTCCGAGTACCAAAGACAAGTAGGTTAGGTGATCTGGCCCTGTGGTTAATGTGAGTCTGCATGTGTGCCACCATCACACTAAAGTTATTGTTATTTACTGACACCTTTACCCAAAGTGACTTACAACGTTTGAAATTCAGTTGGTTACATTTCTTTTGTTTTTTCCAGTATGAGCACAGGCAGACGAAGTGAACTACTCATAGTCACATGGTGTCAGCAGTGGGATTTAAACCTTCAAGTCCAAAGCCTTAACCACTACACCACACTGCAAGCCTGAAGTCGACTACGCAGGTTTGTGGTAAATAAAAAGACAAAATTTAACTAAAACAAACAGTCATAAACAGGAAATATAATTAATATGCACTTTCCAGTTGATAATATCTGAACTGAAGTAAAATACTGAAAGACCTACCTGATGGTGTGATGAGCTCCTCACCCTTCAACTAAGTGAAAGTTTTCCATCTTATAACTGAACAGATTCAGTTTCAGCAGAGGCACACAAAGAGAATAACATCTGAAACAAATCAGCCAAACGTGAGATTTTTTTACCCCCCATTAGTACCACTGACTAGTGAAGAATTTATAAGTGCCACAACAAGCCTGTGGTCAGCAATTCTAAAACAATGTGAGCTACAGAGTCATTCAAACACACGGTGTGGGGGTCTGGGATGTGTGGGATATGGCTGGCCGTTCATCCCGGCCAATACCCCGGCTCTTCTTGCAACATGGAGGTGCCCTGAGTTCCAGTAGGGCATCATGGACAGTGGAGTTGTTCATCACAGCCCTGCTGGATACCATGGGAACCTCCAGGGGACGCTGCAGGGAGGAGCAGGGACTGTAATTTTCACCTAAAACCCGGAAGTACGTCTTAGGCACAGCGACAGAGGAAATGACGTAATTCCGGGATGAAGAAGAAGAGTTTTCACCCGACCCGGAAGTGCTGGATAACCACATGGACTGAGGGATCAGAAGCACTTCCGGGTCATGGACTATCAAGGACTGTGGGAAATCCCAGACAGACGAGCGGAGTCGGGTGGCAGATGGACAACATGTTTGGGAGTGGAGGATTGATTATTGATTATTGTGTATTGTGTTATTATTTTATGAATATAGTGGAGTGGAGGGTGCTTTGTGCACATTATAGTTCAAATAAATTATTGGACTCTTACCTGGTGTCTGGCGTCTGGTCTGAGGGTTCAAGGGGATGACAGCGCCCCCTATCTGTCACAGATGATATCATGTTAGTGCACAACCTGAGAGCGTTAGAATATCGATGTGGCGGTTTTCGAAGAGAAATCACATAATCATTTTTTTTTTCTTTTGTATTTTATACAAAGTTTGTATTTATTTGATTAGATGAATTAGTGCTGCATACTGGCAACACAACTAAAGTGATGTATTTAAAAGACAAAGTGTATGCTATGTGGCACAGTGGTAACGCTGCTCCCTCTTGTGGTAATGCGTCCTGAGTCCTTCCTGCATGGAGATTGCATGTTCTCCCTGTGTCTGTGTGAAGATTGGGTAGATTGACCCGTTTGTGTGTTTGTCTTTACAATGCAATGTCCTGGTTTATTCCTGCCTTGTGCCCAATGCTAGCTGGGACAGGCTCCAGTCAACCCCACTGTGACCCTTGTCTGGATTAAGCAGGTTAGAAAATGACATGACAAACTACACTGCCAGCAGTTCTCTTATTACCTTTCCCAGTATTGAGGTCTCTTTTAAAAATTGCGACATAATTTAATTTAAATGTATTATACGGATAGTTTGATCACAACCGTGTATTTGCTCCCATGTTTCTGCAACCTGAACCCTGCTGGAAGTTGGATCAGGAGCCAAACATCAGTGTAACGCCATGTGAAGGCTGGTGCCTGTGTTCTCGGACCACCAGAGATTCTTTGAGCTGTCACCTACAAACGCTTGTGAAACTTTTAGACCTGATGCCTCCTTCTGTTTAAGATCGTTGGTTTTTAGTTAGGGTTTTAGGCTCTGAGGATGGACAATTTGATCTTCTGGTAAAGAACTCGGCCTCACTCCTGACGACATCCTATTACATTAAATTCTCACCATCTCTCCCAGAGTCGGTACACTGCCAGGGGAGGCAACCTGGGGAGGGTATTAAAGGGGGCTTTGAACTAATCATTATGTGGTTCACAACTCAAAGTTTTGGTCACTAGACATGGACAACATGCAGCTGCACAATGCAAACAAAACTTATGTACCTTCTTCATTTTTTACATCTTCTTCTGTATGTAATCATTTCAGCAGTGGGCAGGGGAGGAGTACAGGAAGCTAATCAAAGACTTTGTTAAATGGTATGACTCAAACCACCTACACCTTAACACCAGCAAGACCAAGGAGCTGGTGGTGGATTTTAGGAGGCCCAGGCCCCTCATGGACCCCGTGATCATCAGAGGTAACTGTGTACAGACCTATAAATACCTGGGTGTACAGCTAGATGACAAATTGGACTGGACTGCCAATACTGATGCTCTGTACAAGAGAGGACAGAGCCGACTATACTTCCTTAGAAGGTTGGTGTCCTTCAACATCTGTAATAAGATGCTGCAGATGTTCGATCAGACGGTTGTGGCGAGCGCCCTCTTCTACGCGGTGGTGTGCTGGGGAGGCAGCATAAAGAAGAAGGATGCCCTTGGGATTAATAAAGTATCTGTCTATCTATCTATCTATCTATCTAATATTTCTATATTCCATTTTTATAGTCAGATGAATGACACGGTGTGAGTCACAAAGTGAGACGGTGGTAGTGGTGGAGAGTTTATTTACAGTTTATAGTCCAACACCTTTGCCACTTCCTATGGCCATTTTGTTTCATCCTACACTAAACAAAATGATTAGCACTTTTGTATGACCAGAATCGGCTCTTCTGTATTCCAGCGGGGCTCCCGGTTTCTAGAATGATCTCTAAATAGCTGCAACTGACTACAGGGGTCACGGAGCACCTTTAATGACCCCTAACAGTTGAATGAGAACGGCTGCAGGTCACGGGTGAGGCACAGAGGTGAGAATATGTCAGGCTGACAGGGGCGATTAACCATTGTTTTGGTCGCTAATTCGCTGCTGGAGTGGAGGGCCCGCATTAGAAGACCCTGATGAGTTTCCATGCCATTCTCGGCATGGGGGCAAATCTACAAAGTGAAGCAGTGAAATCCATCACGGAAGGCCAAATAGAAATCTTACATCTGGCCCCATCATCAAGAAAGGAAGTCGCCGATCTCAAATTCAAGGGAGCAGCAGGCTTTCTAAGCTTGTCGGAGCAGTTCAGAGTCAAACCCTTTTTTTGGTGCAAAACATTCATCTTGTACGTTTTTAACAAACCACAGCCCATTAGATCGCCACGGCTTTTGCAGGATTTACAATGTTGTACAAAATTACTCCAAAAAGGTCATCGTGAACCTCTAAGATGGCTTTAAAAATGTTCTAATTTATGAACTGGCCTGCTCAAGATTGGAATAGGCGCTTATTCAAAAGAAACAGGAGGTCCATTGATAAGGTGACCATCCGTCCCCGTTTCCCGAGGACACTCAGAAACTTGACCCCGTTTTGTCCCCGATTTCAGCTGGTTCACTTTTTTCGAATGTATCTCATCACCACGATAATTTGAACTCGGCGCACGTGCACGCTGTTTTGATGGCGGTTATGCTTTACCGAATCCTGCAATTTTACCGAGAAATCACGTGATAAGCTTTCGCTTTGTACTCTGTAGTGACTAGCCCCCCAAACCCCCCAATGTCCTTGGATTGGCCACCTTACCATTGACCACCAACCAGCTTATTCCGGGCCTGACACAGACCAGAAGGATTTTACTTCACATCAGCATAACAATCGACTTGACCAATCATTTTGTTTGCCCATACTCTCCAAACTTTGGATCATGCAGGACTTCTCATGAACTAAGACGGGACTACAAAACAAACATGGCGGACAACAGTCAAGTATGGCTTCCTGCAGTAGTTTGTGTGTACTCTGGCTTATAAAGTCTCGTGTTAATGATGTCACCCTAGTGATGGCGTGCCACGTCACAGCAACTAACTTCACGAAACAGGAAAACAAGATGGTGAGAACCTACTGATAAACCATTCTAACTTTTTTCCTGAAGTGCGTCGTCAGACCTTTAAAACCCACAAAACACTACCAGACAAACTGTGCTTAATGTGCAAAATAATGAAAAGTCATGACCATGAAATGAGAAACGGGCCCAGTGCATCCAGCATAAGTACGGGCGGCCAAATAAAGGAGAGGAGCTGCACCTTGTGGCATTGCGATGTCCTGCTCTGCTCCTCTGTGCGGCCTGCGCTCGACCCCAAGAAAGGCTCTGTAAAGTCATCAACGGGTCTGCCAGGCGTCAAGCTTTCTTACGGTCCAGCCTTCCAGTATAAACAAGAGAACACCTCGTTAATCTCGGCTCAAAACAATGGGTGAGCCGCGCGGCGGAGCTTGAAACGACACCATTTCCTGTTTCCTGTGTACTTGCTATTATTACTTTTGATATAAATTTGCAGGATAAATGGCAGCACAGGGGAGCAGCTCACATGTCTCTTTGCCTTTTAATTTCCTTACTCCATTGAGAAAACCACACTGGTGGGCTTGGGGCGTTCATCAACATCATGCAGCTGTTTGAAGTCGAGAAATGACTTGCGGTGGTTTGTGCCAGCATTTCTCTCCCCAACAGCCTTTAAGTAACACTTGACCTGGAATCTCAGCAATAAAACTATAAAAGAAAATAAAACAAAAAAGCAATGATAACAGCTTTTGGCTACAACCTCTAAAGAGAAGATTTATTTGTGTACTTTAAAAATAAATCCACACAAACAAATACAAATTCAGAGCGGCCATCTGTAGATCTGAAAATCTTGATCTCTGTTCATCTTTTTGTTGTTTTTGCCATTTGGACACGGGATGAGCAAATGGCAGGAAACATTTTGGAGGCCATCCCCTCACCCCGGAGGAGGTCAATGGTCACTTTTTGTCATGCTCCACTTGCAACAGCCCCACATCTAAATACCACACAACACAAAGTGTCTGTCTGATCAGAAATACATCAGAATGGCGGCTTCATGACTTCACAGCTGAAGGAGATCTGACATGACCTCAACTCAAGGTGGCCAACATCGAGACACATGCTAAGCTTCACGTGGAAATTTACACATCTATGGCCTTGACTGGAAAACTAAATCAAACATTAAATTCCTTTACAATAAAAGCTTAACGCCTTTGAACCCGGCGTCAAGGTGGCACAGTGATAGCGCTGCTGCCTTGCAGTTAAGAGACCCAGGTCCTCTCTGAGTGGAGTTTGCATGTTCTCCCCGTGTCTGCGTGGGTTTTTTTTCCCCCACAGTCCAAAGACATGCAGGTTAGGTGCACTGACGATTCTAAATTGTCCCGTGTGTGTGCCCTGTGGTGGGCTGGCACCCTGCCAGGGGGTTTGTTTCCGGTCTTGTGCCCTGTGTTGGCTAGGATTGGCTCCAGCAGACCCCCATGACCCTGTGTTAGGATACAGCAGGTTGGATAATGGATGGATGGATGAATTACAAATTGTATATGAAGATGACACCTTTTATTGGCTAACTAGAAAGATTACAAATATACGGGGTACGCTGTCCTTCCTTTCTGTTACAACATTTATTGGTTAATATCGTTTAAACCTCATGAGGGCCACAGAGAAACTGAAATATTCTTATTTACGTGTCGCTCTCGTACTGCTTACAGGTGGCTATTCAAGATCAAGCGAGTTATCGTTGTTGGCTCATACCTCAGGGTTGTGGGTCCAGTCGTCATTCAGATTACAGTCTGCATGTTTTCTCCATTTCTCGTGGTTAGGCGTACTAAATATCCATCACGTGTCTAACGAGTCCACTTATCCAGAATCGATGCAGGAGCCATACGCAAAACAAGAGAGGGATATAAAACATACTGATATACTGTATACATGTGGCGTCCTGTTTATATTAAGTGAGGGGGCTGAATTAGATGACAATTGGGGGGCTTCAAACCACACACTGGACAGGAGTTAAAGGACTTAAAGAGGAGCACAGGATAATCGGGAGCGTCTGTGACTTTCTTTGTCATCCGTTATTTCACGGATGTCCTTACCCAATGCCACTAGTCTTACGCAGTACCCCAGCCCTGGGCTTCATTAGGCCTCCCGCTCCGTTGGTAGCTGAAGCATAACATTATCTCACAGCAGTAGGCCCCATGTCATAACATATGGCTCATTACGAAAAGACCGAATAAATCAGAACAAAAATCTGAGGACTGCCATGTAAGAATGTGGGAGCAGCAGAGCAAGATGGTGATGATTTTGTGTGTCGCAGTGCCTTTTAAACAAAATTCATGAGGAGTCCAAAAGAGCACACAAGGCAGGCTATTATTTACAGCATCTTTTCGTAATAAAGGGATGTGCTTTGCAAATCTGAACGCACCTATACTATCAGGCCTTTGTTATTTTAGTTTTTTTTATTGTTGCTTTGGCAGGGCTTCCATTCACAAAGGCGCAATACGGGAACCATTTCAGTTTACTCGCTGACAAAAGTTAGCATGGAAAAAAGTCACAACGCACATCAAAAACAACCAGTTCAAACTATTTGGTGGTAGTTCTAAGCATAGTCTATGTGGGATGGGTGCACCCCAAAGGACAAGTCACCCTAAGCGGCCTCTTCGTTCGCATACACCAGGAAACAGCCCTGTTAAAAATAAATATCTAGAATCGAACCAAGTTGTACTCGTGAAATAAAACCGACATGCCACGGTTCATAAGGCTCTAAAAATAATTAATTACATTGTTTTTGGGGTTTTGCAGACCCCAGAACCCAGTGGTCACATCTATTTTTTTGTTTCAATGCAACTTTTCTTATATTAGTTGTTGTTCTTCTTTCAGCTGCTCTCATTCAGGGCCCCTAAACTGTGGCCTGGTCTGTCTGCTTCTATAAGAGATGTCCCTTCGGTCTCAGCTTTCAAAGACTCACAACTTCAGTTTAGCACACCCTGACTAGAGCTGCTGATTAACTGTACAGACTGCATCTCTGTTGTCAGCCATTAGCATTAAAACATAAGTAACATGAGAGTTGGAATTTGTTACTAACCGTCACCTATTGTGTTTCTCTTCTCGGTACTCAAATGTGGCACTTGGTGCCATGGCCCACCTGCCAAGTTGTTTTGCCTGCCTAAGGTAAAGTCATCCCTGATGAAGGATCGCAGGAATCGTGGGAAAGAGGGGTCCTTTTATCGGATTAGCGCTATTTCAGCTGTGGAATGGCCAAATGGGGGAGGCAGCTTGATGAATGAGGTCTCCAGGACTCTAAACAAATCCAAGTCATATTATGTGATATCATCTACTGTTCAATTCGGCTCCATAATTGTAATATTTTTATTTTTATACTGTATTGAGGATTTGTTCTGTTCTGTGTATTGTATTGTATTGACCCCCTTCTCTTTGACACCCACTGCACGCCCAACCTACCTGGAAAGGGGTCTCTCTTTGAACTGCCTTTACCAAGGTTTCTTCCATTTTTTTCCCTACAAGGGTTTTTTTGGGAGTTTTTCCTTGTCTTCTTAGAAAGACAAGACTGGGGCAGGTCCTGTTAAAGCCCATTGCGGCACTTCCTGTGTGATTTTGGGCTATACAAAAATAAATTGTATTGTATTGTATTTAGGGGTCGCCACAGCAGATCATTCTTCTCCACCTGACCTTCTACGTCATGTTCTGTCACACCAACTGTCTTCATGTCTCCCTCACCACACCCATAAACCTCCTTCTTTGGCCTTCCTCTTGCCTGGCGGCTCCATTCTCAACAGTCTTTTCCCGATGTACCCCTCATCTCTCCTCTGCACATGCCCAAACCATCTCAGTCTAGTTTCTCTCACTGTCGTACCTGAGTTGCCCCTCTAATATACTCGTTCCTAATCCTGTCTGCCCTCTGCTCCATCCTGCAGGGCTATCTTGTCCATTCTGGGGGCTCTGTGATTTTCAGACTTGAGTGTTGACACCTGACATCACAGGTCAAGGTGTATAAAGGTCAGCCTTTTGGACGTCTTGGTTTGGATTCAACCTAACAAAATTGCTAAAGGTTTACGATTACTGTTGCATGTCTTTGCTCTTGTTGGAATAAACGTTCGGTTTGCGATCTTGTCACTCTTTTCTTTGACCATAACTACTGTTGCATGTCCTGGGCCTTGTTGATTGGTTTCTAGGACTTCCAGTTCGATACGCCAGTTCTGCTTTCTTAAATAAACTGCCATTCTGCACAATTTCAGTGCAGAAATGCCCGAGTCTGTTCGCCTATAAAACGTTTTGTGTGTATCAGGTATTTTGAAGCTGGGATTCTGTTTTTGTGGATCATTTTTATTTTGGCAAAGGTTAATGTTGTTTTAATTGTTTACGTTGGAGTAATGCGACTGTGTCTGCCACACTGCTGACGTCTCGGGATGTGACACAATAAATACGGTGGCAGTCACAACACTCACTATCACTTGGTGAGCATATACACAACTTTAATTTTCTTTTCCAAGTCACCGATAGCATTAGATGTTTCCTGGCTCCTTCTGATCGCTGTTTTCTCTTCACTTTTTAACGTCTCACCCCATTGATTTCAATTGCCAGCTTACCTTGATATAACAGTTTTGAGCCTTCCTCTCGTTTCATCTTCTGCCTACAGTCATCATCGCCTTGAAGAACTGCTGTTGCATAAATGAATTCATTTGGCTGTTAACAGGTTTATAACACAACATGATACTTTCTGTCCAACTTAAATTGGGTTCAGAGTTGTGGGGCACTGAAGCCCATCCAGGCAGCATTGGGAGTAAGGCAGGAAAACTCCCTTGATGTCCTGGTTGTCCATTACAGAGCCCCCTCATTCACACACCTACACACACATGGTGCCATTTCAGAGAAGCCAGTTAGCCTAACATGTTAAGCACCGTCATTTTTTTCTCTTGTTATTCTCTTGTTATTGTTTCCCCCTTCAAAATCATGTCGAGCGCTCCACAAATAAAACAATCCTATTTTATATTTCTGCCCTTACATGACAGGAAGTGTGTGCCTTTCACGGATTCCTTTTACCCTTGAAAACAGTCAACAGCAGGAGAAGAGAGCGACAACAGGAAAAAAAGGAGGTTATTAACACATTGCGTGGGAGCTTCTAGGGGCTTTCAGTGATCCTGTTAGCACGCCGCTGCCGCCGTTTCTTATTTTAGAGGACTACTTGCTCCGTAGAGATTTGTCAAAGGTTATTTAAAAGCCTAGGGTTTCTTTTTTAAAGGATTCCCCAAAGGAGCACAATGTAAATGGGAAAAAAAGTGCCAACCACATATCTGCAAAAAGAAATCAAACCACCAAGGTGGATAAATGAGGTCCTGTTCAAAGCCATCTGTCTGTGATTTTAAAGGTCACCATATTCTGTCCCTAATGACATTCTATATTGCCATCAATATCTTTAGATCACAATAACTTGCCTTCTGTCCCTTTATGAGTTCATTATTGTCTTACACGTTATAATCAATAAGGAGCATGTCATCACCCTCTGGCGCCATGACGGGTGTGTGAGATTAGTGACGTCACTGAGCGCTCTGCAATAACTATGATGGCGTGCAGAAGGTTCAGTAACCCCATACCACCTGCACTTGAAAACAAGTCATCCACCTGAAGCGAAGCCTGTTCAGGCTTCTGCAAGAAACTGCTTTATAAGGCATGTAAGACTAATTGTAGCTGCCAAAATAAGGTATGGTTAAGCACGGGTAAAACGTGTGGTCTAAAGAAATCTCACAGTCCAAAAGTTTGTTTTGAAAATATTTAGTGAAAGTTAAAAGCAAATAATCCACACAAGAATAAAAGAAAAAATAATTACACATGTAGAATAAAAGGCAAAAAAAAGGGAAAAAATGTATCTTGTCTTAAACTTAGCTCTTCTTGAGAAACTTTAGTTATTTCTGTACTTCAAAGTTCTTTACTTCTTCTTCTCTACTCAAAGATTCTTATATTCTTCTTCTGTATGCTTTAAGCATACGGCATAGCACGTGAATTAAGTACTGTTGTCTTACATATTTACTTCACATACTCAAAAGGCCCTTAAGCCAATTGGCACATTTGCATGTGCCCAGTCAAGGTTTAAAACCTTATGCCTTCCATACCTTACCCAAGGCAAGGCTGTCACTAACTGAAGATTATTCTTTTAGCCAAAGCTGTTAGAAATGGCAGGAAAATACCAATACAATTCTATTCACGGGGGTTATAGGAACCTCACAGAGATTATGCAGTGTCATCTAATAAATATTCATAACTTTTATAGAACTAGGAAAATGGCTCTTACACTAATGACTGTAAAGTGAATCGTAGCGCGTATGAGAACATGAAGGTAACCATTATGAAGGATATCAGGGAGGCTAAAAGACAGTTGGAGAGGAATATAGCAGATAAGGCGAAAGAAGTCCAAGAGATTCTTTTAGTATTTTAGTAGTAAAAGAACAGTTAAGGAGGAGGTCAAGTTCATCAGGAATAGTAAAAGGGAATTAAAAGATACAGACAATTAAATAGCAGATGCCCTAAACTTACATTTTTCTAAGGTGTTTACAAGTGAGCAAGTGGACAACCTCCCAGAGGTAAACACAACTACTAAGGAGGTACTGAGGGATTTGGAAATTGTAGAGGGAGAAGTGCTGCTCAGATTAAATAAGATGAAATCAAACAAATCACCAGGACCAGATCATATTTATCCTCGTGTTTCAGAAAGCATTTGATAAGGTGCCACATGAGCAGTTGGGCATCAAATTAAAAGAAGTGGCAGTTCAGGGTGTGGGTGTCAATGGGTGCAGAATTGGCTCAGACACAGGAAGCAGAGGGTGATGGTGTGAGGAACCTCATCAGAATTGGGTGATGTTAAAACAGTGGTGACCAGCAGGGGGCAGTGCTGGGGCCGCTGCTATTTTTTATATATATAAATGATTTAGATAGGAGTATAAGGAACAAGCTGGTTAAGTTTGCTGATGATACCAAGATAGGTGAATTAGCTGATAATTTAGAATCTGTCATATCATCACAGAAGGACTTGGATAGCATACAGGGCTTGGGCAGATACAATTTAATATCAATAAATGTAAAGTAATCGCATAAGAATTAAACACAATGGACAGTCGGAAAATCGAGAGTACACCTTATGAGAAGGATTTAGGAGTCTTCGCGGACTCTAAGCTATCGACTTCCTGACAGTGTTCAGAAGCCATCAAGAAGGCTAACAGAAAATCAGCTTATATAGTGCCCTCATGTGTGGAGTAGAAGTCACAGGAGGTTCTGCTCAACCTTTATAACACACTGGTGAGGCCTCATCTGGAGTCCTGTGTGCAGTTTTGGTCTCCAGGCTACAAAAAGGACATAACAGCACAAGAAAAGGTCCTGAGAAGAGCGACTAGGCTGAGTCCAGGGCTACATGGGATGAGTTATGATGAAAGTTTAAAAGAGCTGAGCCTTTAAAGTTTAAGCAAAAGAATATTAAGAGGAGACGTGATTGAAATGTTTAAAATTATGAAGGGAATTAGTACAGTGGTTAGAGACTGTGGGGTCACAGTTGGAAACTTGTTAAGGGTAAATTTCGCACAAACATTAGGAAGTTTTTCTTTACACAAAGAACGATAGACACTTGGAATAAGCGACCAAGTAGTGTGGTAGGCAGTAAGACGTTAGGGACTTTCAAAACTCGACTTGATGTTTTTTTTGGAAGAAATAAGTGGATAAGACTGGTGAGCTTTGGTGGGCTGAATGGCCTGTTCTCGTCTAGAGTGTTCTAATGTTCTGTGCTTGGATGGGAGACCATCTAGGAAGAGTTTGGGTGGCTGTTGGAAGAGGTGTGAGTGAGGCTAGCAGGGGGCACTTGCCCTGTGGTCTGAATGTGGACCCCAATGCCCCAGTGCAGTATAAATGGTGCCATCCTTCAGATGAGACATAAAACTAAGGTCTTGACTTCTCTGTGGTCACAAACAGTTGGGAGTATTCCACTATCCAGTGTAAATTGCGCACCATGGCCTAGTCATCCTGGCCCCCTAATCATCCCCTGGGTCTAATTGGTTCTCTCTCATCACTTTACCACCTAATAGCTCATGTGTGCCGAGTGTACTGGCGTAAAAATGTTTGCCATCACATCATATGTGTTAGTGGTAGCAGAAGCAGCTCCCCACTCTCTGAAGCATTTTGAGTTGTGAGAAAACTGCTATATAAATGTAAAGAATTATTATTACTCTGTGTATTCTCTTATTTGTATAAACGGGGGCCACTGAGCCTTAGCATGGAGGGTTGTGACTCATTTTTGTATTCAATGGAAAAAAGTTGCGTATCATTTGCCAAGTGTCTTGTGACAGTTCGCAGTGGGCAGTTTAAGCGGTCGACATTGCTCTGCTATGACGGTGTGATGGACGGCTGGGATTTCAGTCTGGCTGGCACATCCCTCAACTGAAAGAAAGAGGAAGAATAGCCTTGTCAGGGCACTTCATCCCCATGGGATGCTGGATGGTATCTGCCCTGGACGGAAAGGGAAGCATGGGACATGGAGTCCGTTTCTTCAGCCCTGTTGGGTGCTGTGGGTGCCGCCATGGGGAGCTTACCAAGAACCTGGGGACTATTACTGTTACGCCAATCTGGAAGTACTTCAGAGTCACGAGGACGGAAGTCCACAGTACTTCTGGGATACTTGAGGAAGGACGATGTGGCTTTTGAGGCAGAGAAGGAGTACTTCCGGGTCATGGACTATAAAAGGACTGTGGGAAACCCAGCAGGTCGAGCCGGAGTTGGGAGGGAGCTGCTGGGAGTGGAGGATTGTGTTTATTGTTTATTATTAGAAGAACTGTGGAGTGTGCGGTGCTTTGTGCACTTTCTTGAAGAATATTATTCTTGGTGCTTTAAATGTGTGTCTTGGACGTCTGTCTGGTGGGTTCAACGGGGCAACAGCGCCTCTAGCGTCCAAATGGACCACGGCAGTTGTCCAAGGTGAACTCTCTTATCTGGCAGTTGACATGGGGCTGCGTATCGAAGACTCTAAGGACAAGACAGGGTGATGGGAAAAAGTTTACAAAGCACTGCCATAGACAGACACTGGATCAAACGTGGAATTACAGGTAGCACCTAATTCTAAATTTCATACTGAACATTTGAAGAGACTCCAAGAGGGCTTCAGTGAATAGCTTTGGGAGAACAGACATGGTGACAAGCTATAAAAACGGATACACCCATGATCCGACCTGAGCTAGCGTTCAGAGTGTGGGGCGCACACAGGCCTTATTATACTTATTCTTGAATGTTTCAGATGCACTTAATCTAAACCCCGAGATGCCAACTTCAGCTGCCCTTCCCCACCGAGGCCACGGGTAAAAGCAAGAACTCCTAGTGTCGGCATAGCTTCCCTCGAAACAGCTTGTGGCTTGAGGACCTTTGTGTATCTTGGAATATAATCAGCACTAATAACAGAGCAAAGCAATCTGCTCCATGTCTCCTGCAGACTAAATGGAATATCTGGTGGGGGTAAAATTGATTTATTAGGGAACCTCAGAAAATGTCACCAGCTGACAAGGCCTGCTCTTGGCACAGACAGAGACGGATTTGGAAAGGCAGGGAAGCCTCCCTGTGAAGACTGACAATCATAACAGGGCCCGAGAGCAAACATGAAGATGGAAGGGGGAGCGAATGAGCGAGCACATTTTTCTGAGGCTTAGCTATAACAGAGGGCTCAGCCAAGCCTGGGGGGTGTCTGGAAAAATGTCATGTTGAACGCAGGCCAACAACCCTCGATATTTGGCAGCAGGATTATTATTTAAAAGCTTCAAGAGAATGACTTAACAATTGCAAGCTTGCTCTAAAGGATCCTTCAAGGAAACTCTTTTCTTTTTCCCACTCCAGTTTCCCTGTTGCTGTACAACACTGAATTTAAAACAAACACACTGGATAAACTCCTTGGGATTAATAAAGTTTATCTGAACTCGCCTAGCCTGCAGTCACAGGTCCCCATAAACTCATGCCCACCTGTACTGCTAGTGCCGGAACACACTTTTCCATCTAAGGCCTGTGCAGGAAGCAACTGAAGGAAGGCCGGAAGCAGCAGTGGAGAGGGCGCCGGTCCATCGATCGGCAGTGAACCTCACACCCTGCAATACCTGGAGCCACAGTTACAGAGAGCGCCAGGCTGAGAAGTGGGCCCTGATCCCTGTCGGTATGGTGTAGTGGCTCAAAGTGGTTAGCGTCTGGAATGAAGTAATGACAAATGACCGGCGTGGGACAATGGACCCCACAAAGATGACAGATGGGATCACCTCTGCCACTCATCCTGCCCCTTATATCCGTGTCTCTTGTTATCCAACACTTAGTGCAAAGCAGTCACATGACAGAGGGCCAGGGGAGAGCTAGGACGGTGATTTTTGCTTCCTCATTGCGTTTCCAAGTTATGGGAAAGCCTTTCTGTAAGAGTTTACCTTTGTATTTTCTTGGTTTGAGTCTAGCATTTCGTTCCTTTTTCCTGGTGGTTCACTTCCAGTCTTATTTATGACCATTCACTACCAATATCTTAGGTGTTGTTCAGTGTATGACAACCTGCGTAAAGCCCTGCTGCCCAAATGATGACGCAAAGCTCGGCGTCTTTCCGTGGCTCCATCTCTGTTAGGTACTCCGACCATTTTCTTCTCTAGGTGCTTTCTCCGCATGCAAAAGTTTGAAGGGTTGAAAAAGTCATGGAGAAACACAATTCAAAATATTACTAGAGTTAAGCAGGTCAGCAAATGTCCTGCTCCACTGTGTTGAGGGGTTCAGCAGTCAGGAAACCGCACAGAAGGCAAAACCAAAGTGAAACTTCATGCTAGAGCCTACTTGGAAAAAGAAGCCAACTAATTCTAATAATAAAGATGTTTGGGGTGGCACGGTGGCACAGTGGGTATCACTGCTGCCTCGCAGTTAGGAGACCTGGGTTCGCTTCCTGGGTCCTCCCTACATGGAGCTTGCATTTTCTCTCTGGGTACTCCGGTTTCCTCCCAAAGTCCAAAGACATGCAGGTTAGGTGGATTGGCAATTCTATATTGACCCTAGTGTGTGTGATTGGTGTGTGGGTGTGCGCCTCGCAGTGGCTCCCTGCCCGGGGTTTGTTTCCTGCCGTGCGCCCTGTGTTGGGTGGGATTGGCTCCAGCAGACCCCCTTTAATTAGGATATAGCGGGTTGGATAATGGTTGGAAGTTGTATGGATCATTTGCCGAGGGATACCGAAGCTGCGCACACCGCCATATTCATACAGTGATGCGACTAATTCCAGCTCTCTTGACAAAAAGAGGAACGAGACAACGTGTGGACAACATGGCATCAAGTTTAGGTTTGATTAAGTTTTAACTCCTCCAGTTGAAATCGGCACAAAACTTGGAGGTGTTCCGTCACAATGCAATGCACGTAACGAACAGGGCGGAGTGGTGGCTCTGAGGCTAAGGATCTGCGCTGGTATCCCGAAGGTTGCCGGTTTGAATCCCCGTCACTGACAAAGGAGATATTACTCTGCTGGGCCCTTGAGCTAGACCCTTAACCTGTAATTGCTCCAGGGGCGCTGTACAATGGCTGACCCTGCACTCTGACCCCCAAGGGGTATGCGAAAACTAACAAATTCCTAATACGAGAAATTGTATAAGGCGAAATAAAGAATAAAAAAAACAGCAAAATACTAAAACGACAACAATGCTGAGAGGAGATGCACGTTTGCATCCTTAGACACAATTTCACACATCCAGCACATAAAGCCATGTAGATGACCCAGGAAATCATGGAGAACTTCAAGAAGACACGTTGATGTCAAGAAATCAAAAAAAACAAAACCAAAAGATGGCAAACAAAACACAAAAGTCCAAAACGAAATCCCCATGTAAACATGAACATATACAGCAGCAAGAAAGTATTAACGTGCTGCAAAACGTGAGTGCTCATGAGAATTTTGTGAATTAAAAGCTTATTAAATACTCGAACCACAGTGACGTATTGAGTACTGACTGAACATGATCCGGCGCCAGGCTCAGCACTCAGTCACGCACAAACAGATGCCCATTGATGCCAAGCATTTTAACGCGTTGGGCTACAGACTTGTTAAAGACGTCATTTTTACTTTAACATGTGGTCTTTATCAAAGGATTGCCCATTTGTGGATTTCTTTTGGATGCATTTCGCCAGATGTGCTCTACAGGGTGGCGCATTGCCCAGATGTCTCCAGGCCTTCTCACGTCTGATGGAGGCCGTGTTGACCTAGTTGACAGGCTGTAAGTTTCAAAATAAGCCCTAAGGCCTTAAAGCCCTTACTTGGAGAAAGCTCACCACAGCACCATGGATCTGCTGCACACATTTCACACAATCGCATAAAGGACACGCCGCTTACTCTTAGGGAAAGCAGCAGCTTCTTTGGTTCATACCTTCCTCAAAATAATCATCAGTGGCCCACTGCGACTGTCTTCAAGGCAGCTCCGAGGCTTTGGCCCCTCTTTGTCTCAAGTTACAGGAAGGGGGACAACAAAGTACCGCAGAGTGAAGAAAATGAGTCAACCATTACCAGACGATCATTTGTAATACTGAAATAGAATTTGTCTTTCTTTATCATCTTTTTCCTTTTTAGTCACTCTGGTGTCTGTTCAGACCATTGGGAGTATGTATGTATTTATTCATTCACCTATTTGTGTATTTATTTATTTGAAGAGCTTCGGTAAAAATCCAAATATTCCCCGGAGGACAAAGTTCTGTTTATCAATACTGTAAGCAACTGTGAAGGCAGAAGCAAGTAAGTCGCACTGAACTGCCATCCTTTCTAAAGTAAGAACTAAAAGACATTCAGGTACCACAAAGGACCAAAATTAGGCCTGGTGTTCAAAATTGGGTTATCCCTCAAACCGGCAGTAGGCTTTGCCCTATATATACTGTATATCTATATCTATATATCTATATATCTATATCTATATATAACTATATATATATATATATATATATATATATATATATATATATATATATATATATATATATATATATATATATATATATATATATATTCAAGGCATTCGTAGTCTGAATCACAATCTGACTGTATGGGTGGTTATCTACCAGGTAACGCTTGTGGTTGGTCAGCAAGTCGGCTAACATCCGCTACAGTGCCCTCTTCCAGTTGTGAGAAGCAGATCATAGAATGGTTGAAATAAACAAAAAGGAAAGCCCTGATTCAGAACAATCTCTAATATTCATCATTATCAAAAAATAACAGAGAGAACAAATGTTCTTTAACTCTTTCAGGGCTGATGTCGACTTTTGTCAAAATTGAGGCGTAGAGGACGGTAATCGGCTGTAAACTGTGACAAAACTCGCCCTTACTTTTTTAATTTGACTCTCTTTGCTAGAAGGATTAAGTAGCTTTGTTGATTTAACGACGATTCCCTGTGCGTGCTTGAGTAGCGAAGAGCAAACAACCTCTAAAATGGTGCCGACATCTGGTGAGAGACTAAAGCGAACGTGCAAATTAAAGCACTCCTTGGATGTTTTACGTATTATCGCTGAACTGGACTCTGACTTGTCGGACTTGGAATTTGATGCAAGTGATCTGGAGATGGAGATCAAAAGCGAAAGTGAGGTACCAGCATCGGCTGATCAGTCCCCAGATGATCGTGGTGCTGGACACGTTCGTGTAGTTGATACGCCTACAGCAGCATTCGCCTGGAAAGACCACCACTTGTGTTGACAAGAGGTAAAAACCATATTGCCACTGCCACCCACCTGCTGTGCGAAGACAGCCAGGTAGCTGGCCCAGCGTGCATTCCTGCTGGCCATCGAGGTGCCCCTGCACAGCCAGAGATGCCAAACATGTGCCAACAGCAGCCACAGCAACAGACGGTTTATGTTGTTTTATGTGTGAAACCATTGCTTTGTGTGCCTTTCAGAAAACTGAGTTTTTGGAAAAAACAATCAGCCCTCAAAGAGTTAAATATACAATAGATTTATTGTAAAAGAAAAATATATACCTACAAAATAGCAAATACGGTGTGTGTAAAAAAATCACCCCAGGACAACAGAAGTGGTCCGAATACAGAGAATCAATAAATCAACAAAAACAAATCCAGTAAACTTACGGAATAGACAACGCTGAATGTCAGTATGAGGGGCCTGACCCTCTCCTTAAATATATCAGCAGGCCGTGACTGAAAATTCACCTAAAGGGGGCAAGGCACATAGTGAAATACTCTACAAATATCGTAAAAGCAACACATGAAAACCTCCATCTAAATGACAACAAACAGGCAGAATAACTCGTTTTGGAAGTTTTCAATCTCTCCTGGTTTTGACCCTTCTGGTTCACATCTCTGCCCTTGCCCGCCCGTTTCCTGACACAACAACTACCTCAAGAAAACACAAAAATATTTCAACTCCAAAATAAATCCCAAATGGAAAAAAAAGCATTAGAAGAATCTGAGTCTCCATGTTTCAAATACTAGAGAGAGGTTGGGAGCTTGTGCTGATAGCACGTTGCCACACTCTCCACACGACCAACCACCTGGTTTGGTACCCGTGTGTAGCGGGTGACACCTCAGCAGCACACTGAGACAGCGTGAGATTTTTATTTTTTTGGCACTCCTGCACCGACTCCCAAGTTTTCCCTTTAAGTTGGATGACCTGCAGGGCTGGATGCAGATTAAAGTCATGCCCAGGACAAAGCAATTGCAGGTTAAGGTCCCAATGGAGTGGAGTCACTTCTGACATTTACAGGATCCAAACCGGCAACCTTTCCGATTGCCAGCCCAGAGCCACTACTTTGCCTTAAATCCTAGCATGGATGTAAAAGAATACCACATCAACTACAGGAAAGCTGAAATGAAATTAAAATGAAATGAAAATATAATAGCGATATGTTGGAAATGCAAAACTGTGCCGTAAAGTTGTTTAATTTGTCATCCTCTGCAGTTACTAGTTATGTAATATGACAAGTTTGACATCCCTTCCGTCCGCCTAGATGTCGAGTAAAGTGGCGCAGGCTTAAAGCTCCCACTTTTACTTTCTGAGTGTCGTGACTTGGAGTCCCCAGGCTTGTCAAGTTCCAAAACCAATTCCAAAAATGGAGTAATAAGGGCAAGCACTGAAAGATTTATTGTTCACAAAAGGTATTCTGATCTCTACGAAGTTCCGTGGAACTTAAATAGCTAAAGGGACTTGTGTGTAAAAAAATCCCAACACGGAATCCAAAGATGCAATCAAAAGGAAAAGAGCCAAAGGTCAAATGATCTGTGAATCACAAAAAAGTACAACAAACCACAAGTAAACTCCCCACTGCCAGGAATGTTGGAAATGAACTGTCAGGGACTGTGGGTGACCCTCCCAATTTATATGATGGTGAATTGCAGGTGGCCACACCTCTAAGGAGACCACCCAAACAACACATGGAACATAACACAAAGAATAAAGCAGATAGATAGATAGATAGATAGATAGATAGATAGATAGATAGATAGATAGATAGATAGATAGATAGATAGATAGATAGATAATTTATAATCAACAAAAGTAAAATTAACATAAATAAGTGGTACAAAAAAAAAGAAGCAAAACCGGACTCTGAACTCTAGCCAGGGAGGAACGACTCGTGGTGAGGATGTGAACAGTTCCTAGCGAGTTCTTGATGGTTAATGAATGCAAAATTGGGCACGGCAATCTAATGACCCTCAGAGGCAGTGGAAAGGAGAAAAAAGCTAAATGTTGGAAACTGAGGGCTGCCCACTGAGTCCCCATGCGCCACGGTTATACATTCTCTCCGTGTCTGTTGGGATGCGGATCTCCTTCTCCTAACTGCTGCCTAGCCCTGAGTCTGAGACTCTGTCTATCTCACCAAATCGAGCAACAGAAGGTCCCCTGTCCATGTTCAGCTTACTGCCTTGCACCCGACACCGTAGGGCTAGACTCCCGCCAACTCCCGGAGATCATTGTGAACTTGAAGTTGGACAATAGAAAAACGAGAAGATATTCAATATTCAAGTCCACCCTTCGACCCACAAACAAAGAGAGCCACGGAGCACAAGCTAAGGTACTAACAAACAGGAAAAAGTACCCTGACAAGCGTCACTACACTGCGGTTTCCTTTGCAGCCATATTAAATAGCAATTGTTTTCAATTTTTCAAGCCACCCCAAGTCATTAAATTTTCCTTCTCATGCAAAAGGTGAATCACACGCAGCTCTCTTTGATGTCTCATTCAAACAGAAAACTGAAACAGAGAATAGAGAGCGGCCTCTGTGGTTGAAATCTGATCACGATACTCGAGCGATTTCGTTTTATCCGGTTATAGATATCATCGGTCTGACAACTCTCACCGCGTTCAAGGATTTGCCGAACAATAGTGGAAATTCTCGCCATTCATCGCTCTCACCTGAAAAACAAGCTGTGCCCTGAGCACCAGTCTGGGGAATTGAACAAGTTCTGCAAATCTATTTTTCCTTAATTCACTTGAAGATTAAACCAAACCACTGAAACAAACTTAATTTTATAGTCAAGTGTACAGAGACAAGTGAAATTCTTACTTGCTTGTGCCAGGCAACACGTAAGACGTCACCACATTCTGCCGCCATGTTCATTGAGGAGAAGTCCCTTTCATCAAAGCTTCCATCTTCCTTACCTGAAAAATTAAAAGATTTTAATACCAACCACTTCTGGCTTCAGGCAGTGCCCCTCCATAGTAACGTCGACCCCAAACATTTTGCCACTCTAAACAACTGCTGGGAACTGAAACTGGAGGGTCCCTGCTTAGCCAATGAGCCACACATTCACCATGATATTGGACTCACTTTAATGCCACATTTGGGATGGTGAAAGGATGTCAGTATGTGCCAACCCTCTCCTGTGGACTCCAATGAACCCATGTCTGCTGACACTGCTGTCTTGTAGCCCCCAAGATTCAAGGACAGTTTCTGTTCTGTGAATCTCCATCCATGACCATAGTCTTGACCGATGAAGACCTAGAGAAAAAAAAGCTGCCAAGGTTTAAACACATTATCTATGAAATGCACAAACAGGACACGTGAGGACTTCTGCTGTGGTCGCTGGGCTGGCACATGACACATTTGAATACCAAAGTGTCTTCAATGGCGAACATGAGTGGAATGCTGGATGTCTCTGTCCTGCACCCTTCATGCTGCGCTGAGTTACTAATAAATGGACAAGAAAGGACAAAGTTGGGACAACACCTGGGTAGGGAGTCCACTTGCAAAGGAAGTATATAAAAACCACAGAGCTCTGTCTCCAAGTCGCCTCCAGCTGCAGGAACACACCATGAAAGGTGCCATCTGTTGCCCACCCATGATCAAAAGTGGAAGCATTCTTTAGTGCACACAAGACATTAAAGCACCCGGGTAGTGTTATTTCTGAAAGTCACTAGATAAAGTGGGTCCATCAAGGAGTGTTAGCCCCACGAATGGACCACATTCTAAGCAGAGAAGTCATTCTCCTTAAAGCCATAATGTCAAAGAAATAACCAATCAGGACACCAAGAAAATGTGCTATTCAACTTAGGATCGACATCAAGCAGGAACTCAGCAAGATGGTTAGGACCAACTCACTCCATCTGTGCTAGCGGAGGTGCTCTCTGAGGATGAAGAAGTCTGTAGGGTGGAAGGTTCTGGAAGGCCCAGAGTTGAGCAGGTAAGGGGTTGTGGTGCTCCAGTATATCTCCAGGGGTACGATGGTCATGGGATTTGCAATACCAGAGTGTGCCAACACGTTAAGTTCATATTATTTTGGTACAATAAACCAATCAGTATCCAAAAGGATCTTCGCCTCTTTTGCTAGAAATCTCAAAACAAGCAACGCTCTCAGCATTTCTCCTGGCAGTGCCCAAGAACTACTGGCTGATATGGTAGAATGTATCAGAAAGCAACGTAACCTCATAATAAGTAAAAATTATTTACAGTATATTGGAATGGAAGACATGGATAGACTAGAAACCCAGTCAGGACTGATGGTGTTTGCTTACACGATGGATGGACAATTTGAGTGAAATGCGAGGTCTTCCCTTTCCTGGTCAGTAGGCCCTAATAATGGATGGGCATCACAGGTGGGATGGTTGATGTTCCCTTTCGTGGTCATAGGACTGATGTAACTGGAGGACTGGGGGCATGCCTTATCCTGTATGCTTCCCTCTGGCAGAGCGGACATCCAATAACAATTCTTTACATTTACTGTATATAGCACTTCAGTGGTTGTGGAGCCACTTCAACCACTACTAATATGCAGCACCCACCTGGATGATGCAATGGCAGCCATTTTTAGGCCAGTACACTCACCACACATTAGTTTTTAGGTCGTGAAGGGGTGAGAGAGAAAGAGTATTAGAGATGAGGGATGATTAGGGGGCCAGAATGACTAGGCTGTGGTGGGCAATTTAGCCAAGACATCGGGATACACCCTACTCTTTATGAAGGATGCCCAGGGATCATTTATGACCACTGAGAGTCAGGACTTCAGCTTTACATCTCATCCAAAGGACTGCGCTGTTTTGACAAGAAAGTGTCCCCGTCACTTGGGATCCACATACAGACCACAGTGTAAGTGCCCCCTGCTGGCCTCACCTATACTTCTTCCAGCTGAAACCCAAGCTTTTCCTAGATGGTCTCCCATTCAAGTACTGGCTGGGCCCAAACACAAATAACCATAGACAACATGGCCTAAGTGACCAAGAAGTGTGGTAGACAGCAGGACAAATCTCGACTTGATGTTATTTTGGACAATCTCTATGAACAGAGAAGCTTGTTGGTCTGAATGGCCTGTTTGCGTCACATTTTTCTTCTAATGTTCTAATGTTGTAGTTCTGGAGGGCAGACCTGTTGGGGCAGCTCCTCTACCTGATCCAGAATTGCCTTCTTGTTTAAAAAAGGAGATCTACGCCTCACCCAGATGAAGCAAAGTGGGGAGAAGAGAAGAATGGAGCTCAGCAGACAAAGAGAAAGAAAGAAAACAGCAAGGAATTGTGTGGTAGTGTGGTGAACTGTGAAGAAGAAACCTGTTTGAAAGTTAAAAATTAGAAGAAAAAGACTATTTGAACTGCAGACTTGGTGTCTATGAAGTTGTGGTCTGGCCTGTGCCGCCCCCTAGTGTCCACAATATACTGTTTATATCGTGAATATAACACAGAGGAAAGAATAACATTTCAAAAGCAGGTTTTGTTTGTAAGTGTGAGGCTCAGTATATACACTTCATGGCTGCCGGTACAAGTCCATTCCCGATTCCCTGTGCATCCCCAAAAAAATACACAATTGAGCTCAAGTCTTATAACAGACTTTTGTCAGAAAATGACACACAAATACAAGGGAGATAGTCACCCATTAACTCCCAATTTCAATGGAACCTCGGGTCACGAACGTCTCTGAACTCGTACAAATCGGGTTACGACCAAAAAGTTTGCCAAACTTTTGCATCTGTTCACGACCACACACTCGGGTGACGAACAAGCCTTACCTTCCTGGTCGTACGCGTTGATGATTTCCGCACGTGTTCAGTCTCTCCCTGTGCATTCACTGTGCAGCGAGCGAGAGCGCGAACTCTTGAAGTGTTAGTTTTCTCTGTTGAAGGTTTTCTCAGTGTTATTTAATGTTTTTACATTTAGTCTACTATTATACTGTGCATTCTATGGTATAATTAACTACATTTGTGCTTAAAAATCTTAAAAATATATATATTTACATACAGCTCGTATGGTCCGGAACGGATTAATTGTGTTTACATACAGTCCTATGGGTGAAATTACTTTGGTTCACGACCAAGAAACGGGTTGCGACCAGAGTTTTGGAATGAATTACAGTCGTGACCCGAGGTTCCACTGTACTTCCAATTTAAGACACCCTTTGTGAGGACATGCCCCTGGTTTTCTGGGGTGTAATACCTGACTGGGGTCTTTCCAGGACCTCTGTGGGCCTGTGGTGGTTCATCAGCCCACCAAATGCATATTGTTTGAACATCAGTGAGACGGAACCAAGGTACTTGGTGGTCTCATGGCTAGTCAGTCAGAGTAATTTTGATACCAAGACAAAAAATCAAATCATAGACCTGTGTATTTGTGGAAATGCCATCTGAAGGCAACAATCCAAGTTGGACCCATGGGGACACTGTACCCAACATGGCTGATTTCTGAGGTTTGCTGTTATAAGCTTTTCGTCGTGGGCCACGCTCTTTTCCCTCGGTACCCTGTGTTCTGTGACGTGTTGGGGGGGACACTTCACTTCAAATGGCCAACCCGACAGAATGTTTAAATACAGAAATCGGCGTGACCATGCCTGAAGTCCTCTTTTTACACCTGACCCCATCTTGTGCCCTAAGGCCCACAGAGAGCGATCCATCAGATTGCTTTACAGCTCAGCCTTGATTCATCGCTTTAATTTAGCTTCTCCCCCCAAGCCGCCCTCGGCACACAGGCGATCACGATGAAGTGCCTTCCAAATACCGAACCGTCACTGTAATCAAAATAACCATTAATCTCGCCTCACGGGCTCAGCACAGCCGCCTGCCCTCCCCGGTTCTCCTTTGTCCCATCAAATGTCAGAAAGCAAAGTGACGATTTGTCGTGAGCCCTTAAGGCCCTGAGGAGTGCAAAGTGACAGCTTCGGATTGAAGAATGACAGGCCAGTGGCTGTGTGTGTTCATTTTAAGACACCGTGTGCAGGGGATTTATGTAAGTGGAGGCATGTGCCACCAGGTCCAGCTGAGTCACTTGTATGGGACAGACACAGCGCAAGTTTTACTCTGGCATGGAAATTCAAAGAAAAGAAAGGCAAAGCATCAAATAAGAGAACAACAGAAGAGGGCAACACCAATTTAGGGCCAGGTAATCAGAATTTGAAGCCCTGGAGGTGAACAAGCTGCACGCCCATGACGATTAGGGACAACTGGAAACAGTCAAGCTCAGCCAAAAACTGCAGGGAGTGCTGGGACAGCAAGTGGAGAACCGAGT